>NC_135348.1:37279592-37935451 GCF_023851605.1 Tamandua tetradactyla
TGACAGAAATCCATGCTCTAATATAAAGATTTCAGAAATCCATAATGTTCAGTCTTCTCTCAAGTAATGGAACATAGTTATGTACCCTTTATTTAGCTGTGACCAAATTTATTTTATTATCTCAGAAATAGAACTTCATTTCAAAAGTACATACCTACCTTAAAACAAATAAAACTAATTATTCTCCTGCTTTTGTTCCCGACCATGCAAACATTTCCTATAGTCATATGACAGCAGTTCAAGTAAGGGAAAAATCACGAACAGCATTGTTCAGGAAGCCCTTAAAGAAATTAAACTATTAAACACATATCATGAAAATGCTAAATATAATCACTAACAATGAAGTACTGGAAGTCAGCCAGTCTGCATGCAATAAAGGGATGGTTATTAGTTCATTAGCCTGCTGGGCTGAAGATTTATGAGGAATGAACACAAATAGTATCCCTAAAGCATTTCTGTAAGATGTTGTATTTATGAGGTGAATTGGGAGTAACTATAAAAGGACAAAGTGTAAGGACTTAAAATATATATTGGATCATGACCTCCCAGCAACATGATACTTCTATAAACTGCCTACCAAGAAGATGGCATGTAAAATTGCTAATATGTAAAACTAGAAATGGAGTTGCTTATGTTGAACAAAGACATTAAACACAACCGATAGCATTGATGAAGTAAATTTGCAAACAGTGCTAAATTTAGAGTAGCTTTGCTAGCAAATAATGTATTTTATGTATAGTGGGGTTGAACTTAATTTGGCCTTTGCTTCTTTAATTACAAAATGTTCTTTTCAAATAAAAAGGCTGCTGCTAGAACTCTGAACACTTACTTTGAGAAAGAAAGTTTCTAATTTATTCATAAATTTTCAATTGATTTCTATTGAGCTTCCTTAATGTAATATTTATGAAACATGTTTATATGTAGAAATATATAATGGAAAATCTATATATGCACATATGTGTATATTCAAATTACAACTGTTGTAAATGCACATTTTTAAAGTGAAAAATGTTACTCAAATATGCTTATAGGAAAAGAAATATCATAAAAAATATTTAACAAAATGCACTTAATTTCAAACATGATATTTGCTTAAGATTATGATGGGTTGATTACTTGAAATCCAAAAATCCAGAAATGGAGCATAGAAGGAAACACAGAATAAAACACCACTGTTTTATGGAACGCAGACTGAGGTGAGTTTGATAAGGGATTTCAGTCTCACTCATGCACAAAGGTTCAACTAAACATATCATAACCAACGTTCTCTAAGCTAAACAATCAAAGTTGCATTTCATGCAAAGACCATCCTTGGGATATTCTGGAATAAAAATTTTATGGCCTCAGACAGTGCCCAGTGACAGAGAAAATTTAATCTGAGAATCACTTACAACTAAAAGATATATGGTTATCATGGGTACAAGTGTCCATAACCAAAAGTAGAAGTGCATTTCTGGAATTAAACTTCAGTTCTTGCTCTTCAAAGGGGTCTCAAGGAGAAATTAAACCAGAAGTTACCAGCCAAGAAATATGTGTACAAGTTTTACTTTGTATGCCCAAGGTAAGTTGGGCTTAGAAAGAGATGTTATTTATAAAAGGCAAAGTAAATGATAATGTCATGGTAAGCAGTTTAAATTTATAGTTTTGTGAGTTAGAACCCTTTAAGAAATTGAAAGAAAAGAGTGATTTCTAACTGATTGAATTTTCGCGATCAGGAAAGGGGTAACTACCCAGATAAGATACTTTGTAAGTTCTTGTTTAGATTAACAGAAAAATTTATGATGTCATCTGCTGTGATGAAGATTATACTGGAAGAGGATCTGGTTTGGAAATAAGACGATATATTCAATTAAAAAAACCTTTTTATTTTGAAATACTTTCAAACTGACATTACAGCTACAAAAATAATAAAAACTCCATACAAGTAACCCAACATACTCTTAAACCCCTTATATATTTTGTTGTAAATATCTTGGCTTTAAATTGAATATGTAGAAGAAGTAGAGAAAAATATCCAGTGAGTTTTAGAGAATATGTAAATATATGGAGTTCATGAGCTTGAGAGAGATTTGATAATGATATAAACTATTCAGGATGAGGTAAATTATGCATTAAGATTGAAAGTGAGTAGGTTAAGAATTGGGCCTTGTGAAACATCTATGGGTAACAAAAAGAGAAGTGAAGGAAGGAAAAAATACTAAAAAATAGGAAGAAAACACAAGTAGAGAAATAAGAGTAAAATTAAAGTAGCAAAGGAAAACCACCATAACATTAGCTTATTTGTTTTGGGATGCCCCCAAAAGAGAAGCTAGTATATGATACAGCTAGTAGCTGAATGCTTTTCAAGCATAAAGTAAGAATAATTGGTGGAAACTATAGGAAACATAGTTTTTTGCTCAGTAAAAGGAAAAACTGTCAAACACAGCTGTTCAAAATTTAATGCTTCCCATGACCAGCCATTCCTGTAATTTTTCACTAATTGGATTTTAAAATTTTACAGAGGTGTTAAATATAAATTTGTTTTGTTTTCCTTTTTAAGACTCTTATCATTATTATATTCTAATTCTATACTATCATGGAACAACATAGGTTAAATTATATCTCCATGGGTAATGTATTGAATACTCATATGTAAAGCGATTATAAATACAGTAGATTGCCTCATCATCAGCATAGAGAGAACAGAGTAAAGAATCAATAAATTTGAAGATACAGCAATAAAAATGATCCAATCTGAGCAAAAGAAAATAAGCTGAAAAAAATTAAAAGTCCCTCAAGGATTTCTGGGAATATGACAATATATCTAACCCCCATGTCATTGGCATACCAGAGGAGAAGAGAAAGAGGGAGGGGTTGCATAAGTATTCTAGGAACAGATGCTAAAAACATCCTAAATCTGGCAAAATAAATAGAACTACAGATTCAAGAAGACAAATGAATATTAAACAGGAAAATTTAAAGGAAAAATTCACAAAATTTCATTGTGAATGCCACAGTGAAAGTTATGAAAATGAATTAAAAATGGGAAGTCTTGAAAGTAGCAAAAAGAAAAGATACTTTACCTTGAGGGGAAAACAATTAAAAGAATAACAGATTTCTCATGATAAACTGTGGAGGTCAGAAGGAAGTGGAATTATCTTTTTCAAGTGTGAGAAGGACAGAAATGCTAAGGATGAATTTCATAGAAAAATATCTCCCAGTTATTGAGGGTAAATGAAGTCAATCTCAAAAGAAGGAAACTTAAGAGAATTTGTCACCAGAAGACCTAACCTCAGTAATGACTAAAAGAAGTTTTCTAAAAAGAAATAAAATGATAGAAGGAATCTTGGAAAGAAGAAAGAATAATGGAAAGAGTAAAAGGCAATAAATACAATAGATTTTTATTTCCATGTTTATCTTCTAAAGTATGATTGATAGTTGATGCAAAAACAGTCTAGCGTAGTTCACAATGTAGGTAGAGTAAATGTCAATGTCAATTTTATTATCGATGGAGATGGATAATGCAACATAAAGGGTTGTTAAGTCTCCAGATTGCACTCAAACTGGTAAAATGTCAACAGCAGTTCACTGCATATTTTGCAGAAGATATCACAGTTCCATTAAAATAATGACATGAACAGGTTTGAAGCTATTATGTGCCCTAGAAAAGCCATGTCCTTTAATCCTCATTCAACATTGTTGTATGGAATCTGTTTTATTACCTGCATGGCCCACCCAGTTGTGGGTGCTAACTTTTGATTGGTTGGTTTCCATGGAGATGTATTTCCATCCATTCAAGGTGGGGTTGCTTACTGGAGCGCTTAAAGATGAAACTGTTTTGGAAAAAGCCTTAGAGCAACCAACCAACAGAGCCCACACAGCCAGAGACCTTTACTTGGGGCAGAAGGTAAATATCCCCAGGGAAGCCTGATGAAATGAGGACAGAAAGCTAATAGACTTCGCTGTGTGCCTTTCCAGCAGAGAGAGAAACACCAACTTTCATTTGCCTTTTTGAAGCAAAATATCTTTTCCTGGATGCTTTAACTTGGACACTTCTATAGGCTTGCCTTAATTTGTACATTGTCATTGCCGCAGAACTATGAACTTGCAACTTAATAAATTCCCCTTTTTAAAAGCTGTACCATTTCTGATACTTCACATTCTGACAGCTTACACACTAGAACAAGGCATCATACAAATTATTTCTGGTGATAAGGAGGTGATGACTAACCTGGAGAGCTTACAAGTGGATAATACACTCCCAGAATATTCATACATCTGCCATAATGGCAAAGTTTGTAAGTGCATATGTATGTGGCATGTTTGAACCTCCCTTTTAGGATAAAGAATTAATTATTTTTCCTGGTACTACATATTTGTAACAAAGAGGCATTCAATCATTGTTGGGCCTCTTTCCGTTTAATAGATAGCCTATATCACACCTGGGAATAATGTTTCAAGTGATTTATCAAGGGAAAACAAAAGACTGAGAGATTTAGGTTGTACCCATTACAATAAAGGACTGTGTAGAAGCTCAATGTTGTGGGTCTAATTATGCTATCTCTTGGACCATTTCAGCCAGCCATTTCAATGGTGCTATAGATATCAAGTGTAGATAACGATGCTATAAAACTTCTATAACAAAGTACAGTAGATGATTCATAGTGCAGACATCTGGGGGTATGAATAAAGGCTATGCTTTTTATATCAAGGAATTATTAACCATTTTAAAAGCAGGCCCTCATATCTTATTAGACTGTAATAACCACAGAACTCATAATATTGCAGAATCAAGGGAGTATGTGATGAAACTGGCCATCAAAACTGAGCTATGACTAGAGACACCAACCCATAATATGATCTAAGTTCAACGTTTTAAATAAGGAAGGACCAAGCATATAAAAATGCAAAAGCAAATTTCTTAAACAAGTGGCCATCTGCCATATTATCCCAACTCCCTTGCACTTATGTGTTTCCTCATGTAGTTTCCCTATGGCCAACTGATGAAAGAAATAAATGTCAGAAACCGTTAACAAATGAATTAACTTAATATGTTAGTGTGAGCTGCAAATGAACTATTGTCACCTTAATGATTAGGCTCTGGTGTCAAGTTGGCCAAGTGAAGATGCCTAGTTGTCTAGAGATCCTAGCACTGGGTTGACCATTGCTGCAAATGTATTTCATAGCTGGTTGATAAACCAGAAGGCTGGTGTATTAAATGATCATTCAGTTGATTGCATCTGTAGCTGGTTGCATCTTAGACTCTTACATTCCCAGCTTGTGAAACACCTTTATAAATCTCATATTTACAGATATCTCCTGTTGGTTGTGTTTCTAGAGATAACACTGACTAATACAGTTACACTACAGTCATACTCAGGGTGGACTTACAGAATAATAAGTCATTGTGGGAGATCTCCCTAATGTGCATAGCTGGTCTATATGATTGGTCATTTATTTTATGGAAAAAATCATGGTCTAAAATTGAGATATATGTGGATTAGTTTTGTTTCTTTTTTTTAACAGGGTAGAAGCATATTTCAGCTTAGGGTTTTCTGTTTCTCCCTTCCTAGGTGGGGCACTGCACCACCAAGGGGTTTATAGAATTGCTATTATGCAATGACAGAAGACTTCTCAGAAAATTGCCTTACACCAGAAAATCATAGGTGAAGGACTATTAACACCACCGGTCACCCCATACATTGAATTAGTTGGAATCTTATGGCCCAATAGAATGACAAAATGACCAATTAGAACCTCACTTAAAGTACTGGCTTGGGAACAACACCCTTCAGAGTTGAGATACTATCTTTTAGAATGCAACATATTTATTGAATTAATTGCCAGTATATTGCTGTGTTTCCCAGGGCAGTGAATTAGGAGATCAATGTAAATCAATCATTGCCTGGGACACAATTATAAGAATTTTAATTCCTCTTCTCATAAACATAAACTTTGCTAGATTGGAGGTCCTGGCTCCCTGAAGATATATTTCCACCAGCAGAAAGAATAAGGTTTCACTGAACTTGAAGCTGTAACTTACATATAGCTATTTTTGGACTCTCATTCCAAAAATTAGCACAAAATTAAATGAAGGCAATACTGTATATGTAATATATCCACATTACCATAAGTAACTAGGGCAAGCTGCTGTTGGAGGTTGAATTATGTATGCCAACAAACACATGCTCTTTATTCTAATCTGTGTCACTCTAGATGTGACCTATTATAAATAGGATCTTTTGAAGATGTTATTTTTAGTTAAGGTGTGCTAACATTATTCAACACGGGTGTTAATCCATATTAAAGGAGGTCTTACAACGAGAAGACTCTGAAAACCAGAATTTGGGAAAGGCCGCACAGAAAGAAGCTGGAAGTCAGTGGAAACTGAAAGAGCCAACGAAAAGAGAAGATGTCATCATGTGATGGGAGGCAGAGATTAAAGCAAGGAACCCCAATGATTTCTAGCAACAAGCACCAGAATGCTACAGACTAAATGAGAAAGTCAGCGTTTTGTTTGCTTGAGCTGCCGAAATGCAGACACTGTGAAATGGGTTGGCTTTTAACTATGGTAATTTATTAACTTACCAGCTTACAGTTGTGAGGGCATGAAAATGTTCAGATCTAGGCATAACCAAGATACATTCTTCCTGGGGACAGGTGTTGGCAATCCTGGACTCCTCTGTCAGAGGCAAGTCAAATGGTAGCATTTTTTCCCTTCTTTTACGGATTTCATTGCTTCCAACTTCTGACTCCAGTGGCTTCCTCTCTGGTTCCCTGTTTTGTTTTTTCAACTTCTGTGTCTTAATCTTTGTCTGAATTTCATTCTCATATAGAAGTCTTCAGTAAAGGTTGAGACCCACCATAAATGATGGGTGTCACATTTTAAAATCCTACTCACCAAAAGATCCTACTTACGATAGGTCTACGCTGACAGGGATGGATTAACTTTCAAAAAATAATTTTCTGGGTCATAAAACCTCCAAATCATCACACTTTACCATCTGTACTACAAGACACATGTCCTTTCCATATTCAAAATACCTTCATTCTATCACAATATCCTAAAACCTTAAATCATTTCAGTAACAGTATTAAGTACAAAGACTACTCAAAATCACTTAAAGATGTGGTCTGTTGTGGGGCACATTTCCCTTCCAGCTGTGAACCTGTGAAACTTTGAAGAAGCTATTTGTTTCCAATATAAAAGGAGGGACAGTTATTGAGTAAACAGTCCCAGTGCCATAGGTAGAAACTCGGGATCAAAACAGATCAAAAAGCCTGCTGGACATATTTCATTAAATTTCAAGGTCTAGAGTGAGCTATAGAAGGGTCCTTGGGGCCTAATGGAGAGGTAGCCCCACCCTTTGCAAGTACTTACACAGTGACCATACTCTTGGTTCTACCCTGGTTAAGTAACTGGGTGGTTGCCAAACTCCAGACTCCACCTTCCTAGAACGTTGGGGTGAGAGGTATACTCTCCTCATTTCATGATATCTTAATTTTGAATTTATTTTAGCCTCAAAACTGTGAGTCAATAAACTCCTGTTGTTGAAGCCAACACATATAGTATTTGACACAGTAGCCTGGAAAACTAAGATGGTTTTTAAACAGTAGAGAGATGGGATTAACAAAATCTTCAATTGGTGTTTCCATCTCTGGTGATAGCTGTAAATAGGCAATTGAGGAAACCAACGCCCAGCGAAGACTAGTTAATTCCTGCTCATAAACTTAAGGGACAAGATCTTGGCTATCCCTCATGCATGAACTAAAGTGACGATTGAATATAAAAGAAATATACGAGTGGGGAAGGAGAGGTATCATAATATCAACTTACATGTTCAAGGCCAGTTGCCAGAGTGGGGTCTACAACATGTTAACCTCCCATACTAATTGTAGTTTGCCCCTAAATTTCATATTTTGTGATAGATTGGATTTTATGGAGGTCAGAGAGGCAGATCTGAACAGTTAAATTGATTAATTGCCTTAGATCTGTATTTTTCACTATTGCATATATTCTCAACCTTACTTCTGAATTATGGTAACTTTTACATGTAAGCTGTGATTGGTTTTACCTTAAAGAATTCTTTTTAAGCTTGTACCATTCATTTCATATTCTTCTCAAAACTTCTCTGATACTACAGCTTCGTTAAGGGAAACACATTTTCCTGGCCCTCAAAAGTATGTAACCTGGATATGCAGTGTAGCTAATTCAATGGGGCAAACCACATGTAATTGGAGAAGGGACCCAAGGGAAAAATGTCTCCCTTTTTACTTTTTTAACAAATAATTTTGTGATGCATTGCATATAGCTTCTCAGAAAGACCCAATACAATGAAGTCCCAGTTTTCCATACTGAAAGAAAAATCAATAATGTGCCCTATATTTCCTTTTCCTCCTTCTTTCTTATGTGTCTCCAATAGTACACCAAAACCAACTCACCTCAAGCCTATGTCCCAGGTTTCACATTTTGTAGAACCCAGACAAATCATAGAGTCATAGAACTAGAAATGGGTATGTAATATACATAAGAGCAAAATAATCTTTTGGTTATAAAACAATCTTCATATTTTGGCGTATAAGACAACCTCATATATTTTTGTCAAATTGTAACTAAAGCTGTGATAGCTTGTTTTATGTGTCAACTTGGCTAAGCTATAGTTCCCAGTTATTCAATCAAACAACATCTAGATGCGGCTGTCAATGTATTTTGTAGATGTGGTTAACATCTATAATCATTTGACATCAAGTAAAGAAGATTGATTACCTTGATGATGTGTGTTGGCTTCATCCAACTCTTAAGTTGAAAGATCTTAAGAGAAAAAAACTGGGGTTTCCTTGAGAACGATGTAATTCTGTCCCAAGGCCAGTATAAACTTCTTCCCAGGTTTTTCAGCCTGTTGACCTATCTTGTAGATTTCAGACTTTCCAGACCCCACAAATACATAAAATAATTCCATTAAATAAATATCTTAAGGTGTGTGTATGTGTGTGTATGTCTGTGTGTATGTGTGTATGCGTGTGTATGCATGTGTGTGTGTGTGTATATATATATATATTTAAGATCTTCTATTGACTTTATTGCTCTGAACAACCCTGAGTAATGCGATTTTGGTACTGAGAGTGGTTCTAGAGGAGCCCAAACTTAAGGATAGAGTTCCTGAATTGCTTGTATGTTTTTTGAAACTGGTTCCCTAATTTGATTATACTTAAATGCACTATTGGGTCCATTTAGTACATGATATACTGGAGCAATAAAGATATTAAAAATATCACCCTAAATAAACATCAGTCCTAATCAATGTCATTTCAATTAAACCTGATAAAGGCAAGGGCTGGATGACCATATATTTGAAAACTGAAAACAGTTTTGGTCCTCGAAGGGAATTAAATTGGATTGGTTGGTTTCTCCAAACTTTATTGGAGAAAGGGGGGAAAGAAAAGGAGTCACTCCAAGTTTCAAATTTCCATCTCAGCTCTGGCTCCACATAAATGAGTGAAGGTCTTCCACATCTATCTTGAAAGAAATACTGAATTCCTCAATTTCCAAACCCACCGGGCATCTACTGTGGAAATGGTTGGGAATGAATGGGATCATGAAAATTAAGATGGAGACATATGGGCAAATAATGACAAATCTAAGGATATAGAAATCCTAAATTCTTCAAAGTCTTGTTCACCATTAGCAACCTTCCACCCTTACTTGAGGACTTTACACTCCTTTGCCGGTAGTGTATTTCATCATCTCCCCTTAAGTAGTGTGCTGTTTTGAAAGGATGTATGTACCCTAGAAAAGCCATTTATCAATCAAAACCCCACTTCATAGAGGTAGAATAATCCCTATTCAATACTGCATGTTTGAAACTGTAATCAGATCATCTCCCTGGGGATGTGATTTAATCAAGAGTGGGTGTTAAACTGGATTAGGTGACAACATGTCTCCACCTATTTGGGAGGCTCTTGATAAGTTACTGGAGTCCTATAAAAGAGGAAACATTTTGAAGAATGAGAGATTAGGAGACAGTAGAGAATGATGCAGCACCACAAAGCAAAGTCCACAAACCAGTGACCTTTGGAAATGAAGAAGGAAACGCCTCTTGGGGAGCTTCATGAAACTGGAAGACAGGAGAGAAAGCTGGCAGATAACACCATGTGTGCCACGTGCCCTTCCAGCTGAGACAGAAGCCCTGACTCTGTTCGCCATGTGCCTTCTCACTTGAAAGAGAAACCCTGAACTTCATCAGCCTTCTTGAACCAAAGTATTTCCCTGGATGCCTTATATTGTACATTTCTATAAACTTGCTTTAATTAGAGCATTTTCTCGGCCTTAGAATTGTAAACTAGCAACTTATTAAATTCCCCTTTTTTTAAAGCCATTCTGTTTCTGGTGTATTGCATTCCAGCAGCTAGAAAACTAGAACAAGCAGTTACCTTTGGAGTATATTGCTAATTCTCCTCAGGACTTACTCCACCGCCCCTCAAGTTAAGCACAGTGAGACATAAAGTGTGACTCACAAAGAGGTGCAGTACAAATAAAAAGAACTGCATTATTTTTCCAATTTTCACAGACATGAATCTGGTGAATATGGATGCAAATGGATAGTAAGTGTGCGAGATAATGATGGAAGGAACATAAAGTTGGATCAGGTTAAACAAATTGATATGGATCCAGTAAGCAGAGATTCTGAGTTCTATGCTGCAGCTTGGGGGATTTAAAAGGGCTCTAATATTTTTTTGGTTGGTTGCCTAAAATATGGGCCATAAGGTAGCCTATATTGAATGAAACTGAAATATCAAAATTGCCTTGGTCTAGTGTAGAGAATGGCATCCAGAGGTTCAAGGAGATTGGAATGTTAGAATTGATTTATTCTGTAAGACCTACTCACCTACTCTGAAAAGGTCTAACAGACACAACTTTTACCAGGGCTGTGATAAATGAATTTGTTAGAGGAACCTCCAAATCGCTGAAGAGGTCTGTAATTGCTCTTTACTGTCAGTCAGAAATTGCCATAGGGACTGTTAACGAGGAATTGGGATCTTTAAGTGCAATGGTATAATTGGATCCCAGAACATCAGGGGCCAAGAGATGGCACTAGATGCTAAGACAAAGTGGGCAAGTTTACTTTAAAGAAAAATAGAATCAAAACACTGATAAGAAGAGTGTAACTCCCAGAAGCATATGGTATTGGCTACTGTCTTTTTATGGGAAATATATGTGCAGTTCATAAAATATTACCTGATGGGTATCGGCAGAAAAGTTCTAGGCCAAGTAAAGGAAAGTGCAACTTGAATCACCAAAACAGAAAGCCATGGCCCATCCATCAATTACCAGCCTTGAGTCAGCTTATAGACACAGGACCACTTGAATGAAGAGGAAGAAAACTCCCCTTAAGGAAGGACTCTGTCACACTGCCAAGTTTTTACATTGCTATATTTCTCTGAGGTTGTACTTCTACCTAGGTAATGGTGTACTGGTGAAAAGAAAATAAAGAAATTAATTAAGCAATATTGGAGATTATTGGATCCTGGCTATAAATGGATACTGTGCCAATTTGAAATTATGATATACTCCAGAAAAGCCATGTTTTAATCCTGATCTAATCTTGTGGGACCAAACTTACTGTTTAGGGTGAAAAACTTTGACTGGGTTGATTTCATGGAGATGTGACTTTTTGATTAGATGGAAATGTGACTTTGCCCATTCAAGGTGGGCCTTGATTAGTTTACTGGAATCTTTTAAAAAGGGGAACATTTTGAAGAATGCTCAGAGCTCCAGGCATTTGGAGATGCAGAAACAAAATGCCCCTGGGGAAGCTCCTGGAAACCAGAAGCCAAAAACCTCAGCAGAAGCTAGTAAGATGCTTTCCCAGCTGACAGAGTTGTTTCTGGATCCACTGGCCTTTCTTGAGTCAAGGTACCTTTTTCTGGGTGCTTAGTTTGGCCACTTATATGGCCTTAGAACTGCAAACTTACAAATTTAATAAATTCCCTTTTTAAAAGCCATTCCATTTTTGATCTATTGCATTCAGGCAGTATTAGCCAACCAAAACAGACAATGTCACTGTGGCCCACCAATAAGAGTAGGGGCTAGAGCTGGTTTGACGGAATTATGTACCCTAGAGAAGCCATGATTTAATCCTCTTGTGGAAGCAACTGTTTCTTTTAATTCCTATTCAGCATTATAAATTGGAGACTTGATTTGATTATCTCTATTAGGAAGTGACTTACCCAATTGTGGGTAGTTACCTTTCATTAGAGGAAGTTGTGACTCCATCCATTCCAGGTGGGACTTGATTGCTTTACTGGAATCCTTTAAAAGAGGAAGCATGTTGGAAAGAGGGAGAGAGAGCCATGAGGCTGAGAGGCCATGGAGCCAGAGACCTTTGCAGATGAAGAAGGAGAATGCCCCTGGGGGAGATTCATGAAATAAGTAGCCTATACAGAAGGCTAACAAATGTCACCATGTTTGCTATGTGTCTTTCCAGTTGAGAGAGAAACCCTGAAATTCATCGGCTTTTGTTGAGTGAAGATAACCTCTTGTTTGTGCCTTAGATTGGACATTTTTACAGACTTGCTTTAATTTGGACATGCTCACTGCCTTAACTGAAAACTTGCAACTTAATAAATTCCCCTTTTAAAAAGCCATTCCATTTCTGGTATATTGCATTCCAGCAGCTAGCAAACTAGAAAAGGGCTCCTGTAGTTCATGTGATCATTGGAATTTTAGCTCAGGTTCATCTTACAGGGGATCCACTGCATTCCTAAACCCATCTTGTGGTTATATCTCCAGTCCTAGAGTGCATAATTGGACTAAATATGCTAAGCAATCAGCTAATTGTAATAGCTATTACTCAGCAATCAGTACCCTGACTTTGGGAGTGAGGGCTATTGTGGTAGCAAAAGGCCAATTAGAAGGCACTAGAACTGTTTCTATCTAGGAAAATAGTAATCTTAAAAAACAGGGCGGGCCGCGGTGGCTCAGCGGGCAAAGTGCTTGCCTGCTATGCCGGAGGACCTCGGTTCGATTCCCGGCCCCAGCCCATGTAACAAAAACGGAGAAACAGAATACAATAAAACAAGAAAATGTTTAAAAATGTTTCCCTTTCTTCCTTCCTTCCTTCCTTCTCTCTGTCTTTCCTTTAAAAAAAAAAAAAAAAAAAAAAAAACAATAGTGTATTCCTGTGGAAAGAATAAAGATTGGTACCACCACCAAGGACTTGTGGGCTGCAGGGATGATGAGTCACACCACATCCCCATTCAATATGTCTAGTTGGCTCGTGCAGAGAACAGATCTCAGAGAATGACAGTGGAATATCATTAACTTAACCAAGTAGTACCTTCAGTTTTAGATTATGTTCCAGCTGTAGTTTCATTGCTGGGACAAATTAACACATTACTTGGCATGTGGCATACAGCTATTGATCTAGAAAATGCCTTTTCCTTTATACCCATTAGTGAAGACCACTGGTAGCTGCTTTCAGATGGCAAGGCCAGCAATATGCCCCCTCTATCTTCCGTAATGGGTATATCAGCTTTCCTGTTATGTATAATAATTTTGTGCACAGGACAAATTGATCACTTTGCCTTCCACAAAAAAGCACACTGGCCTTTTGCATTGATGATATTATGATGAATGGATCGAGTGAGCAAGAAGCGGCAACTATTCTGAACTTATTTTTTAAAGATATTTCAGTTTCAAAGGGTAAGAAATTAATCCAACAGAATTCAAGGGCTTTCCACTTCAGTAAAATATCTAGGTATTTTGTGGTTTGAAACATGTCAGGGTATTCCTTCTTAAAATCAAAAGTGAAGCACAATTCCAAGGATGCATCATTGCATTTTGTATGTATAAAGGCCTTGAGTGAGTGTGCGACACTGGCCCATTTACTAAGTGACTGAAAGAGTCGTTTGTTCTTATTTGGGTTAAGAACAAGAGAAGGCTCTTCAAAAACATCAGGAGGCCATGCAATCTCTAGGCCACTAGGGGTATTAGATTCAGCAGATCCAAAGGGGATTCAAGTGCTTGCTCCAGATAGAGATACTGTTTGGAGCTTTTAGCAGTCTCCAATAGATAAATCACAGCAGACTCAATATTTAGGACCAAAACCCAGCATCATAAGTGGATAACTACTCTTCTTATGAGAAATAGCTTTTGAATTACCATTGAATCATAAATAAGCTGACACTTAACCATGGTTACCATGTGACCTGAATTGCCCATGATGAACAATGTCATAAAGTTGGGAGCACTCCATTTTCAAATGACAGTGTTATATACGAGTTTAAGCTAGAGGAGACCCTGATGGCAGAAAGTTGCATGGTTTCTACTCCTGCTCTAATACTTTTTCTTTCCTTTCCCTGTCTGCACCTTTCACTTTTGCAGTTAAGACTTACAGAGTGTATTTTAGTACTCCACAGCATTGCTTCTGATCTAGGAACTCACTTTAGAGAGGTAGAGGGCAGCAAAGTGCCCCTTCTCATGGAATTCACTGGTCTTACTGTGTTTCTCATAATCCTAAAGCAGATAGCTTGATAGAATGAGGGAACGGCATGCAAATACTCAGTTATGGTGTCAGCTAGATTGCAATACTTTACAGAACTAGGATAATCGTCTACAGGAGGGTGTGCATGCTCCAAATAAATGTCCAATTTATTGTGCTCTTTCTCCAAAGCCAGAATTCATATATCCCAAAACAAGGATGGAAATGGGAGTGAAGCAGTAAGTTGCATTATTTCCACTCCTGCTCTATTACTTTCTCTTTCCTTTCCCTATCTGCACCTATCACCTAATGGGGAATAACTTATGATCAGTTGATTGATAGGGATCCATTAGGAAAAATTTTGCTCTCTGTCCTCACAACCTTATGTTCTGATCATCTGGAGATCTCAGTTCCAAAGGGAAAAATGTTTCCACCAGAAAACTCAGAAATTATTCTCATTAAACTGGAAGTTATGACTGACACACAACCACTTTAGCTCCTTCATACCTCTGAATTAATGAAGGGAAAGGGAAATTGGGCTGCCACTGTTCAATGGAGGTGAGTAGAAGTGTGTCTGGAATAAAGAATGTCTGGGACAACCAAAGTACAATATCCCGTTTTAAGCAGAATTGTTAATGACCCAGACCATTGAAGAATGAATTTTTGTGTCACCCCAGCCGACAAAGAACCATGATGAGTTGAGATGCTTGCTGAGCTCAAATGGAATTTGGAATGGCTAGTGAAAAAAGGTAACTATATATTTCAGTCTGACTCTGTGACAAGTTGCAGAAATGCAATTGTGATTCTTATGTGTATTCTTTCTTATTTTATGAATGTGCGCACACGCATACACATATATATGAGAAATATATTTGTTTTCTTCTTTCTCTTATCTTACAGTATGACACGTATTATCTTTACGTGCTAGTATTTAAGTTACAGGTTATCAAGAGGTATAAGTGTCATACAAAGACTTTGCATCCTTTTCTTGGGAAACAGCACATCTTCTATTATACACAGAATAGTTGCCTCAGATAAAGTGAAAGTGTGATAGCTACTGTCTTCATTGAAAGATTAAGTTAATTTAAGGAAATGTGTATGGGTGACAAGTTGACAAGGGAGTGGACTATGATGATTGGTTGGTTTGCTTGTTTGTTTGTCAACCTGGCTAGGCTATAGTATTCAATTATTCAATCAATGGGTCTTCTAGGTGTTGCTGTCAATGCATTTTGTAGATGCATTAAAGTCTACAACCAGTTGCTCTTGAGGATATTCTCTTGTTAATGTGGTCGGTCTTATCCAATCAACTGAAAGGCCTGAATAGCAAAAAGGGTGGTTTCCTGAGAAAGGTGCAGTTCTTCCCAAGACTGCAGCATCAGCTTCCAACAAGGTGCTGGTCTGCCCAACAGATTTCAGACCTACTCACTCCCAGAATCACAGAATCCCATTTTTTGAATTAAATTTCTTAAGATATATATCTTGGCTATGTTTGTCTGAAGAACTCTGACTCATAAACAATGACTGGACTGTTAAACATGTTCTAAGCAATTCGTTCTCAATATGGTAAATTTGGTGTAATTCATCAAAATTTAGGAGATATTTGTTAAATGTCAAGTAAGAGGTGCTAGGAAAGGTTACCTTTAAATTACTTCTTTAAGGAGATTTCAAATGTCTTTCCTATATCATCAAGTATTTTTAATGTTCTGGTGAGAGTAATGAATGATTTTTAAATTATACTTAGAAAAACATAACAAAAGCCACAACATAAACAAATCATGGTCAAAATTAAAATCATCACCACTTCAGTGATCACTGCCATGAGGCATAATGTATTAGTTAGTTGAAATGTTTGATAACTTATGACATATTAATAAATTCAATGAAGCCCAAGATCATGTTTTTTGTCATTAAAAAATCACAACTCAACTATATTGTTTGAAATCAGTGAACTTAGGTTTTTTTTTTTTTTTAACAATTTTAAATTATTTAGTGTATTAGTTAGGGTTCTCTAGAGAAACAGAATCAACAGGAAAAACTCGTGAATATAAAATTTATAAAAGTGCCTCAAGTAACCGTAGGAACACTGAGTCCAAAATCCACAGGGCAGGATGAGAAGCTGACGATTCCAATGGAGGGTCTGGACGAACTCCACAGGAGAGGCTCACCAGCCAAGACAGGAAAGAGCCTGTCTCTTCTCAATCCTCCTTAAAAGACTTCCAGTGATTAGATTAAGCATCACTCATTGCAGAAGACACACCTCTTGGCTGATTACAAATGGATACAGCTGTGGATGCAGCAGACTGCTCATGATTTAATTCTATGAAATGTCCTCATCGCAACAAACAGGCCAGCACTTGCCCAACTAAAAAAACAGGTACCACCACTTGGCCAAGTTGACACATGAACCTGATCATGGCAGTCCACCCCTTGTCAACTTGGCAGCTATAAATGTCAAATTAAATCATGCCTAATTTCTAAATAAAAAAAACTAAAACACACATTTTTTTTTTTACCTAGCAATACTCAACTGTCCTGAATATAACAGTACCACCTTAAATCTCTCCAGAATAGGGTGCAAATTCTTGGATAATATTAATTCTTAAACTTGATATCTTACAACTTACATAGTATAACATGAACAAAACAGCATTAGTCTCTGTTTCTGTAACTGATCACTTGGTCGTAGTTCATATTTATCACTACCTTCTTCCACTACCCATTCCATGTTCCCTTTACCCTCAGCAAACACTTCAGCTGGCCGTGGTTCTTTGCCTGGTGGGGTGACCCAAATCTTCATTCCTGAAGTTTCCAAGCCGTTGGTAGTCCTGCCTAGAATGGGTTGTTGCAGTTTTCCATTAATTTTAATCACAGGAAATGGTAGTACTAAAAGACGCCCTGGGGATCTCTTATATTCCAAGAAAACTCTATTTTTCCTCCATTGTGTAGTTGCAGTCCTACTTCCTCCTGACAGTCAGGGTCAACAAGCTTCTTGGCTTGCTGATCCTGGGGCATGAGTAGCACAACATGACCAGGTAGCAGTCTTAGATTCCAGTTCAGTGGAATCATTGTTGTTTCTCCTGGTGGAAGCACTTGCCCTTTTGGAACTAAAACTTGTAGACCAGCAGAGCTAAGGGTCCCAGGGACAGAAAGCAAAAATTTTCCTAGTGGATCACTGGGGGTAACAGTGAGTGGTGGCATTCCCATTTCCATTCCTTGGTTCCTGGACATGGATTCTGGCTATGGGAGAAACAGCTCCATACAATGGACGCTGGTTCAGAGCATATACAGCTTTCTGGAAAACATTACCCCAGCCTTTCAAGGTATTGCCACCTGGTTGATACCATAATTGAGTTTTCAAAAGTCCATTCCACTGTTCTATCAATCCAGCTGCTTCTGGATGATAGGGAACTGGTAAGGCCAGAGAATTCTGTGAGCATGTGCCCATTCCCTCACTTCATTTGCTGTGAAGTGTGTTCCTTGATCAGAAACAATGCTGTGTGAAATACCATGACGATGGATAAGGCATTCTGTAAGCCCCATGGATGGTAGTTTTGGCAGAAGCATTGTGTGTAGAAAAAGCAAACCCATATCCAGAATATGTGTCTATTCCAGTTAGAACAAACTGCTGCCCCTTCCATGAAGAGAGTGGTCCAATGTAATCATCCTGCCACCATGTGGGCTGGTCACCTCAGGGAATAGTGCCATATCAAGGGCTGAGTGTGGGTCTCTGCTGCTGGCAGATTGGTCACTCAGCAGTGGCTGTAGCCAGGTCAGCCTTGGTGAGTGGAAGTCCATTTTGCTGAGCCCATGCATAACCTCCATCCCTACCACCATGACTACTTTGTTCAGAAGCCCATTGGCCAATGACAAGAGTTTCTGGGGAAAGAGGCGGACTGGTATCCACTGAACGGGTCATCTTACCCACTTGATTATTAAAAAAAAAAAACCTTCCTCTGCTGAAGTTGCCCTCTGGTGCACATTCACATGGGACACAATATGTTCATGTTTGTAGCCCACTCAGAAAGGTCTATCCACATACTTCTTCCTCAGACCTCTTTGTCACCAATTTTCCAATTATGGTCTTTCCAAGTCCCAGACCATCCAGCCAAACCATTAGCAACAACCCATGGGTCAGTATACAAACGCACCTCTCATCAGTTTTCCTTCCAAGTAAAATGAGCAACCAGGTACACTGCTTGAAGTTCTGCCCACTGGGAGGATTTCCCCTCAACACTATCCTTCAAGAACACCCCAAAAAGGGGTTGCAGTGCTGCAGCTGTCCACTTTCAGGTGTATCTACATATCATGTTGAAACTTCTGTAAACCAGGCCCAAGTTTTCTCTTCCTCAGTCAATTCACTGCAAGGAACCCCCAAGAGGCCATAGCTCTGGTCTTGGAAAGAGAAGGTAATGTGGCAGGATTGGAGACCATGGACATTTGGGCCACATCCTCATGTAACTTACTTGTGCCTTCAGGAACTGCTCTGGCCCTATCTCATATATACCATTTCCATTTTACAATAAAGTGTTGCTGCACATACCCAATTTTATAGCTTGGTGGTTCAGTCAGCACCCAGTTCATGATAGGCAACTCAGGTCTCATGGTAACTTGGTGGCCCAAGGTTAAGAGTTCAGTCTCTACTAAGACCCAGTAGCAGGCCAAAAGCTGTTTCTCAAAAGGAGAGCAGTTATCTGCAGCAGATGGTAAGGCTTTGCTCCAAAATCCTAAGGGTCTGCATTGTCATTCTCCTATAGGAGCCTGCCAAAGGCTCCAAACAGCATCTCTATTTGCCACTGACACTTCCAGCACCATTGGATCTGCTGGATCATGTAGTCCAAGTGGCAGAGAAGCTTGTACAGCAGCCAGAACCTGTCTCAGAGTCTCCTCTTATTTAGGTCTCTGTTCAAAATTAGCAGCTTTTCTGGTCACTCGATAAATGGGCTGGAGTGGCACACCCAAATGAGGAATATGTTGTCGCCAAAATCCAAAGAGACCAACTAGGCATTGTGCCTCTTTTTTGATCATAAAAGGGTCCAGATGCAACAATTTATCCTTCACCTTAGAAGGGATATCCTGACAAGCCCCACACCCCTGGGCACCTAGAAATTTCACTGAGGTGAAAGGCCCCTGTATTTCTGTTGGATTTATCTCCCATCCACTGACACACAAATGCCTTAACAGTAAGTCTGGAGTAGTTGCTACTTATTGCTCACTAGGTCCAATCAACATGATATCATTAATATAATGGACCAGTGTGATGTCTTGTGGGAGGGAGAAATGATCGAGCTCCCTGTGGACAAGATTATGACATAGGGCTGGAGAGTTGATATACCCCTGAGGTAGGACAGTGAAAATATATTGCAAAATCTCCCTTAGTAGGCCCATATTAGTGAATTCAACCTGATCCAGCCTTATATTCCTCCCACCATCATCCCACACCATAAAAATACATTGCCACACATATTCCCCTGATTTCTGTCTATATAACTTGGAAAAAATTACAGTTCTTTTGGAGTATAAGGTACCTCCTCATGTGTGATACTTTGTACCTCACCTTTAGGGGTCTGTTGGGACTTTAGTCTAGTTATAGGTCTGGAAGGAATGAGGGGTGGTGGGAGTGGGTCATGAAAAGAATTAGAAATATCTTCCAAGCCATTTGCTTCAGGGCATTCATTTGCAGTTTCATCTGGTGAAACAGGGTTAATCACTCTAGGGCTAATCCCTTCAGGAGGAGGTTGGGTGGCCAACTCCTCAAGGCAGCCGGAAGTGGGGTGGCTATGGCTTCAGGGGAGATTATTGAAGGGTTATCTAAAGAAGACTCAGCATGATCTAGGGTTTCTACCTCATCCCCGACATCATTATCAATCCACGTCACCATCCCATTTTTCAGGGTTCCACTCCTTTCAAATCAACAGCAGACACAATGCAACACTGAGATTTCAGTTTACATTGTAAAGTTGCTACTCTAACAATAAGTTTCTGAGTCTGATTTTCAGAGATCTCAAGTCTACGGCTACAGGAAATAAGATTTTCCTTCAGGATACTCATAGAAACTTCTACATCTGTCAGATCGCACTTAAGCTTCTCATTTGAAGCCTTAAGCCCATCCTTTTCACTCCTTAATGTATCCAGTGTAACTAACAGCAACCAGCCAACATCCCAATACCTCTTATTTCTATAAAACTCTGTAAAGGTGTCAAAAACATTATCCCCCAGAGCCTGGCTTTGTACAAGTGAAACATTAGGAGAATCGAGGGGTGATATTTTGACTATCTCTTTTGACAACTCACTCCATGGATTAGGAGTGTCATTCTGATTATGGGAACCAGAGTCCTTAGTCTTTGAGTCCATTCAGAATGGAAAGCTATTCATATAAACCCATTTTAAAGGTTCTGTTTCTTAAGAACCACTCCTGGTACCAAGTTGTGTTAGTTAGTGTTCTCTAGAGAAACAAAATCAACAGGAAACACTCACAAACATAAAATTTATAAAAGTGTCTCATGTAACCTTGGGAATGCAGAATCCACAATCTGCTGGGCAGGCTGTGAAGCCAAGGATTCTGACGGAAGGTCTGGATGAACTCCACAAGAGAGCTCACCAGAGGAAGCAGGAAGAGAGCCTGTCTCTTCTGAATCCTCCTTAAAAGGCTTCCAGTGATTAGACTGAGCATTACTCATTACAGAAGACACTCCCCTTGGCTGTGGATGCAGCTGATGTGATCATGATTTACTTCTATGAAATGTACTCATTTCAACAGACAGGCCAGCACTTGCCCAACCAGACAAATTGGTACCACCACTTGGCCAAATTGACATATGAATCTGATCATGATTAGTAAAATGTATCGATAATGAAAATGTGAGGGTTTTTTTTGCCCTGTTAAAAGACTAATTCATCATTTAGTTCTTTATCATAGTTATGAATATTGTCTCTTAGTTTAATAATGTGGTAGATTTCAACCTTCCCCCTAATCTATGTAAAACTAAAGGAAAACTAAATAATTAAAAGAAAAGTTTGAAAATTTCTAAAGAAACTATTTTAAAATCAACATTTAGATGGAATATAACTGATAATTTCATAACACTATAGAAATTGTTAAAAACTGATGTGATTTAAATTTTAATACAGATAAAGTAAGGATTAATTAAAATATAATTCAACGTAATCTATGTCAATGCATAACTTTTATTTCTTCACTAAAAAATCTTTTGAAAAAAATCAAAATCAATATAGTATGTTTTATATGGCAGTTAATTTTTCCACACTCATGTCAAATAAATTCATTCTCTCCCTCTTCTGATGATTTATTAAATTCATTTCACATGCAAATATGAAAATACATTTACACTTTAAACATGTTTTATTGTTCTGCTATGCATGCAAATGCTTAATTTTATATTACAGTCATCTGTATTTCAAGCCCAAATGATTTAACTCAACTGTCTATGAGGTTTGGGCCTTCAAAATTTTCAGTGAGTATTTGGAAAACAATCCCACCATTGTTTCAAAATTAACTCTTGTCCATCCCTACTGGCTCTCTAACAGTGGTTTCATATATTCAATCAGATGCTCTTCTCTATAGTTTCAAGGGTAATATCAGAAAAAGTACCTAGGCTTGTTTACTTTCCATTGTAAAATATGTGTTTTGTGTGTTTATGTATGTCTACTTCTTTGTCTTTTGGCTATTAAAAAAGCTGTCAAGAGTATTTCAAATAATGACTTTTGTATGCTTAATAATGTGTTGAGTAATGCTGAGTAGTCTTCATATTTTCTATCACTAAAATAACTAAATAAAAGAATAAAGATGGCTATATATATTTAAAGCATGTCAGATAGATATATAGAGACATTCAAATGAGTCCATTCTTTTCTATAATTGCTATCACTAATTAGAAAGAAATATTACTAGATAATATATTTTAAATCTTTGAGTTTAGTAGGAAAAGTGAATATCCTTAACATTGTAAATACCATTCGTTAGCAAAACTTTCTCAGCATTCTGTCTCTTAATAGGACATTTTAAAGCAGAGCAATTAAATTAAATCATCACAAATTTTCAGACTTAAAGCTTTAACAAAAGCTTACTGCATGATCCAAATCTATATTTAACATAAAGAGTTGAAAGAACTAAACATTTTCTTAGCATGGAAGCTATATTATAGATTGCATGAATAACGCTACTGTGATAGATTGGATTATGTACCCCAACAAACACCTGTTCTTTACCTGCATTCCCATGGTGGTAACTTATTTGCACATAGCACATTTCTTTTGAAGATATCATCAGTTAAGATGTGGCCAACTGATCCAAGATGAGTTTAATCAGTATTTCAGGAGGACTCGAAATTTGTCAGGAAAAGAAACCAGAAGCAAAGAGTGAGAGAAAACCACAGGGAAGATCCAGAAATCAGAAATCAGCAGAAATTGGAAAAGCAGGTACTTGGAGAGAGAGTTTGACCTGTGAGAAACACAGCCCAAGAAATCGCTAAGGATTACTGCAAGCAGACAAGGATGCTACAGACTATGGGGTTAAAGCATTGCCTTGGGAAAACCTTTATTTTGAACTTTTAACCTCTGAAACTCCGAAACTACCAACGCTTTCTGTTTAAAATGACCCATTGTGTGATGCTTCTCATAGTCTGGCTAACTAAAACAACTGCTTCTTTTTTCTTTCAAATAATTTCCATGAAAGTATTAAAAAACTTTAATCTTTGATGCAATAAATATTTATTGGCGTTGTCCTTTTCCACAATGAAGACTACCTCTCCCTCTCCAGGATGGCCTTTTAAAATTGACACATTATAGAATTTTGTGTCTTGAGTAAAAACAAATCCTCAAGAGTTAAAAATTGACAATAATTTAAGGCTAATGCAAGTTGAATCAAAGCATAAATATATTTACTATATTAGGGAGGGCATTTTGCTTAATCCCCACGTGCTCTCCATGAATGTTGCATGTTCTTTAATTTGATATTTTACATTAATTATATCTATGTCATATTGAAAGACCTGCATGTTAAGTCATAAGTTTCTCTCTGCATTCTTCTATCTCCATAGAATTACCACTGTTGCATAGAATATGGAATGAGGACCTTAGCGATGGTATCATGATGTAAACTCTAATAAATGAACAAAGATAGTCTTAAGCTCCTCGCACGTCCTGAATGGTAAAAGAAAAAAGAGCATACCACTATTTCCAAGAAACTCTGGATTATATTCATAAGAGCTGAGTGTCTGTAGACTTTTTAAAGCAATTGCAGAGTGGTAAAAGAATTACTTGTATCAGACAAAAAAAAAAAAAAGGCATAATGTGACCAGCTGGAAATCAGAGGACTGTAGCCAAAACTCTTGGAGTTCTTACATGCATAGAAAGCTGCACAGAATCAGAACTGTTACAATGCATTTCTCATGTCCGTCTCATACATGATAAGCACTTGACTTCAAACTAGATTGAGGTAGAATTGGCAGAGGAAAAAATAGGGATTAGGTGTGAGAACTATTTTAATATAGATATGTACAAGTTTGAAAACAGATTTCTGACCCAAATTGACTCTATTCTTCCCCACAGCTAGTACACCAACATGTGCAGGAAACATAGGGAAGACTTCTGCAATCAGATTGCTGTAAGCAAGGAAGGTCTGTCAAATGTACGAGAAATTGTTTCAACTGGCAGAGATGGAGAATAAGGATAACTTAGTCAATGATTGAGTTATAATAATTATATTAGAGTGAATTTATTGGAAAGTTCAGGATGTCATTAAATGTGAATGGGCACATTTAAATTACATTTTTTGTCTTCCAACTTCAAGGCAGTTCAGGGAGTTGGGAGACTTGAAATAGACAATTTATGTGAGCTATTAAAAATATGTCAGGCAATTTTTTATTTGTGCAGAGCTAATTACACTGTAAATACATGTAAAGACATATCACATACTTAGGACCTAGAGAAAATGACTCAAATATTGTCTAGTCAATAGTTTCCCCAAAAATAAATTCTTAGCAAACTGAGATCTAAGGGAAGAATGATGATAAAGTCTGATTCCTGCTGTGTTGAACATAGTTAGGTTTGCTCTTTATGGCAGTAACACTTTCCGTAATGGCATGTGAATTATCAGTATGCAAGACAGTTATTTCCTTGACTTGATCTGAAAACACAATATAATTTTTTTAAATAATGTTACACAGCATTGGTTGTCATGAATGAACTTTTAAGTGGTGCTATTTTATTCCTACTCCTTACTTTTCAGTTGAGGAAATAATGTAATGAGAAATTATATGATTAACTAAAAATATATAAAGACAAGAATCAAACTATTGCTATTACTAGAACACTGCATTTCCTCTTTTAGTTTACCGTGGTATGCCAGGCCTATCATGGGATTTAATTTAAATAGCTTTTAATTGAATCAGTCTTATCAGGTTTTTATTCTGCATTTTTATTTATTTATTTATTTTTGCTTTCAGTTGGGCTACTGCCAGTATCCCACTGACAAATTGTGTAAAATAATTTTTCTTACCTTCTTTTTTGTGAAAAGATTGAGGATGAAGCTTAACTTTTTTTTACAACTTTGGGCTGGTATTATAATCCCATAAATGTAAGCCATCCAATTATGAAACAGTCATTAATATATCTATTTTTTATTCAAGAAATATTGCAGTTTTCCTCTAGAATTTTATAAACATAAGCCTCATTGGAATCTACATTAACAGTATTGCAAATCCATTTAGACTTTATTTGTACATCATTATACCTTATGTAACTGTAACAGACTTTTTTATGTCATCTGTAGAAATGAGGGAGAAAGGAATAAACATTTTTCTAAGCACCCTATATCACTGCCACTGGCTCTCAAAGATGAAAAGTCAAAGTTTCCACTATTTCACTTCTTTTATGGGCTAACACTTACATCTGGATAAATGAGATTGATATTATGCATACTGTTAGATATATAAAATTTATTTCAATAAAGTATAAATGCATACTAACATGATACAGTAAAGGCTATTTCACAGAATATAAATTGACCTAAAATAATTAGCATACCAATAATTCTCTAAAATCTCAGAGTCAATAGAATTACAATTACAAAAGTATGGTGATTTGAAGCTGTGTGTCCCCAGAAAAACAAGTTCTTAAATGTAATCCATCACAATGGGTATAAACCTATTATAAGTAAGATCTTTTGATGAGGCTACTTCAGTTAAGGTATGAACCACCTCATCAGGATAGAAATTCACCTTCTTGCTGCAATCTTTTATAAACAGAATTAATATACAGAGAGAGATAGAAAACCATGGAAGCAAGAACCTGAAACTAATGAAACCAGGAAGAGAAAGGAGAGACCAGTAGGGCACTGTTATGTTCCTTGGTATATGGTGGAGAAGCTACGGATCACCAAGTTCTGGTCTTTGTGGGTGAAGCGGAATGTAGAGGTCCTCTTCCTGAGAATGGGGACATAGCTGAGTACCAGTCACAGATTTTGATCGGCAAATTGTGATTGCTGGCTTCTGGCTTCAATCTGCAGTTTCAGTCTGACCCTGTCAGGAATCACACAGCCATTATTTCAACCCACCCTTGACAATGGCAAACACGGTCAAAATTCAGAGATAGATGCAGGCCCTCCTTGGGGCTGCAGGGAAAAGTTTGTCAAAGAGTGCTTTATGTGTGCAGTACAGGAAAGCACAATTCTGGGGAGTTGTTGAAAAAGTTTTTGGTGGTTTTCTTGACCCTCTCCCCAGGGCTCTATGGAATTGGTCTGTGCCCCCTTCCTCAGAATTTGACCCCCAGCAAAAATAGCTACAGACAATGAAAGGTGAGTTAAAAAAGAGAGAGAGAGAGAGAGAGGCAAAACAAAAACAAACATAATGGAGCAAGATTCCCAGAAAAAGACAGACAAAAAGTAGCTTTTGGGGGTGCAAGAGTAGTTCAGTGGTAGAATTCTCACTTGTCATGTGGGAGATGCAGGTTCAATTCCTGGCCCATGCATTTCCCAAACAAACAAGCAAGCAAACAAAAACCCAAACAAACAAAAATTCAACAAATGTGGCTGCAATAATAGTTCACACAGAAAAGGAATGAAGTGTGACCCTGCCATACAGCAACAAAAAAGGAATGTAGCTTTCTCCTGGGGGTGAAACAATTGTACAAATAATGCAATCTTAAAAACTGTTCAACATACTCAGCATACGAATAAGATGAAGAAGAGCTGAAAGAATCTGATCAGTTAAACATGGACAATTCTAAAGGTTTAGAATTAGTCGAACCAAGTGGCAAAGAAGAATCTTAATAAAAAGCCAATCAACAATAGAACCCTAGGCAAGAGAGAGAAACCGACCTTTAGATAAATTCATCAAGATAATGAGATGCCTAGACATCAGCAAAATATTACAAGTCATACCAAGAAACAGGAAGGTATGACCCAATCAAAGAAACAAAAACTTCAGAGAAGAAACAGAGTTTGAAACAACTAATCAAAAGTGGTTAAACAAACTTAAATCATCAAGGAAATGAAGGAAAATAAGTCTAAATAGATAAAGAATATTAGGAACAAACTGGGTGGGCATAAAGAATAATTTCAAAGTATACAAAGAAACATAACAGAACTTATGGGAATGAAAGACACAATAGAAAGATTAAAAATACACTAGAGGCATACAGTAGCATATTTGAACAGGCAGAGCAAAGGATAAGTGAATTAAAAGATAGGACAATTTTTGACATTCCACATAAAGAAAAACAAATAGAGAAAAGAATGGAAAATTCTGAGTGGGGTCTTAGAGAATTGAACGACAACTTGAAGCACACAAGCATATGCATCATGAATTACTAGGAGAAGAGAAAGGGAAAAGGGAAGAAAGAATATTGAAAGAAATAAAGGCCAAAAATTTCCCAACTCATATGAAAGACAGATATGCCCAAGAACGACAATGTACCCCAAATAGAATAAATTGTAATAAATATACTCCTAGGCACATGCTATTCAGAATTTCAAATACCAAAGATAAAGAGTATTCTGAAAACACCTAGAGAAAAGTGATTTTTCATACACAGGGATCCTCAATAAGATTAAGTGTTGAGCTCTCATCAGAAACCAGGGAGGCAAGAAGTCAGTATATTTTGATATACTTCAGTTACTGAAAGAGGAAAAACTGCCAGACAAGAATTATCTGGAAAAACTACCCTTCAAAAATGAAAGAAATTTTAAATATTCACAGATAAATGGAAATTGATAAAGTTTTCCAGAAAGAGACCAATCCTACTAGAAACACTAAAGGGATGTCCATGGTCTGAAAGGAAATGACAGCAGAGAAAGGTTTGGAGGAGATTGTACAAGGGAAGATTATCAGTAAGAGACTGATTTTTAAAAGGTAAAAAGAGACATAAAGATAAGAATATGACATATAAAAACCAAAGAATAAAATGGGTGAAAGACTTACTGTCTTTACAATAATAACATTAAGGGTTCATGGATTAAATTTCCCCAATCAAAAGAGAGGAATTGCCAGAATAGAGTAAAAAGTATGATCCATCTATATGCTGTCTACAGACATGTGAAAAAATAAATGAATCTTGAGAACATTATGTTGAGCAAGACACTAAAGGACAAATGTTATATGATCTCACTGATGTGAACTAATTAAAATAAGCAAACTCATATTTAGAATATAGAATGTTGATTACCAAGGGATAGAATAGGGTAGTGATTTCCTTTCACTACCTGAAAGTGATTTCCTTTCACTAAATCTGATGATTAATTTGTGCAGAATTTCTGTTTAGGTTGATTGTCAATGCTTGGAAATGGATAGAGGTGATAGCAGCTGTAATAAGTACTGAATTATGCTGGTAAATCTGGCTGACAGTGGAAGTAGGGGCCATGAATGTTACTAGAAGGAAAGTTAATAGTACAAATGTAAGGATGTTCTTTCATGAGTTATAATAAATATAAAATACTATTTCAAGGTGTTACTTATAGGAGCTTGTAGGGAAAAATATTCTTAATCTAAACCATGGACTATAGTGAACAGTGATATCTTAGAATTCTTGCATCGATTGTAACAAAGGTATCACACTAATGTGATGTGTCAACAATAGGGAGGTGTTTTAGTTTGTAAGCTGCTAGAATGCAATTTGACAGAAATGGAATGGCTTTTAAAGAGGGGAATTTACTAAGTTGTAAGTTTATAGTTCTAAGGCTATGAAAATGTCCAAATTAAGGCAAGGTTATCAAGATGTCCAAATTAAGACATGCATGGAAAGATACCTTTCTTCAAGAAGTCCAGTGATTTTTCAGGGTTTCTTGGTCAGCTGGAAAGGCACATGGTGAAGTATGCTGACTTTTTCTCCAGGAAACTTAGGGCTTACCTGGGGCTCTGTCCATTTATTGGCTCTGTTGGTTCTGGTGGCTCTGAAGCTTTTTCGAAATGGTTCCCTCTTAAACGGCTGCAGTAAGCATCCCCACCTTGAACGGGTGGAGACACATCTCTATGGAAACCATCTAATCAAAAGCTGTCACCCACAACTGAGTGGATCACATCTCAATGGAAACAATAGTAAAGATCCCACCCAACAATATTGAATGAGGATTAAGGGACATGGATTTTCTGGGGTACATGAGAGCTTCAAACCAGCACAGGGGGTTTATGGGAATGTTATGTTTTTACATGACTTTTCTGTTAATGTACAACTTCTCTAAAAAAAATATGAATAAATAAGAAAAAAGCATTATGCTAAGTGAAAGAAACAAGATATAAAGTACTACATATTGCATGATCCCATTTACGTAAATTTATAGAGATAGAATTAAATTAGTAGTTACATGAGGATGGGGAAGGATAGAGAGATTAAGATGTGACTGTTCATGGGTAGGAAGTTTTTTGTTCTGGAGGGATGAAAACGTTCTAAAATTGATTGTGGTAATGACTGCACAACACCACGATTATAGTGAGAGCTGTTGACTGCAAAAAAAAAAAAAATACATCATAAAAACTGCTTTTTGAAAAAGTAATCCACTCACTTCTTTTAACTTGTATTTATTAGGTGCTTGTTAAATACCAGACTAGGTACTAAAGAAATAATGGTTAAAAAAATGTCATCTCACCTCAGGGTGTTTATAAATAAATTGAACCTGTGTTCTGTTTTCCCTAGACATCCCAGATTTACAGAGGCTTTACAGTGTAATCTGTTAAGAAGATCCCTTCCATTTTCAAATGCACCATAGAATGATTAGTTTTATAATTACCTATTTGTATGCTATTTTTGAGACTCTTACATGCAAAAATATCAGAAGAAATTCAAGTCACCAACTTAGAGAGCTGTATTCCTTTCATAATTTTCAATCCCATATTACCTGCATCAATTGAGGTAACTTCTTTTATAACCACAGGAAAAAGTGAATTAATGTCTCAATATCTATCATCAAAATCAATCTTACACCATCGAAGCCAGTACATTAATTCCTTCCAGCAGTATTAAATATTGTTTGAAGAAAAATGGGTGAAAATTATGAAAACATATTACAAATTGACTGTAAATAAGCTTGCAGTTTTCTCATGGGGGAAGATACGGAGATTCCACCATGGTCCATTTCCTCATTTCTAGATAAAACCTGCTTATGGGATGTCTCTGGATAAAAAGAAAGAATAAACTTACTAATCCTGACAAAATGATTGGGTGGAATTAGATAATATTAAAACCATCTTTGTTTAGTGGAAGAAAACAAGAACATAACAAAGCTCACAAGTATGTTTATCAAATGTGGTTGGGAAAGGTTAAATTAAATTTAATTAATTTAAATTAAATTAAAACAGTTTATAAAGAGATGAACATGATGATCCAAAATGAAACTTTGAGAATTTTCTTCTAGTATTTTTTAGCTTGGCTTGAAGGTAAACAAGTTATCATTGGAATTTATTGTCTAGAAGCAAAATAATTATTTTTCCATTTTGAAATTTCTTCATTTTCTATATTTTACTGGGATATTCAAATATTTACTAATAAATTTCTAGTTGAAAATTCTGAAAGTAACTTTCAAGGGCAAAAGAAATGCATGTTTAGTTATATTAAAATTAATATGATAGGTACAGTCAGATTTGCATATAAAAATAAGCAGTATTAATTGCAATGAAAAGTTAGTATACGATCTATAAGCTTAAGATTTTAAGGGAGTAAATAGTGACAGAAAATTTAAATTTTTATCCAAATGGAAAGTCAAGTTATCTCTTCATTTTCAATGACTTACAATGTTATCAAGTTTAATAATAATAATACATACACACAAATTTCATTTTATTGAAATCATTTTTATTTACAATCATCGTTTCTGTTTTTATAATACCAACAAAAGGAATTGCAATATGAAAAAAAAATCATACCATACAGTCAAATTTCTAAATGATTTTCTGTGATCAACACATTTATTTTGGCAAGTTATGATACCATCATTACATAAACATCTGCCCTCATCATCATTTCACTAATAATTTTGTATCACAGTAAGGTAGTTTTTATTTTGTTATGAATCTAAATTAAAGAAAGTCACATCTCAATTATTTATGCATGTCATTTTAATTGTTCTCTGTCACAATTTCTTTTAGCACTTGAGCTTTTCTTTAGCTTTGTACACATTCAAAACTACCAAAAATAATTCCACAACAATTAAATAAATATAGTTTCTACTATTCTGCTTTTATTTAAGTTACTTTTAACTCGCCTTAAAATTTTTATTTCAAATGAACTTATACAAACCTAGTTTCTCTAGAATTACGAATTCAAAAGTGAAGTAAATTAAGAAAAAACACATTGGTCAGGAATTCTAGAAATGCTTATAGAAATATTTACAATGTAGTTTAACCACCCACTTTGTTTAACTGGATTTAAATAGAAAGTTAAAGTGCCTTCTTTTCCATATCATATTTTTCTTATAATCATTTACTTAGCAATGATATATGAAACATTTGCTTGTCTTGAATAGCATGCTATACTTCTATTTCAATGAATTATAGCCATCAATTTAATTGATAGTTTCAAAGAGAGAGATAGATTTACTTCCACAATGACTAAAACTACTTAACATCTACAGTCTATATAAATTATGTTAACACTTCTATTGGCTATCCATTTTTCAGCCTAAATTACTGATGATTTTAAAAGAAATTAATCAAACAGTATATCATATATCATTAGACCACAGTTTCTATATAAAATATTATTTTTCCATAATGCTTTAAAACTGTTGTTAAATGATTTTGCCAGGAGCTTTCACTGTACCAAGAAGCTTTTGACTTGTCTGATTTATATCTCAGTGAGTCCCCTTTATCATTTTTACTTTACAATATTTGTCTTTCTCTGGCATCACTTCTGAAAAAGTAAGATGCCTCTATTACAGTAATTTATTATGTAGAGTTTCAAAAAATTTGTCTCTAATTAGAACCATGAATAACCCTTGCTTCATATGACTTATTATAGAAAGTTAAATACAAAGAATTTAATGATCAAATATTGAGCTCTCAGAATTTATAAGCTTTCTTGCAAGAGTGAAAACACTGGGTCAGATTTCATAAAATTCAATAGACCACATGGGATATGACACTTTTATAAGTAAATACTATGGTTCAAAATTTGTAGAACGCTGTATATGTTTTTACAGTTTTTTACTATATTACTCATTTATGTGGGCCATTTACATTTGCAGCATTACCAAACAAATAATAAAACAAGCCTCTTTTTTTTTCTTTTTTTTACCAAACACATATAACCATTGACTCATTTTGCTGAATGGATTAGATTTAATATGCTGAAGAGAGGTGGAATCTTCAGGTATAAAACTGGAATCATTTTCAATTTACTACAATATTTTGATTTATATAATGTAATATTTCATGGTTCTGTGAGTCCTTTATTTTTTTCTAAAGTAAAATCATGTGACTCCTCTGTTCTTTTTTGTAATGCAATTTTCTTTTAATGGATTTGTAAAAGGTTTAAGATATAAAGTCCCACCTTATTTTTATAAGTGACTTTTTAGAGGAAATGAAGGAACTGCTATAGAATTCATTAGGTGATTATGCAGACCTGTTGGTACTAATACTATTCAATTTATATGTATATATAAACATAGAATTAAATTAAATCTGATTTCTACAAAAATAGTTATGAAAGGATCAAAAATAACACCCACTCAAGGACAGCAAATTTAGATAGCATTTAAACCTATGTTACAGAGTTAAATGTGTTAGATGCAATCCAAGAGAGTCACATTATTTGTAACACTCACTAAAATAAAATGACAAATTTTCTAATACTTTAATCAAATATCAAAGACCTACTGAACCTTGCAGACACGATTTTAAGGTGAGACCCATTGGTATGGCTGCATTTTTTTTTCCTTTTTTCTAGCCATGGTCAGCTCTGTAGGTGCAGGCACGGAGTAAGCAGAAAATTGGATCTATACAAGATTGGGATTTTTACTAATGATGAACAATGAAGCAAAAAAAATGACGCACATATTGAAGTTGCATGCAAGACAATAGAATTTAAGGTGCTTCATTAGAGAAGTGGAGCCATGAAGATTATCCCAATCCTTATTGCCACAAAATGACCATTTATCATTCCTATCAGTCAGACATTTGGAAAGGAGAGAGTGAAGATCCCTTGTTTCTGTTCTGTGATGTCTTTGGCCTTGTGTTGAAGAATAAAAGAGCGGAGACTATCATCTAAAGAGTCATATACTTGCTGGTTACTGAAGATGACTGTCAATTGGGGTCTCATTTTCTCTCCAGAAGGGCTTATGCTTCTGGGATTTCCTCATGAGCTAGTTCGTGCTTTCTCAAACACCTCAAAGAAAAGTGCAGCAATATAGAGAGAGCCAGGCAAAACCTGTATCACTGTTGAGGACCTAACTTTGGACATCATTGACCATGCATCTGCTGCTTTCTAAGTTTCAGTGGCATCCCAGATCTTTCCAGATTCAGTGGAAATTGGATAAGCTCCTACATTTGTTGGGGAGTGGAAAGTCTCTGGAATATTATGTGGAATAATAAATATTGCTACAGCCAGTTTCAGAAAATTCAATCTGCCACAGTTTTCCCTCTAATTAAAACAGCACAGATCCTTCCTCCATGCAAAATGCACTCACTCCTCACCTAGTTCCCTTCAAGTCTGATTTTATTATGGCTCCAGGTTCAGGATCAAGATCCAGGATCACATAATCTAAATCATGTCTAAGTATGAATTAACCTCTTTGGGAGATTATCTTAATATAAAGACCCGCAAACTAAAGACCTTTTATCTGCCCCAACTTAATAGGGCAACATCCATTCACAAAATACAATGGAGGATTAGCCATACAATAGCAGCTACAGACCTCTTGTTCATAAAGTAGATAAGATGAGAAATGGTAGCTGTTGCTTCCTAGAAAATATAAAATTCATCCAGGTACATGGTAATTTTTTCTTGAGTAGATCTCCTTCCTACTGCTGAGAATGAATCACTATGGCTCTTAGCTCTTAGCTCTGGTTCTAGGTTCTGTTCTCTGTGTTTTCCTTACCTGTTCACGAAATGTAGCCTGTTTCTTCTCAACCAACCTCATGCCTTAATGATATTAATGGGCATTCAAAACTCTGCTATCACTATAAATAAATAATAAATATGGATTCATATGTAGATAAATATGGAGTGATAACATGTAATTGTGTAAAATAATTATCCAATTATTATTTGTTACAATTATTTTTTTTAAACTTTGTATGTTTCTTATGAATCAATTCATTACTTGCTATATTGTGCTAAAGCCACACCTACAACCATCTTCTACATAGACGCTTATCTATCTGGGACTTCCCGTAAGGTTGCTGTGGGATATTATCTCTAAGATTTTTTAGAAGAGCTGTTGTTGAGTAGAGAGGATCATTGAAAGGTACCCTTACAATCCATAGGGGAACTTTACTTGACGTAACTGTCTTCTAAGTTACCACCTCAAATCTTTCTGAGATTTCACAAGTATCTTATGTTGCCATTACAGGTTCTTTCTCAAATTGAGAACCTTGGAGAAACAGATTAATTTTTGAAACCAGCAAGTCTCGACTGCTTTATATTTTAGAGTGATTTCTTTAGCATACTGCTCCTTTCTTGTACCTTCAACCCACTGCCTGGCAGTCATCTTGGCTAGACAATACACCTGAATGTAAAACACACAAAGTGATCAATATGTATGAATATATATTGCAGAGAAAGGTACAAGAAAATTGAATTTTTTAGTGTTCGCCCTGAAAAAAAGATATACTTTGCTTCTCATGAAGCAGAATAATGTCATTTTTGTATATAAAAAATACCTTAAATGTGATTGCATTGGCATCACCCCATTCAAATTGTTAGTCACAAGGTCCTTAGAGCACTAATGAATTTATTAACATCAAATTCATCTTATTTTCTTGTATTTGACATTGTGAATTCCCATTCATTTTTGAAACATTACTCACTCAAAACCTATATTTCTATTATTATTTCTTTTGTCTTTCTGGATGATCCTGCAAAATTTGTTTTCTGTACTCTCTTCCTTCTAGGTCGTTAACTAGTATACTAACCCACTGTTAGACCATATCCACTTCTAGGCAGCCCAGATGGCAAATGTATTGTTAAAATAGAACAATTTTCACTTAATCCCATGAAAGATCTAGCTATTTCATTTGTTTACTCTGAGTCTATACGTTAGTCTTGAAATTTTCAATAGTACCACTCCCTGTAAACAAATGGACAATTACATGAAATTTATATGCCCCTGCCACCCACCCCCTGATTTATCCACCATCTGTGCAGGACTGGGGTGGTCTGAATACCTTCAGTAACCCAGCGAAGCCATGTTCTTCTGCTCCGTTCCTGGGCGTTCAGAGGTATTGTGGGTGGGACCTTTTTGATTAAGTTGTTTCCATGGGAATGTGACCCACCTAATTCAAGGTGGGTCTTAATCCTTCATTGAAATCCCTTATGAGATTCAAACCTTTATTGGAATTCCTTTATGAGAGGACTCAGAGAGCTCAGAGCTTAGATGTTTGTAGACAGAGAAAGAAAACCATGGGAGAAGCTAAGAGAGATAGAAATGCCCAGAAAGATTTCGGAGACAACCTTTGAAATCGGAAGTCTTTGAGGGAAAGAGAGCACCAGATGCCATGAGCCTTCCTTCAGTACAAGTATTCTCTTATTGATGCTGAGTTTAGGCATTTTTATGACCTTAAAATGTAAATTTGTATGGTCTTAGAAGTGTGAATTAGCAACCTAATAAATTCCCATTGAAAAAGCCAACCCATTTCAGTTATATTGCATTTTAGTAGCATTAGCAAGCCAAAACAAAGACTTTTCTACTACTGTAAAATTATTTGCCAGGTATGTGGGAACCTGGGATCTATATCTGACAAAACGTGTTTTATTCATTTCACACAGTGTTGGTATTGACCCAATATATGTAATTAGTTTGGTGGTCTTGTTATTAGATTATCAATAGCTCAATTTAAGTCCAATCGTGTCTTCCTGCTATTTTATTATTTTATATATGTTATTCATAATTGGCTTATTTAATTAAATAACATAATAAACAAAATCAACTGACCATTTGACAAAAGAATGAGAAGATTATTTATTGCTTAGATATTATGTGGTAGATTGGGTTCTGATGACCCAATGTCTAATTCAGTTTCCCTCCCTATGATACTTCTCCTATGGGTGATTTTAAGGTCTCAGCCTTGTTAAATGAAAATGAGGTCGTAAGACATCATTTGGTCAATGAATGGGGGGAGAATTGTTAGTCACCTTGACAAAGAAACTTTACAAATTTTAAGTACGTGGTTTTCTTTTGTTTTATTATTGCTATTTTTATAGAGGTGAAACTCACATAACATAAAATTAACCATTTTAAACTGAACAATTCAATTGGCATTTAGTGAATTGACAATGTTGTACAACCACAGCCTCTATTATTTCCAAAACATTTCCATCCCTCAAAAAGGAAACCCCATGCAGATACACATTAAGGAATTGTTCCCTTTTCCTTTATCCCCAGCTCCCTCCCCCCAGCACCCACCAATCTCCATTCTAGCTTTATGGTTTTAACTATTATGGCTATTAAAAAAAAAACAGAATCATACAATACTCAAATTTTTGTATCTGGTTTCTTTTACTTTGCCTGATGTATTCAAGGTTCATAAAATTGCAACATGAGTCAGCACTTCATTCATTTTCATGGCTGAATAGAATTACAATGTGTGTGTGTATGTATAGATACATATATATACCACAATGTTTTTATCCATTCATCTGTTAATGGACACACTTGGGATAATTTCAATTCTTGGCTACATATTATATACATGTATTTATTTGTGTACCTATTTTCAAATCCTTTGGGTATCTATCAGGAGTGGATATGCTGGGTCATATGGCATCTGTTTCGCTTTTTGGGAAACCACCAAGCTGTTTTCTACAGTCCTGGAATATTTTACATTCACAACAGCAATACTTAGGAGTTCCAATTTTTCTACATCCTTACCGTGGTGGTCTGAAAGGATTTATGTCCCCTAGAAAAGCCATGTTTTAATCTAAATCCCATTTCATAACGGCAGAATAATCCCTATTCAATACTGTATGTTTGAAACTGTAATCAGATCATCTCCCTGAAGATGCAGTTTAATCAAGTGTGGTTGTTAAACTGGATTAGGTGATGACATGTCTCCACCTATTTGAGTGGGTCTTGAGAAGTTTCTGGAGTCCTATAAAACATTTTGGAGATAAAGAGAGAGCAGAGAATGCTGCAGAACCGCGAAACAGAATCCACCAGTCAGTGACCTTTGGAGATGAAGAAGGAAAATGCTTCCCACAGAGCTTCATGAAACAGGAAGCCAGGAGAACAAACTAGCAGATGATGCCATGTTCGCCAGGTGCTCTTCCAGATGAGAGAAACTCTGACTGTACTTGCCATGTGCCTTTCTACTTGAGAAAGAAATTGTGAACTTCATTGGCCTTCTTGAACCAAGGTATGTTTCCCTGGATGCCTTAGGTTGGACATTTCTATAGACTTGTTTTAATTGGGACCTTTACTCAGCATTAGAACTGTAAAATAGCAGCTTATTAAATTCCCCTTTTTGAAAGTCATTCTGTTGCTGGTATATTGCATTCCAGCAGCTAGCAAACTAGAACACTTACAAACACTTGATATTTTCCATTTTCTTTATAATAGCTATCCTAGTGGGTATGAAGTGATATTTCATCATGTTTTTTATTTGTGTTTCCCTAATGACTAATGATGCTGAGCATTTTTTCACATGCTTATTGGCGATTTGTTTATCTTCATTTTAAAATTGGATTGTTTTTATTGTTCAGTTGTAAGATTTCTTTACATTCTGGCTTCTAAATACTTTTTAGATATTTGACTCACAAGTATTTTTTCCCATTATGTAAGTTCTCTTTTTATTTTATTGATAGTGTCCTATTATGCACAAACTTTTTATTTTTTATTTTAATTAAGCCCGATTTATCTATTTTTCTTTCTGTTTTTTTTTTTGTACTTTTGGTGTCATATATATAAATCAGATGCCAAATCCAAGCTCATGAAAATTTGCCCCTGTGATTTATTCTACAGTTTTTATGTTTTTCACTTTTATATTTAGATCATTGATCCATTTTGGAGTTAAATCAGATATGGTATGAGTAAGGGGCCTAACTTCATTCTCTTGCATTTGGATATCTGTCTGCATTTTCCAACACTATTTGTTGAAGAAATTATTCTTTGCTCATTATATGGTATTGATACCCCTGTAAAAAATCAATTGGTAATTGATTATAGACTTTCAATTCTGGCCCATTTGTCTCTTTTTCTGTCTTTATCTCAGGACCACACTGTTTTGATTACTGAAGATTTTTAGCTTTGAAATGAGAAAGTACAATTGAACTTTGTTCTTTTTTTTTTATTTATTTATTTTTTTTTATTTTTATTAATTAAAAAAAGAATTAACAAAACAATTAGAAATCATTCCAATCTACATGTACAATCAGTAATTCTTAATAACATCACATAGTTGCATATTCATCATTTCTTAGTACATTTGCATCGATTTAGAAAAAGAAATAAAAAGACAACAGAATAAGAATTAAAACAATAATAGAAAGAAAAAAAAACAAAAACAAAAAACCTATACCTCACATGCAGCTTCATTCAGTGTTTTAACATAATTGCATTACAATTGGGTAGTATTGTGCTGTCCATTTCTGAGTTTTTATATCCAGTCCCGTTGTACAGTCTGTATCCCTTCATCTCCAATTATCCCTTCTCTTTTTTTTTTTTTTTAATTAACGGAAAAAAAGAAATTAACCCAACATTTAGAGATCATACCATTCTACACATGCAATCATTAATTCTTAACATCATCACATAGATGCATGATCATCATTTCTTAGTACATTTGCATTGGTTTAGAAGAACTAGCAACATAACCGAAAAAGATATAGAATGTTAATATAGAGAAAAAAATAAAAGTAATAATAGTAAAATCAAAACAAAACAAAGGGGCGGGCCGCGGTGGCTCAGCGGGCAAGAGTGCTTGCCTGCCGTGCCGGAGGACCCCGGTTCGATTCCCGGCCCCAGCCCATGTAAAAAAAAAAAAAAACAAACAAACAAACAAAATATAATAAAACAAGAAAATGTTTAAAAATGTTTCCCTAAAAAAAAAAAAAAAAAAACAAAACAAAACAAAACAAAACAAAAACCTATAGCTCAGATGCAGCTTCATTCAGTGTTTTAACATGCTTACTTTACAATTAGGTATTATTGTGCTGTCCATTTTTGAGTTTTTGTATCTAGTCCTGTTGCACAGTCTGTAACAATGACATATTTCAAGTTTATTCTCGAATGTCCGTTCACATCAGTGGGACCATACAGTATTTGTCCTTTAGTTTTTGGCTGGATTCACTCAGCATAATATTCTCTAGGTCCATCCATGTTATTACATGGTTCATAAGTTTATCTTGTCTTAAAGCTGCATAATATTCCATCGTATGTATATACCACAGTTTGTTTAGCCACTCTTCTGTTGATGGAGATTTTGGCTGTTTCCATCTCTTTGCAATTGTAAATAATGCTGCTATAAACATTGGTGTGCAAATGTCCGTTTGTGTCTTTGCCCTTAAGTCCTTTGAGTAGATACCTAGCAATGGTATTGCTGGGTCGTATGGCAATTCTATATTCAGCTTTTTGAGGAACCGCCAAACTGCCTTCCACAGTGGTTGCACCCTTTGACATTCCCACCAACAGTGGATAAGTGTGCCTCTTTCTCCGCATCCTCTCCAGCACTTGTCATTTTCTGTTTTGTTGATAATGGCCATTCTGGTGGGTGTGAGGTGATATCTCATTGTGGTTTTGATTTGCATTTCTCTAATGGCCAGGGACTTTGAGCATCTCTTCATGTGCCTCTTGGCCATCCGTATTTCCTCTTCTGAGAGGTGTCTGTTCAAGTCTTTTTCCCATTTTGTAATTGGGTTGGCTGTCTTTTTGTTGTTGAGATGAACAATCTCTTTATAAATTCTGGATACTAGACCTTTATCTGATATATCATTTCCAAATATTGTCTCCCATTGTGAAGGCTGTCTTTCTACTTTCTTGATGAAGTTCTTTGATGCACAAAAGTGTTTAATTTTGAGGAGCTCCCATTTATTTATTTCCTTCTTCAGTGCTCTTGCTTTAGGTTTAAGGTCCATAAAACCACCTCCAGTTGTAAGATCCATAAGATATCTCCCAACATTTTCCTCTAACTGTTTTATGGTCTTAGACCTAATGTTTAGATCTTTGATCCATTTTGAGTTAACTTTTGTATAGGGTGTGAGAGATGGGTCTTCTTTCATTCTTTTGCATATGGATATCCAGTTCTCTAGGCACCATTTATTGAAGAGACTGCTCTGTCCCAGGTGAGTTGGCTTGACTGCCTTATCAAAGATCAAATGTCCATAGATGAGAGGGTCTATATCTGAGCACTCTATTCGATTCCATTGGTCGATATATCTATCTTTATGCCAATACCATGCTGTTTTGACCACTGTGGCTTCATAATATGCCTTAAAGTCAGGCAGCGCGAGACCTCCAGCTTCGTTTTTTTTCCTCAAGATGTTTTTAGCAATTCGGGGCACCCTGCCCTTCCAGATAAATTTGCTTATTGGTTTTTCTATTTCTTAAAAATAAGTTGTTGGGATTTTGATTGGTATTGCATTGAATCTGTAAATCAATTTAGGTAGGATTGACATCTTAACTATATTTAGTCTTCCAATCCATGAACACGGTATGCCCTTCCATCTATTTAGGTCTTCTGTGATTTCTTTTAGCAGTTTTTTGTAGTTTTCTTTATATAGGTTTTTTGTCTCTTTAGTTAAATTTATTCCTAGGTATTTTATTCTTTTAGTTGCAATTGTAAATGGGATTCGTTTCTTGATTTCCCCCTCAGCTTGTTCATTACTAGTGTATAGAAATGCTACAGATTTTTGAATGTTGATCTTGTAACCTGCTACTTTGCTGTACTCATTTATTAGCTCTAGTAGTTTTGTTGTGGATTTTTCCGGGTTTTCGACGTATAGTATCATATCATCTGCAAACAGTGATAGTTTTACTTCTTCCTTTCCAATTTTGATGCCTTGTATTTCTTTTTCTTGTCTAATTGCTCTGGCTAGAACCTCCAACACAATGTTGAATAATAGTGGTGATAGTGGACATCCTTGTCTTGTTCCTGATCTTTGGGGAAAGTTTTCAATTTTTCCCCATTGAGGATGATATTAGCTGTGGGTTTTTCATATATTCCCTCTATCATTTTAAGGAAGTTCCCTTGTATTCCTATCTTTTGAAGTGTTTTCAACAGGAAAGGATGTTGAATCTTATCGAATGCCTTCTCTGCATCAATTGAGATGATCATGTGATTTTTCTGCTTTGATTTGTTGATATGGTGTATTACATTAATTGATTTTCTTATGTTGAACCATCCTTGCATACCTGGGATGAATCCTACTTGGTCATGGTGTATAATTCTTTTAATGTGTTGTTGGATACGATTTGCTAGAATTTTATTGAGGATTTTTGCATCTGTATTCATTAGAGAGATTGGTCTGTAGTTTTCTTTTTTTGTAATATCTTTGCCTGGTTTTGGTATGAGGGTGATGTTGGCTTCATAGAATGAATTAGGTAGTTTTCCCTCCACTTCGATTTTTTTGAAGAGTTTGAAGAGAATTGGTACTAATTCTTTCTGGAACGTTTGGTAGAATTCACATGTGAAGCCATCTGGTCCTGGACTTTTCTTTTTAGGAAGCTTTTGAATGACTAATTCAATTTCTTTACTTGTGATTGGTTTGTTGAGGTCATCTATGTCTTCTTGAGTTAAAGTTGGTTGTTCATGTCTTTCCAGGAACCCGTCCATTTCCTCTAAATTGTTGTATTTATTAGCGTAAAGTTGTTCATAGTATCCTGTTATTACCTCCTTTATTTCTGTGAGGTTAGTAGTTATGTCTCCTCTTCCATTTCTGATCTTATTTATTTGCATCCTCTCTCTTCTTCTTTTTGTCAATCTTGCTAAGGGCCCATCAATCTTATTGATTTTCTCATAGAACCAACTTCTGGCCTTATTGATTTTCTCTATTGTTTTCATGTTTTCAATTTCATTTATTTGTGCTCTAATCTTTGTTATTTCTTTCCTTTTGCTTGCTTTGGGGTTAGCTTGCTGTTCTTTCTCCAGTTCTTCCAAATGGATAGTTAATTCCTGAATTTTTGCCTTTTCTTCTTTTCTGATATAGGCATTTAGAGCAATAAATTTCCCTCTTAGCACTGCCTTTGCTGCGTCCCATAAGTTTTGATATGTTGTGTTTTCATTTTCATTCGCCTCGAGGTATTTACTAATTTCTCTTGCAATTTCTTCTTTGACCCAGTCGTTGTTTAGGAGTGTGTTGTTGAGCCTCCACGTATTTGTGAATTTTCTGGCACTCTGCCTATTATTGATTTCCAACATCATTCCTTTATGGTCCGAGAAAGTGTTGTGTAAGATTTCAATCTTTTTAAATTTGTTAAGACTTGCTTTGTGACCCAGCATATGGTCTATCTTTGAGAATGATCCATGAGCACTTGAGAAAAAGGTGTATCCTGCTGTTGTGGGATGTAATGTCCTATAAATGTCTATTAAGTCTAGTTCATTTATAGTAATATTCAGATTCTCTATTTCTTTGTTGATCCTCTGTCTAGATGTTCTGTCCCTTGATGAGAGTGGTGAGTTGAAGTCTCCAACTATTATGGTATATGAGTCTATTTCCCTTTTCAGTGTTTGCAGTATATTCCTCACGTATTTTGGGGCATTCTGATTCGGTGCGTAAATATTTATGATTGTTATGTCTTCTTGTTTAATTGTTCCTTTTATTAGTATATAGTGTCCTTCTTTGTCTCTTTTAACTGTTTTACATTTGAAGTCTAATTTGTTGGATATTAGTATAGCCACTCCTGCTCTTTTCTGGTTGTTATTTGCATGAAATATCTTTTCCCAACCTTTCACTTTCAACCTATGTTTATCTTTGGGTCTAAGATGTGTTTCCTGTAGACAGCATATAGAAGGATCCTGTTTTTTAATCCATTCTGCCAATCTATGTCTTTTGATTGGGGAATTCAGTCCATTGACATTCAGTGTTATTACTGTTTGGATAATATTTTCCTCTAACATTTTGCCTTTTGTATTATATACATCATATCTGATTTTCCTTCTTTCTACACTCTTTTCCATATCTCTCTCTTCTGTCTTTTTGTATCTGACTCTAGTGCTCCCTTTAGTATTTCTTGCAGAGCTGGTCTCTTGGTCACAAATTCTTTCAGTGACTTTTTGTCTGAGAATGTTTTAATTTCTCCCTCATTTTTGAAGGATAATTTTGCTGGATATAGGAGTCTTGGTTGGCAGTTTTTCTCTTTTAGTATTTTAAATATATCATCCCACTGTCTTCTAGCTTCCATGGTTTCTGCTGAGAAATCTACACAAAGTCTTATTGGGTTTCCCTTGTATGTAATGGATTGTTTTTCTCTTGCTGCTTTCAAGATCCTCTCTTTCTCTTTGACCTCTGACATTCTAACTAGTAAGTGTCTTGGAGAACGCCTATTTGGGTCTAATCTCTTTGGGGTGCGCTGCACTTCTTGGATCTGTAATTTTAGGTCTTTCATAAGAGTTGGGAAATTTTCAGTGATAATTTCTTCCATTAGTTTTTCTCCTCCTTTTCCCTTCTCTTCTCCTTCTGGGACACCCACAACACGTATATTTGTGCGGTTCATATTGTCCTTGAGTTCCCTGATACCCTGTTCAAATTTTTCCATTCTTTTCCCTATAGTTTCTGTTTCTTTTTGGAATTCAGATGTTCCATCCTCCAAATCACTAATTCTATCTTCTGTCTCTTTAAATCTATCATTGTAGCTATCCATTATTTTTTCTATGTTTGCTACTTTATCCTTCACTTCCATAAGTTCTGCGATTTGTTTTTTCAGTTTTTCTATTTCTTCTTTATGTTCAGCCCATGTCCTCTTCATGTCCTCCCTCAATTTATCGATTTCATTTTTGAAGAGGTTTTCCATTTCTGTTCATATATTCAGCATTAGTTGTCTCAGCTCTTGTGTCTCATTTGAGCTATTGGTTTGTTCCTTTGACTGAGCCATATTCTCAATCTTTTGAGCGTGGACAGTTATCTTCTGCTGCTGGCGTCTGGGCATTTATTCAGATTTCTCTTGGTGTTGGACCCAGCAAGGTTGTAATATTTTTCTGTGAAATCTCTGGGTTCTGTTTTTCTTATCCTGCCCAGTAGGTGGCGCTCGTGGCACACGTTTGTCTGCGGGTCCCACCAGTAAAAGGTGCTGTGGGACCTTAAACTTTGGAAAACTCTCGCCGTCCTGGGGGTTCGCTAGCCGAAGCGGCTTGAGCCGGCCCTCGGTCCAAACGCAGGGAGGGTTGCTGGTCGCCGCAGCCAGGGAAAGAGCCCGTCCGAATTTCCTAGTCGGCCCTGGGCAACAAGCGTGGCGGGAGGGCACCAGCGGCAGCGGCCCGCCCGAGAGAGTGCACGTTCCCCGGGAGTCACGGGTTTGGAAGGGGCCTCCCCCACCCGTCACCGTTCTCCGCGGCCTGGGGGTTTCCGATCCAATTCTCTCAGTTGGTCCGGGGGCTGCGCGTGGTGTGGGCGCCAGCCGTCTTTGTTTCAGGGGACCACCTCTCCAATTCTCCCAGCCGGCCCGGGAAGGGGGAAGGGAGTAACTCCGGCCGCTTGCCACCCCGCCCGGTAAGGCCCGCGCGCCTCGGCGATCTCACCCGAGCTGCTTCTCTCAGCCAGCCAGCCGTTCCAGGATGGGGTACGCTGGTTTTTTTTATCTCTGTTGTGGCTTTGGGCGCTTTCTGTATCGTTTCTACTCCCCTAGTAGGTGTCCTGGAGAAGAAACTAAGATCCGCGCGTCTTACTAAGCCGCCATCTTCCAGGAAGTCTGGCTTGTTTATGCTGCGGCCGCACCGGCGTCCATGGACCAAGGTGAGCACGGCCTCCCCCCGCTAGCGGCTTTGGGCGAGTCCTGCACAGCCGCGCGTGAGCTCCATCCTCCGAACTTTGTTCTTTTTCAATATTATTTTGTCTATTTGTGTCTTCATTCAATTCCATATAAATTTGAAGACTGGCTCTCCCCTTTCTGCAGAACAAGCCATTGGAATTTTGATAGGGATTGCACTGACTCTATATGCAACCTTGAGTAATACTGCCATCTTAATAACTTTGTTGTTCAATCCACTCACATGTTATCTTTCTGTTTCTGTACTACTCAGGTTCTTCAAGCAATGTTTCATAGTTTTCACTGTATAAGTCTTTAACCACCCTGGTTAAATTTATTCCTAGGTAGTTTGTTCTTTTGGGTTGTAATTCAAATCATTTTCTTAATTTTTTTTCAGATTGTTCATTGTTAGTTAAGTTCAATTTTGTGTTTTTCCTTCTGCTGTAGTACCCAAAATATTTGATAGCCACAGCCACAGCATGGTTGTGGGAATGCAGCATGGATTAAAAAAAATATATTAAAATTGTCAAAAGCCACTGAATTTTTTATAGCTTTTAAAAACTACCATTTCTCCAGAAATAAACTAAATGCAATCCTGAATTTTATATGTATCATTCCCTTATTTCTGAAAAAATTATTTGATTTGAGTTCTTTGAAGTTCATTTATATGCACTACTTAATACTTTTGCATGCCAGTATACCAGCTTATTCATTTTATTCTTCATGACCATTTGCCTTGTTTCCTCTGTTTTGCTCTTACACATGGTACTAAATTTGTGTGTGTGTGTCTCATAGTATATTTGTATATTTAGGTACATATTTAGGAATGTGGATATTTTTTAGGGGATACAAATGCAAAACATTACAAAATAAAGAAAAATATATTCCCATCAAAATTGTACCAATTTATACTCAAATCAAAATGTATAGTAGATTTCAATGATCCACACCTTTTCATAATCATTATTTAGGATTTACTTTGTCTCCCAATTGAATATGCATGAAATGCTATGTCGTTGCTATCTTAATTTGTCATTTCCTGATTATTGGTAAGATTAGTTGGTGAGATAATCTCTTAATATGCTTGTGAGATTTATGTATTTCTTTTATTGTACCTGGCCCTGTGTTTTGCTTGCTTGTTCCTTTTGCTTTTCATACTGAGTTGCTTATCTTTTTTCTTTGTTTTATAAATTTTCATAGTAGTGTTTTCAACATTCAGTTAATTAATTTTTGTGTGTGATATGGAGTTAGGGCTTGATTTTAGAAGGATAAATTAGAAGGATAACTAATTTTGTGTAGATTTGTTTCTGGACTTTATCCTACTGAAAAATTAACTAAAAATGGATGTAAGACCTAGACATAAGAAACAATACCATAAAACTCCTGGCTGAAAATATGGGTGAACATCTTCAAGACCTAGTGATAAGTGGTAGTTTCTTAAACTTTACACTCAAAGCACAAGCAACAACAACAACAAAAAATAGATAAATGGGAATTCCTTAAAATCAAATATTTCAGTGTCACAAAGGACTTGACTGTCAATAGGGTGAAAAGGGAATTGACTCTATGGGAGAAATATTTGGAAACTATATATCTGAGAAGATTTTGATATTCAGCATATATAAAGAAATCCTACAACTCAACAATAAAAAGGCAAAGAACCCAATTAAAAAATGGGCAAAGGACATGCATAGATATTTCTCCAAAGAGGAAATACAGATAGCTATGAGGCACATGAAAAGATGCTCAGCTTCACTATGCAATTTGGGAACTGCAAATCAGAACCACAAGGAAATATGATTTCACACCTTCTAGAATGGCCATTATTAAACAAATAGGCAACTGCCAGTGTTGGAGAGGATGCAGAGAAATTGGAACACTTGTGCACTGTTAGTGGGAATGTAAAATGGTATAGTCTCCATGGAGGATGGTTTGGTGATTCCTCAGAAGCTAAGTATAGAGTTGCATTATGACCAGGCCATCCCACTACATGGGGTAGACCTGGAAGATTTGAGAGCAGAGTTGTGTGCAAACATTAGCACACTGATGTTCATAGTGGCATTATTCACAACTGCTAAAAAATGGAAATAACCTATGTGTCCATCAACTGAGAAACAGATAAACAAAATGTGGTGTATACATATATATGATGGAATATTTTCAGTGGTAAAAACAAATGAGTCCCTGAAGCATGTGACCGCATGGATGTATCTTTTTTGGGGGGGGAGGGGGTCCATGGTCTAGGAATTAAACCCAGGTATCCCACATGAAAGGCAGACATTCTAACCATTAAACTACCCATGCACCCCACATGGATGTATCTTGAAGACATGTTAAGTGGAGCAAGTCAAACACAAAATGACAAATATTTTATGATTCCACTGATTTGAACTAATTTAAATATGTACATAAAGTATAGAATATAGGTTATCAGGATATAAAATGAGGCTAAAGAATGGAGAGTTGCTCCTTAATATGTGCAGAATGTTTAACTAGGGAGAATTTAAATGTTTGGAACTGGACAGAAGTGATGGTAATACACTAGTGTTAGAAAAATTAGCACTGCTGAATGGTGTGTGAGTGTGGTGGAAAGGAGAAGTTTAGAGTCATGTGTGCCACCAGAAGGAAAGTTGGGGTTTAAAGCATGCAAATGTAATAACCCAGTGAAACTTGTAAACACTGCCCATGATTAACTGAACAAATTTTACAGTGTTCTTTCATGAATTAGAGCAGTTGTACAACACTATCATAAAGAGTTAATAATGGAGGGGTATATAGGTAAATGTGCCTATGGCAAAATATTTTAATACTCTTTCATCAATAGTGACAAATATACCACACCAAGACTATGGATCATTAATATGGGGATAAGGAGTCTGGGAGGATTAGGGCTCTTTTTCTTTTCTTTTCTGGAGTAATCAAAATGTTCTAAATTTGATCATGGGGCTAATGTGCAAGGTTATGTGAGGAGTCAGCGATTGTATATGTCAGATGGTTTCTATGCTGTCTGAAAATACATGCGAAAGTATATCTTTATGCTAGTACATACTGTTTTGAACACTGCGGCTTTATAGTGTACTTTAAAGTCAGGAAGCATGATACCTCCCACTTCATTCTTTTTTTCAATATAGTTTTGGCTATTTGAGACTCCTTACGCTTCCAAATAAAATTGATAATTAGCTCCTACTTTTCTGAAAAGTAGTCTGTTGAAATTTTGATTGATACTGCATTGAATCTGTAAGTCAATTTGTGTAAAATTGATATATTAATGTCATTCAGTCTTCCAATCCATGAACATGGATTATCTTTTCATTTATTCAGGTCTTCTTTGGTTTCTTTTAGCAATGTATTGTAGTTTTCTGTGTACAAGTCTTTTATATCCTTTTTAAGTTTATTCCTAGATTTTTTATATTTTTAGATGTCATTGTATGTGATATTATTTTTTTCTTGATTACCTCCTTGAATAGCTCCTTACTGGTGTATACAAACAGCATTGATATTCCATATTGATCTTGAATCCTGTCACTGCTGAACCTGTTTATTGGCTCAAGTAGCTTTGTTGTCATTTTTTTCGGGATTTTCTAATTAATGGATCATGTCATCTCTAAATAGCAACAATTTTATGTCTTCCTTTCTAAGCTGGATGTCTTTTGTCTCTTTTCCTTCCCTCGTTGGTCTGGCCTGAACTTCTAGAACAAAGTTTAATAGCAGTGGTGACAGCAGAGTCCTTGTTTTGTTCCCTATCATAGGAGGAATGCTTTCTCTCTCACCATTGAGTATGATGTTAGCTGGGGGCTTTTCACATATGCCCTTTATCATGTTGAGGAAGTTTCCTTTCATGCCTACATTTTGAAGTGATTTTGTCATGAGAAGATTCTGAATTTTGTCAACTGCCTTTCCACATCAATCAAAAGGATCATGTGGGTTTCCCCTTTTACTTTTTAATGTGGTGCATTACATGAATTGATTTTCTTGTGTTGAACCACCCTTGCATACCTGGAATAAAACCCTCTTGGTGACGGTGTATAATTCTTTAATATGCTGTTGGATTCCATTTTTAATATTTCATTAAGGAGTTTTGCATCTATATTCATTAGAGGGATTAGTCTGAAGTTTTCTTTTCAGGTAGTATTTTCATTCAGCTTTGGTATTCAGGATAATATTGACTTCATAAATTGAGTTAGGTCATGTTCCCTCTTCTTCAGGTTTTTAGAAGAGTTTCAAAGGGGATGGTGTTAATTCTTGGAATATTTGGTAAAACTTGCCTGTGAAGCTCTCTGGTCCTGGACTTTTCTTTGTGGATAAGTTTTTGATGAGTGATAAGATCACTTTACTGAGATTGTCTTTTAGGGGTCTTCTATTTCTTCTCAGTCAGTGTAGGTTGTTAATGTGTTTGTAGAAAGTTGTTTATTTCATCTAAGTTATCTAGCTTGTTGGCATACATTTGGTCATAGTAACCTCTCATGATGAATTTTGTTTCATTGGTGTTTGTGGTGATCCCCCTATCCTGACTCCATTTCCGATTTTATTTATTTGTAGCTTCTATTTATTTTGTCCTGGTCAGTTTAGCTAAGGGTTTGCCAATTTTAGTGATCTTCTCAAAGAACCAATTTGGTTTTATTAATTCTCTCTATTGATTATTTATTCTCCATTTCATTAATTTCTGCTCTAATCTTTGTTATTTCTTTTCTTCTGCTTGCTTTTAAGGCTGTTTCCCTCTCAATACTGCCTTCACTGCATACTATACGTTTTGATATGTTGTGTTCTCATTTTCATCTTAGAGATATTTACTGATTTCTCTCTCAATTTCTTCTTAGACCCTCTGATTAAGAGTATGTTGTTTAGGGCGGGCCATGGTGGCTCAGCAGGTAGAGTTCTCGCATGCCGTGCCAGAGACCCGGGTTTGATTCCCAGTGCCTGCCCATGCAAAAAATATAAAAAAAAGAAAAATATGTTGTTTAACCTCCATATGTTTGCATATTTTCCACTTCTCCATTTGTTATTTATTTCTAGCTTCATTCCACTATGATCAGAGAATTGTATAAGTTCAATCTTTTCTAATGTATTAAGACCTGTTGTCTGCCCACCATATGGCCTATTCTTGAGAATATTCCATGAGCAGTTGAGAAGAATTTGCTTTCTGCTTTTTTATGATGAAGTGTTCTATATATAGGTTTGTGAGGTCTAGTTCATTTATCATGTTATTTAGGTTCTCTATTTTTTTCTTGATCTACTCTTTATCAGCAGGAGTGATGTACTGAAGTCTCCCGTATTGTTAGAGACCTCTATACTCCAATCAGTTTTGCCAGTGTTTGGCTCATGTAAAATCAGGGCACTTTGCTTATTAGCACAGATTTATTTAACTTTTTAATTGTATAGTGTAACATATACACAAAGTAAAGAAAAAAAAAAGCAATAGTTTTCAAAGCACCCTTCAACAAGGAGTTACAAGACAGATCCCAGGATTTGTCATGCGCTACCATACCATGTTCTCATATATTTCCTTTTAGCTGCTCCAGAATGTAGGAGGCTAGAAGGCTTAAATATTTTTTATCACCACAATCAACTTTTTTCTTTCTTTTTTTTTTGTGAAAAATCAATATACAAAAAAACAATACATTTCAAAGATCAACAACACAATTAGTTGTAGAACATATTTCAGAGTTTGACATGGATTAAATTCCACAGTTTTAGGTTTTTACTTCTAGATTGCTCTAAGATACTGGAGACTAAAAGAGATATCAATTTAAAGACTCAGCAATGGTATTCATTTGTTAAATCCTATCTTCTCGGTATAACTCCATCATCACCTTTGATATTGCTATCCCTTGCTTTGGGAGTGTTTGGGCTATGGCCGTTCTAATTTTTCATGTTGGAAGGGTCTGTCACTAATATGGAACAGGGAGATGGAACTATCTGATGTTCTGGGGAGGCTGGGCCCTCTAGATGTCAAGACTTATCTGGACCAGGGACCCAGCTGGAGGTTGTAGGTTTCTGGAAAGTTACTCTAGTGGATGGGACTCTTGTGAAATCTTATATATTGCCCTAAGTTTTCTTTGGAATTAGTTGAAATGGTCCTGGTTGGGGTTTGGCAGGTTATGATAGGTAACAAGGTCTACCTGAAGCTTGCATAAGAGCAACCTCCAGTGTAGCCTCTTGACTTTATTTGAACTCTTTCAATACTGTATTAGTTATACTTCTTTTCCCCGTTTTGGTCAGAATGGAATCGTTGATGCCATGTTGCCAGGACTGGATTCATTCTTGGGAGTCCTCTCACATGTCACCAGGGAGACTTTTGCCCCTGGATGTCATGTTCCACATAGGGGAGAGGACAATGATTTCACTTGTAAAGTTGGGCTTAGAGAGAGTGAGACCACATCTGGGCAACAAAAGAGGTCCTCCAGAAGTAGCTCTTAGGCATACCTATAGGTAGGCTAAGCTTCACCACTACTCACATAAGCATCACAAGAGTAAGCCTCAATATCAAGAGCATGGACTACTGATTTAGGTGTCCCTTTACCTTGATACGGTATCAGAGGATTTCCTGATGGTAAAGTTTAATAGTTCCATATTTTTTCCTCCCATCCCTCAAGAGTCTTTGCCAATACTTTTTGATTATCTGCTTAATATACTCTAGGATGTATCCAGACATTACATTAAGTTATACAAGATTAAAAGACCTCTTTCTTATTCTTGGCTCCCTGTGTTTCAATTGTTCAAATGATCTATATAGGTAGGTTGAGTTAGATTATGTACCATAGATATTAATGATTGTCATTTATTCTTGTTGAATTTCCCCTTTATCATTTTACAGTGTCCTTCTTTATCTCTTATAACATTTTTGTATTTAAAGTCTATTTTGTCTGATATTAGTATGGCTATCCCAACTTTTTTTTTACTAATTGCATGGAATATCTTTTCCCATTCTTTCACTTTCAACCTATTTATCTAAGATAAGTCTCTTCTAAACAGCATATAGAAGGATCATATTTTTAAAGCCATTCTTCAAACCTGTGTCTCTTGATTGGGAAGTTTAATCCATGAATGCTCAAAATTATTACTATAAAGGCAGTTACTAACTCAACCATATTATCCTTTGGTTTTTACTTGTCGGATGCATTTTTCTCTCTTTACTAATATTCTTCAATTCTGCACCTTCCAACAGACCTCTCGCTCCCATCTTTTCTTTTTATCTGGCAAGACTCCCTTTAGCTGTTCTTGAAAGGCTAGTCTCTTATTAATGAACCCTCTCAGCTTCTGTTTACTTGTTAATATTTTTTATAGCATTGCTGGTAGAGAATTCTCGGTTAGCAATTTTTCTCTCTCACTATCTTAAATATATCATGCGACTGCCTTCTCATCTCCATGGAATCTGATGAGAAATTATCGTTCGATCTCATTTGATCTTATTTGGCTTTCCTTGTATCTTGTGAATCACTTTTCTCTTGCTGCTTTCACAATGTTCTCCTTCTCTTTGACATCTGGCAGTCTGATTACCAAGTGTCTTGGAGTTGTTCTATTTGGATTTATTCTGTTAGAAGTACATAGGCCTTATTGGATTTGCATATTTTTGTCTTTTATAAGGGTTGGGAAATTTTCAGCCGTTAGTTCATTGAATATCTTTCCCTGCCCTCTTCACTTCTCCACCTGGGACACCTATGAATCATGTATTTGCTTACTTTGTGTTGTCAATCATTTCCCTGAGACTCTGCTCAAATTTTCCCATTTTTTTCTCCACTTGCTCTTTTGTCTGTTTAAATTTGGTTGATTTGTCTTCTGGCTTGCTGATTCTTTCTTTTGCCTTTTCAAATATGCCATTGTGTGTCTCCAGTATATTTTTAATTTCTTATACAGTGTCTTTTTTTTACATTATATCTGTTATTTTTCTATGTATTCTTTCAAATTCTTCTCTATACTCTTATAGTATATTCTTAATATCCTTTATCTCTTTACACATTTTCCTTTATTTCTTTGAATTGATTGAGGAGAGTCACACTTTTGATTATTTGTTCCAGATTCTGCACCTCTTCTGTTCTTTCTTCCTCTCTCTTTTTTTTTTTTTTATCTCTTCCTTCAACTTGGACATTTCTCCTTGAGTTTTAGTATGCCTTGTGACTCTTTGCTGTTACCTCATTATCTGATTACCTTGATGAGTCTGTGTTCGAAGGTCAATTTCTCTCTCATGCTTACGGTTTACTTGTTGCCTGGGTTTATATTAAGGTACTACTTTGACTGTTGAGTCATCCCTGTTTCTAAGCCAAAGCAAGGCTGCTACCCATAGGGGGTGTAGACCAGCTCCAGTGGGCCTGGGAGAGGGTCTAGAGAGCCTCTGAAAAGCCCTGAAGGTCTCCTACACTTTACGACCTGCCCAGTAAATGGTGCTGTGGAGTGACTTAGTCATTCTGAAATGTTTACTTCCTGAATCCCCTGCAGTCTGACTGGGTGGGGCTAAAACTGCAGGGTTTTATGCCCTCATTTTGCCCACCAAAACTGGTTCAATGTCGGCTTGTACCCTCCAGTTTATTTGTGGCAGATGATTCCCCCAGCTACTCTAGTCTGCAGCCACCCTCCATGCTAGGATTGACCTCCAGCTACTGGTTTCCTCAAGAGTAGGGGATGGGCACCAGGACCCAGAACTAGAAACACAGTCTCTGGCCACATTTTCTCAAACTCTTCATCCTTCACTTTCCTGGGACTTGAAATGTCTTCCCCATTCGCCTGATCCTCAAACAGTTGATTTGGGTAGTTTTGGCCAGGCTTCTGCTGTTTTAGGGGAGATTTTGTAGTTCCCTCCCTGATGCACCCTGATTATTTTGGAATCTCTTCCTTGCTGCTGTTCCATATTTTGCCCTCCTCCCATGCTTAAGTCCTGCTGTCATTCCCGGTGGGCTTAGGTTTCTGTGCCTGGATACAGATGGGCTCTGTTTCACTCCTGTGAGAGATTTTATGCTTGGAATCCCCAGTGGGAGGTGGGAGGGATCCCAGCCACAGCCTCTGGGAATGAGCTGCCTGGACTGAGTGAGGTGGTAGGTGAGGAGCCAGCCTGTCCAGGATAGAAGTTTCTTACCTCACATGTTTCTCTTTATCCATTTCAGCATTGGAGGGATCTTTCTCTAGTCTGTACCGTCCTCCAGAGTTCTGAGCAAGGGAGAATTGTTCTTTTTTCCCCTCAATCTGGGGAGAGATTTTCAGTAACTGTTTATATCACCATGTGAATGATTTCACACCTTAGTTACTATGGTTAAAATGTCTTTTTATGGTAAGACAGTGACCTACTTTTATATTTGCTTATGTTTTGAGGTGGGCATTTACTTTTATCTTTCACAAAATAGCTATCCGGTTTTTCCAGTACTGCTTCTAATATCCCTGTAACTTGAAATGCAACCTTTATAACATGACATTAAATTTCTGTATGCATATGAGTCTCTTTCTAAGTTATTTTTTTTTTAATTCACCTGGGATACTTATCTTTTCTGCATGAGTTGGCTGTATCATTTTTGCGCTAATGTTTTCTTCTGTCTTAACTTCGTATTCTCTCAATTGCTTTCTCAATGTTCTCCATTCCATTCATTTAAATTTATATTTACAACTGCTCTGTTCTGGGCATTTTACAATTAATATATGTTAATTTAACTTTTAAATTTTTCTTATATATATTTCCTGAATCCCATATATTTTTATTCTTTTGTCTGTCAACATCTGTTCTTAGTTTTCTAATTTCTAACTCAATGTTTTCTTCAAATCTCCAAATATTTGTTAGATATATTTAATTTAGTTTATAGTGTTATCTTACAATTTTATTTTACTGCATGGCCATTTTCCAGGGAAAAGTTTCACTAGTTGGGGGTGTGTTGAACTGTCTCTTTTTAATTTTTTGAACTTTCTATTCTTATTTATTTATTTATTTTTGGTGTATTAAAGTGGGTTACAGATTGCTAGTTCAGTTGTTATCTCTTTGTCCCCATAGTAAAGTCTCAATCTTTAATAGATTATGAGTTTGTTTTTTCTCTTGGTAGAAGTTATGTTTTTATTTTCATTTTTTGAATGAAAGGAGAAGTTTCATCTTTTTATTCTTGTAAGACCTTGAATTTTATACCTTTTGCTTCCTTTACCCTTCACCATGCATTTGCCAAAGGGTGTTTGCTATTCCTTTTGCCTTTTTCCTACCCTAGAAGCTGTGTTTCAAAGATTGTAATTTTATGCTGCATGAACCATTAAGGAACTTCCTTGTATAGACCAAGAAATATTAATATTTTCTTATTTATTTTGATTCTTTCTTGCAATGATTTAAGATGAAACTTTGGCCTTGCACAAGCTTTCTTTTTTCTCTTCCACCCGTTTGTTCTTGACATTCCTCTATTTGTCTCAGATCTGTGGATCGAGGAGCAATCATTGAGAGATCAATTGCTGGTTTTATTTCACTTTAGTTACAATTATTTTCATGTTGTGTCATTCTTGATCTATAAGTCAGGCTGTGGATGTAATGTCATGCTATTTTAACTTTTCTTTGTATTTTATAGTATTTAAGAGAAAGTATAAGAACCTATTGTTCTCAATTGGATAAACACGGAAAAATTGAACCTCAGATGCAAGTTCACAAAACTTAAAAAATCTGCTTGAAGTGTATCAAGGAGTTAAGTATAAAAGAAAAACTTCTAGAAGGATATTTGAAACCAATGCTCTCTCTAGGACCGCATAGCATTCATAATTTATCTTGTACTATGGTTTCCATACTTCTGTAATTTTCCCAATATATTTTAAGTGTGTATGACTGATGCACAATAGTAATTTATTAAATAGAATAATACAGTAATGCATGAAAATACAAAACAAGCTTATAAAAGCAACATAAGAGTTAGTGCATTGTGGAAACTTTACAATGACAGAAATTGCTAGAACAAATTATAATTTTGAACTTTTTCAAAAATAAGACTTTTTCAAAGATAAGGTTCAAAGAAGTTCATTTGATCCTGTTGGAGGGAGAAACTAAATGGACAAAAAAGAAAGCTATAATTTTAATATAGAATTTTAAAGAGAACAAAAATAGTATAATTTACAATATTCAGTCCAATGTAAACTGACACGTATCTACACACATACATAACATACAAGCACACTTTTAATGTCAACCGGTAACCTGTGTTCAAACCCAGAATTCTAAATTTGTTACCTGCTTTTTAATCTGGAAGAGGAGTATAAGAAATGATTCACAAAAATGTCCTTCCAAATTCTATATTGAATTGCAAAAAGAATAAACATGACATATGTTCAATTATTGAAAAATGGAAATATTCAAAATATAACTTTATTCAGAAGATCATCATTCACTAATTATTTTGTCTGATAGTATTTTCCCAACCATGAGTTAACAGCAATGAAATTGATAATATCTGTTTAATCATAATAGTTCATTAGTTTACTTTCCTTACAGACTAATTTTTCCAACATTCAAAATAGTGTGCAACATATGAAAATTCCTTTAGGAAATTTAAAGTTTTATAACCTGTGAAGTTTATTTGTAGTATACAAATTCATTTTTTTTCTTTCTTATTGTGAAAAATACCATATTAAAAAAGCAATAAATTTTAAAACACACAAAGCAATTGGTTGTAGAGCAGATTTCAGAGTTGGTTATGAGTTACAATTCCACATTTTTAGGTTTTTCCCTCTAGCTATTCCAAGACACTGCAGACTAAAATAATATCAATATAATGATTCAATAGTCATACTCATTTGTTAAATTCTATCTTCTCTGTTATAACCCACCTTTCCTTTTGACACTTCTCCTTATCTTTAGGGGTATTTGGGCTTTACCCAATTTACCTTTTGCAAGTTGGAAAGAGCTGTTCAAATTAATTTTTAATGTAATATATGATGAATGTTCCCATCAAAAAGTGGCATTTTATCAGAATAAAATGCTGTCCCTTTTATCATTTTGTACTCATTCTATCTGCCCTGTAAAGAAACATCTCTTATTGCAAACAAATATTACATTTGAACTTGAAGATGAATTTCTATTTACACATCTAAATAACCAAAATTATAACCACAAGAACTGAGAGTAATTATCCCCTGGTAAATATCATCATTTTATTCTTAACCAAGTAATAATTAATTATGCTTATGAAGTTATTGCAGTAACAAAAATCTTATCTCTATGTAAAAGATTAATTTGATGAATTAAGAAGTCAATTCTAAAAACATGAAGCAAGGTATTATTTGTTGTTTAATTAAGATGAAAATTATACACAATCCATTTTCAGCAACATTTTATATTGCTACTCACTGCAAATTTTTTTTTACTTTACTGTTCAATAGCAAAAGCCCTTCTCAAAACGGTTTGCTGTTAAAGAAATATGTAAAAGAAAGCACTTTAGATAATATTGAAGCTATGTGTATATGTGATACATTGTTTATTGTTGTTATGAAAATCTTTTTTTACAATAATGGCTACTGGAAATACTGAGTTAATATGTATTAAAAACTCTTTCAGATAAAAGGAAGCTTTAAAAATACTGGGATAAACTCACTCCATTGCTATTAATTTAGATTATGGAATTTCTTATTAAAAAATTTAAATATGGATAAAAATTTCTTCAAAGGTATTGTTGCATAAGGTCAGGCAATTGAGAAAAAGAATACATAAGTAAGGTCGAGGAATATAGAAATTCAGCATATAAGAACTATGACTATTGAAACCGGATTAAAGAGGGACATGCTAATACAAAATGAACTCAAGTATTAAATGATTTTGGAAAAGTTGAAAATATTCTATAAATGTTGATTAGCAATGATTTTGATGATGACTCATGAAATTTATTTTAAGTCAATCTGATGAAAGGAGGAAATGGAGAATAAGTTAAATATTTTTCAACTTATTTCCTTGAAATCACTGTGTTTGAGTTTTTGTTTGAGGTTGTTCCTTGTGCATGTGTTTTTTAGCATATGTATTTGAATAAAATGTTCTAGGTAAACAAAGATCAAAAATATATTTTTGTTTAAATTATTTATAAATAGTGGGTTAAATAACATTATTATTCTCTAACAAATATGATGTGATATGAATTCGGGGATACTGTGAAGACTTAAGCACCTATTAAGTTAATTTTTTTTTCTGAAGCAAAATATACGGAATACATATGGCAGTTTTATTTCAGTAAATTATAAGGCATTGCAACATTTTAAACATTATTTGTTTTGCTAATCATAAAATATACCTAGATTCATTAATGAAAATATAACCAAATGTTTAAAATATTTCTACTTCTGGATTTTCAAATGAAATACCATGAGAAATAATCACTGATAGGCTTAAGTTTTTTTTAGATCAATATATTTTGGTGGCTAAATCAAGTTTCTACTTGATACACTGGGTGTATCCCAATAAGTATAGGTGCCAGTCATCGTTGCAGAAAAGATTTTAAAAATGTTTCATGACTACAGAGTTGTAACAGTATGATCAACATATAAGGAAAGACCAACACTGACAAGCTGCCGGAGAAAAATAAAGAACTATTAATTACATTAGAAGGATATTAGTCAGCATGAAAGAATCATTTAAGCACTAAAAACAGCAGAGTAACAATAATAATAATAAATAATGGTGATTATAATATTAAAATAATCATCTGCATGACCAAAACACCTTGAAACTTGAGTTTGCAGATGTTATTTCCGTAAGGGTTAATAATGAAGGTCTCACTTACACATGATGTAATAAAAAAAGAGTCCTTTTTTTCCTTAAAAATTGGTGGTAGTAGAGGATGCAGAGTTTCAATTGTTTATTTTGTTTTGCAATTTGGAGACAATCAAGTCAATAATCATATATTAGTCACCAAAGTTGTAGACATCTACCAAATCAGTAAATACAAGATTTGAGACTCAAGCTTCAGAAGGTCCTTAATATAATCAAAGAATCACAGACATAATATAAAAAATACCCATTTTACTTGAATCTTGATTCTGTATGATTAGTTTTGACAGCTGTATTATTTACTCAAACGTATTGAAACAGATCTTCTATAACAAAGCATAACTTGCAGAGGTGCTAGGAGAAATTTTTATAATATTTGTGAGTAATTCCAGGTGTTCTTCAAAAAATGATAGCTAGGAGTAGTGTAGTTAATCTTTATTATATCATTATGATTATGCTAATACTGTATTTCATGTGCTAAGGCATAAAATCTCTAGCATATAAACTAGGTTTGGTCTCAGCGTTTGGTTACTTACATAAAAAGCAAAAAGAATGAGCTACTCTCAGAGCACAGGGGCATGATAATACAGCCAATAATTAAGTAATGATAATTACCAAACACAAGTAGAAGGAGACAACATCATTTTGAAAACAATCTCAAGCCAACAGAAAAGTTGCGGCAACAGAACAAAGAAATTTTACTTTTCCTGAAATATATGAGAATATGTTGCTACTATGATGCAACATTAAGGGGCAAATCCTATGAATTTTTCAGAATACAAGTTCACAACTGAATAGTTTAGGCCCAGAACTTGCTACTCTGCAAAAGTGAAGCTGAACATTTATATAAAAGTGCCCTCATGTTTGGTAGTACCCCATAATTATAAATTATAAATATTATATTTACAAATCCTGTTTTGAGGAACATGCATAAACCATTGACCTTGGAGTATTCAGGATTTTTTAAGGAAAATTTTCAGGGAATAAACAGGAGAGAACCTCTCAAAAGATAACACCACAGAAAAACAAACTGCAGAATCAGATTCACAAATTTTGCACTTGTCGGTATCCTCAAATGTAGAATATGAACATAAGTATATGTTTAAAGAAATAAAAAAATTGAAATAACACTGGCATAGTATATTTAAATGAAAAAAGGTCACTGCTATAAATTCATAAATGTATAAACCTATAAACCTATAAAACAAATAAGTATAAGAAAAAATTGACTGATAGAGATCAGATTAGACAAATAAAAAATTGGTAAATAAGAGACTATATCTGAAGAAAGCAGCCAATGGCATCATACGATGACAGAGAAATAAAAACAAAGAAGAAAGAAGGGAAGAGGACAGGGAATGGTGAGAAGATCTAAAATGCATTAATCAGGGCTACAGAAATAAATATTGAAGTATTATTTAAGTTCTAATAGCAGGACAGTTTCTAGAATTGATGTGACATATCCCTCAAATTGAGGAATCCTGAGAAATACAAATACAAATGGATAAAAAGGAAATCATACCTGGAGACATCAGGATGAAACTTCAGATTATCAGAAGGAAAGATTTTTTTGAAACAGCAAAGGAATAGACGGCTCACCTACAAACTAATAAGAATAAAGCCTGCACCTTTCTTATGAGCAAAACTGAGAATATGCAAAAATTGTCTTCAAGGTGTTGAAAAGAAGAAACTGTCAACAAAAATAAATAGCTAGGAAAAGATCCTGAAGGATGAGAAGTTGAGAACGATTTTTTCCATATAAGCAAAAACTTAGAGCATTTTTAAAATTCAGAAAATAAAGAAATTATGATATGTAATTAAAAGCATCAGCAAAGAAAATGGTAAATATGTGGGTAGATCAAAATCACCAATGAGTGCATAAAAATACAATAACAATTTGTCTTATTGGTGAAGTTTGGATAATTGAGATAAAATGAAAATCTAGGCAAATATTTCAGGCATTCTATGGACTTGTGGTTTTTGAAATGATGGTAGAGATTTTGATCGAATTGGATTTTTGCAGTAAAAAAGATTTTAATAATTCATATTTTATATGAAAACATTTAAGAATATCTATAAGAAATAGAAATGGATAACAATACTACCAAATTAGTAGATGAAAAATATTAGAAAGAAATATATATATAAAGAATTCTAAAAAGAAAAAATGAGAGCTAATACTGATGCAGTTGTATCAGTAATCATAATTACTATAAATGGTGCAAAATCTATGAACTGTCAGCATTTTATTGGAAAAAAAAAAATCCAGCCACATATTATTTAAAGATGCACACTTAAAATGTAAAAACAAAGAAACATTAAAAAGTAAAAATATATATAAAACATATAGCAGGTAAGAGTGACAACAAAGAAATCTGATATAGCTAAGCTATCAAGGAAAATAAGCCTAAAGGTAGAAAAAAAACTTATTAGATTTTAGAAGTTCAGCCTATATTAATAAACAGTTCAGTTTAATATTCACGTAACAATATAGCTCCAAAATATTCAAAGTAAAATTGATGTTACAAAAAAGGTACTGACAATCCAAATCACAATGGGAGATTGCAAAACATCTTTCTCAGTAATAGTCAAAATATCAAGCAGGCAAAAGAAATCAGTTACGCTCATATACACACATACACGCCTGGTTCAAATTATTCCATGAGAAACTTAAAGGCAGAATAAAGGAGAGAAAAAATAAAAAGTGTTTGTTTAGCAAATAAATAATGGAAAACCGTGAAAAAGTTATGGACTCTTCCAATTGTTGCATCTTTCACCCAGAGTAACACTAAAATTTATTTCAGCGTATCATAAAGAAACCTGGGAGCATTTTAAGCAATATTACACACTTTCATTCATAAGATAGAGAGAAAGACAGAATTCTTTCAGGATAGGCTTATGGCCAAGTAGTGATTTCCTGAAAGTGATAAAGAAAAATATCATTACTCATCATAGGAAAACTGCTATTTTTTTTGCTTGTGTTTAGCATAAGGAAGCATGAATCCACTTTGTTTTCTTAATTTTATTTACAAATTAGGTAATTTTCCCACCTGAATTGACATTGTTTGAAGTCATGTAACTGAGTTTTCAGATATTACATTGACTAAGTCACAAATGATTACAATGTAAATCATTTACCAAAGATGCAATGAAGGTTTTTATCCTGTCAATGATTTAATGGGTCTCTATATACTTTGATCAAAACTTCTTTGTACCTCTTTAGTATTTATAAAAATTACTGAAACACTTTCACAGGACACGATGACAATGGGCACCTGAAAAAATTTACATGAATTAATCCATGATTTATTAATAATAAATAGTGGATGGCATAGTGCAGAACAGTTAAGTACCTCTAGACCTTTAGCTACTGTAAAGAGAGAAATATGTAATAAAAGTAATTCTTTGATTTTTAAATAAATATTCTTTTTATCATTTAGCCTTGGAAAATGGGAAAGCTCATTTGAGTATTCTTAACTACCTGAGGAAAACTGTTTCCCATCAACAGTTTATAATATTAAGATGATTTGATACCTCCGTGTAATAGAATTCAGTTCAGAGTAAGATAAAATAGCTAAACAAGAAGAGAAAAAGACACATGGCTCTGATGAGTCAGCTTAAGGTGTAGATAAGTAATCAACAACAAGAACAAAAAACTATTAAGGCATTACTTCTAGTACAGAAAACTTGGGAAAGAAGTGAGTCCACTTCTTTTATCAGTAGCAAGGAAAAAAAGGGAACATGAAAGGAATGAACTTTGGTCATAGGCCAATGGTCACACAATTGCCTAATGCATCCTGCTTTTCAGCTAAGACTGTGAGATAGGCTGAATAATGGCTCTCCAAGAGGGTCACTGCCCAATCCCAGAACCTGGGAACATTATTTATGTGTAAAAGGGACGTCACTGATGTGATTAAGTTAAGGATCTTTACTTGCAGTTATTATCTAGGATTATTCTAATGAGCCTCAAATGTAATCTCAGGTGTCCTTCCTTATAAGAGCAAGGTGAAGGGAGATTAAACTGCAGTCCAAGAGAAGGCAAAGAGACCACAGAAGCAGAGGATGGAAAAATGTATCTAGGAGGCAGTGTGTCTAGAAGAGGAATAGGCAAAGAACATATTCTCCATTGGAGCCTCTAGAATGAATGAATTACTGCTGCTGTTGATGTCAGCCTCTTAGGATTAGTTTGGTCTTTTAATCACCAGAACTGTAGGTGAACCAATTTGTTCAGTTTCAAGTGACTAAACTTCTAGTAATTTGTTATAGCACAGTAGGAAAGTAGCAAACCCTGAGACTGATACCGCTTCGTTTTTACTATAATATAAACTTTTTTGGGTTCTTTGGGTACCAGAAGTGCTGAATTGTAATGCAAAAGGAAATAAGACCATTTTCCCCAACACTAATCACTTTTCACCTTAAGGAAGAGGTCCCATATCAGACAGTACTCTAACCTGAAGGCCAAGGAATAGAGAACAAGCAAGTGGGGCTGACTAAACCTTCATCAGTCACTCAATACGTTTTTATTAAATGAGATAGCACTAACTTAGGTATAGAGTGGAGAACAAAATAGAAAGAATCCATGCTCTTATGGAGATTACATTCTAGAACTCTGCTCTTCAATAAAAATTGTTTTAAAAGCATGAAAATGATCCCTAGTTAATTCTCTTTTTAAATGGCTGGTAAACAGAGAGGAAGTAGAGCCTAAAGGCAGGGGTATGTAAGACAGGGTTTCTGTGATCCAACAGACCAGAAATGATCTCTGGGCTGACCAAGAGCAAATAAAATCAGTGGAACTACTTCTTACCAGATAAGTACTTCAGTGTAAGACAGTTTCTAGTGAGACAGAATAGGCCTTGGCAATTTGGCATCTGGAAGGTCTATGTGAGTGATTGATAAGGTCTGTTCACAGTCTTTCAGTGGTGATCTATTAAAACTGGCCCTTGATTTATCATTGTGTCTCACAAGCGGAGACACCCCCCCTTCTCAATTATCTTGCTAAGTGGAGTCATGTTTAGAAGGAATTGCTTTTTAAATGTTTTGGCTTTGGTGATATTGATTGCCATTCTAGTTTTCTTATGTACTATGAACGAAATTGAATTGCCCTAAAGCTCAGCTACCCCATATTCTAATCTCTTTTACCGCTGCTCCACAGTAAAATCTATTATACTGTGATAAATTATTTAAATGAGTACAAAGAAAAAAATTGGATAATTATATTTTGGGTTAAATATATGAATTAAATGACAAGCTCTTCCTTTAAAGCCATGCTATTTGCATAACAAAAATGAGTATTTGGGGAGTCAGGTGACTTGATGTAAACAATAATTGCAATTTTATGTTATTAGATATAATAATAAAAATAAGAGGTATTATTATGCTTTTGTTTTTCATTCCAAATGTAAAGAATTTCAACTGCCATAAGAAATTTCAAGGAATGATCTTCTTTATATTTTAGAGCTTCAATTGGAATTTGACACGCTTATGTCAAGAAATTGAAGGAGTCCAAAGTTTGAGTGAGTTTATTTCATGAAAAGAAACAATAGAAAAAGAAAATAATGCTAAAAAATGTACAGAAAAACTCTGAAAGACTATCATAATACCTGAATTTATTTAGCACCACATTTTCTAACCATACCCTATTTATAAGAAGTTTATTCTAGATGTTTCCCAACTTCAAAAAGGTGCATAATTGGAACATTTTGCAAATTAAATGGGAACGTTGACTAGAGAGGAAGGGCACAGGAAATGGATCATTTTCTGCATATATATCTCAATCTTTTTATACGCTGATTTTTATGTTTTCCTTTATGTTTACCTTTATGTTTACCTGACAAATAGCATGACACCTTTGATCAGAGTCTATCAAATTAGGTCTGAATTTAACAATTCGACTTAGCAGGAAGTTCAAATTAAATATGTTTGTATGCGTGTATGACACCTAAGTTTTAAAATTGAGAAATGAAAAATATGATGTTCAAATATTGCTATAATTTCCATAATTAAAATGAAAGTAAGCAGCTTTTGGAAATTTCTTCTGACCAAATGAAATCAACTTATTTAAAATCACACAGTTCAAAATGGATTTAATAAAAACAGTATAATTATAATACAATGAAAGAATCCTTTATTAATTATTTGTCTGTATAAAAAAACATAATATTCCAAATAATGTAAAATGATATTATATTAAAATTTTATTACTATGTTAGTAATACCACTATTTACTTTCTGAGAAGCTCATTAATTATAGTTTACAAGCAGATCTGAAGTTATAGATATCTTTCCACCATAGTTTCCTTGTGTCATCATCTCCTAAATACACTTTTGCTTATTATTTCAAGATCAACCAATCAGCAAAATGGTAAGTGAGAATTACAACTGGAGATATGTCATTTAAACACAAAGGGATTTTTGAGCTAATGTCTGCTAATAACTTGCAAATTTGGAATTCTCCTTTCCTGTGAAGATTTGTGGAAATGAAAAAAGTTCTTTTTTTCTCTGTTCTATCAGGTTTATATTTATCTACATAAAGGTAAAGCTAGGCCAGTGTTTATTTTGAAATCCTTTAAACATTCTTTTTCTAAAGAAGGAAAAATTCAAAAGTTTTGCAACAAAGGTTTTGAAATAATGCACCACTCATATAATACGTATAATACAGAACGGAAAATATTACCAGGTCAGCCTTCGCAACCTAACTACTAGTTACCACATGTATGCATTGTGGGATTTAATTGAACCTCACTTTGATGAATGATATGGGAAATAAAATATTGGGTAAATTATTTCATGTGCTGTTCATAGCAAAACCCAAGATGTTTGTTAATATACAGCATTTATCTATTGATAGAGAGTATGTTAACCTACTTATCTATAAGACAATCAATAATTTAGGTTAATGCATTTCATTTAAATTTATTTCTATGGAAGCTCATTTGTATGACCTGTACTGGGGTCATACAAAGAAAAGGGAAAGAGGGAGCAGTCAAGTTCCTGGTGGCAGAGGAGGACTGACCCTTGGAGCCCAAGGATCAGCTACAACAAGAAAAAGCTTTGTAATCATTGTCCATATTGTAGTAACAGCTTACAGACATATATTCAATTGAAAATTGAACTTTATGGATTCTGGAAATGTGAAGAAGTGCACCCCTTATAGAGAATCTAGTTTATAATTCTTGATGTATCATGGATAACAGTTTACCATGGAGTTGGTGTCGGTTTCACAATACATTGTTTTTTAGACTGAAAATATGTTATTTAAAAGAATATATGACAGACTTCCGGAAAAGATGGCGGCTTAGTAAGGTGCGCGGGTCTTAGTTTCTCCTCCAGAACAACTACTAAAGAACTAGAAACAGTACAGAACAGCTCCCGGAGCCATGACAGAGACAAGACACACAGTGCACCCCATTCAGGAACGGCTGGACCAGCTAAGAGACTCCGCTGCGGTGAGGTCCCTGAGAGGCGCGCGCTTCCCCGGGCTGAGGCAGCTGGCAGCCAGACCCCCTCCCTCCCTCCTTCCCTGGCCGGCTGGGAGCTTTGGGTCAGGTTCCCCAAGCCGCGGTGACCAGAGCCCCTTCCACACATGCGGCTTCCTGGGCCGGCTGGGAGCATCCGAACAGCGGTTCCCCAAGCCGCGGTGGCCGGCGACTGCAGCCCCCTCCATACACGTGGCTTCCCAGGCTGGCTGGGAGCATCCGAACTGCGGTTCCCCAAACGACGGCGGCTGGCGACCCTCCCCCACAGACGACTTCCCGGAGGGAAAGGAAAGAGTCTCCAACAGTAGTAGAGACTGAGCCCAACCTAACACCAATAGTGGCATTAAGGAACAACTTCTGACTACTAAAAATAGGCCCTCAGCTCAGGTGAAACTGATCAAGGCGGAAGTCGATGATTGGCCTAACTGAAAAAGAGGAAAGGGGGTGAAACAGAGCCTTCTGTGGCTGTTTCTACAGAGGCTTCGTTGCCTCTGGGCTCAGCGCTGGGATTACATAGGTTACAAGTGCCCCAAACGCAGAAACAGGCTGCTTTTAGGGCTCTCTACCACCTGAACCTTCCCTGCAGGAGGGGTGAAACGCAACTCAGGTGGAATCCCTCTCTCAAGAAATTCAGATCCCAGGACTTCACAATTTGAAGCCATTAAAACCAACCTAGAACCTTTCCTCTGTCTCCACCACACACCCACCAGTGAGAGTCTTCCAAAGTTAAAGGAGCCACAACATCTTTTGCTGGTGGGACCCACAGACAGACAAGCACCATGTACTGGGCAGGATAAGAAAAAAAGAGCCCAGAGACTTCACTGGAAAGTCTTTCAACCTGCTGGGTCCCACACTCAGGGAAATCTGATTAAATGCCCAGACGCCAGCAAAAAATAACAAATCACACCACGAAAATTGAAGATATGGCCTAGTCAAAGGAAAAAACCAATAGCTTAAATGAGATACAGGAGCTGAGACAACTAATTCTGAATATACAAACAGAAATGGAAAACCTCTTCAAAAACCAAATCGATAAATTGAGGGAAGACATGAAGAAGGCATGGGATCAACAAAAAGAAGAAATGGAAGGTCTCAAAAAACAAATCACAGAATTTATGGGATTGAAAAACACAGTAGAAGAGATGAAATAAACAATGGAAACCTACAATGGTAGACTTAAAGAGACAGAGGATAGAATTAGTGAACTGGAGGATGGAACATCTGAAAGCCAAAAAGAAACAGAAACTATAGGAAAAAAAATGGAAAAATTTGAGCAGGGGCTCAGGGAATTGAATTATAATATGAAGCACACAAATATATGTGTTGTGGGTGTCCCAGAAGGAGAAGAGAAGGGAAAAGGAGGAGAAAAACTAATGGAAGAAATTATCACTGAAAATTTCCCAACTCTTATGAAAGACCTAAAATTACAGATCCAAGAAGTGCAGCGCACCCCAAAGAGAATAAACCCAAATAGGCGTTCTCCAAGACACTTACTAGTTAGAATGTCAGAGGTCAAAGAGAAAGAGAGGATCTTGAAAGCAGCAAGAGAAAAACAATCCATCACATACAAGGGAAACCCAATAAGACTATGTGTAGATTTCTCAGCAGAAACCATGGAAGCTAGAAGACAGTGGGATGATATATTTAAATTACTAAAAGAGAAAAACTGCCAACCAAGACTTCTATATCCAGAAAAATTGTCCTTCAAAACTGAGGGAGAAATTAAAACATTTTCAGACAAAAAGTCACTGAGAGAATTTGTGACCAAGAGACCAGCTCTGCAAGAAATATTAAGGGAGCACTAGAGTCAGATAGCAAAGACAGAAGAGAGAGGTATGGAGAAGAGTGTAGAAAGAAGAATTTCAGATATGATATATGTAATACAAAAGGCAAAATGGTAGAAGAAAGTATTACCCAAACAGTAATTACACTAAATGTTAATGGACTGAATTCCCCAATCAAAAGACATAGTCTGGCAGAATGGATTAAAAAACAGGATCCTTCTATATGCTGTCTACAGGAAACACATCTTAGACCCAAAGATAAACATAGGTTGAAAGTGAAAGGTTGGGAAAAGATATTTCATGCAAATAAGAACCAGAAAAGAGCAGGAGTTGCTATACTAATATCCAACAAATTAGACTTCAAATGTAAAACAGTTAAAAGAGACAAAGAAGGATACTATCTACTAATAAAAGGAACAATTAAACAAGAAGACATAACAAACATAAATATTTATGCACCGAATCAAAATGCCGTAAAATACGTGAAGAATACACTGCAATTACTGAAAAGGGAAATAGACACATCTACCATAATAGTTGGAGACTTCAATTCGCCACTCTCATCAATGGACAGAACATCTAGACAGAGGATCAATAAAGAAACAGAGAACTTGAATATTACAATGAATGTGCTAGACTTAACTGACATTTATAGGACATTACATCCCACAGCAGTAGGATACACCTTTTTCTCAAGTGCTCATCGATCATTCTTAAAGATAGACCATATGCTGGGTCACAAAGCAAGTCTCAACAAATTGAAAAAGATTGAAATAATACACAACACTTTCTCGGCTCATCAAGCAATGAAGTTGAAAATCAATAATAGGCAGAGTGCCAGAAAATTCACAAATACGTGGAGGCTCAACAACACACTCTTCAACAACGAGTGGGTCAAGGAAGAAATTACAAGAGAAATTAGTAAATATCTCGATGCGAATGAAAATGAAAACACAACATATCAAAACCTATGGGACGCAGCAAAGGCAGTGCTAAGAGGGAAATTTATTGCCCTAAATGCCTATATCAGAAAAGAAGGAAAGGCAAAAATTCAGGAATTAACTGTCCACTTGGAAGAACTGGAGAAAGAACAGCAAACTGACCCCAAAGCAAGCAAAAGGAAAGAAATAACAAAGATTAGAGCAGAAATAAATGAAATTGAGAACATGAAAACAATAGAGAAAATCAATAAGACCAGAAGTTGGTTCTATGAGAAAATCAATAAGATAGATGGGCCCTTAGCAAGATTGACAAAAAGAAGAAGAGAGAGGACGCAAATAAAAAAGATCAGAAATGGAAGAGGAGACATAACTACTGACCTCACAGAAATAAAGGAGGTAATAACAGGATACTATGAACAACTTTACGCTAATAAATACAACAATTTAGAGGAAATGGACAAGTTCCTAGAAAGGCATGAACAACCTACTTTGACTCAAGGAGAAATAGATGACCTCAACAAACCAATCACAAGTAAAGAAATTGAATCAGTCATTCAAAAGCTTCCCAAAAAGAAAAGTCCAGGACCAGACAGCTTCACATGTGAATTCTACCAAACATTCCAGAATGAATTAGTACCAATTCTGTTCAAACTCTTCAAAAAAATTGAAGTGGAGGGAAAGCTACCTAATTCATTCTATGAAGCCAACATCACCCTCATACCAAAACCAGGCAAAGATATTACAAAAAAAGAAAACTACAGACCAATCTCTCTAATGAAGATAGATGCAAAAATCCTCAACAAAATTCTAGCAAATCGAATCCAACAACACATTAAAAGAATTATACATCATGACCAAGTAGGATTCATCCCAGGTATGCAAGGATGGTTCAACATAAGAAAATCAATTAATGTAATACACCATATCAACAAATCAAAGCAGAAAAATCACATGATCATCTCAATTGATGCAGAGAAGGCATTTGACAAGATTCAACATCCTTTCCTGTTGAAAACACTTCAAAGGATAGGAATACAAGGGAACTTCCTTAAAATGATAGAGGGAATATATGAAAACCCCACAGCTAATATCATCCTCAATGGGGAAAAATTGAAAACTTTCCCCCTAAGATCAGGAACAAGACAAGGAAGTCCATTATCACCACTATTATTCAACATCATTTTGGATGTTCTAGCCAGAGCAATTAGACAATAAAAAGAAATACAAGGCATCAAAATTGGAAAGGAAGAAGTAAAACTATCACTGTTTGCAGACGATATGATACTATATGTCGAAAACCCGGAAAAATCCACAACAAAACTACTAGAGCTAATAAATGTGTACATCAAAGTAGCAGGCTACAGGATCAACATTCAAAAGTCTGTAGTGTTTCTATACACTATCAATGAACAAGCTGAGGGGGAAATCAAGAAACAAATTCCATTTACAATTGCAACTAAAAGAATAAAGTACTTAGGAATAAATTTAACTAAAGAGACAAAAGATCTATACAAAGAAAACTACAAAAAACTGTTAAAAGGAATCACAGAAGACCTAAATAGATGGAAGGGCATACCGTGTTGATGGATTGGAAGACTAAATATAGTTAAGATGTCAATCCTACCTAAATTGATTTACAGATTCAATGCAATACCAATCAAAATCCCAACAACTTATTTTTCAGAAATAGAAAAACCAATAAGCAAATTTATCTGGAAGGGCAGGGTGCCCCAAATTGCTAAAAGTATCTTGAGGAAAAAAAACGAAGCTGGAGGTCTCAAGCTGTCGGACTTTAAGGCATATTAGGAAGCCACAGTGGTCAAAGCAGCATGGTATTGGCATAAAGATAGATATATCGACCAATGGAATCGAATAGAGTGCTCAGATATAGACCCTCTCATCTATGGACATTTGATCTTTGATTAGGCAGTCAAGCCAATTCACTTGGGACAAAACAGTCTCTTCAATAAATGGTACCTAGAGAACTGGATATCCATATGCAAAAGAATGAAAGCGGACCCGTATCTCACACCCTATACAAAAGTTAACTCAAAATGAATCAAAGATCTAAACATTAGGCCTAAGACCATAAAACAGTTAGAGGAAAATGTAAGGAGATATCTTATGAAACTTACAATTGAAGGCGGTTTTATGGACCTTAAACCTAAAGCAAGAGCACTGAAGAAGGAAATAAATAAATGGAAGCTCCTCAAAATCAAACACTTTTGTGCATCAAAGAACTTCATCAAGAAAGTAGAAAGACAGCCTACACAATGGGAGACAATATTTGGAAACGACATATCAGATAAAGGTCTAGTATCCAGAATTTATAAAGAGATTGTTCAAATCAACAACAAACAGACAGCCAACCCAATTACAAAATGGAAAAAAGACTTGAACAGACACCTCTCAGAAGAGGAAATACAAATGGCCAAGAGGCACATGAAGAGATGCTCAATGTCCCTGGCCATTAGAGAAATGCAAATCAAAACCACAATGAGATATCATCTCACACCCATGGGAATGGCCATTATCAACAAAACAGAAAATGACAAGTGCTGGAGAGGATGCAGAGAAAGAGGCACACTTATCCACTGTTGGTGGGAATGTCACATGGTGCAACCACTGTGGAAGGCAGTTTGGCGGTTCCTCACAAAACTGAATATAGAATTGCCATACGACCCAGAAATACCATTGCTAGGTATCTGCTCAAAGGACTTAAGGGCAAAGACACAAGCGGACATTTGCACACCAATGTTTATTGCAGCATTATTTACAATTGCAAAGAGATGGAAACAGCCAAAATGTCCATCCACAGAAGAATGGCTAAACAAACTGTGGTATATACATACGATGGAATATTATGCAGCTTTAAAACAGAATAAACTTATGGAGCATGTAATAACATGGATGGACCTAGAGAACATTATGCTGAGTGAGACTAGCCAAAAACTAAAGGACAAATACTGTATGGTCTCACTGATGTGAACTGACATTCGAGAATAAACTTGGAATATGTCATTGGTAACAGAGACCAGCAGGAGTTAAAACAGGGTAAGATAATGGGTAATTGGAGCTGAAGGGATACAGACTGTGCAACAGGACTAGATACAAAAACTCAAAAATGGACAGCACAATGTTACCTAATTGTAATGTAATTATGTTAAAACACTGAATGAAGCTGCATCTGAGCTATAGTTTTTTTATTGTTTGTTTGTTTTTTATATATATTTTTTGTATTGTTTATTTTTATTTTTTTCTCTATATTATCATTTTATTTCTTTTTCTGTTGTCTTGCTATTTCTTTTTCTAAATCGATGCAAATGTACTAAGAAATGATGGTCATACATCTATGTGATGATATTAAGAATTACTGATTGCATATGCAGAATGGAATGATTTCTAAATGTTGTGTTAGTTAATTTTTTTAATTAATAAAAAAAGAATATATGACAGAAAACTTATAAAGAATAGAATAAATAAAACATTAAGTTCAAAAATATAATTTGGGCTGTATTTTTAAGAAAAAACTTCTTTAGGTAATAGTATTAATGGTATTTCTGCCATGTCTCTTCCAATTACCTTCTGTGTCCAAATTTCCTTTGCTTATAAGCATTCAAATCTTATTGAAGAAAGACCCACCCGGATTCAATTGGCCCCCCTTAACTAATAGCATCCTCAAAGATCTGTGAAGATGGAATGGTTAATGACTACACTAACCAACCTGATTTGCTTGAGCTCCCGCATGAATCAACTGGGAATCTGAAGAGATAGCTCCAGGTGACATACCCACATCCCTTTAGTTCCCAGGATTTTTGCAGCTACAGCAACTGCAAGTTTCATAGAAAGAACCAATTTAAGTTAATTGAAGAAAAATCCACTAGCAAACATTCTGCCTCCATGGTATCTGAACTGGCTGGCCATGTCAATGACACTGGTGCTCGCAAACCTCGTGCTTCTGGAGTAGCTGAACTGGCTAGCTGTGTACAAGGACACTTCACCAGAGACCACCCCTAGAAACACCCTACCCCTGCCCAAGACAGCCCAAGTCCAGACAGCTCATATAAGTCACTCCCTAACCCCCAACATACGAGCAGCACTACTTTTTGGCTTTTCCAACAAGCATATTTTCTCTTGCTCAGTAAACCTTCATTCTTGCCATTGCAGCCAATTCCCTGGTTATTCCTTTCACTGACATCATACATCAACATGTTTTACACCCTTTTATTCAGGAAGAGTATTACCAACTGTTTTAGTTTGTTAAGCTGCTGGAAATCAATATACGAGAAATGCAACAGCTTTTATAAAGGGAATTTATTAAGTTGCAAGTTTACAGTTCTAAGGCTGTGAAAATGTTCAAATCAAGGCACGTTCACTCAAGAAAGGCTGATGCCATCTGGAACAACTCCATCAGCTCAGAAGACATGTGGCTCGTATCTGTTGTTACCTTGCTCCTGTGTTCTGATGCTTTCAGCTTCTGTTTCCTATAGGAGTTCCTTATCTGGCTTCTGTGGCCTTCGTGTAGCTCTTCTGGGACACAACTCTTGGTTCTGCCTTGCTTAGCATCTTATGGGAAGGCACATGGTGATATCTGCCAGGCTGTGCATTTCCAAATATATGGGGCTTGTGTTAGCTCTGTCAGCTCTGAAGCAATGTTCTTCATGCATCTTCATCTCCAAGAAACTCCGAAATGAGCTATGAGTTATCTCCAAAATGTTTCCACTTCTAAAGTCCTTTAGAAGCAAACCAGTCAAGACCCATCTTGAATGGGTGGGATCACACCTCCATCCTATCAAAGGCTTCTACCCACAATTGGTGTGTCACATCTCCATGGAGATAATATAATGAAAACTTTCTACCCTACAATATTGAATCAGGATTAAAAGAAATGGCTTCCCCCCAAAGATTGGATTAGGATTAAAAGATGGCTTTTCTTGGGTACATAATAGTTGTTTTTTTTTTTTTTTTTTTTTTTGATATGGGTAGGCTCTGGTAAATGAACCTGGGTTTCTGGCCTGGCAGGTGAGAATTCTGCAAATGAGCCACCATTGCTTTCCGCTCCAGTAAAATTTTAAGTAAATATAGTGGTATTTAAACATCTTTATTTGTTCCCAATCTTATAGAAAAAGTGTTAAATATTTATACCGTCAATTATGATATCAGCTGCAGGAGTTTTTCAATCTTAGTGTTTTAGTTAGACTGGCAGTATTCCTACTTAGTTTATTTACTGCTTTTTTTATTTTTAAGTCATGAAAGGGAGTGAATTTTTGCCAGATACATTTTCTACATCTATTACAGTGACCAAATGATTTTTCTTCTATATCATTAATATATTGCACTAATTTTTCAAATTTTAGCTCAATATTGCATTCCTAGGATGCATGATTATTTTATCATCTGTTACTGCATATGAAAACCTGAACTTAATTTGCTAATGCTGTTCATTTCTATGCACTGATGAGTCAATTTAATAACAGCATATCTATTTCCACTAGTGATGTTGGTCTGTAGTTTCTCTTTTAATACTTTTATTATATTTTTAATGTTTTTTTATAGTGAAATATAACATGTATACAAAAAAAACAATAATTTTTGAAGTACATTTCTACAAGCAGTTACAGATCAGATTTCGACTTAGGTATGAGTTACCATTCCACAGTTTCAGGTTTTCCCATCTAGCTATTCCAAAACACTGGAAGCTAAGAGAAATACCAATATAGTGACTTAGCTGTCATATTCATTTGTTGTATCCTATCTTCTCGGTAATAACTCCTCCTTCTCCTTTGTTTTTTCTCCCACTCTGTCTTTCCATATTTCCCATCATCCAGAGGCAGCTAGGTAGATATTCTATCTACCTAGAATTTTCTTTTGAAAACTCAATTACGGTGCCAACTAGGTGACAATACCTTTTACGGCTGGGGCAGTGTCCTCCAGGAGGCTGTGTATGTTCTGAATCAGCATCCACTGATTGGTGCTATTTCTCCCATAGCCAGGATCCATGGATCCAGGAACCAAGGGATCAAAATGAGATTGAGATCACTCACAATTACCCCTAGTGGTCTGCTAGAAATATTTTTGCTTCCTGTCCGTAAAACCTTGAACTCTGCTGGTGTACACGTTTTAGTTCCATAAGAGGGAGTGCTTCCACCAGGAGAAACAACAGTGATTCCATTGAACTGGAATCTAAGGCTGCTACTGGTTTGGGTGACTCATGTCCCTGGTTCAACAAGCCATGAAGGGGAATACTTTACTGGCTGGGGTGATTGACCCTGACTATCAGGGTGAAGTAGAATTGCAGATACACAATGGAAGTAAAGAAGGGTTTTCCTGGAATATAGGAGATCCTTGAGAGCATCTTTTAGTACTACTATGCCCTATGATTAAAATTAATGGAAAAATGCAACAACCCAATCCAAGCAGGACTACCAATGACTTGGAAACTTCAGGAATGAAGGTTTGGGTCACCTGACCAGGCACAGAATAATGGCTTGCCAGCTGAGGTGTTTGCTGAGGGTAAAGAGAACACGGAATGGGTATTGGAAGAAGGTAGTGATAAATATGAACTAAGACCAAGTGATCTATTACAGAAACAAGGACTGTGATGGTATGATTATTTCTTCCTTGCTTCATAATTAGTGTCTATGTATTTATACATAAATCAAACATCTTCATCTTCCTTTTTATTTTATCCTCTTTATCATATGACATAAGCTGTTTTGTTTATGTTATAGTATATAAGTTGTAGGATATCAAGTTTAAGAGTGAATATTACCCAAGAACTTGTACCCTTTTCTAGGAAAGATTTAATGCATTTCTGCTTTTACACAGGACAGTTGAGTGTTGTTAGGTGAAGAAAACATGTGATACAGTTTTCTACTTAGAGATTAAGTATGGTTTAAGGTGATGGGCATAGCTGCCAAGTTGACAAGGTGTGGACTGTGACAGTCAGGTCCGTGTGTCATCTTGGCCAGGTGGTGGTGCCCAGTTGTCTGCTTGGTCAAGTGCTGGCCTGTCTGTTGCTGTGAGGACAGTTCACGGATTTAAATCATGAGCATGTTGGTTGCATCCACAGCTGATTGCATTTGTCATCAGCCAAGGGGAGTGTCTTCTTCAATGAGTGATGCTCAGTCTAATCTCTGGAAGGCTTTTAAGGAGGATTCAGAAGAGACAGGCTCTCTTCCTGCTTCAGCCAGCCACCCGCTCCTCAGAATTCATTCAGGACCTTCATTGGAGCTGCCAGTTCTGGGCCTGCCCTACAGATCTTGGACTCTTCTATCTCCATGGTTGTGTGAGGCAATTTTTAAAATTTTATAGTTACAGATAAATTTTATAGTTATAACCAACTATAAATTTCATAGTTACAATTTTATAAATTTTATAGTTACAGATAAATCTTATAGTTATAGATAAATTTTATAGTTACAATCTCCTGTTGATCCTAGCTAATACAATACCCAAGCATATTTCTGAGTTTTTATATTTTTTATATTTCTTTTTTTATATTTCTTTTTTTATATTTCTTTAGTATTCTCAGATTTTGCCTGTGACTTTTCTCATGCCTATCATTTTTAGAACAATCTTAACATTGTAAAACAAATTATATGAAAGGGGATTTCCAAACAAAATCACTCATCAAATGAATTGTTACCACTTTGTTCATATTGAGATATAAATGGAATGTATAACTCTAGAAAATATAGAGTAGACATTTTATTTATGTCAATGTAAAATATTTTAGAATGGCCCCCAAATATACATTATATTAAATTATAGTAGTATTAGGTATATTTCCATATGAGTTGATTAGATTGCCATTATGTCCTCTAGCTTTTGAAATTTCACGTGATATTTTTTACTTGGTTTAATAAAATAGATATTACAAAATACAACCAAAATAACAACAGAAAAATCAAAATAGTATTGAAATTACCTAACTATTTATCTCCTTTTGTCACTTCAACTAGACTAAATCCCTTAGTGACAGAGACTATGCTTTGCTTTGTCTATTCTCGCTGTGTAAAATGAAGACTGGAATATTGAAATTTGCAATACGGATCCAATTATTAATAGAAGAACTGAAATTCAAGTGGCATCAGAAATATATTTTGATTATGGGTCAATAGCTTATGACGACATTGCAATAAAATAATTTACAGATTATTATAAATTGGAAAGTAGACAATAAGTGAGTAAATAATTTTAAATTGAGAAATTGCATGTTTATGCTATTAGTAATATTTTTCAAGGGTATTTTCATCAAAATAAAGGAATATGAGAAACAAACTAATAACACTTGAGTCAACTTGGAGAATTCAGGAATTTTTCCCCCATAACTACGTTATTGTACGCTGTGAATATATTTGTATTTATGTTCATATTTTCTCATAAATGACTCAGAAATTCTCAGAATGTCATTTTTTTCTATTTATATTTCACTATCTTAGAAATACAAATCATTTTTAATTAGTTATAACTGGTGATTATTTCAGATATTTTCATTTGCTCTGTAATTGGAGAAGCTAAGATGTATGAATAAATTTAAGAAGAAACACTATGATTTATTTTTCTCTAGGCATTCTCCATGAACCAGAGTCAGAGTTCTTAAAACGTTAACTAAGTAGCACACTAAAGAAAGTTCATTCTTACTATATTCTCAGAATACATTTGGTAAATGTCTGGTTGTTTCTGTAGTACTTTACACAGGACTTACAGTTTTAATTCTAAGGATGTACTGCTTTGAAATAAATATAATGTTGATAAAGGAAAGAGGATAAATAAAATGTCAATACCACCAAGTATTAGTTCATATAGGGTATGTCAAAGGAAAGTGGAAAAATATCAAAAGTATTTAAATCTTTACAAAAAAAATCTGATTGACCTAAATCTCAATAAAGAGGATGAAGTCTATTACGGGCCAAATAAAACTAAATGAATATATATAATACTAAATATTGAAGAAGTATAAGAAGAAATTAATTCAAGCTGATATGTGGAGACAAAATCAAGTACCACAAATTCACACCACACTTAAGTACTGATGTTTTTATAAATTGGGAATTGAAATTACAGACATATGGATAAGTTAACAAGAGTAATCAACAATTGCCATTTCAATAAAACAGCATTTTATTGATTATTGAACACTTTGAATTTAGAAAAAAGTTGCATTAATCATTAACGAAACTCTGAGTAATAGAAATTGGTTACAACAACAATGAATGCTTAAACCACAATGCAAATTAGTCCTTGAAATTATCTACAAAATTGGTCTTAAAATAATATGTCCTCCATCTTATTACAGTTATTTCCTTTGTTCTCTTTTTTCTTTAGGGACCTTTTGGTATTGAATAAAACAGGTGCCTAACCTTTTTCTGCTTTAGTAATAGTTTTGCATTCTGGTGTCTATTTTAATAGTGAAGATTGCTTTATTCAATGTTGAACGTGAGACCCATAATTTATTTTCTAGTGGAATTTCAATAGGAGTATTCTCTAGTTCTGCTTATTATAGAATGCTGTAGTATGCTAGATTGTAATGTAACTTGTCTTGAAGATTTTTCAAAATTGCTTTGAATTAATACCCATGGAACTTCTCAGATATAAATATTCTAAATTTGTACACATTAATAATACTATATAATTAGGGATATTTCATTTTAATGGATCTTCTTAAGAAAGAAATCTAGATAATGTTATGCATACAGAGAAAACCTGAAAAAGTTCAATTAGAAGACTATAGCTATATTATTATTTTCAGAACTTCTATTCAGAGAAATTCAGAGTGGTCTTTAAAGTATGTGCCTTTCTAAATTGTGGTTGCAATTTTATTTTTTCTCCATTGTTATCTTTGTTCTTTCTTGTATTTGAAGGCATTCACTAATTTATGGCATCTTATTAGCAGCTACCTTTGACTACTTAAGAGTATGAGTGCTGAATCAGCCCTGTTATTTGTTAGGCAAGGCATTTATCCTTACTAACAAAAAGTCCAGTCAAAATGGCCCAGTCATTTAAACCCTCAAAGAGACTTCTAGGAGAAATGCATTAAATTTTTTTCAACATTTTCAACCTAAGTTTGATCATTTCTTCAACACACACAAAGTTATAGGTTGAAGGGAGCACTAGTGTGTAAACCAGTGTCATAACAAATCACCTCGTATGGATTTTATAGTGTTTGCATATGGAATTTATAATTTTGCGCTCAGGATAAAAACAAAAATAAATCAGTAAATTAAACTTTCAGGATAAATTGTTCTGAAATGCATACTTTATCCTAAACTAAAATTGAATATTGCAGTTTCAGATAAAGAAAAATAATCTTCAACTAGTTGCTTAATATTAATTATGTGAAAAATATATCCTGGTACTACCTGTTTAATAACTAAGGATCCAACAGTGTACTGACATCCTCCTAGTGTAGGCAATAGTATTATATTCAGTAATACTTTCAAAATCTTTAATATCTTTAGCTTTAATAAAAATACTTTGCAAATACATCAAGTTTCCCAAATGGAAAGCTGAGTCAGCTTGACTTTTTCTCCCCTTTAAACTCCATGCAATCAATCCCTAGACCATTTTAACTACTCTCACAATATTTCAACAAGAATTTAGTTTGTCTCCACCTCCAATAACATGACAGGCTATTATGCTCTGACTTGGTGAAACAATAGGGGATTAATAGTGTTCCTTTAGTGATAAAGCATATAACGCTAACCTAAAATATCTTAATAAACATGTCACAATAATGAATGTCCAATTTGGAACACATTGAAAAGTAACTGCAGGATATGGCAAAAACAGATTATTCTTTGCAAAGATTTTGTTATGTAAAATGAAAAAAAGAAAAATAATAGAAAGAGGGGAGGATGAGGCAATAAGAGATATTTTACTGGTTTGAAGTAAAATGAGTGAAATGCATATATCTTATATTTTACTAGAAGTGATCCATCAGCCGGGTAGGTATCAATCGTAAAGAGTAGACAATGATTTTAGTATATGTTCTTGGGAAGGCCAAGGATCCAGAGATCAAGAGAAGGTTTTAATCATGGCCAGTAGCTGGAATACTACCTACCTGGCAAGTGAAAGGAAGATAGGAAGTATCCATGTACTGTATATATTTTTATAGCAAAGCTGACAAAATCTGCTGGTGGAATGTAATAAATTGGTGGATATGTGGGTTGAACTGATGTGGTATGATTACATTTTCAGTTTCTATTATTTCGATAGAGTATGTTATTAGGTGGTCAGTTATAAGGGGGATAAGGTAATATTGGAGTTTTGGAGATACGTAAGAGAATTGTGAAATATTCCTCTACAATATTTGTAAAGCAGGGGCATTAGTAAAACATGGTAGGATTCTGGCAGTGTTAAGTGAGATTGAGATTTATAGTCATGAATTATTGTCCCCTGCCATTTTCTATAATGATTGTGATTAAGAAGAAGGGCAAAAAAAGTTAGTTGTGCTTGCAAAAGAGAGGTTATGGTGACAATTCATGAAAATTACATTAGGAAGGGAGGGAAATGATAGCTTGAGGGAAGATTATATTAGGAAAACAACACTATAGTCAATGGAATTGAGCTTCATGAGCTAACAGAGAAACTGCATTAAATGAGGTAGGGAGTTGTACCTCATCTAGAGTCAAGAATCCTATAAGAGAGCCTCTAGAACATGCAGGAAATGAGCGGGAGGTTAGTGCCTCTGCTTCTTAAAAGAAAGATACTCAGAAATAAAATAGCATATCTTCATCTAATTGAGACTATGCAACACAAAAATCTGAGATGTATACCTCAGTTAACAATGTGATAGCTTTTATTAAAGAGAGACATGGAAGCAAATTCATCTTGGACTTACACTGTGATATTGAGGTTTGGGGTGTGGTGTTGAAGATGAGAGGATAATTGCTGCTTCTTGCTCATTAAAAGTAAGGAAAAAACAAAATATAGATAGATGATAGGTACATAGATACATAGATACAGATAAATAGGTGGGTAGATACCCAAAAAAATAGATGGTAGAGGAAACAGAGTATCTTTTGTATATTACAATTTGAGGAGTAAAGATGAATATTTTAAAATAAAATAAAGTGTGATTGAAATAATTAATAGTTTCTCAAATGCAATAAACCCTCAGCTGGAGAAGACCTGGTTTTGAACAATTAATACTTAATTTTTTGTTAATATAAATAAAAGACAAATCGTTAAAATGACTAACAGTTCAGCCACTTGCATTATATCACCCAACATTTGTGTAACACCATGTACCACTTATTAGGCACAGTCCTAAGTGCTTATTAGCTTGCTTAATATTACAACAACCCAATGAAGTTAGATCATGATCATCTCCCACTTTATAATTGAGGAAAGGAGCTGAGTAAAGTTAGGCAGTGTACTAAGGGCACAGAGTTTGTATTAACCCAGCCACATTTGAATGAATGTAGTCTGGCTCCAAAAGCTACATTCTTGATGTCTCCTCAAACATCTTTCTTTACTAACTCTTCAGTTATGAGGAACGATCATTTGATATTCTAATGAAAAGTATTTTGTTTGGGCTTCTGTAGGTCTGCAACTGTGTTTCATTCCTTTAATATGATACTGTGTATTTGACAAGAAGATATCCAATTATCATAACTAATTTTATTAATGACTGTCATGGTTAGGGACAGGTGTCAACTTGGCCAAGTTGTGGTACCTGTTCATCTGATTGGGCAAGCGCTGGCCTGTCTGTTGCAATGAGGACATTTCATAGGATTAGGTCATGATCACGTCAGCTACATCCACAGCTGATTCCATTTGTAATCAGCCAAAGGGGAGTGTCTTCTGCAATTAGTGATGCTAAATGCAATCATGGGAAGCCTTTTAAGGAGGACTCAGAGGAGACAGGCTGCATTCCTGCTTTGGCTGGTGAGCCTCTCCTGTGGAGTTCATCCAGGCCACCCATTGGAGTCATCGGCTTCGCAGCCTGCCCTGTGGATTTTGGACTCTGCGTTCCTACAGTCACGTGAGACACTTTCATAAATTTTATATTTGCAAGTGTTCCCTGTTGATTCTGTTTCTCTAGAGAACCCTAACTAATACAATGACCATAAAATAATTATCCCCTTGATTCATAGAAGATAATGTTCTTCTTTAGAGGAAGAGAAAAAAGAAAAAAGTTTCAAGCAATTATAGACATACTCAAGGAAGAATAAGTTGCCTTTGTAGTTGTGAAGTCCTGCTGAAAACATTAAGCTATTCATTTCGTTGCTTTTAATATAATAACTGTTCTAGTTTGCTAGCTGTCATAATGCAATACACCAGAAATGGAATGGCTTTTAAAAAGAGGAATTTAATAATTTCATAGTTTATAGTTCTAAGACCAGAAAACAATGTCCCAATTAAAACAAGTCTATAGAAATGTCCAATCTAAGGCATTCAGGGAAGGATACCTTGGTTCAAGAAGACTGATGGTGTTCAGCATTTCTCTCTCAAGTCCAAAGGCACATGGCAAACACAGCAGCTTCTGCTAGCTTTCTCTCCAGGCCTCTTGTTTCATGAAGCTTCCCAGGAGGCATTTTTCTTCTTCATCTCCAAAGGTCGCTGGCTATGTCTTTCTGAAGCTTTCTCCAAAATTCTTCTTTTTTAGGATTCCGGTAAACTAATCAAGATGCACGTAGAATGGGTGGAGACGTCTCCACCTAATCAAGTTTAATACCTACACTTGATTGAGTCACATTCCATGGCGATGATCTAATTAAAGTTTTCAAAATATAGTGCTGGATAAGAATTAAGAAAAAATGGTTGCCTTTACAAATGAGATAAGGATTAAAGCATGGCTTATCTATGGTACATAAATCCTTTCCAACTAGCACCCTGACTGTGCATCTCTTTCATAATCTCTCACTCTATTTACAAATATCCATTATGTCATAAATATACATGTCAATTATTGGTACTTAAATGAACATTATTCAATAAAATCATACTTATTGTTTTCTTCTTGTAAATATTTTATCATCAACAATAGAATGTTAACCTTATTCTAAGCATGGGCAACAGTTATATATCATTTTTTTATTCAAGTCCTTTTCATGATTTCGAACACTAAAAAGATAAACTGAAGGGAATATAGACAGCATGATATTTATGCAACAAGTTGAAAGCACTATCTCATAGAAAGAAAACATTGTTTTGACTTTTAAATTGAGAAAAATAACTGGGAATGTCAGTACTGGAGAATAAATAGAGATTATAGTTTTCATATTCTTACATTGTTGCAACTCTGACCATAAACACATTTTAAAATGAAATGTGTGGATAAATAGTATTTGAAGAGAACAGAAACTAGAATGACTACAACATATTACAAGCAAAAAGACTATTTGTTTTATTTTCTAAGCGTTGGTCATCATTAATGCACTCTCCATGAAAGTTATAGGTTTAAGAAATTGATGAGAACCACCGATCTGAAAAAAATGTTTTGAGAATGATGTATTCAAACAGCACAGCTGAAAACAAACTGAGTAACTTGTATGTCCAAACACTGTTTTCCCAAGATTAAATTTTGTACAAGGAGCAATGAATTATTTTTCAAGCTACTTTCTGCCACTCGGGGGAAAAAGGAAATATCCATATATTTTGCTACCCTTTCTTTTCTTATTGACATTATGGTCTTCTAAGTACCAAATGTATAAATAGATGGCCATTGCCGCACAACACTGTGGAATGTGTAGTGGGAAGCCAGGATCTTATCATCATAAATCATTTCAATTATTTCTTTAAAACAAGTGTGGATCTGTTTTTATTACATTTCTAGGAAATGAATATGAGAGTGTACCTCTGAAATCTAAGTCCGATAATAAGTTTTATTTTCGGTATTTATCACACAAAACTTTGACCTGAACAAACTAAGAACTTTGTTTTGCTGTACCGTTGGTGAAATTAAACTTAGGCAGTCACCAACTTTAATCTTTTAATCCTTGAAAAACAGAGAAAAGAGTCATAATGTTTGGTATTATTTGATACTCAACTAAAGAACTCTCAGATTATCAAGTACTGGAAGCAATGCAAAATGTACTTATTAATACATTTCTTAAGTCAAAGAAAAATAATTTTGATTAAGAGAGAATGGAGAACGAGAAAATAGTAAACTATTTTCCAGTTTTAAAATTTCACAATATGTAAAGATTGCATGGAAGACTGAGATGGACATTTATAAATGAAAATAGAACTATGTAAATCTAATGATAAATGGGAGAGTGGGCATGGTGTAAGACACACTGCAACACAGCAGCAATGCTCTTTATAATATGTTTCTTATCAGATTGGTGTACTTTGAGTCTCGAAATGCTCAGAGTAATTGACCCAGAAATACAACCAAAACCTGAAAGAATTATCTAAGTTGGCGGTTTGTGAAAACTACCAAGATAATCTGGCAATTGACAATTTTAAATGAGGATTATACATTTACCCAACTAGCGTAAGTATGCACATGAAATTTAATTTTGGTTATTACGAAAATGCTTATCTTGATAACAGAATGTATTTGTCTCTGCTCTCTTCTTATGAATGTCTAAAATCTTTTCATTTCTATTGTTTTCATGTAATTCAAGCTTTTGATCACTTTAGCTTATTCAATAATAGTGTCTCATTTGCTCTGTGCCCTGGAATGGTTGTTACAGCTTTCTATTTATATATTGTTAATATTATTAGAAAATATTTATGTATCTGCATATACATAATACAAACTTGTTTTTAACTACCAATTGCCTTGCACACTATGATTTCTTCTATCATCTTGCTTTGCAGAATTAATTACCATTAGTTACTTTTTAATGAAGAATAGCTTATTTTTTTATTTAGGTCATCTTTGGTCTGTAAATGTCTCTAATTAGAATTCTGTTTTCTTGAACCAGTGACCTCAACATAATTCTGCCCTATTGTGGCAGTGGGTGGGGTGTTCTAAATTTGCTTTCCATTGGATTAAAAAATAATTTCTGGTCTAGATCAACACTGGATATCTTACCATGTGGCATAGAAACATTGATGTCGCAGATTCTGTTTTGTTTCGTGTTGTGTTGTTTTTAACAAAGCCATTAACTGACATCCTTCTCAGAGTTTAATAGCCTTTGGGGATTAGTCTTTCACTTATACTTACTGACACCAATAAAACCCTCTAAATGGATAGGAAGAAGATCTTTATGTGAAAGGAACTATAGATGCCTTTTAATGATTCTATAAACCTTTATTTTAATAACAAGATCGCGATTACATGCAATTTTTTTGCCTTGCCCATCCTTCTTTTGTTAGGCTTCTTACCATGATTCTCTTATATGGGATTTCTACGCATAACCAATTGTTCAGTGATAGTCTGATGTTTGTCCAATAGACGAATGTCACTGGGAATGAACAATTTCACTACAAAATATTACCAAGTCATATACATTTCTTACATTTGATTCTAACAAACACACTTGCAAGGAAATGAAGAAATATTATACTCACATATGGGCAAATAGGATGTTGATGACATTCAAACTCTTGAATAAACATGGAATTAATAGTGTTGCTGAATACTTATAAGGTGAGCAACCTACACTTTGAGCTAAATTAGTAAATAGGCAGGATTTCAGAGAATAAGGTACTTTGAGTTAGTTTGATAATTAACAATTTCTCGTTTGTTTAATATCACTTTTTGTATTTGTTAAGTGAGGCTAAAAATGTCTACCCTTTTGGGTTGAAGTTGTATTATTGAATTAAATAAAATGCAAAAGACCTAGTTTACTCATAGCCATAGTTATTATTTTTTTAAAATTGAGGTCTATGGGCCATTGATGATGATGGGTTTTAGGAAGACAGGATACAATTGTATCATCCTATAAGCCACTAGATTGTCAATGAATGATTATTATTCCTGAATTTCCATAATGTCTTTAAATATATAAAATAAAATTAAGTAAAATATATCATCCATAAAATTTAATGGTAATTCCATGTGATATACAGTAATAGTAAAATGATTATCTTTTCCAGAAATTTTATGGTATGGCAGTGGCACACTTGTCTTCTTCAATATGAACACTATTTTACATTTAATTCCCTTATCTAACATGAGATCATTAAGTTTCCGATAAAAATGGAATTAACAAGAGAATGTATAAAAAACAAAATAACTTTTTTTTTTTGGAAATACAAAGGCTTAAACATGCAAAAGTCTTAAAAGCAAGACTTCTTGCCAAAGTAACTACTATCATAGAAATTATCAAAAATATTTTGTCATGTTAGACATATTGCCTAGTACCCCAGAACCATATTACATCTTTTGTCTCAGTTTTCACAATTTTTTTAAGTTGGCAATTTAAAATTATTACGTGAATTATTTGTTTACAGATGAATACATTAACTGAGATAAAAATAGTTTTTTAGTCTTAAGGAATACTATGATATTCCTTTTTTTATGACAAATTTATAAATACTTATATTTTACTGGTAGTTTTTAATTAGCACTTGACCTGAAGTAGTTTTGAAACATATTTTTCTATAATTTCATGATTCTTTAAGCTTAATTTGAAGGCTCAATTTAATTCTTTAGTATATAAACTATGAAAAATGGACAGATTTTACTCATTGGTTTATTAGCAAAAAAATCAAAGGTCATGTAGATTGATACGATATGCATTATACTATAGCCAGCCTGTACCTAAAAAGTACTGGTTTTGGATAGTTCTTACTATAAGAAGCAGCCCATTCCATTTTAGACAATCTGTTAGCAACTACAAACCAACCCCATGTATCATATAAAGCATACATACTTTTATGTGTTAATTTTAATAGTATTTATTCTGGTTCTGTAGCAAGCATCTTATTGTCCTCTAAGTTTACTCCTGAGGACAAGGAAAGAAATCCAACATTGAGTACATTTCTCCAATGAGAGATATCTCTAAAAATCCCTTTATTTTTTGCCTTATTCTTGTTTGTCCCACTTAAATATTCTCATTTCCCTTAGATTCTTTCATTAGAGGTAATGTTTACCCAATATTTCACTTGTGATGTGTTTTATACAGAGTAGTATCATTGCATCAATCCTAAATACATTTAACTAGCATAATGGTTGATTAACCTATAAAACCCATAATTCCATTTGTAATTTGGGTTTTCTCTGTGACACAAGTAAGCTTTCCTTAAATGCTCATCTTTTCACTAATATATGGGAAAAAGATATTAATGATTTGCCTATGTTAGAAGCTCATTCTCAAACTTCAAATTTCATGCTGAATATTTCATTTTTATTTTATTTTCTATTCTCAGATAGTGCTCTCAGTAGGGGTATTGAAGAAAACAAAGAACCCAGAAAAAATAAACCTTGAATAAAATAAATGTATTAATGGTTAATAAAATCATACATAATTTGTCAAAATCTTTACATTATAAAAATAATTAATTCATTTATTTCTAAATTCATTAATATCTTGAACAACCTGAAGATGTATTTGATCTTTTGGAAAAAAGTATTTTCAATCATGTTGCTATTTTCAATAGTTTTATCTAACTCATCTCTGCAGGTTAAGTGCTGCAAGCTAGCTCTGACATTCTTGAATCCTGTCGTCTTTTTTTATTTTAGGGAACTTAGTCCCATGATGTTATTTTCCATTCTCAACTCTATCCTACAGAGGATAAGTACCAATGAGAGCCTCCAAGATGTCTGTCATTCATCATTAGACCATTTCTAATTTCTTATGTGAAGGGAATTTCCTCTTGTGCCTCCTGGGAAATATTTCACCAGATAGGTCCTTTTCCACTCATATAATAAAGCCATTCAAATATCTCAATTTTCAAAAGCCTTCTGGATTCTTTTTCAATACCATGTCAAAAGAGTCTCAATATTTCTACCTTATTGTGAATCATTGTTATATTGGTATACTTGGTCTTAGGTACATTTTGAATTAATAAAAGTATGGAGACTTTTAAATCAGAATATATTTTTCATTAAAATGTAGTATTACATATTAACTAATTTAGACTTTTATTCTATAACTACCAAAGAATTTATATTTTATCTTAAAGCAAGGGGAAATGGTTAAAAGAATTCTGCATGGGTGACACACCATATTTGATGAGAATAAATCATCAAATTGAGCAAATTATAAAGTTTAAGATAATATGCCTTTTATATTTATTATTATTTTGTTATTATTATTACTAATTGGTTATCATTTGTTAGTGAAGCATTGTGGAATGTATGGTTAGAATAAATTAGCTGAGATAGTGCAGTGTACAGCTGGTTAGGAAAAATAGCATCTTTAGATGGAATTTTAAGTTTGTAAAGACTTTGAGATAAAAGTAATATTGCATATACTTGAAGGAGCCAAGTTAGCTATGTAACTAAATGAAAGAGATCAGGTGACTGGAAAGTACATTTGTGCTCTAAAGGAGAAAACTAATGCTCACTCTCAACCCATTATTTGCATTGAATCGATTATGCTCAGATTTATGACCTTTTAAGATATGCCAGAAATCTAAATTTTTCAAAACTGAAAGATCTCCATTTAGGTTCTTAAAAACTACTAAAAAAAATAATTAACAGAAAGAATATATAGGTCAAATAAAAAATATTTGAAGTAGACAATTTTGTCAATTTTCATGCTATAAATACTCCCAATACGGTTCATTTGAATCTGTCAGTTAATTATTTCTGGTATCTTTGTTGTCAGTTTTTCAAGATTATACATATATCAAGATCATGTCATCTGCAAATAGACAGTTTCCTTTTTTGCTTAACAATTGGATGCATTTCTTTTTTCTTGCCTAATTGCTCTGACAAGAGCTTCCAGTACATTGCTGAAAAGAAGTGATGGCAATGTTGATCCTTGCCTGGTTCCTGAACTCAGAGAAAAGATTTCAGTCTTTCATCAGGGAGTATGATTTCAGCTATGGGTTTTCATACATACTTTTTACCATGTTGAGGACATTTCCTTCAATTCCTAGTTTTGTAAGTGTTTTATCAAGAAGAACTATTGGATTTTGTCAAATGCCTTTTCTGAGTCAATTGAGATGATCAAATATTTTTTCCCTTCATTCAACTAATGTGTTGCACTATTTTAATTTATTATGGAAAAATATCTTTGCATGACTATCATAAATTTCACTGGTGTATAGTTCATTTAGTGGGCCTTTGGATTTGTTTTCCTAGCATTTTTTGAGGTTTTATGTGCATCTATGTTCATAAATGATATTGTTCTATCATTTTCTTTCTCATGGTCTTTATCTGGCTTAGGTATGAGGCCTCAGAAAATGAATTATGGATTGTTTCCTACTCACCAATTTTTTAGAAGAGTTTGTGCAGGATTGGTTTTAATTCTTCTCAGGATATTTGGTAAAATGGACTAGTACATGTATGTTATTGAAGTTTAAGTTTATATCAAAACAAGCATTATTGTTATAGGTTTAGGACGTTAAATTATAGATTTATGGAAACCACAAAAAATAAGAAAATTAAATACAGAAAGAAATGAGAAGGAACTCAAAATTGTACAATATCAAAAACTCAAATTATTATGAAAGAAAGAATAATAGAATAATTGGGTCACAAAAAGATTGTAAGATTTACAAAGACCTTGTAGCAAAATGGCAGAAGAAATTTCAATGTTACTGTAGTTGCCTTGATGCAAATGAATTCAACTCTTCAGACCAAAGGCAGAGATGGGAGATTGGATGCAAAAGTACAACCCAAGTATATGCTGCTCAAAAAGATTCAATTTAAATTCAAGACCCAAGTGGGCTGAACAAAAGAAATCTAGTCTAGGTGTGATAAGATCAGATAAAAGAGAAGTCAAGTCAAAAACTGTTACAAAAGACAAAGTGGGTTGTTCTAGTTTGCTAGCTGCGGAATGCAATATACCAGAAACAGAATGGCTTTTAAAAAAGGGAATTTAATCAAATGCTAGTTTACAGTTCTAAGGCCAAGAAAATGTCCCAATTAAAGCAAGGCTATAGAAATGTCCAATCAAAGGCATCCAGTGAAAGATAGCTTGGTTCAAGAAGGCCGATGAAGTTCAAGGTTTCTCTCTCAAGTGGAAGAGCACCTGGCAAACACAGTCAGTTTCTTTCTCATCTGGAAAGACACATGGTGAACATAGTCCGGGTTCTTCTCTCATCGGGAAGGACACATGGCAAACACAGCATCATCTGCTAGCTTCTTCTCCTGGCTTCCTGTTTCATGAAGCTCCCGGGAAGACATTTTCCTTCTTCTTCTCCAAAGATTGCTGGCTGGTGGACTCTGCTTCTTGTGGCTATGTTGTTCTGCTCTGCACTCTCTGAATCTCTCATTCTCCCAATTTTTTCCTTTTATAAGGCTCCAGAAACTTATCAAGACCCACCCAAATGAGTAGAGACATATCATCACCTTGTCCAGTTTAACAACCACTCTTGATTAAATCACACCTCCAGGGAGATCATCTGATTACAGTTTCAAACATGCATATTGAATAGGGATTATTCTACCCTTATAAAATGGGATTTTGATTAAAACATGGCTTTTCTAGGGTCCATACATCCTTTCAAACCAGTACATGGGTCATGATACTGATAAAGGAGTATGACTTCAATAAGGAGCTATAATTAAATATGCACCCAATAGCGGAGTACCAAAATATATGAAGCAAATATTGACCGGTTTGAAGGGGAAAAATAGATGCTTCCACATTAATAAGAGCCTTCAATATATCACTTTCAGTAATGGATATAGCACATGGAAGATCAGTAAGAAACGGAAATCAAAAACTATACTACAAATCAACTAGATCTAAGAGAACTATATAGAACATTTGAGAACATACATTCTTCTCTAGTGTACTTGGGTCTTTCACAATGATACACTATATATAAAGCCACAAAGAAAATCTCAGTGAATTGTAAATACTCAAATAATCAATTTTTTTCCTCCAAACACAATGACATGTAGCTAAAAATAAATAGCAAAGGGACAACTGGAAAATTCACAGTTGGAAAAATTTAAAGAATACCAGAAATTTAAAATACTAAGCCAAAATAAAATGGTATGAATAAGAAGTACATTAGTTATTTAAATATGTTAAAGTTTTATTACAGACTGAATAGGCATTGAGAATTAATAACTATATGTTAAGGAAATATGTGACTAATTGAAATTGTAAGCTAACCACAAATTTGTTTTTAATCTCAGCTGTGCAGAAGATATAGCTTTAACTCATTTGAGATTCTCCATCTATCAGGCATCTTAAATTGAATGCTCAAAGATTAGTTGAGCAGGTCGGGAGAAAATCATGATAATAACTTTCAAAATATCATTGTTGAGTAGGTAGATTAAGCTGCGTTTGGTCTTGCTTACTTTGTAAGTTTCTAATATCGGCAACATTATAATGCATTTAACAGTGTCATCACATTTGGAAAAATTTTGTGCATGCATACCTGTGTGTGTATGTACCCGTGTGTGAGTGAAATGCAAGGACCAGACATGTAAATTCATGGATTGTTGAATTATATAAAGACAGCTGTGCTTCCTCCTTTCCTATTTATCAATTATTTTATATGCTAAGGAGATAAGAACAATATCAGTTTCAATGTTGCTCATCCAACTCTTATTATTGCAAATTAAGTTAAACTTTCTTACCATCTTCTGTGATTATTCAGTCTCAAACCAAATTAAAAACTTGCCAGATAGATCTGTGGTGACTCTTAAATTAATTAAAAAATTCATCCCATATCTTTTATAACCATTCATCCAAATTTAACCTATATAATAACTAGCTTAAACTTAAACGGCGTCAAAGTAAATCTTTTTCTAAATCAAGTAAAAGATACCAAAAATCACAGTTACTGGAAAATTATTGAAATCACCTAGGTTGGTGTTTTAATTTGCTAAAGTTGCTGTAATGTAATAAGTCAGAAGTGAACCAGCTTTTAAAAAGGGAAGTTATTAATTTGCAAGTTATGGCTCTAAAACTTGTCTAAACTAAGGCATCCAGAGAAAGATAAGAAAGGGTCAGTCATGTCTGATAATTCTCTCTCAGCTAGGAAGGCACAGGGCAATATCTGCTAGCTTTCTCTCCTTGGGTCTTCAATGACTTCCTTGGGGGTATTTTTCTTCTACATCCTCAAAGGTTGATGGCTGTGTGTGCTCTAAAGCTTTTCCCAAAAGGGTTCTTTCTTAATGGACTCCAGTAAGTGACTTCACCTTGAATTGGTGGAGACACATCTCCATGTAATCGACCTAATTAACAAGTGCCACCCACAATGGATGGGGAGCATCTCTATCGAAATAACTCAGCAATATTGAATGAGGATTAAACACCATGGCTTTTCTGTGGTATATAACTGTTGCAAAATGACACAAGTTATATTAAAAAGCTAAAGCAGGGTAATAGTGTATCAGGACTTAGGCTTTTCAGTACATGAAGACATGAACATAGAAAGGGAGAAGCTACAACAATAGCCAACAGATAGAAGCTGATATATACTCAGATTCAATTGTTTTAGCTGTCCTAGTTTATTTCACTGTGAAAAAGAGAAAAGCAGCCCTTAACATATAAGGGTTGGCCTTATATGTTGGCCACTCACGGCAAGGCATTGATGGTCTCTTTTTAAACATTAATGATTTCAGAGAATGTCATCATCAGTCAAGACAACTTTGAGACTGTGATGAGTGAAGACAGGATGCTTGTCTAAGCACAGAAAACCAATAAAAATACTGAACAAACTACCAAAAAGTCCAAATGTCTCCCAACTTAGCTAATATAACTGGTTTCTGCTACACCAGTTTTATATCTGCAGCCTGTAATTTATGAAGTTACTAAGTCCGGAATTACTCACACCCCCAATCTAGAACAAGGCCCTACCTCCTTAAATCCTCTTCAAATCACCTAAAAAGAAGTTAAATAAAACAGGAATTCCTTTCCCACGTCCTCTAATTGAGGCACCCCACAGTCTCCCATAATGTGCTTTGTCTTTTTGCAGTGAGCAATAAACCCAGCTTCTTCAATTATGCATGATTTCCTGGCGGTTTTTGAATGAAAAGCACTGACAATTGTTAAAATGAATGTAGCACAATTTACTCATTCTCTCTTGATGCTAGTTCAGGCTATTTCTATTTGCGATAGTTGATAACAAAGTTAAAATAAACATTATTGAGCATATCATCTTGAGCACATGTGTGTTAACCTAAAACTTTATCTAGAATTAATATTAATGAGTTTCAGACTGAATAGCCTTACCTTTTTTAGGTATTGCCAAATTGATGTCCTTAGTGTAACTTATAATTTGCATTTGAACATGGTTGTCTTTGTTTTTCTTTTTCTTTTTTATCATTGTTGCCTTTGAATTACGGATTCTATATGTTCTGATCCATGCCAAGGCATTCATGGTTTAATATTTCCCAATTTAACTCATTTGAAATAACTCATTTTAAAATTTATATTTCTATGATGATTTCAATTTCACAAACTTTTTTCTTATTTTTTAACATAAAATTCCCTTTACTGTAGAATGCTCATTCCTATATTTAATTCTAGTTTTCTTCTATTAGCTACAAATACTGATTTGTAGAAATTCTGTATGTATTGGGAATACTGTATTTCACTGCCTATTCTTTTCAGAATTGTCTTCCCATCAGTGGCTTATGTGTTAAGTTGTTCTTAGTCTATGCTGTTTTGAAAAGTTTTACTTATAATGGAATCAAATCATTATTTTATGTCTATTGCTTTCCATGGATATAATCATAGCTTTCTCCAAGCCATAAATTCACTAAAATCATTTCTAATTTCCTTTTAACAATTTTAAATATGTGCCTTTAGGTTTTATCTATTTTGAAATATAGCCTTAGGCTGTTTCTTTTATTTTTCTTAAAGATAATATCACATCAGTATATACTGATATTGATGGCATTTCCCTTTTTAAGATATGCTTGATTGTGTAATATAATAAAAATCATACTAACTTAATCCGAAGGAACACTTTCAAGAAAAAGAACAGTTCCAGGTTAAAAAAAAGGCGCTTTGTCATAATTTCAATGGGAACATTTTTTTCCTGCCAACCAATAGGTAAAACAATGTTAAATTGTACAATCAATATTAGATTAAATACTATATATATATATTTAAAACTTTAAATATGAATAACGTAGAACATAAATATTTTTAAATTTGAATATACAGTATATGAAAACGTAATATCTTATAATTTCAAATCATGGCTGAAATATTCAATAATGTTAGATATTAAGCCATGATAAATGAAAATATATTCCATACAGCTGCTTGCATACAATTGCTCACAGCAACTTTATTAATTATAGCAAATGTTGGAATAACAATAATTCCAATTACATGAATTCCCATAAAGAATAATGTACATCGATACAAAGGAATGGTAACTACCATTAAAAGGGAAAGGACTACTGACATATACAGTAACTTGTAGGAATCTCCAAAGCATGCTGAACAAAAAAAGGCTGACACAAAAGAATGCATATATTATTATTCCATTTACATGAATTCCAGAGCAGGTAAAACTAATCCATAGTGATAAAATAATATTAGAAGTTACTCATGAACAGGTGCAGAATTTAAAAACATACTTGAGGGAGCTCTGGTAGTTTAAATTAGGTATGCAAACAAATCACATATTCTTAAACTTAATCCTCATTTTTGTGGGTGTGAATGAACTTATTTTTCATTAAGACCTATTGAAAATGTTATTTTTAGTTAAGATGCTGTCCGATTGAATGAAGGTGGGCCTTAATAATATAATCAACTAAAATTATATATATAATTATAATATAATCAATTATAATTATATATATATAATTAACTTAATAATGTAATAATAACTATTACTGGAGTCCTTTATAAGAAGAAACTCATTGCAGTCAGTCAGAGAATGTTACATAGTGTGCCGGTTTCAAAGGATTCATGTACCCTGTACCCTGGAAAAGATATGTTTTAATCCTATCAATTTGGTGGGAGCAACCATTTCTTCTAACCCCTATTCAGTTGAACAGATTGAAAACTTGATTCGGTTTTCTCCTTGGAGATGTGACTCACCAAATTGTGGGTATTAACTTTTGAATAGAGGGAAATGTGACTTCACCCATTCCAGATGGGTCTTGATTACTTTACTGGAATCCTTTAAAAGAGGAACCATTTTTGGAGAAAGCTTGAGAATGATGACAGCAGCAGAGACACAAGAACTCCAGATTCCACTGGCCAGCAGCCTTGGGGGATGAAAGAGCATGTCCCTGGTAGAGCTTCTAGAAAGGAGAATCCAGGACAGAACACAAGAACTACAGATTCCACCAGCCAGTGACCTTTGGAGATGAAAGAGCATGTCCCTGGGAAAGCTTCTAGAAAGGAGAATCCAGGAGAGAAACCTAGGAGATGTCATTATGTTCACCATGTGCCTTTCCAGTTGAGAGAGAAATCCCGAAAGTCATTGGCCTTCTTGAACCAAGGTATCTTTTCCTAGATGCCTTATGCTGGACATTTCTGTAGATTTGCTTAATTTGGAAATTTCCACAGCCTTAGAACTGTAAACCAGTAACTTATTAAATTCCTCTTTTTAAAGCCATCTGCTTTTGGTATATATATATATATATATATATATATATATATATATGAAGAAGCTGGCAGTCAGCAGAAACTAGAAGAATAGGCACGAGAGAGAGAGAGAGAGATCTCCATGTAGCAGTGACATTGATCAGAAGAGGTGGGTTCACTGCCTGATTTGTTAAAATGGCCAATTCCTGAGACACTGGAGTTTCAAAGGGAGACAGCATTTATTGGTAAGCATGAAGCAGGAGATCAGATGGCCTATAGTCCTTAAAAGCTTTCTCCCCAAACTGCAGTAACTTTGATAGTTTTATCATGTTGAAAGACGGACAAGTTTTAGGATGATGAGCACAATGGCTCGAGAGGTTAGCAATCATCTAATTATCGAGCATGCACTGACTGATAATATACTTAGTCACAGAATATGATCACAGGTGTGATATTTAATATTATAATGAGGTATAGATCATTTGTAGGTTAAAGTTTAAGCTACTGCATGTCAGGCCAGCCAATCTTGGTTAGATCCAGCTCCATCTAGCAAGAGAGTTTTGGAATTAGGGGGTAAGTTCTGGACCTACCCAAGGCCCATCACCGCTAGACATCAGGGGCTGTCTTTAGTGATCATAAGACTCTAAAGTTGAAAAACAGGGTAAGGGGATATAAGTGGTGGTCAGTCACAAGGTTTTTACAATCAGTAGGTACAACTATATAGTTTACCATTATTAGCAGAAATCAAGACAGCTGGATTACAGTTCAGAAATTTCATGTATTTCTGTCTGGCTTTTTCTAATACTCCAGAAAGTTAAAAGAAATATCTATATAAGGATTCAGTCATCAAAACCATGTGTTAAATCCTGTCACCTTGGTTACGGCAGGAGGCAGATGTGCCAGCCATGGAGGACCAAGGATGATGGCCAGCCGGTGTCAAACACCACAGCCTCCCAGGACAAAGGAGAGTGTGACCGAGGCCTTGAATTTGGATGTTTAGGCTCCAAAACTATGAGTCAATAAATGCCTGATTTTTAAGCCAATCCATTGTTTAATTTATCAGAGCACTCTAGCAAACTATGACGAGGACTTTCTGAGTTATGGGAAAAGTTGTATATGCTGGTTGTATTGATAATTACAAGGGTAATCCTTTGTCAAAATGCAATCATATATACATTAAAAACAAATGAATTTATTATACATAATCCCTCAATGAAATTCACTCAAATGTTCTATACATTAATGATAAGGTTTTTGTCTTCTTGGCTTCCCTTTTTTTGTTGTTGTTATTTTGCAGTTCAATTCCCTTTGTGCTGTTGTCAATTTTCACTTTATATATTTTAGGAATATATTTCTGGGTAAGTTTTGATTCATTTTCATGATTTATGCAAATTGGTAGAATATTAATTTTAATATTCTCTAAAGAATGTCTCTATTCCTTTTAACTCTTTTCCCCTAAAATCTGTTTTCTCTGATATTAATACTGACATACAATTCTATGTTTTGGAATTTAAATGTAACATCTTTTTACCCTTTCATTCATTTTTAATGTTTTATTTTATATTTTGGGTATAGAATTGAAGGTAATCACAGTTGAACATTTCTTTTGTCTGTTAATTTATTTTTATACTCTAAATCTACTATAATTACTGATATATGTAGAATTTTACTGTCATTCTAATTTGAGGGTGATTTTTTTCTGGCTTTTTCCTTCTTTTTCTCTGTTTTGTTTTGACAAAGTACCTAATAGTAAATCTATGGACTGTATTATTTGTCTCCCTTTGTATTTCCAAGTACATGACTTTATTCTTAATCTCCTCAATGCATCAATCTTTTTGGGATAGATGAGAGTTAGACAGAGTGAGAAAGAACATTCAGAAGAGGATCAAAGTAACATTCGCTCTCAGCCACAACTATAAAAATTATACACAAATATTGTCATACAAAACAAATTTGCTTCTTGTCAAAAGAGTATAGTAATCCTTCCCCCCTGCCTCGTTATTATAACAACTACATGGTCTGGCCTAGACTTGTGCCATCTAAAATGTTAACCACTAGTCATATGTGACTATTGCACACTTGGAATGTGGCTTTTCCAAATTGAGATATGCTGTAAATGTGAAATTTGAAATACATAGTATGAACAAAGAAAATACCTCATTCATGCTTTTTATATTAATTGCAAATTGAAATATTAATTTGAGGTATATTGGGTTAAATAAACTATATTATTAAATTTAAATGTTCCTAATATTTTTAAATGTACCTACCAAGATATTTGAAATTAAATATGTATTTTCTATTATATTTATTTTTGACAGCAGTAGTCCAGACCTCAGAGAATTTTTATAGGGAAAGTAGAGATGGAAAAAGCAAGTGAAGAGAATGCTAATTTCTAACCCTGGGGTATGTGAGGGAGGTACCTCTTCAGTCGGCAAGGTTGAACTGAAAAAGAAATAAGAGGATTGAAAGAGAGACACAGCAGCAGAGTTTGGCAATAACACACATAGAAACACACACATGCACACACACTCCCTATCTCTCCCTATCAATACTGATATCCTATATTGTGGTGAGCATGGATTGTCAGCGTGATGGTGAAGGGAGGCTATGGAACTGTTAAAATCTTAAGGCCAGGCTTAGTGAGCATTGCGTCAGTTTTGTTTCTCCATGAATAACGCTGTTGGAAGCCTAGAAGAGCATGTGATTAGCAAGTAACTGAGTACAAAAAGAGCATTTCCTCTGTATAGCTACAGAGTAGTGAGATACTCAATCGGTCCCATGACATTAATCATTATGGAAATAGACTATTAACTTTTCTAAAGCAGAAGAAAATCTGTCAGTTGAACGTACATAGATATATTTTATCAATTATCCACATGTTCAACTGCTTAGGGGCTATGGAATTCTCTGCAGAAAAGTCAAGATCACACCATTCAAAATTTAAGTCAAGTTTAAGAGAACGTCAAACCTGTGTCTGGGGGAAAGCCATGAGAAACTGGAACAGACCACTTGCAGGCTGGTCTAGGCATGGAAATCCAATATAACTAAAGGTATTGAAACGTTTCGTGGTTGTCTGCACACTGCATGCCACTATGAACTAAACACAAAAATAATGGGTTGGGGATATTTACATCACTGGGTATTTTATTTTAATGATGAAATTATTTTAACTTCTGTCATTCCTTTCTGAAACAAATTTAAAGACTCATAATAGTCTACTTTTGTTAAACATTTCGGACAAATCATGGTCATAACTACTTCCAAGCTGGATCCACAGACAGAAATTGCAGTTTCTGTAAATGGGTCCTTCAATTAGCAGGAAGGCAGCATCCAGGACCAACGCGTTACCAGTAAATATGATCTTACTTTAAGGAAAGGGTAGAAAAGGAGACTATTTTGTTCATTATTTTTCCTTTATTGAAAGTAAATTCTGATATCTCATCGAATTTATGCAGGATAAAGAAAATGACAGTAAAAGTATAAAATTCAGGGCATTGCAATAGTGACTCAGTGGCAGATTTCTTACCTGCCACGCCATGCCGATTCCCAGTGCCTGCCCATGTCAAAAAAAAATAGAATAAAAATAAAATAAAAATAAAAAATTCCTAAATTTCCTTAAAAATTAAAATATGCCCCATTTCTTTATTCAACTAAATATGATACTACACCTCATACATTTTCAATTATTTCTCTTTTTACATGTCTTTAATAGCAGCTATAATAGGTCCATTTAAAAGTCTGCTACATTTTCCTGCTTGGATTAATATTATATTCAGCTGTCTTCTTCTCAACTGATGCCATTGCTTATTATTAAGATGAATAATATGTTTATGCTTATATATGGATATATATATTAGTTGATTATAGTCCTCATGATCTGCTTTGATATTTTTATAAATCTGTTATGTATTACTAATTTTTACATGTTTATCATACCTAGATTATATAATATTACATTATATTGATTCAAATCACCTCTTTTTAATCAAAGGGTGTAATTCCAATTTATTGTTCTTATAAACACTGTTGTAATGAATATTCTTCTGCATCTTTGCACTCACATAATTGTTTTGTTAGGATACATTTCTGTAACATATTTTTCTTGTTCATATTTAAGGCTTTTGGTACTCATTATAAAATAGCCTTCCAAAAAGGGCATATCAATTTATGTTCTCATTAATACAGTGTGAAGAAAATTTTTACATTTTTAATTGTGGTTTCATTGGCAAATGCCTTCTATAGTTTGTACGCAACACTACAGCCCATCATTTTTAATTGAAGCAAAAATATTGCAACTGAATGTTCTAAAATATATAATTATTAGAGGATTTTCATCCAATAAGCATTAACTTTTACTTCAGGAATATAGCTCCAAATTCATGTAGTCCCAACTCTTCTTTTTTTTCACCCCAATGAGAATGGGGTATTAAGAGAGTGACTTCAGAAAAAGAAGATTTAAACTACTTATAGTTTAAAGTCTATAAGTAGGAAACAACCAGGTTTGTACGTCTATAAAAGATTTAAAGGACAATAGCTATATTTATATGAAATATATTACGTTATATTGATTCAAATCATCCCCCATGTGAATTCTCTGATTTCTGATCAAATTGGAAAGATGAGAGAAATTTTCCCCACAAAGGGTGCATTTATCTATTTTCTGTGCTGTCTGGTGAGGTGCAACCCCTGGCGGAAGCTTTTCTCACAAGTCAAACAGTCAGCGAGTTTTTTTCTCGGCTTTGTGGACTATATGACTCACAAGAAGGAGGGTGCTGACACTCATTGCTTCTCTACACTCATGAAGGGGTGAAGTCTGTCTTGCTCATGAGTTCTTTCATGAATGACAAGGTGTGAACTATGAAACAAACTTTTCCTACACTCAGGATACTTATAGGGTCTCTTTCCTGTGTGAATTCTCCGGTGCCTGAGGAGTTTGGACCTATGAGCAAAGATTTTCCCACACTCGGGGCACTTGTAGGGCTTTTCATCCTACAAGTGTTAGCTGGTGCCTGTGGAGGTTGGAGTTGCAAGAGAAGCATTTTCCATTTCTATTATAGTGATAGGGCTTTTCACCCACATGGGTGTGCTGATGGTGAGTCAGGTGGGTATTTTGACTGACGCTTTTTCCACATTCAAGGCATTTGTGGGCTACCTCTCCTAGGTGTGCTCTGTGTAGTGACAGAAAATGTGGGTTCCCACCTAAAAGTTCACCACACTCCATGCCACCACAGTCTTTCTGATGCATGTGTTCTCTGGTATCTAATTAAGTATGAGTTGTTAGATATTTTTGCCACACAAGGGACACAAATGGAGTTTCTTTGGCTGCAATTCCTTTGGTCTCCTTTGTTCTCCATAACTTGTGACCCCCACTAAAGAGTGCTCCCTTCCATCCACTGAGGGATGGTATCATGCCCTTCTCACCCATCACAGGGTTTTCCTTGCTCCGGACTCCAGGGTATCCTTATGGGGAGCAGCTCCTGAGGGTGGGTGTTCTCAAGGGAAACAGACCCATCAATTTCCATGTAGTCTCAAATTTCTCTTGCCCCGCTGCTGGGCTTCACAGGTTCAGTCCTTGTATTGGCCACTGGGATCCCATGGCTTTCCTCCTGTTCCACCTGGCTGCTTAGGGCCTCCTGACTGGGAATCTGCGACTCTGCTGCCTCAGTTTCCCTAAGCTCTTTCTGCATCTCCTCCACAAGAGTCACAGCCTCCTCGCTGCTCTCCGGACGCAGTTCCGGCAGCCTGCCCTGGATCTCCTGGGGCAGGATGGTGAGGAGCTGAGCCAGCACCTGCAGCTCCAGGATCTGCTTCCTGGGGCGCCTCTCAGGCCGCAGTCACCCACAGCAAACTCCTGGAGCCAGCTGAGATCTTCCCGGGGGCCAGCTGCATCTGGGAAGCAAACTTTCAGAAGCACAGTTGGGAGGCCCCCCGGATGGGAGCAGAGGTGTACAGGGACAGCTCCTAGCTGCGGACGCGGACAGCTCCTAGCTCCGGATGGGGACAGCTCCTGGCTCCAGGCGCTGTCCTCCTCCAGCTTAACTATAAGGAGATGGCCTTCCCGCTCCTGGGACACCTGGCCCTTCGCCATCGTCACCCCCCCACCCCCCATCCCCGGAGTGCCTCGGCCCCCAAGCAAGCTACTCCCTTCTGGGGAAGGCGCCCCAGGCCCCATGCCGTAATGGGCGGCTTCGCCAGGAACTGCAGGCCCGGGGCTCCGAGTCCCAGGCGAGGAGCCCAGATCCAGCCGGGCGCAGTCCGCTCGGCTGCCTGGGTCTGGGTGGCTTCTGGACGCTGCAGCCGCGGTGCCCGCCCACCCAGCCTGGGCTTCCCGATGGCGGCTGACGCCCCCCGGCGGGGCCCACACAAAACTCGGCCCTCAGCTCCCACACCAGAAATCACCTATGATGTTTAAAATCAATTAATTAATTCATTAATTTAAAAAACATGAAAAAAATACCTTTGTGAAAGGTTTCAAGTATTAACTGTAAAAGATTTACACGACTACACAACTGCCCTTGTCAGACACCCATTTCACTACTTCAAATATCACGGTTATTTTCCCGTAATTACTCAATGCACATAAAAGTATAAGAATAAATGTACGTGTGTGTATGATCCCGTCTAAGTTTTTATACCAATAATAGATCTCTGCAAGAGTTTATTTGTACTTCCCATATTAGTGAGGCAAGATGCTAATTATGTTATATCAATAGATTTGTAATCACTCACTTAAAAAATTGAATGTTTTTTCATTGTAGAAACCATAATTTATTGAATCTCTCATTCGTCCACGATATTTATTTATTTCCAATATTTATTGATACAATTATTGTGGCAAATAATATCTTTAAAATGTAATCTTTCATATGTGCAATTATGTATTTAAGAATAAATTCTAAGAAGTGGACTTGATTGGTGAGTGCATACATGCAATTTTGAAAATATTGAATTTCCCTGTATGGAGGTTGCACCAATTTACCCTCTGGGTGAGCATGTCTTGCTTTCCCAATCCTTCTGAAATGGAGTGAAGGATAGTTTTATTACGAGTGAGATTGAGTTTATTCTTATAGATTTGGAGCTTTCTGTATTGATTTTTCAGTTCATCATATATTCTCACCATTTTTATTGTTCTTTTATTCTTACTGATTTGAAGAAACACATATTAAACACAATTAGCATTTTAAGAGAGTACTGTACTGCCTCTAATATGCTATGGTTATTTAGGTAATATTTTATAATACATAGCATTTTTATTTAAATAATTATATACATATGTGTGTGTATGTAGGGAAGTTTTAGCCAACATAAGTAAATGTGCACTATCATAACAATACCAACATAAATTGGAATGTATAATCTCAATTTCATCAGAATTCTGGGAAGTTTATTTCACAGATCTTTCTAAGATCATGGAATCACAGTGGTCCAATGAACGCAACAAATATATGTGCATCTTAATCATCTCCATTTTTTTGTTATTTGTATTTTACCTTATGAATACAAAAACTTTAATTTGTTAGTTTGTGTCACTTTAATGTATTTGAGCATCTTAATCATTCTAGAGATTAGAAGATTTAGCAGTCTTTTATTGTGGTTGTCTTGTCCCAGAAAACAGATTTGTGGCATGTCTGGAAAAAGCCCTCGGAAAAATCCCTGCAGGGATGAAGGAGCAAAAAGGTATATCTGTGACTTTTTAAGCATATTGTGATCTTTGACAACTCGCTGGTTTGGTGGAGACAAAATAGACAATAAATAAATTCAGCAGGATCAAGGGCCATTATTAGGCTTTATCACTACTGATAGGAACAATATATTATTTCTTTATTATTAGGCTACCTTTTAGAAATTGTTGCCTTGCCATGTGTATATGTGGGCATATATAAGTGTACATATATGTGCATATAAATATATGGATGTATATTGAAGTTCTTACGCAGATTAAATGAAATAATATTTGAAAAGTATTTAGCGTTGTGCCTGGCACAAAACAAGAGCTCATTAAATGCGAGTTATTATTGTCATGGGCATTTTCTATATATTCTTTATTATAAAATATGTTTAACACAAATTGTAAAGCCATTCTATACAATATTTTATAACAAAATATTATTTCCCTCATCATTGTGATGAGCAATACTAGATGCATCAAATAAATATTTGTTTTTATATTTGCTATTATCAATATTAAATAAAACCAAAGAGATTTATTTTAACATGGCACTTTTTATCTTTTCTGAATGTAAGAGAAAAAAACTTTGCCAAATATTACATTTCTGTAAATAGTTTAAATATTTCTACCAACAAAGGGAGTTAAAAAGATCCAATGTATTTGAGAAAAGAAAATAAGAACTGAGAAAATTTGGCACAGAATGGCTCTGACAGGTATATTATCTTACCTGGAATCATTTCATTATGAGGTCTAAAAAATAGCTGCTCTTTGGGGCTGAGTGAATATAGCTCTAATTTCAGCTTCTAATTTCAGGTTCTCATATATAATTACTCTCTCTATGAGTGTAGAATGTAGGGTTTTCTGTTACCTTGGCTATGAACTTTAATTTAAATCCTCAGATTTCCAAAATTCTAATTTAAACTGCAGAGCAGCACAGCTATGATCAGATTGTTCTCTTGCAAATGGGGTTTATAATTTGCAAACCCCATATGAAATAAATCATTTAACAGAACTCAAAGCAGTCAGTTAGTCTATGCTTTAAAATGTAAAAAAAAAAAAGAAAGAAAGAAAGAAAGAAAGAAAAGAAAGGCTTAAAATACTATTCTAAGAACCTAATCAAGAGAAGAACCGTAGTTTTCCTCTTGAATTATATGCCCAATGGCAGTTTAAATCCAATCCTTTAAGGAGATATTAATAAGTTAAGTTAAAGAAATGGAGCACTCTGGAAACTTTAGCAACATGTAACTGCTTTTTCACAGTTGAGGCTGAAGACAAAGGATCTTTCCTCTATATTGTAGAAGGAAAGAATTTTTGGTTTCCCATGACTAGTTCTCCAAGGGATCTAAAATGCCCAATATCAGAAATCACTTTTTTTTTTTCTTACAATTGTCTTTTTTTTCTCCTCATTGAGTCTCCAGAAGTGCTTCTGGCCCTAAAGTTGATGAGGAGAACAATCTACTATTATCAGCTATGGAAAAGTAGGAAGATATGTTTCATTTCGAACTAAAATAACCAATCTCTGAGAGAAAAAGAAAACCGGTTTACATACAGAGATTCCAGGTATCTGAAAGAAAGACAACATCAAATCAGGAAGCAGTTGTTAGGCCATTTTTAAAGTAGTTTATTTTTTACAATAGTTTTAGGTTTACTGAAACGTTTTACAGAAAGTTCCCATCTACCCCTCCTTATCCCCTGTCCCTGCACTCAGTTTCCCCTATTATTAAGGTCTTGCATTGAAGTCCTTATTTGTTACCATTCATGAGCTGATACTGATATATTACTAGTAACTAAAGTTGACGGCTTATATTAGGGTCCACTCTGTTTTACGATTTTATGTGCATAGACAAATGTGATGCCATGTCTCCACTCTTACAGTATCATAAAGGAAAGTTTCATTGGACCTGAAAATTTCCTATGCTCCATCTGGTCATTCGAACCAATATCCCCTGAATCCCAGATCATTTCTGTCTCTATAGTTTTTTGCCTTTCTTAGAATGTCATATAGTTGGAATCATATACTCTATAGCTTTTTTTTTCAGACTGGCTTCTTTCATTTAGCAATATGCATCTGTTTATTTTATGGACTTTTGGGACTTGATAGGCTTTGAAATTCTTGAATAATATTCCATTGTACAGATACATCACAGTTTGTTTATCCACTCACCTGTTGCAGAAAATCTGGCTGGCTTCCAACTTTTGGCAATTGTGAATAAAGCTGGTATAAATACTCATGTGCAGGCTTTGGCATAGACATGCATTTTCAGTTAGAAGCATAATTGATAGATTCTATGGTGAGCTTTGGTTTGGCTTTGTAGGAAACTGCCAGATGGTCTTCCAAAGCTGCTGGAGCATCTTGCATAACTCAGCAGTAATGAATGTTTCTGTCGCTCTACACCCTCACCAGAACTGGGTGTTGTTCAGAACTGGGTGCTGTTCAGGCAGGAATGGTAAACTGAAGCATCTAACTCAGGTGGGCTTTAAGATAAGGTGAGCTGATTAAGTTTTCAACTTTGTTATTTTCCTCCACATACAGGAGCTCAATGAAATGCTCCTTTGTAAGTTTGTTTTGTGAGGCCATAGTTAGTTGTGTCAGGATAGACATGATACCTAGTTCTTAGCTTCTTTCTCCTGATGTAGGAGGCTAGGACTTTAAAATGCATCCAGGAAGATTATTGCACAAAGTGGTTCAATTTTTGAGAAGTAATACTGTTATCGCAAATATTAATCTCGTCTATGTGATATCTTCCACATTCTCAGTTTTTTCAAATACTGGAAATGGCTTCAGTGGCAGCCCAAATGTTAGAACTATTAAAAATGCATTCTGGGAATTTTAAGGGATAAGTATAAGTAGTAGGAATGAGTAAAGCAAGAGTTTAAATTGATTGGATGTGCATGTTTTCATAGCTGTGCATACAAAGAGTAGAGAAAATTTGAAGATAGTGAGGCTTATTTTGACTCTACTTTGAAAAGGCCCCCAAAATAGCTTCTGAATTACAGGTATACTGGAAAAAGAGTCAGATTAAGTTTTCAACTTTGTTATTTTCATCCGCATACAGGAGCTCAATGAAATACTCCTTCGTAAGTTTGTTTTGTGAGGCCATAGTCAGTTTTAATTTTTTTAAATGGAGTTATAGGGTCAAAAATGTGTTTCAAGAATTACAAATGAATAATCAGAAAGCATTAGGGTCACAGTTATATTTTCAGTAGGTGTTGGTATGATTCTATCAGTTTAATAGTATTGAGTTCATCCAGGTAAATTATATAGTTAAATGCTGAAGTATATTCAATGATCCACAAAGAAAAACCCAACAGGAAGACCTTAAAACTCCATAAACTATGTGGACATGTTAAGATCTAAGCAGAGTAAGATCTCTGGTTGAGTGAGACAAAAGCAAGAAACATAAAAGTTAGGGATCATTGGAAGTTTTTTTAATCAAAAATCAATATATGTCTATGGAGAAGTGTTTATTAGGTATAAGTCTTTAAAAAAGGATTAGCAGAGTTTATGAAAGTGGGATATGTCTCCTCTACAGCACCCTGTTGAATGACTCTAGGTTATTCCTAGGCGACATGAGAAAAACTGGATAGAGAAGACTGCTCTGCCTATAGGGGAAGAGGAGGGATCTAAAATGTTATCTTTTTATGGCTTTATTCTGGGAAATCTGTTGCTATTTGGAAGTTTTAAGCCTTCTGTGCATGAGAAAAGTAACTTTATTTGACTCTCCCACGGATGATGGGGTAAAGGATAGAGAAAAGCATCCAGACAACCTCCACGGACTATAACAGTTGTGGGTTATATGTGGAATTATCTTAAATGCCAAAATTTTCATCCTTAATATGTGATATATATATTATATTAAGTTCTATTGCGGCAAATAACTTTTAGAATTCAGTGTGAAAGAAAAAGAAAAAAAATATTTTGCAGAAAAACTGAAGTGCTTCCTTTTGGATATCGAGGCTTTAATTACTCCTTTTTATTTCTCAATCATTATTCCCATTACATTATCCTTTTACCTCATTTATCATACCACTTCATGCATTATTTTCTTTTGCATGAAGAAAAAGATGTGTCTTTTATGTTGTTTATTTTCTAATTTATTTTTCAGAAAATAATTTGAATATTGATGTGATAATTAAAAAGTGAAAAAATTTCAAAGTGTTTTTTAAAGGTAGAGTTTATTCATGAAACAAAAATAATTGTCATCCAATACCTATTTCTACATTAAAAATAATGGTCCTACAAAGAGATTTTGTGCAATGCTTGAGCCCATTTACTTATAATATATGCATGTATATTCATAAAGGGTAAAAATGGTGGCATCAGTTTATTTTTTATTTTGTTAATTGATAGACCTACTGGAAGGTGATAGCTTTCATCTATTGTAATGCATATTCAAAGTTTCTATGAATTGTCACACTACACATATAACTTACTTAATAAAGTATTTTATGAATTAGTTCTTTTAAAACAGAAGTAATGGTTATTAAATATTTGGCTATAATGAGTAATGAATCCTTTGTCATGCTCTAGCATATTTCTAAAAAATCTAATCTAAGTTTTAATCACTAGTTCCCAAATATATTGATTTAACATTTATAAAGATTAGAAAAAAAAACTAAAGATGAATGCAACTGGAGAACTCACATTTCCCGATCTTAAAACTATCGTATCACCGCATTAATCAAAACCATACGCTACTGACACAAGAGTAAACATAAGGATGAAAGGAACTTAATCCAGCACTCATAAATTAACAGCCCCGTGTTTATGGCCAATTGACTTTTGACAAGGAGGCACAGCACCAGTCACTGAATTTGGAAAGAATAACGTCTTCAACAAGTGGTGCTTGAAAAACTGGATCTCTCTTTGTAAAAAAAAAAAAAAAAAAAGGATCCTTACCTCACACCTTATACAAAAATCAACACCAAATGTATCAAAGATATAAATATAGGAGGCAGAACTATTGAACTCCTAGAAGAATCTGTAAGAAAGCATCTTCAGGAAATTTTGTTGGGCAATGATTTCTTAGGTTTGGTGATTTCTTACGTTTTGCACCCAGCACACAAAAAACAAAATAAAATAATTTTAAAAATAAATTAAATTTTCTTCACCTCAAAGGAATTTTTTATCACAGTAAAATGAAAACTTACACAATGGGAGAAAATATTTGGAAACCATATGTCTGATAGTTTTCTTTTTAACTTGTTTTATTGTGAAATATAACATATGTACAAAAAAGCAATAAATTTTCAAGTACATTTTAAAAAGGAGTTATAGAACAGATTTTAAAGTTTGATATGGGTTATAGTTCCACACTCTTTCATTTTTTTCTTCAAGCTGCTCCAAAACACTGGAGATGAAAAGAAATATCAATATAATGATTTAACATCTATACTCATTTGTTAAACCCTACCTTCTCTGTATAATTCCAACATTACCTTTAACTTTTCTCCCACTCTTTACGGGCATGTGGGCTATGCCCTCTCTAAATTTTGGTTGGGGTTTGGGAAGTGAGGACAGTTAACAAGGTCTAACTGAAGTTTGCACAAGAGTGACCTCCAGAGTAGCCTCTTGGCTCTATTCGAGCTCTCTCAGCCACTGATAAATTATTTGTTACGCTTTTTTCCCCCTTTTGGTCAGGATGGACCAAATGTTGTTGATCCCATGGTGCTGGGACCAGGCTCATCCCTGGAAGTCATCTCCCATGCCGCCAGGGATAATTTCATCCCTGGATGACAAGTCCCATGGAGCAGGGAGGGCAAAGGTTTCATTTTCAGGGTTAGGCTTAAAGAGAGAAAGACCACATCTGAGCAACAAAAGAGATCCTCTGGAAGTGACTCTCAGGCATAGCTATAAGTAGGTTAAGCTTCAACACTATGTACATAAACTTCACAAGAGCAAGCTTCAAGATCAAGGACTTAGCCTATTGATTTGGGTATCCCTAATGTTTGACACAGTATCCAGGGTTTCCCCAGAGGTAAAGTTTAATAGTTACATATTTTTTCTCCCACCCCTCAAGAGACTTTGCCAATATGTTTTGATTATTTTCTTAATATACTCTGGGTTATATCTAGGCATTACATTAAGCTGTACAGGATTAAAGGCTCCCATTTTTATTCTGCGTTTCCTGTGTTTGGCTCATTTAAATTATCTATCCAGACAGGTTGTGTCCAATTACGTGCCACAGAAATTTAGGTTCTGGATGAAATAAACCTTTCTTCCTTTGATCTCAAAGAGTAAATGAAGTTCTAAAATACAGACAGTGCCTTCCTTCCTCCTGTGTTCTGAATTAGCTTAATCCTGATTTGTGTGGCTTCATTCTTATCTCTAAATACCAGATTGTACATATAGCAAACAACCTCTCAAAATCCAGAAACAACAATTACTGCTCTGCACTAAATGTGACTGCTATAAGAGCTTACAATCTAGGACCCAGAATTTATATTCAGAATTTACAAAAAAATCCGTCAACTTAACAGCAGAAACACAAACACGCCAATTAAGAAATGGGTACAAGAGTTGAATAGAGAGCTCTTCAAAGTAGATATACAAATGGTCAGCAAGCACATGGAAAGATGTTCCACATCATGAACCATCAGGGAAGTGCAAATCAACCAAAATGAGCCAGTATTTCATACCCATTAGAATGCCTGCTCTTTAAAGAAATGGAAAATAAGAAGTAACAAGTGTTGGAGAGTTTGTGGAGAAATAGGAACACTCATTCATTGCTCATAACAATATAAAGTGGTGCTGCTACTGTGCAAGAAAGTTTGATAGTTCCTCAGAAAGCTAAGTATAAAACGACCAAATAACCTGGCAATCCCACTACTAGGTATACACTCCACAGAAAAGAAAGCAGGGGCTCAGTTATTTGCACACAATGTTCATAGAAGCATTTCTCTCAATTGCAAAAGATGAAAACAACTCAAGTGTCCATCAATTGAGGAATGGCTAAATAAAATGTGGTATAAACATAGAATGGAATATTATTCAGCTGTAAAAAGCAATGAAGTTCGGATATATGTGACAACATTGGTGAACCTTGGAGACTGTGTTGAATGAAATAAGCCAGACATAAAAGGAGTTAAACAAGACACAAAAGGACAAATGTTGTACGAACTCACTGATTTGATATAATTAGGATAAGCAAATTTATAGTGTCAGAATGTAGAAGAAAGGTTATCAGGAGATGATATTGAGATAGGGAAAGGGAAATTAAGGATTAACATGTACCGGGTTCCTGTTTGGAATGATGGAAATGTTTTGTTAATGGTTGTGGGGATGGTAGCACAGCATTGTGAATGTAATTAATAGCACTGAAATAAACATCTGAATGTGATTAAATGGGTAAATATTAGATGGTTTATATGGTAACAATAAAAATTTTAAAAATCCATGGAACAACATTACAGAGACAATGAACCCTGTGTCACACCGTGGACTATAGTTAGTTGTACTATTATGAAAATGTGCTATCATCAATTGTAACTAATCTTCACACCAAAGCAAAGTATTGATAAAGGGTAGTATATAGGAATCCTGTAATTTATTCATTGTTCTTTAAACCTACAACCTCTTTGATAAAGAAGAAAAGTAGCTTTTCTTAAAAAAAATCTATAAAAAAAGTTCTGCTAGTGTAGGTATCAGACCTCATGCTTCCATTAATCATTTTGATTTGTAACTTTTAACTTTCATTCTGTGGAATAGGGGCAGGATTCTTGACCCACTAAGAAACACTAGTACCAATAACAAAGATCTTACTTAAGCATTTATATAATCCATACTGTACTGTTTCTCATGTATTTATTTAGTTATTTTATCATGAGACATAAGATCTGTTAGGAATACTGCATGAAATGTATCTATATAATTTAAAGAATAATTATAAATCAAATTCATCCATATCAAAAATAAAATATATCCATTCTCAATGCTGAGCACAAAATTTTCAGTGTCCTAGACACTATGATCACCAAACTATAAATAGTTTCATCATCCACTTACACAGCCCTGTCCAGTATAGTTTTTATTTCTCTGTTTTAAAATAATATTTTTATGCATAGAAATATAGTCCATGTTAGTTTTGTGATGTGTTTTTTTAATCTATATTGCATTTTAAATCTATTGATGTTCCCATGTATAGACATAATTTGTTCCTTTTAGTTTCTCTATAGTGTTAAAATATTACAATATTTATCTGTTCCACTTCTTGTGAATATTTGAGTTGTTCCCATGTTTTGTCCATTGTTATTATAATAACATATAATGTTGCTATAACCATTCTGGAACATGTTTCTTGGTGCACATGTGCATGAATTCTCTGAGGTATACATCTATAAGTAGAATTGCTGAGTTGTAAACCAGAAAAATATTAAACATTGTTAAAGGATCCCCAAGTGTTTGAAATGGCAGTGGCTTAGTTTGCGAGGTTACTCTAACAGAGCCCCACAGACAAGTTTGTTTTAATAGCAGAAGTTTATTGTCTCATAGTTCTGGAAGCTAGCTAGCAGGATAAAATTAAGATGTCAGCAGAACTACATTTCCTCTTCAAAGGGATAATATTCCATTTCTATCCCCTGAAATGGTTGGAAATTCATGGCATTCTTTGGCTTGTGGTAGTATAACTTCATCTATTCCTCCATTGCATTGTTCTTTCCCTCTCTCTCTCTCTTTCTCTCTCTCTTTCTCTCACACACACACATACACACACACACACACACTTCTGTGTGAGTTCAAAATAGCCTCTCTTTTTAAGGACATTAATCATATTTGCTAGGGGCCACCCTAATAAACCAGTTTGCTTTCATTTTAACTAGAAACATCTAAAATATCCTGTTTACAAATAAGTCCACAAACACAGGACTAGGGATTATATCTTGAGGATGTCTTTTTTTGGGGAGATGATTTGATCCATAATTGTTTGCCTTTTGGACCCAGAAAAGTCATGTCCTGCATATATACTATACATTCATCCAAACCCCAAATATCAAAAACTTGAAACATTTTCAGTAACAACTTTAAGTCTAAAATCTCATCTAAAACAGTTACAAAGGATGATCCATCCTGGGTAAAAATTCTTCTACATCTGTGGACCTGTGAAAACTAGAAAACAAGTTATTTGCTTCAAAAATACAATAGCGAGGGAAGCAAAGGATGACATTCCCATTGCAGAAGGGAGAAATTGGAAGGAAGAAAGGGGTCAGAATCTCAGACACTCAAATCCCATTAGACTCCAAGTTCTGAGAGTCATTTGTGGCTCTATTCTTTGCCTGCAGGTCCAGGTGTAGTGGTAACCACGCCTCTCCACATGGTGGGCTGCTGGTCCAACCATCTTAAATACCTGGGCAGTGGCCATGCTCTCCCAAAACACTTGGGGAGGAGCCTCACCCTCTCAAATTCTGGGAGTGGCAGTCACGTCTCTTCCCAGAAAACAGTGACAGAAACCCCATACTCTTCAAACACAAGCTTGAGAGCTCCTCTTGCTCCACACATTGGGGTGGGTCTGATCTCTTACCTGAGGAGATGCCTTTACCTCTGCATCCATTGCGCCACATTTGGAGCCAGTCTGCTTTTAATTTATCCCATCTGTGTCCTTTTAGTCCAATCCAGGCAGTTTTCTTACAGATATAAAATCCTCAAAAGTCCGATCAGGTTTCCTTACAATTCACTGTGTCCAAGCCATCAGAAATGAGAGTGTCCCATGAATTTTTCCCGGAGAAACACAGTTCTATTTCTGTATTCCTCTATAAAGGTTGATTAGATCTAGAAGTCACATTCCTAATCTCTTTAGCAACCGTGGTCCAGACATTGGTTTGGCCCTGTCTCAAGAGCACACTATCTAGATAAGCTGAGAACTTTCCAAATCATCAAGTGCTGGTTATTTATTGTTGAATAGTTAATTCCTTAATTTATATCTTTCCTCTAATTTTTCATTATAAGCAGCAAGGAGAACTCAGGCTGCACCTTTCACTCATTGCTTGGAAATATCTACAGCAAAATAGCCAAGTTCATATGAACAAATTCTGCCTTCCATACGACACTAGGACATACTTCTGCCAAGTTTTCTGTCACTTGACAACAAGGAACACCTTCCTTCACATTACCAATAACACATTCATCATTTGTTATGAAGGTATTTGAGAATCACATTTAATGTCCATATTTCTATTACCATTTTCCTTCAAGATAATGTTGACTTTTCCTATCAAATGTCTCAAAATTCCAGCTACTGCACATTACTCAATTCCAAGGTCATTTACATATTTTTGGGTATATAAGTCAACACTCCACTTCTCAGTACCAAGTATGTCTTTGTTTTCATGGGTTTCTTTAGCAAAGTGCAACAAACTGGGCTGCTTAAAACAGAAGAAATATTGTACCTCATGATTCTTTAGGCTAGAAGTCTGAAATCTAGAGGTCAGTGGAGGCAAGCAAGCTTCTTCTTAAAGGAGCCAATCCATTCCATTCCTCTCCCGTGGCCTCTGCTAGGTGGCCGACCATCAATGACATTCCTTTGCTTGTGAAAGTATAACTTTAATTCTGCCTCGATCACATATCTGTCTCTCTTTCTGTGTCTCTTGCTCGTTTGGTCCAAATTTCCGTATTTCCTCTCCTTATAAGAACACTTGCTATATTAAATTAGGTCCTATGCCAATCCAGTTTGGCTTCTGTTTAATAATATCTGCTAAGATCCTACATACAAATTAGTTCACATCCCACAGGACTGAGGGTGAGGACTTGAATATGTCCTTTGGGGGTACTGTTTGTTCTAGTTTGCTAGCTGCTGGAATGTGATATACCAGAAATGGAATGGCTTTTAAAAAGGGGAATTTAATCAGTTGATAGTTTACAATTCTAAGGCCAAGAAAATGTCCCGATTACAGCAAGTCTATAGAAATGTCCAATCAAAGGCACCTAGGGAAAGATACCTTGGTTCAAGAAGGCCAATGAAGTTCCGGGCTTCTCTCTAGTGAGAAGGCAGATGGGGCACACAGCCACAGTTTCTCTCATCTGGAAAGGCACATGGTGAACACGGTCAGGGTTCCTCTCTCATCTGGAAGGGCACATGGCAAACGCGGTGTCATCTGCCAGCATCTTCTTCTGGCTTCCTGTTTCATGAAGCTCCCCAGGAGGCATTTTTCTTCTTCATCTCCAAAGGTTGCTGGCTGGTGGACTCTGCTTCTTGTGGCTATGGCATTCCACTCTGTTCTCTCTGAATCTATTTCATTCTCCAAAATGTTTCTTCTTTTATAGGACTCAAGAAACTTATCAAGACCCACCCAAATGGGTGGAGACATGCCATCACCTAATCCAGCCTAACAACCACTCTTGATTACATCATATCTCCAGGGAGATGATTTGGTTACAGTTTCAAACATACAGTATTGAATAGGGATTATTCTGTCTTCATGACATGGAATTTTGATTAAAACATGGCTTTTCTAGGGGACATACATCCTTTCAAACCAACATACTATTTAATCCTTATCAAGTAGTATGTGAGAGTTGCTATTGTTTGAGGCCTTTAACAATACTTGATATGATCAAACTTGTTGGAAACTATGACAATTCGGCGATGTGTAGAAGTATTGCACAGCTATTAAGTTTGGACTTCTAGTAATAGTAATGCACTTGAAGACCTTGGTCTATTTATTGACTATTTAGTCTTTTTCTTCTTAGCAGCATCTGTTTTCACACATTGACATCAGCCCTTTCTGGTTATGTGTTTTCCAGGATGTTATCTTTATATAGAGCTTTACTTTTTTCTATAGTTATGAAGTTTTTGAGGAAGATACTTCCAATTTTTTTGTTGAATCATGTTTAAAAAAAATTCTGTCTTAAAGTCACAAGAGTGATAGTAGCTCTGAAAACATGGTTTTGCCATTGACATGTATATATTTAACATATCTTGAATTTTGAATGTGGTATAAACCAGGGCCTAGGATTGTCAGATTTTGCAAATAAAAATTAAAATTGAATTTTAGATAAACAACAAGTAATTTTTAAGTATAAATGTGTGCTACGCAATATTTCAGAATATTCATACTAAATTATTCCTTATTTATATGTAATTAAAATTTAAAATTTAAATAGATATCCTGTATTTCATAGGGTATGGTAGTTAGACTCAGATGTCAACTTGGCCAGGTGAAGGTGCCCAGTTCTATTGCTGTGGACATGAGCCAATGGCATGTGAACCTCATTTGTTGCTGATTCCATCCACAGTTGGCTAGGAGGCGTGCCTGCTGCAATGAATGATGTTAGATTTAATTGGCTGGTGCTTAAATGAGAGAGCTCGACATAGCACAGCACAAGCAGCTCAGCATACCTCATCTCAGTGCTCACAGCTCAGCCCGGGCCTTTGGAGATGCAGAAAGAAATCACACCAGGGAAATTTGTTGGAATCCAGAGGCCTGGAGAGAAGGCCAGCAGAGATCGCCCTGTGCCTTCCCACATAAGAAAGAACCTCAGTTGAAAGTTAGCTGTCTTTCCTCTGAAAAACTATAGGTTAACTAAATAAATCCCCTTTTACTGAAAGCCAATCCATCTCTGGTGTGCTGCATTCTGGCAGCTAGCAAGCTAGAATATAGTTTGGGAAACTAGGAACAAAAGTCTATTCATTTGCACTGCAATCAAGATGGCAGAGTGAGATGCTCAGGGCTCCATCCACCAACAGGAACTTTGAACAACCAGCAAGAACTAGGAAACCATCTTTCTTAGGACTCCAGAAAACAACTAATGTACTGCAGTTACAGAAGAGCAGTGCATCAAGGAAAAGCCTTCCTAGAAGTGCTAGGATCTCATGGCACCTTGGATCTCCTTTCCCTCAGAGATTCAGCGTGGAGCTGGCCCCCATCTCAACATGGATTCCTGTCCTATTTCCAGAGGGATTAGAGTTACCCTCATACACAAGCTAGGAGCGAGTATGACTGGCCCAATCTGTCTGGTGGTGGCCTGAGACCCTCACCATCCTAGAACACGTTTTCTGTGCAAAACCCAGGTAAGGGAGCTATCCTATAGAAGAACGCTGTGGGCAAGCAATCAAATCATGCACCTAGGGCAAGGCATTGCTGGTTGGTGCATATACTGTCCCATGCCTGGGGCTGTGAGGAAACTGTTTCCTAGGGGAGAAGGGGCATTTCTAACCTTGTAAGGAAGATATTCCACAGGTGCATTCCCTGAGCAAAATGCATGCACAGAAAGGATTAAGGAGGCCCCTGTGCTTTGGCCTGCTTGTGTTAACATGCAGTGATTGCACAGATCAATCTGCAAAGACTAGCAAAAAAGGTATTTACTTTTTTCTCTCTTTTTTTTTTTGTTAGTTCCTAGCATTCAAGAAAAACTCAATCATAAAACCAGCTGGATATGAGTTTAATGGAATGACCAAAGTACAGTCTAGATTTCAGAAAAAACACATTAAAATATCAAAATATTCAGGTTTCAACAAAAGGTTATAAACTATAAAAGAAAGCAGGATACAATGGCCTAAGCAAATGAAAAGATTGAAGCATTAGAAACCATCAGTGTGGAGAACCAGATCTGGAACTCATCAGACAAAGGCCAAAAAAAAATGAATCAGTACCAATATGAACATTGTGGCAGTCCCAGAAAGAGAAGAGAGAGGGGCAGAGAGAATATACCAAGATATGATGGCTGAAAGCACCCCAAATTTAATGAAAGACACATCTAAGGTGTTTAATGAACTCTAAACAGGATAGACAAAATAGACCAACGTCAAAGAATATTATAATCATACTGTTGTATGCCAATGATAAGCAGAAAAGTTTGAAAGTTACAAGAGAGAAACAATTTGTCAATACGAGACAGCTTAAATGAGATTAAGTGCCAATTTCTCACCAGAAACCAAGGAAAGAAGAAGGCAGTGGGATGAAATAGAGTGCTGGAAGAAAAAGGAAAACCGCTGACAAAGAATTATATATCTGTCAAAAATGTTTTTAAAAATTGAGGGAAAGTTTAAGAAAGTTTAAGACAAAGAGGGACTTTGTCACCACTAGACCAACCATACAAGAGATGCTAAAGAGAGTTATGCAGGTTGAAAGGAAAAGACGGTAGAAAATAGATCAAAGCTCCATTAAAAAATAAAAATCATCAGTGAGGACAATGACATGGGTAACTATAAATTTCAGACTATTATATTTTAAGTTTCTAACACCACTTTTTTTTTTTTTTTACTTCCTACAGGATCTAAATGGCAAATACATGAAGTATACTGATAAATAAGTGGTGTTTGGACTCACAATGTCTAAACATGTGACAAGAACTACATAAAGGTGGAGGGGACGGAGGGATAGAGCCACAGAGTTTGTATATATTATTTGAATATTTGGTATTCTAGCTATCAAAGCTGCCAGAATGCAACAAACCAGAGATGGGTTGGCTTTTAATAAAAGGGGATTTATTTAGTTAAAAGTGTACAGTTCTTCATAGAAAAGACAACTAACTTTCATCTGCAAACTGTAGCAGCACCCCACTTCTCTGGTATCAGATCTGTTCTAGTCTACCAAAGCTGCCAGAATGCAAACTTCTACTGGTTGAGGATGTTAAATTTAACCCTGATGGTAATTACAAGGAACGTACTGAAGTATATGTATGCCCTTAGAGATAGAAGTTAAGGTACAGTATGCCAGGGGTAAGAGGTGGGAGAATGGAAAATTAATATGCATATGGGAATAGTGTTTCTGTTTGGGGAGATGAGAAAGTTTTAATAGTGGAAGTTGGTAAAGGTAACGTGAATGTGATTAGTCCATTGAATGTTATGCCTGGGAGTGCTTAAGAGGGGAATGTTTATATTATATTTATGTTACCACAATTAAAAATAAAAGAAAGGACAACTAAGGAGATGGTAGCAATTAAATTCAGTACATGATCTGCATACTATTTAGCCAGGGAGGGGAAATGGCTCAAAGGGACACAATTGGAACATATAAACAAACTGGGATGTAGATTTATAGCAATATTAAATTTGTTGAACTACTTACTGTATTTAAGGTGGTTAAATGAGTGATTGTGTTTGCTCTTAGGAAATGTACATGACAGTATTAAATATTTAAGGAGCATGCTATATACAACCTAAACGCAAGTGTTCAGAAAATAAATAGATTAGATAGTTATGTATATATACACACATAGACAGATAGATGACATATAGATAGATAGATAGATAGCTGTAGATAGATAGAATGATATGACAAATATTATAAAACATTAAAATTGGTAGATCTGGATATCTTGGGAGGGGGGGCAGGTTGGAGTTCTTTGCATGGGGTTTGAATTATGTTTGCACCTGTCCTGCAAGTTTGAATGAATTTCAAACTAAAAAGTTAAAAATGTTCTATTTATTTTTCATATATGTACATGTGTACACATGCACATATGTACATATTTGTGCATGTGTGAAAATATATAACTGGGTAAACCTTAATGATTGTCTGGACTATTGATGAACACATTTTAAACTTTCATTCAACTTTATATATACAGAATGACAACTGTCACTCATCCGTTTACCTACCTAAAGAACCAATTAAATGTCTACATTTTCTCCATGGATGATTGACCTCAATTTTGTTGGATTTCCTCTTGGATAGTTCATATTTCTACATGATTCAAGAAGTTGTTTCTTGCTTAAATTAGAAATGGATTGATTTCTGGGTATTGATTTATCAACCAGGGACGCTGATTTACTATATGATTTTTGGTATAATTTTTGTAAATTGTAACAATTTATTTTTATACTCTTGTATATACTTTGTTAATTGTATATTTAATAATTATATTCTAATCATTTAATCTCCTAAATATTTTTCTGCATATCATTAGCATTTTATTCATTTATTTTTATCTTTTGCACTTTTGTAAAATAAGCCTATTTGTAAATATTGACCATTGTATTTGGTTTTGAATTTTCACTATCATGCTATCATTTCTTTTTCTTCCATTCTAGTGCTATCAAGAATCTCAATTTGACATTTTAATTGAAGTATTTCTAATGGCCAAGTGGACTTAATAGTGTTTGCCCAAAATTTATGTCCACCTGGAACCTCAATATGTTACCTTATTCGTGAATAGGGTCTTCTCAGATGTAATTAGCTAAGATGAAATCATACTGGATTAGGATGGGCCCTAAATCCAATGACTGCTGCTTTTAGAAAAAGATGAGGGGGGCACGTGGGAGGGGGAGAGGACGGGAGGGAGGGAGGGAAAGAGAGAAGAAGGCGATGTGAAGATAGAAGTAGGGATTAGAATGATGAATCTACAAGTCAAAAAATGCCAATGATTGTTGAAAGCCACAAGAAACTCAGAAAAAGCAAGGATGTTTTCTTCTTTGAAACTTTTAGAACTCTGCTGATATCTTGATTTTGAATTTGTAGCCTCTAGAATTGTGAGAGAATAAATTTCTGTTGTTTGAACCACCTAGTTTGTGGTAGTTTGTTATGGCAACCTTAGGAAACTCATGCTGACTTTAGTACTAGGAAATGGAATGTTGTTCTAGCAACTACTTAAAAATGTGGAAGTGGCTTTGGAATTGCGTGATGGGTACAGAGGCTGAACAATTTTGCGGTACATAATGGAAAGAGCCTAGATTGCCTTGAAGAGGCCATTCATGGAAATACATGCACTGAAAGTGATTCTGGAGAGGGCTCAGAGAGAAGCAGGGTAAAGTTTCCATTGTCTTACAACAGTAACGTTATCGAAATGTTTCCAGAAATAGGAACTTCCAAGGTACTTCTGTCCAGGTCTCAGAAGCAAATGATGAGCATGGATGCTGGGCACAGGAGGGATGTGTATATATATAATAAATATGTGTATATAAATATATAGTTTTCCATAGCTAGATAGAGCTATATAGAGATATAGATGTATATATCTATAGATATAGGTAAATAGATATTATGGCTATTGATTCGAGAAGCAGAGATAGAGATATATAGATTTGACTTCAAACAACACCTGAGGAAATGAAATATTATCCATTCAAATTCTAAATCAAGGGTACAAAAAATGCTTTTAACAATTTTAATACTTGGATTTAATTTAGGTGAGCAATATTGGGTTTCTATTGTATTAAAGCATATTAAAAAGAAAAAAGATGAGTTTTAACAAATATCTGCCATAATAGAGGGAAATTCAAAAGAAAACTTGCTCTATTCTTACATAGGGTAAGTCTAAGGGTAATGATGTACAATTTGTATGGTGACATTTGATGTTTATTACTTGATCACAGATTTGTTGTCAATTGTTTTTATTAACAAATGTCAAAATTTCTATGATTTTTAGTGCAACCAAATGAATTTCCATAGGTAATCCAAAGCAGTGGAATTTTTTAAAACACGATACAAATGATAACAGTTTTAAATGATACAGCTCTTAAGCAATACGATGGTCTAGTTTATTTTTTCCAATCTTCCTTTTTTAAAAAACTCACTAGGATTAATCAATTTAAATGAAATTTTATTTAAAATGTGGGCTCTGTCAAGATACTACAAGTTTAACAGACCAAAATGTTGCTAAAACTGAAAGTGGTGAATGTGCATTTAAGCTATTTTTGCAAGAAGAGCATTTTCTAAACACCAAATTGAATTTCATTTTTTTTTCTGAGATCTGCTTGTGTTCAGCGGAGAGAATAAACATTTCAATTGCTCTTCAAAGTGGAAAGTACAAAATGAGACCTCCCACTGCAATGAAACATGGGATGGAAGTAAAACTTCCCATTGCCCTCTGCCACTGTCTTTGAGGCACTGCCAAAAAACAAACAAACAAACAAACAAAAAAACAGACTTGCCTTGTATCTGAGCAGATGTGGAAAATTTGGGTAGAAAAAAAAATCAATGAAATACTCTAAACCCAAGTCAGCCATCGTGTGGATTTGGATTTTATATATATTTATATAAGTATTTTTAGATGTATAAATTTGTCAGTTTTATATGGCTGTATATATGTGTATTTAGTCACAAATATGTGCATATATATATATATAAGGTAGATTCCTTGTATAATGCTTTTCTTGAACATTTAATTTTTCTTCTTAACTAAAGACTTTATCAACAGCATCTTTTTGGGGCTTAAGAACGTTTTCCAGCTTCCATCTCCTATATTTCCTAGTCTTTTATAATCATCCAGATTATACTTCGTAGTTGTATAGTGTACGTATTGGTTTGCTGGGGCTTCCATCACAAATCAGGTGGCGTAAAAGAACAAATTTATTGTCTCACAGTATTGAAAGTTAGAAGTCTGAAACAAAGGGTTTGGCTGGGCCATGCTCCCTCTAAAGTCTGTAGAGTTTTGGGTGTGATTTATTGACCATGTGTGGCGTAACTCAATCTCTGCCTCTGTCATGTGGTTTCTCTCAGTCTATATTGTATTGACTGTGCCTAAATTTTTTCTCCTTATAAGGACACCAGTCATGTTGGATAGGACACACCCTAGTCCATTCTGGCATCAATTAACCACTAAAAATATTCAAAAATCTTTTTTTCCAAATCAGATCACATTCATGGGATGGGGTGTCAAGGAAATTCAGCATATGTTTTTTGGTAACATAAGTACATAAAAGCTCTTTTGAAAGATGATTGTTAGCTATATCTTCTCACTTTGCACAGGGACACTCTGCGGTCACCCACTGATTTTTTATCCGAGATTTCTCTCTTTAATGAATTACTTGCTGTCAGGCGGGATGAGACAGAGGTCCCATGCTCACTGCAGAGGTATAGCAAAGCTGTCGCTGAGGGGATAAGCACCTGATGTCCTGAAAAGACTAAAGTGTTGCAAAGCTGCTTGAGTCTGGGCCCTTGGGAAACGCATAACTTTTGACTCATCAGGGAAGGCAAAGGGAAGCGGATGGTTCAGCCCCTGCTTCCTCCTCCCCCTTCTTTAGTTAGACTTTTGTCACTTTCTTTACCTCGCAGCCCTATAAAATAAGCCATGTTGAACCTCTTGGGTTTGAGTCTCTTTCAGAGCCCAGAGTCCCACCTGGTCCCAGTTTTAACTATACTTTTGTCTCTTGTTTTTCTTTCTTAATTCCCTGTCACCTCCCTTCAGTCCCGACACTGAGCCGTGCTGGTCGTGGAAGTTAACATCATCACACACACACGTGCGCTAGAAAAGTGTGTATTTGTAACTTTAATAATGCACTCTCTTCACCTCATGATGTCTCTTTAGGTCTCATTTCACTACTGTTCTGCTGTCCACAGTAAAATATTTCAAAATACTTTTTACATTCACCAATTCAAATTCCTTAGTCTATCCTTAGTTTACTCAAAATGGCCTATTATATATATTCTGTTTAGTAGACTGTGGAAGTCGTGGAAAATCCTACCTAAAATTTTTGAAGACATTCTCCTATATTATTTTCTAAAAGTTTTACCATTTTTTACTCTACATCAAATCAGCATTTAGATTTGAAGAAACTTGATAATGGATGTTTTTAAGCTTGGATTTAGTATAAAATATCTAGGCTAAATACCAAGAGATATTTTCAGGTGTTATTCAGGCTATGAAACTGCTTTCACTCCATTGAAAGTACAGATTGAGGAAGCTAAGTCATTTAAGATGAATATATGGATGAAACTTTTTTATATAATAATCATCTTGGGCCATCTTCTTTAGATCACTATATATAAAAAAAGAGCAATATATAAAGAAAGTTAATAATAAATTTTCTCACATAAGCTTGAATAAAAAATTAAAACACACTGCTAAGAAATCAGTAGATGAATCAAATTATAAATTATTTGAGACCTCTCAAAGCTGTCAGATCACTATGGAATTTTTATACTCTTTTTCATAGCCTTCATCATTTTATACTTATGCCTAATTTATAATTTAAATGATTTGATCTCTCAATTGATTTTGAAATTTTCAAGTTACTTTATATTCCTTATTTTCTTTATATATAATTAAACAATAATCAGCATAAACAAGTTCCATGTATATTTACACTAAAGAGAATCATATTTCAAAATTGTGATTTCATTCCTTAAGACAGATATTTATTGCAGGGAGAATAAAATTCAACGTATACTGAATAACATGCATATGTTTTACAAGATACTCTGTTTTAATTCATCTCAATTTCTTTATGCAGCACTCACTGCCCATGAATGGAAATACTTTATAGCAATATCTCCTAAATTACGTATTTTACAATAATAAGTTACATGTTACAAGCTATGTAAAATAGATTATAGGTGGATGAGAAGTGAGAGGACAAGGAAAAAAATTCTATACCTATTATGCAAAGAAGCATTTGTTATAATATTGGCATGCTTTTAGAAGGAAATCAAGTCACAAGCGAGAAAGCAAAAAAGTTATATTAGGTAAGGGTAATTTTAATAATGAAGAAGAATTGAGAGAGAAATCTAGAAAAGTGCGTATCAGATTTTGCTACAAAGTAACCATAAACTCTCGTGACACTGAACAACATATTTGATAAGAACATTTCTTTCACATCTCAGTATGAGTGGGCTAGCATCATTCACTTAGACTGAACTTAGCTTGGCAGCTCTGCTAAATATGTTGTCATTCTGAGTCCTGGACTGAAGCGCCAGTAGCTACCCATGGGAACACTTTCTTAGGAATATAACTTAAGCGCAAGAGCAACCACCCTAGTCAATTTAAAATTTCTGTACTGGATAAGTCTACTAAAACTATTGACCAAAGGTTTGAATGCAAAGTGGGAGGTGTATTCTATTTCTAGGGAAAGAATTGCAAAGTTGCATGGCAAAGGGTATGGATGCAAGAAAGTTTGAAGAACTAGAACCAGTGATTTAAACTACCACAGAACAAGGTGGATAAATCACAAGGTGTTAACATTTGCAGAAATAAACTTTTGAGAAGCTTGTCTTCAGTTGTTATAAAATATCAAATTTGAGTTGCTAGAGAGGTAACATAAAAGAATATGAAGAGTGTGCGATGTTAAAGTTCCAAAGGTACATGTGGCTATTCTCAATTGGGAAGTTCTCCTTTGAGCTGGGGAAATACAACATATAGCACATAAATTATTAAAAATCATTCAGATGTAGAAACAACAAAAATAGCATATTGAATTGTCACAAAGGACTCCTTCTATTAGCTTTCCTTCCCAAACACTGTCAACCCCTTTAGTTAAATTCAGGTGTCGCTTCCCCACACAGAGCCAGGTAGGATAATGTCTTGGTCACCTGCATCAAACAAGACTCAAAAAGATTGTGTTTCAGGCAGACCATGGTGGCTCAGCAGGCAAGAATGCTTCCCTGCCATGCCAGAGGGCCCGGGTTTGATTCCTGGTGCCCGCCCATGTGAAAAAAAAAAAAAAAAGTTGTGTCTCACCCTTAACTTTATTCACATGCATGAATGAGAATATATAGATTTTGTTGCCCATTAAAGACAATAAAATCTAGATCTCACTCCTCATCATCTTCCTCCTTACAGCACTCAAAGTCATGGTAGAAATAGAGAAGGGTTAGAGGTGTGGAGGGAAAGAATATGGAAGGAGATACCAGCTCCACATAAATACACAAAACACATTTTCTGCATAACAGCTGCTTGTGGCTTACCCGCATGAACCAACAATGTTTTAGTTCACCCAAATCTCTATCTAATATAACTTCATATTTCTCATTGCTGACACCATTATTTCGACCTTTGTGACCTCTTGATTGAGCAGGCACAGCAACATTGCTTTCTGACTAGGCTGCAAGGTTTGTGCCCTTTGAATGACTTGGTTTGTTTCACAGTGTTGCTGTTTTTTTTTTAAGCCACTTTTTTTATTTTTTAAGAAGCCAAGCCAGCTGCTGCTTCATTGTCATGAAAGCATCCTTTAGCTCAGTTATAATATAGGGTTAATGAGTCTCTGAGCAATAGTCTGCTTACAAAATCATGCCTAGAATTCTTTGAGTAAGTTTTTCATTTCCTTCTTCCATGAATAACCTTCATCAGTATTTAAAGCTCAATCTGGAGCAGTGAGAGTCCCAAACTACTCAATGTCTCTTCTTCCCAAGGTATTTCATCTGACAGGAAAACTTCCCCTGAAGGGCCAAATCTTATGTAACACAGCCAGGACCCACTGCAAAAATCTCTGAGAGCTTTCCCTGTCATGGTCAGCTGAACTAGGGTTTCCATCAGGCTGTAGCTGGGGCTGAGCTGTAAGAAGATCCAGCCATTGTGGCCTTCTTTGCCAGATATTATGCGCTCTGCAAAATTTCTGGATTCACCTGATTTCTGCCAAATACAGTCACTAATGTTCTTCTGTTCATCTTGAGTGTAAGTAGGAGTCTATGTCACTGCTGTCTGAAAGGAGGGGGGACCTTCTTCCCAACCAGTACCAATCTTGGCTCTAGTTATTAAAATAAGGTCAATCCGGGCGGACCACGGTGGCTCAGCAGGCCGGTATGCTAGCCTGCGATGCCAGAGGACCTGGGTTCGATCCCCAGTGCTTGCCCATATTAAAAAAAAAAATATATATATATATATATATATATATATATATATATATACATATATATATATAGGGTTAAGCCAAGAGTGCATAGGTAAAGAAGTTCTCCCCCAGGAAGGAGAATTACTAACAACCAGGGCACTAGAGAGTTGTCTTTCAAACTACTTCCTGCTTCTTGCTTGCAATACCTCCCCAATGCCATATAATCAGACAAGCATGTTTGCTACCAATTTCTATTCAAATCCTGCCCATCAGTCCAGGTGGTTCTCATCCTTTCTTTTCCAGAACACTGTAACTCTAGGTCAGCAGCATACCCTTGTTGCCAAAACTGTCATGTAATATGAATGGTTTGAAAGGTTACCCTACTTTAAGTTAATAAGTTAAATGTCCATGGTTCCATCCATGCTGGAGGAAGACCTGAGACACCTGACAATGTATATGTACAGAAGTCAATGTATCCTCATTTGTGACCAGTTCATTATATCCCGATTTCCCACAGAGCAACTCTAAGACAGCCAAATGACACTTGCACATGCAGGGGGCTGCACTGAAGGAATGTTTCCTTGATCTTAGGATACCCAGGTATCTATACTGAGAAGTAGGGAACATTATCTTTATTATATTGGGTAGCAAGCATTCCTTCCCTTTACATCTGACAGGAAAACTATATGCACCTTCAAAAGTTGTGAGTAAATTTTCCCTTTGCTAGGAACAGGGGCTGGGAGACACTGTATGTATCTTCCAAGATGTTTTCTACATAAGCATCATTGCATTATAGCTCATAATAAAGACAGAAAGAACCTCTGTTTGCGTCTATGCAAGGCTGTGAACAATCCGTGGAAACTTGTTTCTCAACACACATCCCACCACACTTTTCTCCTTCAACTCCCCTTACGTTTTTGAAAGGTTTTCCAGAGGTGAATTCCTCCTTTAATTCACTCCTTCTAAGTGTATTAAATCTATTTCAAGCAAATGTACATATACTTTTCTTCCACATCTTCATGTCACATCCTCTATAGAATTTTTTAATTTGGTATTTCATATGATATCACTATAACAAAAAGTAATATATTTTATTATGAAATAAAACCATAAAATATATTTCAACAGATAGTTATGGATTTTGAATTGTTATTTCAATTATGCCAGAAAAATCTGATCAAGAAGGAAATGATAAATGAAAACACTATTTTGTGAGAGGATTTGAACATGGATGGATGGTCATAGCATCTTTATTTAAAACAGGCAAAAACTGGAAACAACCCAAATATCCATCAACAGGTGCATGCAATAAGGGAATGTAGCATATATATATATCTTTCAAAGGAAAACTATGAAACAATAAATAGGAGCACTGACATGCCACAAAATGATTGTCTTAAATTCTAAGGCTTCCATAACAGACAAACCACAATCTGGGTGGGGTAAGGCGACGCAAACCTGATGTCCCATGGTTCTCGGGCGTGAGGTCTGGAATGAGGGGTCAACAACACCATGGATCCTCTGAACCCTGTAAGGAATAATCTTATAACGGAGAAGTTAGAATTTAAGGGATGTTACGATTACTGAATTATGATACAAATATTCCTTTTTACTTTCTGGCATATCAGAAGGAAATACCTGAAATCTTTGAATGGTAAGCCAGCTGCCATGATCTCTGATAGTGATTACTTAGCCTTTATCTTGTGTCCTTGTGATTAAAAACTTTGTGACTAACCTTCACTTGTACCCATTTATTCAGTTTTTTTTTTTTTTTTTTTAGATACTTGTGAACTAAAGACAGCCCCTAATGTTTATTAATGAAAAGTTCTGGGTCAGTCCAGAACTAACCCACCTCAAGTCTAAAGTTATCCTGATAACCAAGACTGGATCTCACCAAAATGGGCCCACCTGACTTGCACCTGCAAGTCACCTATACATCATTGTAATACTGACATTTATGTCCATCATCAAAAGGCTGCAATTTCCTTCCATATATTCTGTGACTAAGCATGCAATCAATCTGCACATGCTCAATAACTGAATCACCTCTAATTACATCATCGGAGGATATTGTGCTCATTATCCTAACCCCCCCCCCCCATCTTTTAATGCTGTAAAACTATCAGGATTGCTGCAGTCCAGGGAGACAGATCTGGGGGGCCTGTAGGCCAACTGCTCTCCTGCTACGTGCCTAGTAATCAACTTTTTTCTCTCTTTGAAACCCCAGTGTCTCAGGAATTGGTCATTAGAGCACGTGGGCAAAAGAATCCACTGTCTTCGTCAAGCTGTGCCCTGATCCTTGCACTCTCTTGACTCTGGCAGTTGCTTACCAACAACCCATGTGGTTCTCTGCCTCCATTGTCATGGGATATTCTCCCCATTTTGCCGGTGTCTGTATAAATTTACTCCTTTTAGGAGGACCTGAGTCATTCTGGGTTAAGAATCCACCCTACTCCAGTAGGATCTCGTTTGAACTTGCTTAATTCCATCTAAAATGACCCTATTTCTAAATAAATTCACATTCTGAAGTAATGATGAGTAAGCTTTCAACTTATCTTTCCCGGGACACAATTCAATCCATTACAGTGGTGAATATGAAAGCATGATGGAAAATAGCATCACAGAATAATGCGTGACTCACGAGTCTGCCTAGATGAAACTTTTAAATTGGAAGCGAATGTTTGTTAATTCTGAACTGATACTAATCCTTGTGATTCAAAAATGACAAATCAGGATTCCTACAAATTTTCAGGATTTTCCCCACTCATGTTATTCTGTATTTCGAAAAACATTTATTTATGCTTTTTGCAATAATAATGACTGATCATTAAAATAAATGGGGAATCATTTTCTGCTATAAGGTTATATAAAGTATATCTTGGTTTTTTGGTTGAATATGATATAATAATAAATGTATAGTTAATTATCCTTATAAATCAGCATATTGTGACAAAGTTACAGATTTTAAAGTCATGAAAAATTACATCTAAATGGATATACATTGAATAATACCAAACAAAAGCAGAAAACATTAACACAGATTAAATGCCAAATGAGAAAATAATGTTTAAAGTATAAGATAATATCACAGCTATTTAATATTTAAAATTTCTCATTCTTAAAAATTTGAAATGCATAAAACATTCATTATTCTACCTGATTGCCCTGCATTTTGTTTTGGAACAAATATTTCAAAATTCAAAAATCCTTTCATTTTTGCCTTGACAATCCCAATTTCAAACAGATTCTTCACATTTGGGAAATGGACCTCAATGAACCAAAAAGTCAAATATATTTGTGACAGAAGCCAGATTGGTTTGTGTAGTTTACTGGGAGAGCCAAATACCCGTGTGAAATAAACCTCAACGTTAGGCATATTTACCACCCTAGTAAATTGGAAGTTGGTGTCTGTGGGTCTGCCTCTTAGGAGTAAAGAAGAGCCTGAACTCTCTATACATCATGAGCTTCAGAGAGAAAGAACCAAGATAAGATATGCATGCACAGGTTGACTTTTCTGACAATTCATTTCAACTCCAAGGACCACAGTGTTTTATAAAGGAAGATTGAAGACTTGCTCACTAACAAATAAAATTTTGTCTCTTAGAGAATTTACATTTAATAAACCTATTTTACCAATACATCCAACTTGCTGCTTTGGACAAGTAAACAGTATTTTCAATAACTTAACTTCAAAGACTACAGTTTGATTACTATATGTTCAGTCATTTTTCAAAAAACATTAATCTCTGGTGGATTCTAAATAGCTCTTTCGTATTGTTGCAATCTTTGTCAATAGCCACATCCGCAACACTGTTAATGATTATAGCTGCTGATTGTAATGAAGTCATTTGAAATTTATATAGGCTAATATTTATTTTCCTAAAATATTCTACTAGAATGTAGAATTAGTTGAGTTTGACTAATTTCTGCAATTCTGGAGTACTGCCAAAATTAGTTAGTTTTTTTTTTCCTGCTGTTAGTTGTGTTAAATTATATTTCCCTTTTACACATTATCTGCTTAAAATAAACATATGACTAGTATCAGAAACAATGAATGAGACCTCTTAATTTGTACAATGATTGGTAGGTTGAGATAAATGAAGTAGAATTGTGCCATATTAAATATCTGGCTGAGACTTTTATATGTAATGGAGATATGTATTAAATATGCTTTTATTACTTCTTCTCTTTTTTAAAAAGAAAACCAATAAAATTAAAAAATACCTATATAATAATAGGATAGAGAATAAGTGTCAAGGGGGTATAAAAGATTGAAAATAAGCAGAGTTTTTGCTTGCATGCATGTAATGATGTAGGTGGATATGTTTTTGTCTAAATAAATAAAGGTTAATCATTACTTTAATAATTGTCTCTTTTTTTCTAATTTTCTTGAAACTATTCATTCTATTTTCTTTAGAATTTTTTTTCATTGAAGATGAAGCTACATTGATTGGAGTGATATATGTAAAATAACAACTTGGAAAACATTGTGAGTTTACAACTCCAGAGATTTAAAATGTGTGTGTTGAAGGGATTATTTTAGGAACTATACAACCGATGTTGTCTTTAGATTATTTTATGAAACCCATGCTTTTTTATTATAATTATTCAACACCAGGTTTTTGAGTCCCTACTTTGCATCTGGTATCTTATACTTGAAAGGTATTACTATTAAGGGTCAGAAATCCTGAAAAGAGTTACAATTTAATTAAAGAATGCTACAAATAAAGTGCCATGAAAATTAAAGGATTTCTTCCTTTATGAATTTATGGTGTTTAAATGAAAGAACTGATTTCAAAAGTTGAGCTAAATGTTCTCAGAAATACGTCTCCGACTTTCTTCTGGTCTGCCTTGTCGTTCTTGGACATATGCATCGATTTAAAAGTGTGCAATAGTTAAAATATAGATAGCTAGATAGATTAGCCCCATTATTTTCCACTCTTTGTATTAATAAACTCTGAAATCAGGATCGTATTTACTTTCTTGTCATATTTTAAGCTTAGGGTCTCCTGACTTTAGAAGAGTGGAGATAAACCACTGGTGATGTTGATTCTTGTGTCGGCAATGCACCTCAGCACAGGAGAATGCTTTATGCGATTTCGTTTGAATTTGTAATGTGCTCCCTGTATTTGCTCCTGACCTTGCACCCTTTTCCATTTGTGGGGATAACATAAATGTATAGGAGTTAACAATATACTCAATGTTGTTAATCTATATTATATTTATTTTTATATCTATATTATTCTTAAAGAACTTTTTAGCGATCACTCTGCATGATCCCAAACCCAGTGACACTTTTCTTCTAACTGAAATCATTTTCTTTCCAAATTCAGAGTTTGGCATCCCCCTGGGATTGTTAAACATGTTTCAATATTTACATATATGAATTTCTACTGAAAGTGCCATTTTAATTTTTTTTTTTTTTACTCCCTGGTACCTTTCTTAGATTGCAAATTAATAAATACTGCCCTCTTTAAAATGTTTATTTCCTCAGTAGAATTTCATTGGATATATTTCAAAATGTTTTATCCAACAACTGTTGATGGACATTATTTAAAGTGTTTGAAATTTTCTTGGTTATATGCTATGCTACAGTGAAAAAATTGTATGTGAATTCATGTCACCATTTATGACTTTCTGTAGAAGATAAACATAAAAATGGACATCCCAGCTAAAAAAAAGGCATGCATCTCTTTGATTCAAAATTAATTTTGGCAAAAATAAATGTTTTCAAACTTTATATTATGATTTGTTTTTGTGTTTTGATAAAGAAAATTTACTTTATGATTTTTAAGGGATTTTATGATTTTAATCCTATGTACATTTCAAAGCCCATAGAATATCAACATATATATATATATAAAACATATATATATGTAAAACCAATACTCATAGTTTTAGCCACACTGTTACTCAATTTATATTTATTTCATATTAGACTGCTCTGCTTCTGTTCTAGTTTGCTAGCTGCTGGAATGCAATATACCAGAAACGGAATGGCTTTTTAAAAGGGAAATTTAATGAGTTGCTAGTTTACAGATCTAAGGCCGAGAAAATGTCCCAATTAAAACAAGTCTATAGAAATGTCCAATCAAAGGCATCTGGGGAAAGATACCTTGGCTCAAGAAGGCCGATGAAGTTCAGGGTCTCTCTCTCAAGTGAGACGGCACATGGTGAACACAGTCAGGGCTTCTCTCTCGGCTGGAAGGGTGCATGGCAAATACAGCATCATCTGCTAGCTTTCTCTCCTGGCTTCCTATTTCATGAAGCTCCCCGGGAGGCACTTTCCTTCTTCATCTCCAAAGGTTGCTGGCTCGTGGACTCTGCATCACGGTGCTGCAGCATTCTCTGCTCTCTCTGAGTCTCTCATTCTCCAAAATGTTTCCTCTTTTATAGGACTTCAGAAACTAATCAAGACCCACTCAGATGGGTGGAGACATATCATCCCCTAATCCAGTTTAACAACCGTTCTTAACTAAATCTCATCAACCAGGGAGATGATCCCATCACAGTCCCAAATACACAGCATTGAATAGAGACTATTCTACCTTTAAGAAATGGGATCCATATTAAAACATGGCTTTTCTTAGGGGGCATACTTCCTTGTTTTGATAAAGAAAATTTACTTTATGATTTTTAAGGGATTTTATGATTTTAATCCTATGTACATTTCAAAGCCCATAGAATATCAACATATATATATATATATAACATATATATATATATATAAAACATATATATATGTATAACCAATACTCACAGTTTTAGCCACACTGTTACTCAATTTATATTTATTTCGTATTAGACTGCTCTGCTTCTAACAAAAATCATTTTCTATCTGGCTGCACACCGATTCACATTTTCTTTTATTTCATTGAACATATTATATGTACTTGTGTTATAAATTGTTTCTGACTTAATTTTATTATTCACATTCTCCATTGATCTGTTCTATCATCTAATTGTTTTGTTGATTTTGGGCAACCTATTACTTTAAAGAAGAATAAGCTTGGCTATTTTTAATGAAGACTGGACATTTTATATGACAATTTGTAGGGAACCATTTGTTGAATTCTGGATGATGTTATCTTTCTCTAAAAACAAACTATTTATGTTAATTTCTGGCTAATGACCAGAAATCAGTACTTAGAACCGGACTACTTCCATACCATATCTTGAAGTATGGGACTAGAGAGCAGACTCCAAGGCTACGCTAGCAATACTAGATCACCTTAATTCACTAAGAAGTTGAACAAATTAAAAGCAGAGCTTCGTCTAATATAGAGGATACTCTGTTTCTAGTTCACAATTGCATCTAGGAAATATAACCCCTGGGAATTCAATTCCTGGAAGTTTATCAGGGCTTTTCTCGTTGGAAAACCCTGAAGTCCAACTTTTGTCTGCTTAGACTCATCAGTCTACAGAAAACTCTTTTCAGTTTCTTATCCTTTCAGCTTCTCTATTTTAGCAGACGTGCTTCAGTTTGCTTCTCTTAGATTCCATCATTCTCCAGAATTGCTTTGCAATTTCTTATTCCCTTGGTTCTAACAAATAGATGCATACATGATAGATGGATAGATATAAAGACGTAATTTATTTCTAGCTTTTTAAATTTTTCTCTGTGATAATTTTGGTGATGATAATCTCAATTCCCAGTAAAACAACAGCTTTTAGTTCTGCTTACCATTTTGCTTTGCTCTTATTCTCTTTTTTCCACACAGTATTTCTATTTTTGGTTTTTGACTTTATGTATTTTAGCATAGTATTCAGCATAGTGTTTGGATCTATGAATTTATCCAAATTCACTTCCTTGACCAGGAAGCTTTGCTTTGCACCTTTGACAGCTGTCAGTCCCGATATTGCCTTCTTCTCAGACTCTGAAATTGGATCACTCTTATTTTATTAGGCAGCACCTACTATTGATTTCTGTCACCCACACCTAAGAGAACACTTCTCACATACTAGGGGCTCATCACCTGTGTTAGTTAGATTCAGTTGTCAACTTGGCCAGGTGAGCATACCTAATCTTGTTGCTGCGGACATAAGCCAACGGTACGTGAACCTCATCTGTTGCCAATTACATCTGCAGTCAGCTAGGAGGTGTGTCTGCTGCAATGAGTGACGTTTGACTTAATTGACTGGTGCTTAAATGAGAGATCGCAACATAGCACAGCCTAGCAGCTTGGCATTCCTCATCTCAGCACTTGCAGCTCAGCCCAGGCCCTTGGAGATGGAGAAAAAAATCACCCCGGGGAAAGTTGTTGGAACCCAGGGGCCTGGAGAGAAGACCAGCAGAGACCATCCTGTGCCTTCCACGTAAGAAAGAACCTCAGTGGAAAGTTAGCTGCCTTTCTTCTGAAGAACCAACAAAATAAATCCCCTTTTATTAAAAGCCAATCCATCTCTGGTGTGTTGCATTCCGGCAGCTAGCAAACTAGAACATCACCCATCTACATCCTCCGCACAAGCTCACCCTGATGTATGCTGGCGCCTCGCTTTACCATACAGCGCGAGTTACAACACTGCCTAAACCTACTACATTTATTCTGACTTCTCGGCAATTTTATTTTAATTCTCTCTGGATTTGTTTGTAATCCATATTGACTAAGTCAATGGTCCCCTCCATCTTCTACATTTCTCTTAGTAAACATTTTTATGTTTCTGAGTGATCTTAATTCTCTGGAGTGACGATCCTACCTTCACATCCCTACATGGCTCCTTAACTTTCCAAAATGACCAAATAGGCTTTACAAAAAAAAAAAAATCATCTTGGTAAAATAATTTGAAAATAGCTATTGTGACTCTTATTACTTTAAATATGTTAAGTAATCCACAAAGTAACTTTCAATTACATATTTTTTCTGATACCTATTTCCCTGGTACTGACAAAGAGCAACTAAGGAGAATCAGTCATCTGTTCACAGGGAAATAAGAATTATTTATACTTTCTTCCCATAATTTAAACTGGATGTAACACTGGGAAAAACTACATTGTCAAATGATTATTGAATTGTCAATTCATTGTATTGTATCAGTCTTAGGGTGAGAACCAGGAATGTCTCCGTCTTAGGGAAGAAAACACTTTATTTCATTATAGATAGATAGAAAGATAGATAGATAGATAGATAGATAGATAGATAGATAGATACAATGGACTATTGAAATTTTTACCTTTTGATAATATTAGTCATATGTTAGTTCTCTTATGTTCTGAATATTTTGGAAACTTCTGAAATGCTTACAATGCAAAATGATTTTAGTATAATAGTAGAAATATATCATAATAAAGTTTTAAACTAAATGATGAAAAAATAATGAGCAGAATGTCTTTCCTATTTGTCTTTAGAATAATATAGATCCATTATAGATGCACTTATGATGGATCAATCAATATCTAACAAACAAAACAGTGGTGAGATATGATATCCTTTGAACCAATAATTGAAAAACTTGAAAAATTAATCCTCTTTAGTGTTCACGGAGTAAACTTTACTTTTCAGATGTTATTCATTTCATGAGTGGCTATATATGTCAGTAACTGAAGAGTCTGAGTCCAGAACTAAACCCTAAGTGTGATCTCTCAGGCCTGACCATAAGCTGTTGCAAGGCTTTGCCAGGCAGGCCCGTGGGGGAAAGCTGCCCTTCCCTCGCCAGACTGGATTCACAGTCAGTGCATTGCAATTTTCTCAAGGGTGTTGTAGTCGAGGACTCCTGTCCATGCCCCACTCCCAGCAGGTCAGCCACGTTCACATACACAGTTACATTCCAAGACCAGGGCTCTCCAAGACCAGGCCTACTAGTCAAGGGGCCTTGGCGAGTCATATTTCCCCACTTCACTTCTCCACTCGTAACCCTTCTCCCTCTCTCTTGCCCTAGCTTTGTTCCTTCAGAGCCAAGGAAACACCTTTTTCTCTGAAGCAATCTTCCTCTACCTACGTCCTTGCCAATGCTACATGCCTTTTGGCCTCCTTTGGTCATGGTCTTTGAGGAAAAATGGAGTACTTAGGAGCAAAGTTTTCTTTTGCTTCACGTGTCCACTGCCATGGGAGGTGAATAGCAACTTGACTGTTACTTTCAATTGGGATTGTTGCCCTTAACTGACCACCATAACATAAGCAGCACTGCACTAATAGTATGTTTATAAGTTTACTCATCAAATTTTAAGGGTTCTATCTGTCATGTATTGTTGTCAACATCATATTTTCTTGTGCTATACTCAGCATAAATTTAAAGTGGGCAGTCCTTTATATTCTTTATATTCTGATATAACAGTGGTTGAGGACATGAAAATGAATTTTCTGATTTTTATTCCTGTTTTGTATTACTCATTTTTTATCTAATAGTCTGTCTTTTGCTGAATAAAGGTGATTGTACTTCTTCTAGTAGTTTCTTTATAATTAAAGCTAGGTAAATTAGCCTATAGAACTCACAACTGGTAATTAATCTTTATGAACTATAACCTGTACCATTTTAATGATATTTTTATGACATTTAATGTTTCTTCACTTAATTTATCCTTTCCTCATGTTAGGATAGCCACATTCAATTTGATTTTTTTTTTTTTAAATTCTGCCATGAAATGTAGTTCATAAAGATGAAAAAATCAGCAAACTAATAAGTTCCCACTTTCACGTTTCAGTTTTCTTTCGACTATTCTTTATGAAGTTTTACTTTCTCTTAACAACTTTTATACTTACAATGCATTTTACTTATAAAAGTAAATATATTTGTTTCTTAAATCATCCATTTAAATAAATTTATTATTCTTTGCCAGTTTATTTCTGTGTATGTTATCCATTCAATTTTTGATTGGCTAAACTGTATCCTACATAATTATATGGAGCAAAGTTATAGCAACTATATTTTCTGAGCTTTATAATTCTCAAAAATATTCATTTATCAGAAGGAAGATGCGTTTTTAACTTGGTATAAAATTCTTGTATCATACTTTCTTAAATAATTTATTGATTTAATTTTCTAGCCTTAGTATTAACCTAAGGTCTTTTTTGTAATTTGAAAATTTTTATGAATTATATATTTACATATTGAACAGTGTCTTAGTCCATGTGGGTTATAATTTGCAAATTTGGGGGTAAAAGTTTAAACTGAAGCTTCAGTTTATTTTACTGTTCCAATATTTTGCACCTCTTCTTTGATTGCATTAATTAAGTGCTCATCAGATATTTTCTATTCCATAGCTATTTTCTATGATGTCTAACACATTTTTCTTTTTTTTTTTTTTTTTTAAAGGAAAGACAGAGAGAAGGAAGGAAGGATAGAAGGAAGGAAGGAAGGAAGAAAGGGAAACATTTTTAAACATTTTCTTGTTTTATTGTATTCTGTTTCTCCGTTTTTGTTACATGGGCTGGGGCCGGGAATCGAACCGAGGTCCTCCGGCATAGCAGGCAAGCACTTTGCCCGCTGAGCCACCGCGGCCCGCCCTCTAACACATTTTTCATTTTATCGTCATAATGTTTATTTTTCACAGTCTTGTATTCTAAATCTGATACTGGGTTTTCTGAAATGTCCATTGGTTTGGGGCCTCCACCATTTTTCCCCTTTATTTCTCCCTCTTTATCATCCTTATACAATTACTTGTTAGAGCCTACAAACTTTATTTCTTAAATTTTTTTTTAGTGTATTTCCTCCCTATCTAATCAAGTTCTTATTATTTCTTGTCAAGGTCATTATATTATCAATATAAAAAGGTGGCCACCTGCCCCAATTGACCCCATTGGCATCCTAAATGTGTGCTTGTGTCTCTGCTTCATGAGCTTTTCCTTTCCAATCCTTCCTTTCTTTTCCTTCTTCCTTCCTTTCTTTTTTCCCACCCTTCCTTCATCCCCCATCCCTCCCCCTCTCTCTTTTTCTTTCTCTCTTTCACTTTCTTCTCCTCCTCCTTCTTTTCTTCTCCTCCTTCTTCTTTCTCTGTCTCTTATTCTTCCCTTTTCTTCCTTGAAGGTTGCAGTGAATTTAGATTGTATTGATGAGCATAGTTCTGTCTTTTCCATTTTTAAAAATTTCTAGGGTATGTCATAATAAACTCTATTAGTGTTTGATGTACATATGAAGGTATAAAGCTTTTACATTAAAATGTGATGAAATCCAGAGGATAAACCAGTGATATCCCTTCAGATTTTCCTGCAATGTTCTAGTCACAACATCTCTACTTCAAGGATACTATAAAAGACATTTCCAACAAGACAAAATGTACCAGTATGGTACCAGCCAGAGATAGCTAATTCCTTTCACTTTTGGTATTATGGTAGAAGAGTTCCATATTGCCATATCTGTCATCCTCATTTTATTCTTTCATAACATACTTTTTGTTTCTTTGTTTTTTGTTTTTTTCTTATATGGGCAGGCACCAGGAATTGAACCCGGGTCTCCAGCATGACAGGCAAGAATTCTGCCAGTGAGCCACTGTCTCACTGTGTCATAACATATTATTTTTAATTAACCTCTTTCAGTAGCAATAAACGCAAAAGGAAAAAAATCACATTTAATGAGGAATGGATCATTGAAATTTCTTTTCCACGAAAGTTAGTGATGAAAGGGACACACGTAGGAAAATTGGCTTACGCTGGCCAACTGCCATGGCACATGGCAATCTTAGTGACATCACAAGAATGCACACACGTAGATTCCCCTGCAAACAGAAAAGAAATAATTCTGTTGAATCTGTTTGCAAACACTTATATACCTGTACAAATAGAAGAAACATCTGTTGAAAAAAGTATCATTTACACCTAAAGTGAGTAGTTATTGGAGGAGCGCTGTGCCCAAACACACCTAAAGGCTTGATATTGCAGAGTGTACAGAATCATAAATTTCTTTTAGTTTAAATGACTTTTATTAATTTGGTTCATTCATTTTCAGTTCTGAACTTGTGCATGAGTGAAAAGCGAAGTATTGAGGTCAATGTGTTCATATTGGCAGTTCAGTATTTTTTAGTAAAAATCTGAATACATATTTCAGTGAAACATACACACTGGTAAAAACAGTGTTCGTATGTAACAAAATAGCTACACAATTAGTTTTGGTACACTTATAGTCCACAATTGTGTGTATACAAGCTGAGACGTACAAGTAACAGTAGAAAAAATACATGTACGTCTATCTATACAGGGTTAGAATAAATGAACCGCTCGTTTTTAACTAAATGATATTGAATATAAAAAGTACATTTTCAGGGTGCTTTTCATTATCAATTAATTTGTAGAATTATTTGCTGTTTTGTAGTACTACTTTTAAAACAATGAATGTGTCTCACTATGGTATTGAAGTATTTTGTAAATAAATCCTGTAAATTTGGTTGCATTTTGTTCAAATTTGAAAATATTAATCAAATGATTTGATGAGTAGTACACTGAAAAACTTCAGGTCTTGATGCTTTTACAAAGTGAAATCTTTGAAAATGAACTTGAAAAACTAATCCATTATAACATCTACATAAAGCAAAGAGGGACTGAAAAAAATAGTGAATGACTCCCTAAACAGTGTAGAAAAATTGAATTCAGAAACTCTATAGTTGTTTTTTGGAATATCTCAATTTGTGACAAAAATCTTTGGATGTGCCTGCTATTTTAAATACATGCATATACATACAATTATGCATGCAAATATAATACGACAAATAATTTATAATTTGGAAACTAAATTTTCAAAATGTCATAAACAGACATTTTTACTATAAAAGTATTTATTGCAGACAAGTACTTTGAAGACTAAAAAATTTATATCTGAAAATCATAGTAATTAAAATATTGTCCATTTGGTTTATTTTCATGTGAGCTATGGAAGTGGCATTTTCTCATTTAAAATATAGTCTACAGAGAAATGTCAATTGAAATAGTTAATTTTTAATTCATTATTGTAAAAGCAATTTGGTATAATGTTGCTGGTAATTTAATTAAGTTTAAAATAGTAAGTTTATACCACAAAAATGCCGTTGAAATATGGCACTCAGGAATTGCATGCCTAAGAAATTGGTTAGAGCTAGTGAATAGCGGCATGAAGAATTATTCAATTTGAGGATAATTGACATATCATTGTTTAGATTTTCTCTAAAACAAAATATATATTTTGTTTTAGAAACATATTTTTGGAAATTTCCAAGATTAAATAGGATTTTAATTCTTTTAAAATATTTAAGCACCTCAGATAATGTCATCCTTCATGCCACTGTCCGTACAATACTCCCATCTGAAGCACTGGGCCTATCTTCTACTTAGTTTATGCTAAATCATCCAGCAAATCTCAGTCCTTATAGGAAGCTTGATTTGAGGAAGCCTAATTTGATACCCTGTTTGGCCTAAGTGCCCCTCCTATCCTTTTTCTTAAGATCCTATACCTTCATCTCATTTACTTATGCTTTGAATGATCTTTTTTTCAATTATTCACTTGATTATAAAGTCATTAATCACAGACACATTGTCTTGTTGGCCTTTGAAATCTGGCAAGCTGGCGTGGAGTTTGCACAAAGTCAGAGGGGAGCAGAGTTAGACTCAGGATGGTAATAATTAAATATTATTAAATAACATAATAGTTAATCTAATATTTGACTCTTTTTCAAGCATATAGGAAACAAGTTCACTTATAATTTAAAAATCTTAAAAGTGAAATAATAAAATATTAAACCTTTTGCACCAGGAAAAGTTCTTAAAATAATACACCCCTGAAATCAGAATAACTACCTGAAAGTTTTGAGTGCCAGGGAATACTATTAATGACCTGGAGGTAGTCATGAATATGGGCTAAAATGTGCCGTAGCAATGACCTACTTTAAGATTTTAGTTTCGAGATTACTATAGAAAGAGGGATCTCAGCTGACAATTCTAAGAAGAGGAAGGGAAAAGAAGACAGATCCTTCCATGATGTATTCTTGATTACTCTAACATAGCCGTGAAAGTTTATATAGCAAGTTACTTCAAAACCATCTTGATGTTGACCTCCAATATACTCTCAAACTACAATTATGTTGCAATTACTTGGTTATGTTTCCTTGTCCACACGCGCAGAAATAGCAAGTTCTGTGAATATATGAGCTACATCTGTTTCAATAACAGTTGAAGTTCAAGTACTGGACTTGCATCGTTCAAATGGTAGCTATGAAATAAATACGTTGAATGGAAAGAAAGCAGCCAAGAGGAGAGAGCACAATTCTGATTGGATCACCTCCAGTTTGATGTACTGATACAGGAGAGACTGAACACAGGAATTCCTGTAAATCAAGTGAATAGGTTGTCTGATTATTAAGGTGAGCTGCAGATCATCTGGCTAAGGAGAAAACGCAAAGCTCTCAGCTGCAAAGCATTTAAATTCTCCTGAACCAGCTGGCCTGCTGTGCCTTGACTTCAGAGATAAGAGCAGTTGTGATATGTTTTTGAGTTAATTTGTGAGTTAAATTATCACAAAAGCATAAACAGATTTACACAGTTTTGCTTCTTTCTTTACAAATTTCAGACAAGCAATGTAAATAAAGGTAAACGTATAGAAGTGTGCTAGCACATTTAACAAATATCGTTATTATCTAGCAATTTTTATATTACTCTGAAAGATCGTGATATTCAGTGATTTGTAATTTGCTGTAAATCTCATTTTTATATGCCAGGTACATTGATTGAAGGTCTGAGTAACTCAGCAATCAGCTCTGGAATTGACTAATATCTAAACCTCAGTTTTGTTTTACCTTGCTTAATTCTCAAAATACAACAACTCATATATATTGATTTTTTTTAAAGTTTTCTTTTTGGTGGAAAATGACCAAGAGACTAGCGACATAATTTAACTAAAAGGAAAATTTGCTGGGCAAGTATATAATCTGATACAGAGCATCTTGATTTTTTTCTAGAAGTATAATTCAAGAAAACAGTGGGACAAACATTAAGGTGCATAATTATTGATTAATGACTGCTCCTATGATGATTAGGTACATAGGAAACAATTTTGTGATTTGCCTTCTGCTCTGAGTTCAGTCTTTTTTTAAATTTTATTGACAAACATTCTATACCAACCAAGCCAAAATCTGAATTTTATTTTAATGTTCTATATCAATCAATTTCTGTAAAGCATATATGAAATGTAATTGCCTCCAGTAATACTTCCTGTTAATCCCCAATAATATGGATACACCTGATTATGCTATGTCCCTGGTATTATGCCAAGCTATGACTTTCTATATCTACTGAAATCTTTTAGTCAAAGATAAGCAGCCCTTATTCCAGAATATATAAGTAATCACTACTCTCACTGAAATTTGTCTATGCTAATTTTTCTCCTAAAAGTTTATATATTTTTTCTTGGGCATACTCTAACTTTGCTGAGGGATTTGAGCTTCTTTATAGCTAGGATATTTTCTAAAAATCTCTGTATTCCCCATTTCAACAAGTAATAATGTAGTAGCTTTCTTCAACGAATAACATTCTATTATTTGATTATACCTTTGGAACTTAATATGCTTATTCTTTGCCAGTAAAAAACACATATGCATAAATATATATTTCTTTAAATATTTCATGTTTTAAACCAAAAGTGAAACTAGGAGATTATAAATCAAGTCCCTTTACATTTTTTTAGATAAAATGGCAAGTGGCAAGTTATTGTAACTGCAATTTCTTCAGAGGAAACAAGTAACAAAGTCTAGTTAAAAAAAAAAGAAAACTTTTGAAAATCTATGATTGGGTAAAACATCCTATATCTTATTTCCTTTTGAGAATTTGTAATGATTTTGTTTATTTTATCACAACATAATGAAATGCTCGTACTTGGTAAAACTTGCCTAATGGTTTCTTCTATAAATGAAACATTTCATTTGAATAGCATTGTACTGATCTTTACTGTGCTATTATCATATTAGAAAATGCAATATATTATAGCAACTAGTAAAGAATAACCAAACTCTAATGCAAGGAAAATACAGGTGCTTAATAATTTGTTTAAAAATAGTATACCCCTCATTTTTTCATTGTTCTAAATCTATTTTTCTGCGATTAGAATAAGATTCCATAGCACAATCTGAAATCTTCAGTCGTCCTCACCATTAATAAAAATGGCAATGAAATAGCATTTTCCAATCAAAATGCCTTATTGGCTGGCCCCAGAGTGACCTATGAGAAGACCTGAAGAGCCTTTGCTATCTACTAACTTGACATCCTGTTAAATAAGCACACAGGATTAAGATTGAGACATTCTGGACAATAATCAACTCTGGAGCACAATGTATGTAAAAAAAAATAATAATAATTGACCTGGAAAAGCGTAGCCTGGGACAACTGATGGCTTCGTAGTCTATTTGGAGATGAAGGAATAGGGTTGTTAGAAGCCAGAGCAATATCAGATGTCTGAGTAATTTGATGGTGCTTTCAGGGGGAAAAACCCTACAATCCAAGCACTGGCTTTTGAAGCATTACCTAAATCTGATAAAAAATTTAAAAATTCTATCAAGAAATCATCTTGTTCATCTCTTGGTTCTTCCCACGTACAACACGTCTTACTTCTGTTCCTTGGTGCAGAATTTCAAGATTTTCATGGATCGTCTTTATTCAGTTGTTAATGCAAACTTATCCTTTAAAAATCAGCTCACAGTGAAATTAAAGTCCATAATTTACCAAATGGAGATATATCAATATACCTCTTTAAATCCCAGGTGTGATGAATTCTTGGTGAACACATTTTTTTTTTCTTTAATGATCTTAACTGTTAATATTTCATAATAACATTGCCTATGTTTTTTTTTTTTTTTTTTGATGTGGGCAGACACCAGGAATCGAACCCAGGTCTCTGGAAGCCCATGTCTTTTTGACAGTGGTGTTATTATATTTGTTTAGTGATCAGAAGAAAATGATTGATCACTAGAGTATCATCTGATGCAGGAAGCTTCTATATAATGGGATAAGAGTATCTATAATTCCTAGCTCTTTTACTTTAAAAGAGTATGAGAAATCATCTGGTATAGTTGAAATGTGTGTAAACCGAAGATCTCCATAGGCTCAACTTGTTCTGAACCCAGCTATCACTTTAAATATAGAAATCTGGTTTGTGAGAGTCGTCTGGAAAGTGGCTTGTTCATGCGAGGATGCTTCTAAACAGTGAATCTAATGGAAAGAAATTTTTATTAGTTATCTGTACCTAGAGTTATCTAATAATAATAAGGATGAAGCAATCAATTTCTTGAGCATAGGACAGATTATCGCATGAAAGATAATCTTATCCCTTCATTTTTAGCATATCATAATGCAAAAGGTAAAGTGTTCCTGAAAATTCAAAGTTGCATTGTCACATATTTTAGCCATTTCTTTTGTTCTTTAGCTTCTCATTTATTCTTGCAATGCTCTTGCACGTCCAGGTGTTGAACAGGTTGCAAAATTAATTTACATTAATCTATTATCTGATCAACTGTGATTTCCAAAGAAAAGATGGAATCAAAAAATTTAAATATGAATTTGTAATTCAAATAAAATGAGCCTATCTATAAGGAATTTTTTCCATACAAACCAGAAAATAAACAACTTATCAAGAGACAATATTTATTTTCATTATGTCTTGAATGAAAATGATAAAGATATTTAGGAATAACCTAAGTGACTGGTGCATTGCTAAACTTGTTTTAACAGATTAATCTACATCGTGAACCCAAGAGGGAATATGAGAAAGTGGACCTAACGTTTGTATACCATGATGTAATACCCGTTCTTTATTCACACGAGACATTTAATTGAAATGGAAACAAACTGAGTGATGATTAGAGCATTGCTGGATGCTCACTCCAGGTTCTCAAAATGTAAAGAAAATCTCTTCTTGTGCATGCTTTTTTGTGATTCCAGGGACTAATTGTATAAATTAGCCAAACCTCAAATAAAGTAGGAGGAGATATGTTTGTTTTCAAATAAGAATAAAATACTCCAAAATAGAAAAGAAAATAAAGAATTAAATGTCTCTGCAGCTATTTACATCTGAAACTTCAGGAGAATTGTTTTTTATCCCAGATATTTAATTTGTCTATTTCCATTGCATCAATAGAGACATTTCCATTATCGTAAAAACAAATTTTAATTTATTACAAAGTAGCGAAAACGTAGAAGCATGGAGAGTTAATAATACAAAAGCTTGTGTTTCTTACTCTCTTCAATATATATATATATATAATATATATATATATTATATATTACTAGATATTAACAATGAAAGAACAATATGGATTAAAGTTATACCTTTGAGGTATAATAAAAATTATAACAATATTTTATAAACAAATATTTACACAATAAGTAAAGTAACTCATAAATTTTATATGACCAATAATCAGAAACATTTACAATTTCACCAAAAAGATTAAGAGGAATAATTTTTTGTTGGTCTGTTTTAAAGAATTATTTAGGTTTCTTGAATATGCATGCATACATGAAAGTAGTACATTTTAGGAGATAATTTTCTATTATATTTCATTTTACTATAAAAGATAAGCATGATTTTTCATGTCTTTACTTCTTCCCAAATATTCTATTTTTCACAAAACAGAACACAGAATTCAGCAAGCTATAGTTATAGAAATTAAGGCCAAACTCTCAAACTTTTCCCTGCTTTTAAGTGTCATGCTCTCTAGTTTTTCAATCTAGAGAGTGTGACTGCATAATCAGCACAAATGAGAAACACAAAGATATTTCCTTTTTATTTATAAGTTCTTACAAAATCTTTAATAGCAGAACACAATATGTCCAAAATGAAAATCACACCAAACATAGTTTCTTATTTGCATTTGGGATCTGGGATTTATAGGGGTGTCCAAAACTCATTAGAAAACCAGTAATTTCACTATTCAAATCAACACTTTTGTGATTGGTAGGAGAGAAATCTGGTCATGTAGCGGACTCTCATTGGCCTTCATGTGTCCCCCTCACAGGATCTTTCATCACCAGTTTCAGAAGAGCAGCAGGTCTTCCCAGGTGAGGAAACTGGGACATCTTGGTCTTGCTTTCACTCTGTCTTGATGCAGAACTTCAGAACTCCTACTAGGGCTCTGCATTTTAGGTGATTTTCCATTTGAGCCTCTAGCCTTCTTAACCTTTTACCAACGTCTCTAATCATCAGCTTTGGCTTTCCTATGTCTGGGCGCATGCACAGAAATGAGAATTTCTCCCTGGCTGGATTCCAGGCCCATCAATTTCAAGCACAATTGTGTATATGCAGCACACTTTTCTGAGGCACTTGTAGCAGGACTCCAGATATTTTGCTGATAAACTGCAAAATTGACATTTTATTTAACACAATCTCTTAGTATTCCCTTTAACTGTTTAAGAAAAGAAAAACTTGATGACATAAGTGTTTTGAAATATTAGATTAAGTGTTGTTGATGATGTAGATAAAAGGCACATATCATCATAAATTGTTATTGTTTGTAAATATGAGAAACATTTTTCAAAAGCCATGAGGCATTATATGAACTAGGTGACAGAATATCTGAAATCCTACACATGAAAGGACAGGAAAAAGAATGGAAAATTATGAACCAGGTCTCAGTAGGAATAAAGTGACAGCATCATGTGTTAATGTACATGATGCCTATAATACACATGTTATAGGCATCTCAGAATGAGAAAAGAAGGGAAAAAAGGAAGAAAGAATAATGGTGGAAATAATAACTGAAATTTTCCCATGTTTTATGTAATACATCAAATTACAGATCCAAGAATTGCAGAATACCCCAAACAGAATTGATCACTATAGACCTACTCCAAGACAATTACTAATCAGATTATCAAACACAAAGAATTGTGAAAGCAGAAAAAGAAAAGCAATCCACCACACAAAAGGGAAGTTTGAAAAGACCATGTGCAGCTTTCTCAGCAGAAACCATAGAGGTAAGAAGGCAGTGGCATGATATATTTAAGAATCTGAAAGAGAAAAAATTGCCAACCAAGAATTCTATTCCCAACAAAATTGTACTTCAAAAATGAGGGGGGGGCGGGCCGCGGTGGCTCAGCGGGCAAAGTGCTTGCCTGCTATGCCGGAGGACCTCGGTTCGATTCCCGGCCCCAGCCCATGTAACAAAAACGGAGAAACAGAATACAATAAAACAAGAAAATGTTTAAAGATGTTTCCCTTTCTTCCTTCCTTCCTTCCTTCTATCCTTCCTTCCTTCTCTCTGTCTTTCCTTTAAAAAAAAAAAAAAAAAAAAAAAAAAAAAAAAAAAAAAATGAGGGGGGACTTCCGGAGAAGATGGCGGCTTAGTAAGACACGCGGGTCTTAGTTCCTCCTCCAGAACAGCTACTAGAGAAGTAGAAACGATTCAGAACAGCTCCCGGAGCCACGACAGAGACCAAGAAGACAGTGTACTCCATTCTGGAACGGCTGACTGGCTGGAACAACCCGCTCCGGTGAGATTGCCGAGGGGCGCGGGCTTCTCCGGGCTGGGGCGGCAGGTGGCCAGAGTCACTCCCTCCCTCCTTCCTGGGCCGGCTGGGAGAATTGGACAGGCGGTCCCCTCAAGCCACGGCGGCTGGCGCCCCCCCCCATGCACAGCCCCCAGGACCAGCTGGGAGAATTGGATCGGAGAACCACAAGCCGCGGAGAATAGGACCGGGGTCCCTTCCAAACACGTGGCTTCCCAGTCCAGCTGGAAACGGTGGATAGACACTTCCCCAAGCCGCGGCGGCTGGCACCCCCCCCCCCCCGCTGAACTTGGCACCCCGGGCCGGCTGGGAGATTTGGATTGGCACTCCCCCAAGCCTCTTCGGCTGGTGACCCCCCCTACAGTGAGAGTTTGCCAGTTAAAGGAGCAACAGCATCTTTTACTGGTGGGACCCGCAGAGAGATGAGCGCCACGAACGCCACCTACTGGGTAGGATAAGAAAAACAGAGCCCAGAGATTTCCCAGAAAAATCTTTTAACCTGAAGGGTCTTACACCCAGGGAAATCTGATTAAATGCCGAGATGCCAGCAGAAGATAATGGATCATGCTAAGAAAATTGAAAATATGGCCCAGTCAAAGGAACAAACCAATAGTTCAAATGAGATACATGAGCTGAAACAACTAATGCTAAATATATGAACAGAAATGGAAAACCTCTTCAAAAATCAAATCGATAAATTGAGGGAGGACATGAAGAAGACATGGGCTGAAAAAAAAGAAGAAATAAAAAAACTGAAAAAACAAATCACAGAACTTATGGGAGTGAAGGACAAAGTAGAAAAGATGGAAAAAACAACGGATACCTACAATGGTAGATTTAAAGAGACAGAAGCTAGAATTAGTGAATTGGAGGATGGAACATCTGAATTCCAAAAAGAAACAGAAACTATAGGGAAAAGAATGGAAAAATTTGAACAGGGGATCAGGGAACTGAATGACAATATGAAGCGCACAAATATACGTGTTGTGGGTGTCCGAGAAGGAGAAGAGAAGGGAAAAGGAGGAGAAAAACTAATGGAAGAAATTATCACTGAAAATTTCCCAACTCTTATGAAAGACCTAAAATTACAGATCCAAGAAGTGCAGCACACCCCAAAGAGAATAGACTCAAATAGGCATTCTCCAAGACACTTACTAGTTAGAATGTCAAAATTCAAAGAGAAAGAGAGAATCTTGAAAGCAACAAAAGAAAAACAATCCATCACATACAAGGGAAACCCAATAACACTATGTGTAGATTTCTCAGCAGAAACCATGGAAGCTAGAAGAGAGTGGGATGACATTTAAATTACTAAAAGAGAAAAACTGCCAACCAAGACTCCTATATCCAGCAAAACTGTCCTTCAAAAATGAGCGAGAAATTAAAACATTCTCAGAAAAACAGTCACTGAGAGAATTTGTGACCAAGAGAACAGCTCTGCAAGAAATACTAAAGGGAGTACTAGAGTCAGATACGAAAAGACAGAAGAGAGAGGTATGGAGAAGAGTGCAGAAAGAAGGAAAATCAGATATGATATATAATACAAAAGGCAAAATGTTGGAAGAAAATATTATCCAAACCGTACTAACACTAAATGTTAATGGACTGAATTCCCCAATCAAAAGACATAGACTGGCAGAATGGATTAAAAAACAGGATCCTTCTATATGCTGTCTACAGGAAACACATCTTAGACCCAAAGATAAACATAGGTTGAAAGTGAAAGGTTGGGAAAAGATATTTCATGCAAATAACAACCAGAAAAGAACAGGAGTGTCTATACTAATATCCAACAAATTAGACTTCAAATGTAAAACAGTTAAAAGAGAGAAAGAAGGATACTATCTACTAATAAAAGGAACAATTAAACAAGAAGACATAACAATCATAAATATTTATGCACCAAACCAGAATGCCCCAAAATACATGAGGAATACACTGCAAACACTGAAAAGGGAAATAGACTCATATACAATAATAGTTGGAGACTTGAATTCACCACTCTCATCAATGGACAGAACATCTAGACAGAGGATCAATAAAGAAATAGAGAATCTGAATATTACTATAAATGAGCTAGACTTAACAGACATTTATAGGACATTACATCCCACAACAGCAGGATACACCTTTTTCTCAAGTGCTCATGGATCATTCTCAAAGATAGACCATATGCTGGGTCACAAAGCAAGTCTTAACAAATTTAAAAAGATTGAAATCATACACAACACTTTCTCAGATCATAAAGGAATGAAGTTGGAAATCAATAATAGGCAGAGTGCCAGAAAATTCACAAATAAATGGAGGCTCAACAACACACTCTTAAACAACGAGTGGGTCAAAGAAGAAATTGCAAGAGAAATTAGCAAATACCTCGAGGTGAATGAAAATGAAAACAAAACATATCAAAACTTATGGGATGCAGCAAAGGCAGTGCTAGGAGGGAAATTTATTGCCTTAAATGCCTATATCAGAAAAGATGAAAAGGCAAAAAAGCAGAAATTAACTGTCCACTTGGAAGAACTGGAGAAAGAACAGTAAACTAATCCCAAAGCAAGCAAAAGGAAAGAAATAACAAAGATTAGAGCAGAAATAAATGAAATTGAAAACATGAAAACAATAGAGAAAATCAATAAGACCAGAGGTTGGTTCTATGAGAAAATCAATAAGATTGATGGGCCCTTAGCAAGACTGACAAAAAGAAGAAGAGAGAGGACACAAATAAATAAGATCAGAATTGGAAGAGGAGACATAAACACTGACCTCACAGAAATAAAGGAGGTAATAACAGGATACTATGAACAACTTTACACTAATAAATACAACAATGTAGATGAAATGGACAAGTTCCTAGAAAGGCATGAACAACCTACTTTGACTCAAGGAGAAATAGATGATCTCAACAAACCAATCACAAGTAAAGAAATTGAATCAGTATTTCAAAAGCTTCCCAAAAAGAAAAGTCCAGGGCCAGACAGCTTCACATGTGAATTCTATCAAACATTCCAGAAAGAATTAGTACCAACTCTCCTCAAACTCTTCAAAAACATTGAAGTGGATGGAAAACTACCTAATTCATTCTATGAAGCCAACATCACCCTCATACCAAAACCAGGCAAAGATATTACAAAAAAAGAAAACTACAGACCAATCTCTCTAATGAATATAGATGCAAAAATCCTCAACAAAATTCTAGCAAATCGTATCCAACAACACATTAAAAGAATTATACATCATGACCAAGTAGGATTCATCCCAGGTATGTAAGCATGGTTCAACATAAGAAAATCAATTAATGTAATACACCATATCAACAAATCAAAGCAGAAAAATCACATGATCATCTCAATTGATGCAGAGAGGGCATTTGACAAGATTCAACATCCTTTCCTGTTGAAAACACTTCAAAAGATAGGAATACAAGGGAACTTCCTTAAAATGATAGAGGGAATATATGAAAAACCCACAGCTAATATCATCCTCAATGGGGAAAAATTGAAAACTTCCCCCCTAAGATCAGGAACAAGACAAGGATGTCCACTATCACCACTATTATTCAACATTGTGTTGGAGGTTCTAGCCAGAGCAATTAGACAAGAAAAAGAAATACAAGGCATTAAAATTGGAAAGGAAGAAGTAAAACTATCACTGTTTGCAGACAATATGATCCTATACGTCGAAAACCCGGAAAAATCCACAACAAAACTACTAAAGCTAATAAATGAGTACAGCAAAGGAGCAGGTTATAAGATCAACATTCAAAAATCTGTAGCATTTCTATACACTAGTAATGAACAAGCTGAGGGGGAAATCAAGAAACGAATCCCATTTACAATTGCAACTAAAAGAATGAAATACCTAGGAATAAATTTAACTAAAGAGACAGAAAACATATATAAAGAAAACTACAAAAAACTGTTAAAAGAAATCACAGAAGACCTAAATAGATGGAAGGGCATACCATGTTCATGGATTGGAAGACTAAATATAGTTAAGATGTCAATCCTACCTAAACTGATTTACAGATTCAATGCAATACCAATCAAAATCCCAACAACTTATTTTTCAGAAATAGAAAAACCAATAAGCAAATTTATCTGGAAGGGCAGGGTGCCCTGAATTGCTAAAAACATCTTGAGGAAAAAGAACGAAGCTGGAGGTCTCACGCTGCCTGACTTTAAGGCATATTATGAAGCCACAGTGGTCAAAACAGCATGGTATTGGCATAAAGATAGATATATCGACCAATGGAATCAAATAGAGTGCTCAGATATAGACCCTCTCATCTATGGACATTTGATCTTTGATAAGGCAGTCAAGCCAATTCACCTGGGACAGAACAGTTTCTTCAATAAATGGTGCCTAGAGAACTGGATATACATATGCAAAAGAATGAAAGAAGACCTATATCTCACACCCTATACAAAAATTAACTCAAAATGGATCAAAGATCTAAATATTAGGTCTAAGACCATAAAAGAGTTAAAGGAAAATGTAGGGAGATATCTTATGAAACTTACTATTGGAGGCGGTTTTATGGACCTTAAATCTAAAGCAAGAGCACTGAAGAAGGAAATAAATAAATGGGAACTCCTCAAAATTAAATTCTTTTGTGCATCAAAGAACTTCATCAAGAAAGTAGAAAGACAGCCGTCACAATGGGAGACAATATTTGGAAATGACATATCAGATAAAGGTCTAGTGTCCAGAATTTATAAAGAGATTGTTCAACTCAACAACAAAAAGACAGCCAACCCAATTACAAAATGGGAAAAAGACTTGAACAGGCACCTATCAGAAGAGGAAATACAAATGGCCAAAAGGCACATGAAGAGATGCTCAATGTCCCTGGCCATTAGAGAAATGCAAATCAAAACCACAATGAGATATCATCTCACACTCACCAGAATGGCCATTATCAACAAAACAGAAAATGACAAGTGCTGGAGAGGATGCAGAAAAAGAGGCACACTTATCCACTGTTGGTGGGAATGTCAAATGGTGCAACCACGGTGGAAGGCAGTTTGGCGGTTCCTCAAAAAGCTGAATATAGAATTCCCATACGACCCAGCAATACCATTGCTGGGAATCTACTCAAAGGACTTAAGAGCAAAGACACAAACGGACATTTGCACACCAATGTTTATAGCAGCATTATTCACAATTGCAAAGAGATGGAAACAGCCAAAATATCCATCAACAGATGAGTGGCTAAACAAACTGTGGTATATACATACAATGGAATATTATGCAGCTTTAAGACAGGATAAACTTATGAAGCATGTAATAACATGGATGGACCTAGAGAAAATTATGCTGTGTGAGTCTAGCCAAAAACTAAAAGACAAATACTGTATGGTCCCACTGATGTGAACGGACATTTGAGAATAAACTTGGAATATGTCATTGGTAACAGAGTCCAGCAGGAGTTAGAAACAGGGTAAGATAATGGGTAATTGGAGTTGAAGGGATACAGACTGTGCAACAGGACTAGATACAAAAACTCAAAAATGGACAGCACAATAATACCTAATTATAAAGTAATCATGTTAAAACACTGAATGAAGCTGCATCTGAGCTATAGTTTTTTTTTTTTTTTACTATTATTACTTTCATTTTTTTTCTCTATATTAACATTCTATATCTTTTTCTGTTGTGTTGCTAGTTCTTCTAAACCGATGCAAATGTACTAAGAAATGATGATCATGCATCTATGTGATGATGTTAAGAATTACTGACTGCATATGTAGAATGGTATGATTTCTAAATGTTGGGTTAATTCTTTTTTTTCCGTTAGTAAATAAAAAAAATAAATAAATTAAAAAAAATTTATTTGGAAGAGTAGTGTGCCCCAAGTAGCTAAGAAATATCTTGAGAAAGGAAAATGAAGTAGGAGGTCTTAAACTACCTAATTATGAAGCACATTTTGAAGCTATATAGTGGTCAAAAGAGCATGGTACTGGCATACAAATAGGAATACTGGCCAATGGAATCGAATTGAGTATCCAGATATAGATCTTCTCATATATGGAAATTTTTTTTATTTTGTTTTGTTTTGTTTTTTTGCATGGGCAGGTACCAGGAATCAAACCCAGGTTGCTGGCATGGCAGGTAAGAATTCTGTCACTGAGCCACCACTGTCACACCACCCCGGAAAATTGATTTTTAAAAGTCAGTTAAGCCAACCCAGCCAGGACAGATCAGCCTCTTCAATAAGTCGTGCTTGGAGAACTGAATAAGTATGCAAAAAATGAAAAAGGATCTATATTTCACAACCTATACAAAAAGTAACTAAAAATGGATGAAATACCTAGACATTGGAGTTAACACCTTCAATCTTTGGGGAGAAAAATGTAGGGAAATATCTTACAAGTATTGTAATAGAAGACAGTATCCTAGACTTTACAACCAAAGTATGAGAATTGTAAAGAAATAGATAAATGGGATCTCCTCAAATTTAAACACTTTTGTGCATCAGAGAACTTTGTCAGGAAATAAAAAGGCAGCCTATGCAATGGAAGACAATATTTGGACACCACATTTCAGGTAAGGATTTATTATACAGACTATATAAAGAGATTCTTCAACCCAACAACAAAAAATACAAACAACCCAATTAAAAAGTAGGCAAAACACATGAACAGATACTTCTCAGAAGAGGAAATACAGATAACTGAAATGCACATTAAAAAAAAAAAACTCAACTTTACTGGCTTTTAGGGAGATACAAATGAAAACCTAATGAAGTATAATCTGAAACCCACTAGAATGACCATTATCAAAAACCAAAACACACAGACACACACAATAGAGAAAATGACAAGGGCATCAGAGGATGTGGAGGATTTCTACTGATGGTGGGAATGAAAGTGGTACAACTGTTCTGGATGGCAGTTTGGTAGTTGCTCAGGAAGCTAAGTACAGAATTACCATATGATCCAGCAATCCCATTACTAGGTATATATTCAGACGTACTGAAGGCAATGACACAACTGGAAATTTGCCATTTGCACACCAGTGCTTACAGGAGCATTATTTACAACTGCCAAGAGATGGGAACAGCCCAAATATCCATCAGCAGTTGAGTGTCTGTTCTAGTTTGCTAGTTGCCAGAGTGCAACACATCAGAGACAGATTGGCTTTTAATAAAAGGGGATTTATTTCATTAGTTCTTCAGAGGAAAGACAGCTAACTTTCAACTGAGGTTCTTTCTTATGTGGTGTATTAGTTAGGGTTCTCTAGAGAAACAGAATCAACAGGGAACACTTGCAAATATAAAATTTATGAAAGTGTCTCACGTGACCGTAGGAACGCAGAGTCCAAAATCCACAGGGCAGGCTGCGAAGCCGATGACTCCAATGGATGGCCTGGATGAACTCCACAGGAGAGGCTTACCAGCCAAAGCAGGAATGCCACCTGTCTCCTCTGAGTCCTCCTTAAAAGGCTTCCCATGATTGCATTTAGCATCACTAATTGCAGAAGACACTCCCCTTTGGCTGATTACAAATGGAATCAGCTGTGGATGTAGCTGACGTGATCATGACCTAATCCTATGAAATGTCCTCATTGCAACAGACAGGCCAGCGCTTGCCCAATCAGATGAACAGGTACCACAACTTGGCCAAGCTGACACCTGTCCCTAACCATGACAGTCCACCCCTTGTCAACTTGGCACCTATATATATATATATCACCTTAGATCATACTTAATTTCCAAATGAAAACAAATAAGCACACATTTTTTCTTTTACCTGACAATACTCAACTGTCCTGCATATAACTGGAAACACATTAAATCTCTCCAGAATAGGGTGCAAATCCTTGGGCAACATTCATTCTTAAACTTGATATCTTACAACTTAAATAGTATAACACAAACAAAACAGCATTACAGTCCTCATTTCTGTAACTGATCACGTGGTCGAAGTTCATATTTATCACTACCTTCTTCCACTACCCATTCAATGTTCCCTTTCCCCTCAGCAAGCACTTCAGCTAGCCGTGGTTCTTTGCCTGGTGGGGTGACCCAAACCTTCATTCCTGAAGTCTCAGAGCCATTAGTGGTCCTGCCTGGATTGTGTTGTTGCAGTTTTCCATTGATTTTAATCACAGGGCATGGTAGTAGTAATAGACGCCCCAGGGGATCTCCTATATTCCAAGAAAACTCTTCTTTACCTCCATTATGTAGTTGCAGTCCTACTTCCTTCTGATAGTCAGGGTCAATTACCCCAGACAATAATGTAATCCCCTTCTTGGTGTGTTGATCCAGAGGCATAAGTAGCCCAAAGTGGCCAGGTGGCAATCTTAACTTCCAGTTCAGTGGTATCACTGTTGTTTCTCCTGGAGAAAGCACACCCCGTTTTGGAACTAAAACGTGTAGACCAGCAGAACTCAGGGTAGCAGGGACAGGAAGCAAAAATTTTCCTAGTGGATCATTAGGAGTAATAGTGAGTGGCACCACACCCATTTCCACCCCTTGGTTCCTGGACCCATGGATCCTGGCTATGGGAGAAACAGCACCATACAGCGGACGCTGATTCAGAGCATACACAGCTTTCTGGAGAACATTACCCCAGCCTTTCAAGCTTTTGCCACCTAGTTGGCACCGTAATTGAGTTTTCAAAAGGCCGTTCCACCATTCTATCAATCCATCTGCTTCTGGATGATGAGGAACATGGTAAGACCAGAGAATTCCATGAGCATGTGCCCATCCCCGCACTTCATTTGCTGTGAAGTGTGTTCCTTGATCCAAAGCAATGCTATGTGGAATACCATGACGATGGATAAGGCATTCTGTAAGCCCACGGATAGTAGTTTTGGCAGAAGCATTGCATGCAGGGAAAGCAAACCCATTTCCAGAGTATGTGTCTATTTCAGTTAGAACAAATCACTGCCCCTTCCATGAAGGGAGTGGTCCAATGTAATCAACCTGCCACCATGTAGCTGGCTGGTCACCTCGGGGAATGGTGCCATATCGGGGGCTGAGTGTGGGTCTCTGCTGCTGGCAGATTGGGCACTCAGCAGTGGCTGTAGCCAGGTCAGCCTTGGTGAGTGGAAGTCCATGTTGCTGAGCCCATGCATAACCTCCATCCCTACCACCATGACCACTTTGTTCATGAGCCCATTGGGCAATAACAGGAGTTGTTGGGGAAAGAGGCTGACTGGTATCCATAGAACGGGTCATCTTATCCACTTGATTATTAAAATCTTCCTCTGCTGAAGTCACCCTCTGGTGTGCATTCACATGGGACACAAATATCTTCATGTTTTTAGCCCACTCAGAAAGGTCTATCCGCACACTTCTTCTCCAGACCTCTTTGTCACCAATTTTCCAATTATGGTCTTTCCAAGTCCCTGACCATCCAGCCAAACCATTAGTAACAGCCCATGAGTCAGTATACAAACGCACCTCTGACCAGTTTTCCTTCCAAGCAAATGAACAACCAGGTGCACTGCTCGAAGTTCTGCCCACTGGGAGGATTTCCCCTCACCACTGTCCTTCAAGGACACCCCAGAAAGGGGTTGTAATGCTGCAGCTGTCCACTTTCGGGTGGTACCTGCATATCGTGCTGAACCATCTGTAAACCAGGCCCGAGTTTTCTCTTCCTCAGTCAATTCACTGTAAGGAACTCCCCAAGAGGCCATAGCTCTGGTCTGGGAAAGAGAAGGTAATGTGGCAGCAGGAGTGGAAACCATGGGCATTTGGGCCACTTCTTCATGTAACTTACTTGTGGCTTCAGGACCTGCTCTGGCTCTATCTCATATATACCATTTCCACTTTACAATAGAGTGCTGCTGTGCACGCCCAACTTTATGGCTTGGTGGGTCAGACAACACCCAACTCATGATAGGCAACTCAGGTCTCATGGTAACTTGGTGGCCCATGGTTAAGCGTTCAGTCTCTACTAAGGCCCAGTAGCAGGCCAAAAGCTGTTTCTCAAAAGGAGAGTAGTTATCTGCAGCAGATGGTAAGGCTTTGCTCCAAAATCCTAACAGTCCGCGTTGTGATTCTCCTACTGGGGCTTGCCAAAGGCTCCAGACAGCATCTCTATTTGCCACTGACACTTCCAGCACCATTGGATCTTCTGGATTATATGACCCAAGTGGCAGAGCAGCTTGTACAGCAGCCTGGACCTGTCGCAGAGCCTCCTCTTGTTCAGGTCCCCACTCAAAATTAGCAGCTTCTCTGGTCACTCGATAAATGGGCCGGAGTAGCACACCCAAATGAGGAATATGTTGTCGCCAAAATCCAAAAAGACCAACTAGGCATTGTGCCTCTTTTTTGGTTGTGGGAGGGGCCAGATGCAGCAATTTATCCTTCACCTTAGAAGGGATATCTCGACATGCCCCACACCACTGGACACCTAGAAATTTTACTGAGGTGGAAGGCCCCTGTATTTTTGTTGGATTTATCTCCCATCCTCTGACACGCAAATGCCTTACCAGTGAATCTAGAGTAGTTGCTACTTCTTGCTCACTAGGTCCAATCAACATGATATCATCAATATAATGGACCAGTGTGATGTCTTGTGGGAGGCAGAAACGATCAAGGTCTCTGCGAACAAGATTATGACATAGGGCTGGAGAGTTGATATACCCCTGAGGTAGGACAGTGAAAGTATATTGCTGACCTTGCCAGCTGAAAGCAAACTATTTTTGGTGGTCCTTACTAATAGCTATTGAGAAAAAAGCATTTGCCAGATCAATAGCTGCATACCAGGTACTAGGGGATGTATTGATTTGCTCAAGCAATGATACTACATCTGGAATAGCAGCTGCAATTGGAGTTACCACCTGGTTGAGTTTATGATAATCCACTGTCATTCTCCAAGACCCATCTGTTTTCTGCACAGGCCAAATAGGAGAGTTGAATGGGGATGTGTTGGGAATCACCACCCCTGCATCTTTCAAGTCCTTAAGAGTGGCAGTAATCTCTGCAATCCCTCCAGGAATACGGTATTGCTTTTGGTTTACTATTTTGCTTGGTAGGGGCAGTTCTAGTGGCTTCCACTTGGCCTTCCCCACCATAATAGCCCTCACTGCACGAGTTAGAGAACCAACGTGGGGATTCTGCCAGTTGCTCAGTATGTCTATGCCAATTATACATTCCGGAACTGGGGAAATAACTACAGGATGGGTCCGGGGGCCCACTGGACCCACTGTGAGACGGACCTGAGCTAAAACTCCATTGATCACCTGGCCTCCATAAGCCCCCACTCTGACTGGTGGTCCAGAGTGACGTTTTGGGTCCCCTGGAATTAATGTCACTTCTGAACCAGTGTCTAATAATCCCCGAAATATCTGATCATTTCCTTTTCCCCAGTGCACAGTTACCCTGGTAAAAGGCCGTCGGTCTCCTTGGGGAAGACTTAGAGGAAAGTCAACAGTATAAATTTGTGGCAGTGTGTGGTTTCTTCCCCATAGGGACCTGGCCTCCCCTTCATTCAAGGGGCTCAGGGTCTGTAAACTGTTTCAAGTCTGGAAATTGATTAAGGGGCCGTGACTCTGTGTTTTTGTAATTCAGGTTAGACTTCTGTTCCCTTGACCTAGAACTCTTTTGTTTATACAGCTCCAACAAGAATTTAGTAGACTGCCCTTCTATTGTATTTCTAGGCACCCCATGATTTACTAGCCAATGCCACAAATCTCTGCGTGTCATATAATTTTGATGCCTCCTTTGAGTTTGTTGTCTATTATAATACCCACGTCTACCCTGTCTTTGGTGATTAAGTGCTGCCACCTGGCTTCTGCCAACTCGGGATCCTGTCATCCCCATTGTGTTTAAGGATTCCAGCTCAGTGACAGCAGTTCCTACAGTAATATCTGACCTACAGAGAAGTGCAACCACAGAGCTCTTGAGGGATGATGGTGCTAGTCTCACAAACTTATTTCTCACTGTTCTGGTAAAAGGTGCATCTTCTGGACATTCCTGGGGTGTAAGAGCAGGCTTTGCATGATAAATCCACTCTAACATCCCAATCTCTCTAAGCCTCTGGATCCCCTCATCTGCATTATACCAGGGCAGTTCTGGCATTTCAACCTCAGGTAATGTTGGCCACCTTTTGATCCATGTTTCAACCAACCACCCAAACAAGCTGTTAACACCTTTTCTAACTGCTCTAGCTATAACATTGAATGCAGAATCTCTGCTTAGTGGGCCCATATCAATAAATTCAGCCTGATCCAGCCTTATATTCCTCCCACCATTATCCCACACTCTTAAAATCCATTGCCACACATATTCCCCTGATTTCTGTCTATATAAATGGGAAAACTTACACAGTTCTTTTGGAGTATAACGTACCTCCTCATGTGTGATACTTTGTACCTCACCTTTAGGGGCCTGTTGGGACTTTAGTCTAGTTATAGGTCTAGAAGAAATGAGGGGTGATGGGGGTGGGTCATGAAAAGAATTAGAAATATCTTCCAAGCCATTTGCTTCAGGGCTTTCATTTGCAGTTTCATCTGGTGAAACAGGATTAATAACTCTAGGGCTAATCCCTTCAGGAGGAGGTTGGGTGGCCAATTCCTCAAGGCAGGCTGGAGGTGGGGCGGCTATGTCCTCAGGGCAGACTATTACAGGGTTATCTAAAGAAGGCTCAGCATGGTCTAGGGTTTCAACCTCACCCCCAACATCATTATCAATCCATATGTCACCATCCCATTTTTCAGGGTCCCACTCCTTTCCAATCAATGCCCTCACTTTAACGGCAGACACCATGTAAGTCTGAGATTTCAGTTTACGTTGTAAAGTTGCTACTCTAACAATAAGATTCTGAGTCTGATTTTCAGAGATCTCAAGTCTACGGCTACAGGAAATAAAATTTTCCTTCAGGATACTCATAGAAACCTCTACATCTTTCAGACGGCACTTAAGCTTCTTGTTTGAAGCCTTAAGCCCTTCCCTTTCACCCTTTAATGTAGACAGTGTATCTAACAACAACCAACCAACATCTCTATAACTCTTATTTCTACAAAACTCTGTAAAGGTGTCAAAAACATTATCCCCCAGAGTCTGGCTTCGTACAAGCGAAGCATTAGGAGAATCGAATGATGATATTTTGACTATCTCCTTTGCCAACTCAGTCCATGGATTGGGAGTGTCATTCTGATTACGGGAATCAGAGTCCTTAGTGTCTCTGAGCCCAGTCAGAGTAGAAAACCATTCATAAAAACCCATTTTTAAGATTCTGTTCCTTAAGAACCACTCCTGGTACCAAGATGTATTAGTTAGGGTTCTCTAGAGAAACAGAATCAACAGGGAACACTTGCAAATATAAAATTTATGAAAGTGTCTCACGTGACCGTAGGAACGCAGAGTCCAAAATCCACAGGGCAGGCTGCGAAGCCGATGACTCCAGTGGATGGCCTGGATGAACTCCACAGGAGAGGCTCACCAACCAAAGCAGGAATGCCACCTGTCTCCTCTGAGTCCTCCTTAAAAGGCTTCCCATGATTGCATTTAGCATCACTAATTGCAGAAGACACTCCCCTTTGGCTGATTACAAATGGAATCAGCTGTGGATGTAGCTAACGTGATCATGACCTAATCCTATGAAATGTCCTCATTGCAACTGACAGGCCAGTGCTTGCCCAATCAGATGAACAGGTACCACAACTTGGCCAAGTTGACACCTGTCCCTAACCATGACATGTGGGAAGACACACGGTGATTTCTGCTGGCCTACTCTCCAGGCCTCTGGGTTCCAACAACTTTTCCTGGGATGATTTCTTTGTGCATCTCCAAAGGCCTGGGCTGAGGTGCGAGTGCTGAGACAAGGTATATCGAGCTGCTTGAGTTATGCTATGTTGAACTCTCATGTTTAAGCATGAGCCAATTAAATCAAACATCATTTATTGCAGCAGGCATGCCTCCTAGCCGACTGCAGATGTAATAAGCAACAGATGAGGTTCACGTACCATTGGCTCATGGTCACAGCAATAGAACTAGGCGCCTTCACCTGGCCAACTTGACAACTGAATCTAACTACCACAGTGGCTAAACAAGCTTGGTATATACATATATTGGAAACTGTAAGACAGAATAAAGTTATGAAGCATGTAACACTGTGGATAAACCTTGAGGATATTATGCTGAGTGAAATTAACCACAAATAAAAGGGCAAATAGTGTATGGTCTCACTAATAAGAGCTAGCATTGATGAATGAACTTTGAGAGTTGAAATTAAGAACACAGTTTATCAGGAGATGGAAAGAGGGTAGAGATGGGCATTTGGGGCTGAAGGAATACAGATTGTGCAACAGGACTGACTATAAAAATTCAGACATGGATAGCATTGTATTACCTGATTGTAGCACAATAATATAAGTACACTGAATGAAGCTGAATGTGAGTATGATTGAGAGAGAAGGGCTGGGGGCACATGTGAAACCAGAAGGAAAAATAGAAGATAAAGACAGAGATAATCTAATTTAGGAATACCTAGAGTGGACATTTAATCATTAAATGTATAAAACATTTTTGCGTGAAGGATAACAAATGCCAACATTGCAAAATGTTGAAAATGGGATGGTATATAGGAAAAAGTACAATCAATGCAAGCTAGGGCCTATAGTCAACAGAAACATTGGAATATGCTTCCACTGACTATAACAAAGGCATTATGTCAAAATTAGATGTCAACAGGTGGGATTATGTGGAAGGCATTTGGACTTTTTGTGGAAGAAAAGGAAATGTCTTCATATAGATGATGGTGGTGAAGGCCTATCTATTTACTTAACTTGGATTGTATGACCCGTGAATAAAACTGTTTTAAAATGAACAAAGAGAACTAAGTGCCCGAGAAAATGTGGGGAAAGAGATATACCTATTCACTGTTGATAAGGAAACTGAGAGGTGTAGCCCCTTGGAGGGCAGCGTGGTGGTTCCACAGGGGGCTAAGGGTGGGGTGGCCATATGATCCTGTCACCTCATTGCTCAATATATACCTGGAGATGCTGCATATGGGGACATGAATGGGCATTTGCACACTGGTGCTTATGGGTCATTGTTTGCGATTCACAATGGAAAGATAGGAGAGGGAGACCTGGAAGAGGGCACAGAATTAATGAGAACTAGTAAGGGAACAAAGTATAAAAAGATGAAGAAAGAAAATACATTCTGCTATGGGTCTCTTTTTGTTTCCTGGTGGTACTTGGGTATGCGGGTGCTCACCACCCTAGGTCTCTGTGGTCTTGGGACCTTATGCCTAGATATATCTAGGGTGCTAACTCCCTGCTGTGATTGACTTTGTGGTCTACATTCATGGTAGGAGGTATCAGGGCCTTGTTAACACTCTACGGCCCCTAAGCGGAGTGGGACCAAGTGAGGGGAGGTGCTTGTAGAGGCAGGTTCAAGTCACAGATCTGCTACCTTCTCTTTCACTGTTTTTTTTCTGTTCATTTGTTTCTTCGATACAGCATTAGCAGAGTCCTTTTCAGTAATCTATAATACTCTTGATCCAAGCATGACAAACTTATCCTTTTATTAGTTGTTTCTGAAGGGAGACTTTTCTGAGGGCTATCTCTCCTCACCATATTGATGATGAAGAAGCCTAATATTCTCTAATTAAGAAAGTCAAATCCAACATTCAACAATGAATAAATCATATGCCAAATATACAAAAGTCATTAGCCATGGAGGAGAAAATCTGATCCATATGCAGAAGGAGAACCTGCCAGCAAAAACAGATCCTAAAATAGCAAAGATATACAGGAGAAAACAATTAAAATAGTACAGGGTGCATGGGTGGTTTAGTGGTAGAATTTTTGCTTTCCATGCGGGAGACACGGGTTCAATTCCTAAACCAAAAAAAAAAAAAAAAAGACATATTTCTTATTTGAAACTGTGCAAGAAAAGAAAATGCAATGGAATCACACTTTTCAAGTACCAAAGAAAGAAAATAGTTTACTTAGAAGTATATGTAGGGTGGGCCACAGCGGTTGAGCAGGCAAACTTCTTGCCTGCCATGCTGAGACCCGGGTTACATTCCCAGTACCTGCACATGCAAACAAACAAACAAACAAGATCTATTGGGCGGGTCACAGTGGCTCAGCAGGCAGAGTTCTGATTTCCAGAAATCAAAAATCACTGTCTACTTGTTTGAAATTCTGGAATCAATACTTTAGGAACTTCAAGCTGTTTTCATAAATTTGAGACTTTGAAATTTTTCATAAATTTGATATTTTTTCTGCCACTGAGTTCCCTAAAATAGTAACAGTTTTTGCAACTTAATTTGACAGTGTTTTGCTATTGACTTAAATTACATAATACTGTATTCTATATTTCTTTCTTCACCATAATTGGGTTTCGCCTCCAAAGATTATTATTTCTATTGCCTATAGCTGCAAAAATTTTTATGGCAAGAAAATAATAACAGCAAACCTTGCATGGTGCTTAAAAAAAAATCAAGAATCTGTATGTGATGGAGATTTCCACTTCTTTCAAGCTTGACTGTGCTGCTGCTGCTGCTGCTTCCTCTTTCCCCTCTTCTTTTTCTATACGTACCACAGTCTTCTGGGTTTGGGCAGGAGGGCAAGTTTCTGGTGATTAGGTTAGTCTGTGATCTCGACCAAAACTACGCATATTCTTTACCATTTTTCTCACACTGGCTTTACTTACTTATTAGTATTTCCAATATATCTAGAAAAGACAGGTTACTAATTGGGTTTAATAGTTCTTCAACCAGCACTCTAAGGATGGGTGCTCTCAGATGTGGCCAACTTGTGTCTTCTAAAATTTAATCCTAATACCCCTTTGCTCTTTACAAAGACAAATTAGGTTGTCAAAATCCATTTTTTCCAATATATTAAACATGGTGTGTTTTTATGCTCATGTTTTAAAATATTTGTTAAATATTACAATATATGATGATAACTGGTGTAGAAAGGTTAAGTGAGGGATGCCATGGGGAGATTAAAAAGCAGCTTTAATTCTGTTTTACGAAGAGACAGCATAGTTAGTTGGTGAAAGTAATGGTTGGATTTAAAAATGAAAGAAGATAGCATTCTAAAGGAGATGCACTACATGCAATGACCTACTTCTAAAAGATCTGAAACAAATAAGTTTCTTTGGTGATGTGAGGAGAGACCTAATTGCTGGTTGGGAATGAGGCTGGAACATTAAGCATGGCCTGGTAATAAATGGCTTTTTTATACTAAGCTGAAGATTTTCTAGTGCAAGCAGTAAACCTGTGGAAAGGTAAAAATGGAATGGATGATGCAAAATTAGTTTTTTGTGCTTCGTTTTTCATATTATTATGAAAATCAGGATTGCCATTTATTTCTGTGGCCTTTCTTAGACTGTGGATTTGATTCATGGTAGAGTTCTTGCAATACCAAACTTGAGGAATTAATCGGAGGATGTATAGATAATACTGAAAATAACTGACACTCTATTCAAGGATCATGTTCTAGAGATCAAGCATGTTATACTTGATTGCCAAGTTAATCGATCATACATGGAACACCCAAAATTGATATGCATGCGCCCTAGAGAATGGGAATTAGTCCACTGTTCCCAAAGTGGTTGAGTATCTAGCTTAGTATGAACGTTGAAGGAATTTCCAAATTGATGGGTTCTCTAAACACTGATAATTCATATCCATTCAGTCTTGTCATTTTTCACCACACATGTTCCAAATTGAAGCAACTTTGCTATCTGTAGCTGGGCCTGGAACTGGAAGATGTGGGGTCTCTGCTGTTATAGCCTTGAACATGATGTTGCCTATTCTGTATTATTATTATTACTTCTTTGTGTTGGAAGAAACCTACAATTTTTCTGGAGCCTCTGGATCCAGACCCAAGACTACTGCTGTGGTAAAGCAGACAAGGTATTGAAAAATCTATTTATCTGATCCATTCAAGTGAAAGAACACTAGAGGCAGGAAGATTTGTTTAGAAGTTGTTGGTAGATCAAATAGGAGGTGCGCATCTCAGGAGATAAAATAAAGACAGTGGGATTAAAGGAGACTAAAGGGATGAAGGGATTCCAGAGAGGGTTAGAATTTAGAATAAATAAATTTTAAGGATTAATGTTACTTATGTTAAGCATAAAAGATAAGGAAGGATGTTAAATAACTTCTGAGTTTTTATCTTAAGTTACTCAATCAGAGATGCAAGTTGACAAATAAGGGATTAAAGAAGACGGTGAATTCTTTCCTAAACTTCTGGAGATATATAAAGAATGGGGAGGCTGAGATTAATAGCAGTCAGTGCTTTCATTTACAGACTCTAATCAATCAAACACAAATCATGTTTCTTTTTATCTTACTAATATTATTGAAGGACGCTTAGTGTTGCTATAGATGTTATTTTTATTTTTTCCTAGAACATTTTTCTTGAACTGATAGAATGAACTATTTAATACACCAATAGATGTTCTGGAATTTTTGCCTCTTATTGTTCTATTTTTAAATTTCTGGCCAATTCCTTAGTCACCTTGTTCAAATTTGCCTTTTGTTTTATCTACAAATTTGCCATAATACACACCTACAAATAAACTCTTCATATCTGAATATGCAACTTATAATATAAAATAATAAAGTATAATTTATTTTATACTTTTGCTGTGGCACATACTGCTCTAAGTCACACACACACATAATTTCTTTTGCATTCTTCTTTATTTTTTACCTTAACATAATCCTCAAGCCATATATATATATTCACATATATATGTATATATACACACAAATGTACATATATATATATATTCATAGTTAATGTTTTCTCATGGCACTTAACTCTTCCTGAACTAATTTTTTTTGTTTATATATATTTGCTTAAATATTTTAACCTGCATAACAGAGTATAAGACTCCTAGGGGATAGTTCTATATCTGATTTAATATTCATACCCCTTACAAGACTTCTCAGTGGTTGTTGATTCATTTTTGGTTGCATGAATAACTGAATGAATGAATAAATTAATTCATCTATCACTTAGGGGAATATAGTCACAAAAAAAGAACATTGTGTATTGTACTAAACAAGTACTTGGATGGAAATTTGTGAAGAAAATAACATTCAAGTGCATTTAGTTTGGGTCATATATAAGCTCTTTATATTTTTGTCACCCTGAAGTAAATTACCTAACATAATCCTCTAGTTATTTTTTTTTCACATATTTTTAATTTAAGAAGACAAACAAGGATGCACGGGTGGTTCAGTGGTTAGAATGCCAGCCTTTCATGTGGGAAACCCACGTTCAATTCCCAGACCATGCACCCAAGAAAAAAAAGAAAACAAATATACTTAGAACCAACAATGGATATCTTAGCTTAACCATAGGCATATTTAAATAAAGTATCCATATAATCATTGTAAAGCTTGTGTCTGCACAGTAAGTTTCATAAACCAATTTAAAATTAAGGCACAAGGAAAAAATCTACATATTTGGATAGCAAAGTTGTTAAATTCTAAGTATTAAAAACTAAGTTAGATACAATTTGATCAGCTGTCAAAACTGAGTATGTTCTCAAAATATTGTCAAACATTCTTATAAATATCTGCATAGCTGTAGTAATGACCTATGTTACTAAACATTTTACTTATTTCAGGAAAATATGAAGATACAGATATTTTTACAATTAACATCCAGAAATATTAGCCACCAAAAATGGATATTTTATTAATCATTGTAATAACAGTTTGTACAATATGTTTCATTAACCAATTTAAAATTAAAGCAAGGAAGGAAAAATATCTATAAATACAGATATCAGAGTAACTTGAATTCTAAATATCCAACAGTATCTTAAATGCTATTTGATAACTATTAAAATTGCATTCTCAAAATGTCAAGTAAAAAGTTGTTACAAATATCAACTTTGCTATAGTAGTTGATAGTTTTTTTAAACCAATTTTTGGTTTTAAAATATAACATATATACAAAGAAAAGAAAGAAAAAAAGCAATAATTTTCAAAGCACTCTTCAACAAGCAGATACATAATCCTCTAATTACTATAAATGAACGTAAATAATGGTATTTTTCACTCCTGAAGGGTACCACTTAGATGTGTATATCTAAACTAAAGGACTATATGTCTTAAAAAAAAAAAAAAAAAAAAACTTAAAAGAAATGCCGGGCAGTGTAATGGTGGCTCAGTGGGAGAAATTTCACCTGCCATGCTGGAGACCTGGGTTCGATTCCTGGTGCCTGCCCATACAAAATAAATAAATGGATAAAATAAAATAAATGTTAATATGGGGAATAATTTTCCAGTTCTGAGAAATTATTTTGAAATGGAATATTTTGCAGAAGGAAAATCACCAAGAGTGATTTAATTGCTTAAGTTTGTAGGCTTCTCTTTTTAAGATTTTGTAAATATATTCTGAAAAATTAAAATAACCCTTAGCTAAATGTGGAGGGAAAGGGTAAGCTTGTTATATTTTGTGTAACGTTATCATTTAAAGCCATACTTTTCAATCAAAAGCTTCCAATATGAAATCTACAGAGTTGGGTGTACTGTCCCATAGGCCTTGCTATGATGATTAAAATGTTTCATATTTGCACATTCTTATCCATAAGTCCTAGCCCTCCATTGCAATTGAACACTTGAAATATGGCTAGTGACACAGAACAACAGAATTTACTATTTTATTTTATTTCAATTAATATAAATTTAAATAGCCACATGTGGCCAGTGGCTGTTACATACGAAAGCAAAACTCGACTAATAGATTTCATGCAGAAAGAATTCCGCTTACAAGCTTGCACCTTTTAAAATGTATTACACATAACTAATATGAAAATAAATCATCACTTTCAGCTTCCTATAATAAGAAATTGCCAGAAGGATCCACAAAAGCCTCATTTTGGAAAGAAAAAAACAACTACTGATTTACCTGCATAATAATTAATTAGAGTTAGGAAATAACAAGCAATACTGTTAAAATGATACAAAAAAAGCTAACTATCAGAACTATTCAGGAAACAAGAAAGCATTCAACTTTGATGACCAAATTTAACAACATTTTTAAAAGTCTGCCAAGAAGAAAGTTTCCTTAAAAACAAAATTGTCTGCCAATTAGAATACACTGTATGATTTTTTTAAATATGTTTATTTGAAGGAAACAGATGATCTTCATTTGTTTGGTGTTTAAAGTATGTAAATGATGCCAATCATTTTTTCAACTCTAGTTATTTCATTTGGCTTTTATAACATTGGCTAACATGAAACAAATAAAACTTATAGTGGTTTTGCTTCTGGTAATTTGGATAATTTGAAAGAGCTTTCCAAATTGGTCTAATATAGTTGACATAGTCTGATTCGGAATTAAAATGGGTATTCCTATTGGAAGTTAGCACAAAGTAATAGAACCGTTTTTGGTTAGCCAGCTAAGTAGATTTATTTAGCATAATTTTCAAGAAGTTTATTCTTTTTTTAATTTCCAATAAAATCAAAGAGATTTTCATTTTCTAATTTTAGGTAGCCAATTATAAAATTGTCTTAAAATACTCTCAGTGAGATGCATAAGAATTGAAATGCATGCACTTTGATTATAAAATCAATAAATATTTTGAAAATAAAGACTAAAGAGAAAATCACAAATAGTTCAGGAAAATATAGCCAAATTTATTTAAAAATCAATTACCATAAGAAAACACTTTTGAGCCTAAAATTTTTCTCAAGTCCTTATGCCAGAATACAAAAACGAATCAGAGTGAATTACATAGCACTTGCTTTCTGAAAAAAGGACTCACAACAAAATCATTAGAGGAGAGAAGAGGTTTTCTTTATCTGGTCTCTGATGGGAAACGATTTGATATATCATCAATGACAGATGTACAGATCTCTTTAATGGGTTCATTCATTATTTTGTCTTGTACCAAAGAAAATAAAATTTGTGTGCCTCCTTGACATTATTGTAACAAAAAAATTTGGCTTCTGAAACAAGACATCATAAGAAAATCCTATGTCCAAGTATTCATTAATTTTATTAGTTTTAGGCTTTAGGGATCTACATAAGAACTGCACCAAATAGGCACCATAATATAGAAATTAAAGGCACTTTCTAGGGGCAAAGATGAAGTTTGCTTAAAGCATACTCTTACTCTTGTCTAGAAGAACTAGAAAAGCTGGGCTAAAGATACATATCATTAAAATGATCTGTTTGAAAGCATGAAACATCTGATGAATACCGAAGCAACCAGTATATGAGAGGACAGGATCATGAAAATGTGAAACTTAAAGAGGTAAAGATAACATTTTTTCTTAGGGGATTTGCCAATTCTGTGTGCTGTGCAAGAGGCTGAGAACCTGGGCTACCTGAGCGCAAGGCCAATATAAAGATGTAGGAAAACAAAATTAGAGACAAGAATCATAATTCAGAATCCAGTTATCTCCTCAGCTTTCCCCTTAAGACATTAGCTGCAACTTAATCTACACTAGGTAGAAGACTAAGAAATTAAGCAGAAAACTTCTGTAAAGAGATCAGTATCCAGGGCATGAATTGGTATCTCTGGTGGGTTACACCTTCAGAGCGCAGGTAAACCAGAGGTAGACTGAACAGAATCCAGCTACATTCATAACGTCATAAACGAAGGGAATCGTCCATCACTCATTCTGCTGAGCAGATAAAAACAAAAACACTGAAATAATATAAAAGAAAACACCATTCAGAACAAAAACAATCAACCTGAAAACAAAATAAACATCTAATTATTACAGATGCAAAAACATCATGGCCCCTATGAAATTTTTTAAGAGATAGGAAGGAAAATATAAGCATTTTTATGTCTGGACACATGACAACATAGATGAAATGAATAGATTCCTTGAAAGATATATATTGCCAAAATGGAAACAATTAGAAACAGAAAAACTGATTGGTTCTGTATATTTCAAAGAAACTAAATATGTTATTAGAAAGCTTTTCAAAAAATAAAAATCTGGGTACAGATGGCTTCACTTATAAATACTATCAAGTGTATCATGACAGAATAATACCACTTCTTGTACAAACTTTCGTGAAAACGTGAAATGGAAAAAAATTCAAACTATATATTTAAGAGGCCAGAATAAACATATCAAAATGGACCCAGAAGTTTCAAAAACAGAAAATCAGAGATTATTACCATCATATACATAGAGAGGCAAGAATCTTTAAATATATTGGCATGCTGAATTCACCAGAAAATAGGTAATTCATCATGACAATTGGGGTTTATTCCAGGAATATAAGGTTGTTTTAAAATTGAAAGCCAGTCACTGTACTTTGCCATGTTAATGTAAAAAAAAAAAGGGGGGGGGGGAGAAATACATTTATTTGTCTTAACATTTCTAGAAAAATCAAATATAAAATTCAATGCCTCCTTATAGGGAAAATTGTAGCAAACTGGGAATATGAGAGAACTCTATGAACTTGATAATATCCATGTATGAAAATGTACAAAAATAAGGCATTATTTATTGCCTTAAAATGAGGAAAAAGATGCTGCTATGTCTTAATAAAGACACTTTTATTCAACCTTATATGGGAGGTAGTTGCCAGTACATAAAAACATTTCAGAAAATGGAAAGGAGGAAATAAAACTGTCTTTTCATAGGTACCACAATTGCATACCTGGAATAAAATGGAAGTAATCTTATATGAGCCAACTAATAAACAAACAAAAACTACAAGAACTAATATGTGGATTCAACAAAGTGACAGGAATATTTTTATGTAATAGTAATAATCAGTTGTAAAATTAAAGTTAAAAATGCTATTTACTAACCTTTAGTAAATGCCAATATTGGCCTTATTAGAATACTTAGGGGTAAATGTAATGAAAATGTGCAAAACTTCTGCACTGGAAATTATTTTAAAATTATTGAGAGAAATTAAAGAATATGGAAATAAATTGAAAAGCATACCATATTCATAACTTGCAAGTTTTATTATCATTAGGATGTCCATTATTCTCACATAGCCATAGATTTAACACAGTCACAATTAAAAACACAGTCAGCAAGTGCTTAAAGTTTTATGGAAATTTAAAGCAATCCAAACAACCAAAAAATCTTGAAATAAAAAGCTAAAGGTTTAATACATACTTAAAGATTTGATAATCAAGACATGGTATTTGTATAAGGATTGGCAAATATGTCAGTCAAACAAAAAAAAATTTCATTTTTTTAGGTCAGGCTTGCCATAATAACTCAACAAGGAAAAATACTCTTCAGAACATTTGAAGTTGAAACAACTAGATATCCATATGGAGAAAAAGAAACCTCAGTCTTTACCTAAAATCACATCCAAATTTAAATTTACATTTATCTAAATATATAAAGTAATATTATAGACTTCTTGACTAAAATATAAGAAAATAGTTATGATAAATTGAGATAACTGAGTAGTTCTTGACAAGACTCAGTGTGAAAATAGAATAAAATAATAGAGTAGGATTTTATTAGATCAAGAACTTGTATTAGCAGTCTTCTCTAGAGAGACAGAGCCAACAGGAGGCATCTGTAAATATGAGATGTATAAAGGTATCTCACGTCGTCATAGGGATGGGGGCATCCAAAATCGGTAGGGCAGGCTGTGAAACTGGCACCTCCATTGAAGAGTCTGGGTGAACTTCCCAGGAGAGGCTCACTGGAGAAGAAGCAGGGAAAGAGTCTCTCTTCTTCCTTAAAAGCCTTCAGCTGATTGGTTTATCTCATTTGTGGGTGCAAGACACGCCCTTAGTTGATCTCAGGTGTAATCGGCAATATATGCAATCAACTGACTGATGATTTGATATAATAACCTTCCGGTTAATCAACCAACCACAAAATGTCCTTGCAGCAATGGTTAGGCCAATGTTTCCCTGACCAGACAACTGGGCGTCATCACCTGGCCAAGTTGACACCAACCCAACCATCACAAAACTCTTTCATAAAATGAAAAGACACCATCACGAAAAATAATAGACAATATGCATCTGCATATATATGTGTTTCTAAATATGTATATATTTGGTTAAATGTATATGTACAACTAAAATACTAATATTCAGCATTGTTGCTAATAAAGAGAATGCAATTTAAGTCCACAATTAGCTGCCATTGCACATCTACTAGAATGGGAAAGACGAAGCACAGTAACATTGTCAATTTTGGTGAGGATGTGGAACAACAGGTACTTTTATATCTCTGGTGGGACTGCAAAATTTTATAGGTATAGAAAATTGTTTTACAGCATTTTTTAATAAAATTAAGCATAAAAAATAAAATAAAAGTGAACATAAACCTGTCCTGTAACTCAATGAGTCAACTTCTAGGTATTTACCAAAGAATAATTAAGGTATATGTCACTCAAAGAAAAAAAAAAGCTTTTAAAAATGGTTGATACAGCTTTATAAGAGCAAAATATTGAAATCACTCTAAATGCCCATCAACTGATGGGTTAATAAATACTGAACTATGAATGTATAATGGGATATCACTTGGAGGAAGTGAAATATACTGATACATTTAACATCATATACAAACTTTAAAATAAAAGCAAAGTAAGCAGAAACATACTTTGCAGAGGAAAAGAGGATAGATCTATGAGAGACCATTTAATGATTCTATTTATATGAATTTTGGAACAGATATAAATGATCTATTCCAACCACTCAGCTGGAACAGTGGTTACTGTGAGCTTCGTGGGAGAGGACATTTATGATCATCGGAAAAAGAGCTTGGGAGACAGGATTGTCCTATATCATGGAAGTAGTAATAGTTATATAGATATATACAGTTCTGAAAATTCATCGCACAATAACACTTAAGATCTCTTTGCATTTCACTGTATGCAAATTGTGCCTTAACATTATTTTAAAAACAAAGAGTAAATATCTCCTGCAAATAAAATAATATCTTGTAGAGTTTGATATATAAGTAAAATGAAAGATCACATACAATAGTGAAAATTATGTGAGAAGTTATTTTCAGTTCCAATGCACTTTCAGTCCCTGATATTGGTAAAGAAAAAAAAGGGGGGTGGGGGTGTTGGTTAGTAATGATTTAGTTCATTAAAATGTACACATGTAAAGGTACAAGCCGCAATCTCTAGAGTAACCACTATAGCACAATCCAGGAATATGTACACCATTACCTATTAGAGGAGAAAATAGAGTAATAAAAATATTGATTAATCACAAAAAAGTCATGTAAGAAAAAGAAAATGCTGAGAAAAGAATAAGTGAGTCTTTTAAATGTGAAACAAACCCACTTCTTGTTCATGCTTCAGCTGCTAGGTTAGGTGGAATCATTTTGCACCCCACCAACGTTCCCACAGAGAACAGCGAGACGAAGAGGAAAAGTTAAAAGTCATCTGTTCACTAGTAATCAGGACATGGGGAAGCAAAAAATGATAAATGATGCTAAAATTAAGTCAAGGGTGAGATACAGGAGAGGTGAGTGAGTGATGTATAGTTACTTTATCACTGTTTTACTTTGTCACTGGGTCTGGACCAGAAACTGGCATACAAGCCTTCCGCACAGCAGAAAGTTGCTGCTGGGAGAATCGGGATAAAACCTGTTAGAAAATCCTTGGCAGTCTTGCAGAGTTTAAATGATGAAATTTTAGATAAGGGTCTCAAACAGAGTTTTGTTCTTAGGACATTTGCCAATTCTGAAGCTTCACTGAAAGTCATTTAAAAACTAAACTGAAGGGAGGGCCGCGGTGGCTCAGCGGGCAAAGTGCTTGCCTGCTATGCCGGAGGACCTCGGTTCGATTCCCGGCCCCAGCCCATGTAACAAAAACGGAGAAACAGAATACAATAAAACAAGAAAATGTTTAAAAATGTTTCCCTTTCTTCCTTCCTTCCTTCCTTCTATCCTTCCTTCCTTCTCTCTGTCTTTCCTTAAAAAAAAAAAAAAAAAAAAAAAAAACTAAACTGAAAACTTCAGAAAAGCAGAGCATAGTTTCTCCAGTCTTGTAGTACTGAGTAGGCAATAATCTGTCCCTAAGACCTGCCAGGGTGTTGTAAATATAGCAGGCTTTTAAATGAAAGTACTGGAAGGCTAAAACCTAGGAGTAGATGGGCCTTCAACGAAACTGCAGCACAAACTTAACCTGTACTGTGATTGGATTATGGTGATCCAACACCTCTCCATCTGTTTAGCAGAAGAAATGAGCCCCCTTATTGGAAGAATATTCATGAAATCTGGTGTCCAGTTTTTAAAAGAAAGAAGGCTGAAGGGAAATAGAGTAAAGACGAGCAGAAAGTTGCTCAGGTGATCTTGACATTGCGTCATCATAAAAGGACTTCTGAATTGCTATATTTTCAAATCAATAAGGCAAAGACAAATTAAGTCAACAAAAAGATGATTTTCAATAGAGAACTGTAATTCGTAAAAAATAATCAAGTGGAATTCTAGAAAACCAAAATAAAATACAGTAAATTAAGCTTAATTCCATATAAAATGCTGCAGGAAAAACAAGAAATGGAAAGCACATCAAAATAAAATATCCAAATTAAATGGCAAAGGGATAAAAAGAATAGAAATTCATAAAAATATTGTGAGACATGTAAAACATAAAAAAAAAAATAGTGTAAGTCTTAAAGTGTTCAAAAATAATAAAAGGAAACATTTTTAAATGTTTTATGAGACCAGAATAACCATGATACCAAAATTTGATAAGGATTATTAAATGTAACTCAAATCACAAGGCAATTTACATAATGAACATAGTTGCAGAAATCCTCAGTGTTTATGAGAAAATTATATTTAAAAATAAATAAAATGGGCATATCATACTTTTGTGAGGTTCAGTTCTGGAAATACATTTTTGAATGTTTGAACTTAAACTGTAATTCACTATATTAATAGAAAGATATATTGGACTATTTTCCTTAGTGATAAGGAATAAGTCAAGGATATCCATTAAGCATCACTTTGATTCAACATTTTATTGGAGACCTTTGCTGGTCCAATAAAGCATAAGAAAGAAATAGCAGTCATGAACATAAGAGTATTAGTGCTGTATTATATAGACAATATGAATGTAAATATAAAACATATAAGGTTCTATTGACAAATTGTGAAGATTAACAGATTGTTCTAGTTTGCTAGCTGCCAGAATGCAATATATCAGAAACGGAACGGTCTTTAAAAAGGGGGATTTAATAAGTTGTTAGTTTACAGCTCCAAGGCTGAGAAAATGTCCCAATTAAGTCTATAGAAATGTCCAATCTAAGGCATCCAGGGAAAGATACCTTGGTTCAAGAAGGCTGATGAAATTCAGGGTTTCTCTTCCAAGTGAGAAGGCACATGGTGAACATGGCCAGAGTTTTTCTTTCAGCTGGAAGGGCACATGGCGAACACGACATCATCTGCTAGCTTTCTCTCCTGGCTTCCTGTTTCATAAAGCTCCCTGGCAGGCGTTTTCCTTCTTCATCTCCAAAGGTCACTGGCTCATGGACTTTCTGCTTCCTGGTGCTGCAGCATTCTCTGCTCTCTCCAAACCTCTCTTTCTCCAAAATGTTTCCTCTTTTATAGGGCTTCAGAAACTAATCAAGACCCATCCGAATGGGTGAAGACATGTCCTCACCTAATCCAGTTTAGCAACCACTCTTGATTAAATTACATCGGGAGATGATCCGATTATATTTCCAAACATACAATAATGAATAAGGATTAATCTGCCTCTATGAAATGGGATTTAGATTAAAACGTGGTTTTCTAGGGGACATAAATCCTTTCAAATCAGCACACAGATCATTTTAAAGATTGACAGATCATTTTAGTAAAATCCCTGAATATATAGTTACTACACAAAAAATAAATTACAAAGAGAAACCAATAAAGATAAAATTTAATTCAAAAATGATTCTACTGACTATAACATCACTAATGTCCAAAAATTAGAAATAAATCTAACAAATAATGTCAATAAAATCTTACAGAGAGAAGCTGAATCAGACGTTAAATTGAGAGATATATCATGTTATGAGATTGTAAATTTTAATAATATATATACATCCAATTTGGATGAATTGGGTATTCAACAAAAATCCCTATCAAAATACCAAATTATTTTGAGAATATTGAGAGGCTGATTCTAAAATTCATATGGGAAAATAAAGGACCAAATTAAATGAAGACAATAATGAGGAGGAAATACAAACCTGTAGGATTTACCTAACATATTACAACTGTAGTATGGTAAGACTTCTTTTTTATAGGAACTCCGCAAATGTGAGTTCAGGTATATGTGACTGGAGATTGAAAAAATTAAAGGCAGACAGAGGAAGAGAATTTAAAAAAAAGTTCTGTGATTGATATTGCTTATTACTACTAGAGTGTTTATTTACCTTATTTATAAAAAAGCGTGTGGTAGGTGTCTCCATATAAGATAAAGTTGTTAAATAATGGGGTCCACTATAAAACAGGGAGCAGGGCAGCATAATGGATTTTGCAGGGCCATTGGGGGCAAAATGCTAACCCAGCCAGGGTCTGCAGCCAATGCCAACCCCCGACTCCCTGATGTCACGTGACTTCTCTGCCTCCCATTGGTTACTATCGATTTTTTCCTCTGGGGGAGGGAGCAAAGAGACTTTGGGGCTGGGGAGGCTGATGGTTGCACATGGGGGAGATAGCATGAAAATTTCTTAGAATTCTTTCTATGATTAATTTTGTTTACTTACTCTTAGTAGCATGATTATTTGCCTTATTTATTTAAAAAATGTGATAGGTGTGTTCATATAAGAGATACTTAGTAAATAATGGGGTTAGCTATTATGCACAATTTCCGAATTACGCAAAGGCTCATGAAACATATTGGGCTCATAAAATGATGTTCTATTGTATTTGCAAGAATGTGATATTTCATTCCCATAGCCTCCCATACAGAGGCTATGGGAATGAAATAGAGAATTCAGATATATATATGTGTATATATATATATATACACACACATATATACACACACACATACATATTCATTTTATTTTTGGAAAAGTAACAAGAAAGATCTTCCAAATAAATATTTCATTTCATCATTGGAAAAATCAGTCCTGACCATAAAAAAATTAAGTCTATGTGAGTGTCAAATTTTAAAGCAATATTAAAACAGTAGTTTTTAGACAATGTAAGAGAATCTGTTATGACTATGAGTTAGGCAAAGATTTTTCAGTCAGTTTTGACAAAGAGTTAACTGAAAAGGGACAGTGATAAATTGAAATATATTGATGTTTACAACTATTACTTACATTAAGACAGTAACAAAATAAAGCCACAGAATTAGACAACGGATGTGTTTGACAAGGACATATAGTCTATATTTCTAAGGAACTTATCAAAATCATTATGAAAGTAGCAAAAAAGCCAACTGAAATACTTGAACAAAAACTTACTGAAACAACTTCTATATCACCATCAGCTCTGTGGGGAAAAAAAATCAGGGAAATGCACATTCATATTACAACGTGATACCACTGTGCACATACCAGCATTTGTAAAATGAAAAAAAATGCAAACTATCATATGTTGGCATATATGTGAAGACATTGGACCATTTATTGATAATGGAGCTTTAAATCTGTGTATTTACTTTAAAAACTGTTTGTCAGCATCACCTGAAGATTAATAAACACATATTTTGTAACTCAGCAATAACAGCCCCAGAAATATTCAACAGAAATATGTAAGAATGTTCACTCAAAGATATATTCTAGAATGTTAGTATCAACTTTTGAAAACTTTTGAAAAGTAATTACACATTCACAGAAAGACGCAAAGAAATATTTCAGTGAGATCCACAGCGCTGTCACCCAGCCTCTACTTAATTTTCTTATGCGCATTCAAGTTGTTACATGCATCTTTATATTGCTGAATAGTATTCCATGGTATGGATATATCACAGTTTAATCATGCATTCATTGAAAAGCATTTAGATAGATTCCAGTTTGGAGCTATTACTAATAAGCTGCTATAAATATTCCCATGCAGGTTTTTATGAGATTATAAATTTTAAATTCTCTGAAATAAATTTCAAGGAGTTCAATTGTTGGGTCATATGGTAGTTGCATATTTAGCTCTGTTAGAAATTAATAAAATATTTTCAGAGTGGCTGTACCAGTTTACATTCTTACCAGCAATGTATAAATGATCCAGTTTCTGTGCTTCTTGGCCAGTATTTTGCATTGTCACTATTTTTATTTTAGCCCTTCTGATACTCATGAAGTGATATTTTCTTTTAAATTTAATTTGAAATCTATACTGGCTAATAATGTTTAATAGATTTTCACGTGTTTATTTCTTCTTGGTGAAATGTCTGAATATCTTTGCCCATTTTTAATTGCATTGCTTATATTTTATTGTTTATTTCTGTGAGTTCTTTGTAATATTCTAAATACAATTCCCCTTGTCATGTGGGATCTGCAGATATTTTCCTGATTTTTTTAATTTGTCTTTTCAGACTAAAGAGTTCATTCTCAGAGTAAAAATGTTTAATTTTTGTGAGGTCCAGTGTGTCAGTTTTTCACTTATGGATCATTCTTTTTGTGTAAAATTTAAGAATTCTTTGCCTATACCTCAGTCCCAAAGACATCCTCCTTTCTTTTATTCTATATGTTTTACAGTTTTATGTTTTACATTAAAGCCCAGCACCCATTATACATCAATATTTTTATAAAGTATGATGTTTAGTTGCAGAATTAATAAGGTTCATTAGTGGCCTTTGAAAGTCCAATTTTTCCAGCACTATTTCTAGAAAAGATCGTATCTTTTCCATAGAATTATTTTTGCTGCTTTGTCAAAAACCAACTATGTACGCTAATGTGGATTGTTTTCTGCATTTTTCCATTAAAACTGTTTTTAATAGTCAAAAACTGGAACTGATTCAAATTTCTATCAACATTAGGATGGCTAAATAAATTGTGGTATATTCACAGAGTGTACTACCGCACAATTATAATATCAAATTACTGCTATACACATACACAAAAGCATGGATTAATCTTAAACATAATGATGAGCATTAGAAACCTGGATCACAGCAATTCACATTGCACATTCTCATCCATAGATGTTCAAAAGCCGTCTAAATAATCTACTGTTTGGAATCTAGAACAACAGCTTACCTTTCTAAAAGGGAAATTACTGGGAAGGGCCACAAAGGAACTTGTGTGGGACTAATGATATTGTTTTTTGATCTAGGCATCAATTAGTCTGGTGTGTTCACTTTGTGAAAGTTTTACACTCTTGATGCTGGGGAAGTCATGGGCACATGCTAGACAGCCATCTAACAGCCCTCGCCTATCCCCACCCCACCTCCTTTCCTGTGTGTGATGATGTTTCGGTCTGTATATATCCCACAACCCAAGGAAGATGTTAGGTCTGATGAACAAGTCCAACCAGACTGTATTTGTTTCCTAAGATGCCTGAATGTCATATACCAGAAGCAGGAATGGCTTTTAAAAAGAGAATTTATTAAGTTACAAGTTTACAGTTCTAAGCCTATGAAAGTGTCCAAACTGAGCCAACCAGAGAGAGATACATTAATTCAAGAAATACCAGTGGGTCTGGAAGACCTCTATCTGCTGGGAAGGTATGGGGCTGGCACCTATCAGTCCCTTGCTCCTGGGCCCCATTGCTTTCAGCCTCTGTTTCCTGTAGGGGTTCCTCACTTTGCTTTACTTGGGCTGACTTTTATCTGTTGGCTTCCTATCACTCTCTCTGGGTTTTGGCTTGTTTAACATCTCACGGCAAGACACATGACAATGTCTGCTGGAATCAAAGAATCTCCAAACACTCTTCTCTGTTCTCTGAAGTAAATGTTCTCCAAGCATCTACATCTGCTCTCTCTGTTGGCTCGCTCCAAAATGTCTCCTCTTTGAATGGATTTCAGTAAACTAATCAAGATCCACCTGGCATAGGTGGAGTCACATCCCCATCTAATCAAAAGGTCAGACCCACAATAGAGCGTGCCACATATCTGTGGAGATAATTTAATTTAAAAATTCCTACCTACACTACTGAATCAGGATTAAAATACATAGCTGTCCCCATGGGATAGGACCAAGAGTAAAACATGGCTTTTCTGGGGAACATAATAGTTTTAAACTAGTACACAGACCTTAAACACAAAAACCTAGAATAAGCAGCTCCAGATGTTTATTGCAGTTAGAACTTGCAGTGGCAGGACCTGCTTCCCATGGGATGCATGATACCCTGCCCTTAAGCAGGACAGGAGTCTCTCCTCTCCAGTGCTAAGCGGGACATGTGGAGCTGCTATCCTACAAGCCAGACCCAATGAGTTTGGCAACCCCAGGAGAGGGCCCATGATGAGATCTCTTCCGTTCCTCTTCTGGGTGTTTTGTGTTGTGTAAGTAATAAAGCATTCATTAGCTGAAAGTTTCTGCTGTGCTTGAATTTGTGTCCTTATGATGTCCTATGTAGCAACTCATTGCATAGATTTTGGCATGGTAACTAGTTGCACTTGGAAAAATGGAGTGAGTTGATTTTTAGGCAGTTATTTTTTATCATTCTTGCGTATATGTTGTACAGAAATATTTAGTGCCATACAGTTCCTGTTTGGAACCCCAGAAAAAGCCATGTTCTTTTACTCCATCCCTGTTGGTATAGACCTATTGTAAGTGGGACCTTTTGATTAGATTAGATTTCAATTTGAAATGTGATCTACCCCATTCAAGGTGGGTCTTAATATTTTTACTGGTATGTTTTATGAGAGTGTAAAAGACAGAAAAAAAAGTCCCAAGAGAGAAAAGCCCCAGAGAAGCTAAGAGAGAACCCACAGAGGAAGCTACTGGAACCAGATGCTGAAAGCAATGTAACCTGCAAGCGAAGGACCAGAAGACACCAGCCATGTGCCTTTTCATGTGACAGAAATGCCCCAGATCTTCAAAGAAGGTGTCAACCTTTTGATGCCTTAATTGGGACATTTCCATTGCCTAAGAACCAAGAATTGGAAGTTAATAAATCCCCATTATAAAAGCCAATCCATTAGTTCCAGAAAATCTTTTTTGTTGCTCAAATGTGGCTTCTGTCTGTCTCTCTCTCTCTCTCTCTCTCTCTCTCTCTCTCTCTCTCTCTCTCTCTCTCTCTCTCTCTCCCTCCCTCTCTCTCTCTCTCCCTCCCTCTCTCTCTTTCTCTCCCCCCAACTTTGCAAGAAAAATTATTCCCCTTCCCCTATGGGGGACATGACATTCAAGGGTGAGTGTCTCCCTGGTAATGTGGAACATGAATCCCAGGGATAAGCCTGGCCCTGGCAATGTGGGATTGACAATGAATTCCTGAACAAAAGTCAGAAAATAAATGTAACAAAATAAGTTTTAGTGGCTTAAAGAGTCCAATTAGTCAAGTGGCAATTTTGGAGCTTACTCTTATTCAAGTTGCAGCAAGTTATAGCTAATTACCATGGTTTCCCAAACCCCAACCAAAATTATTTTTGTAATATAATAATAATCTTGTAATTAACCCTAAAGAACACCTAGGACTCTATCAGACTCTACAAAAGTTCCATGCACTATGTTTACTTTCCAGAAACCAATAACCTCCAGATGGTTCCTAGGCCAGATGAATTCTGAAACCCAGAGGGGGCAGCCTTTCCAAGAACATCAAGTAGTTCTATCCCCTATTCTATATTGCTGACACCCCCTTTCAACATGGAAAAGTTAGAAAGGGCATAACCTAAATATCCCTAAAGATTTGGAGAAAGATCAAAGAAGAAGTAGGAACTATAACAGAGAAGATAAGATTTAATAAATGAGTATGAGTACCGAATCATTATACTGGTATTTATTTTTGTCTCCAGTGTCTTAGAATAGCTAGAATGATAAACCTGAAATTGGGTATCTATAACCCATATGAAACTTTGAAATCTATTCTATAACTACTTTTTTTGTGAGGTGGGGTAGTGGTACATGGCCCAGGAATAGAGCCCGGGTCTCTTACATGAAATGTGAGCATTCTACCACTGAACCATCCATGCACCCTATAATGACTTGCTAAAATGTGCTTGGAAATGTATTGCTTTTTGTATACATGCTATATTTGATGGTAAAAAATGTTAAAAAAATCCAATCTATTTCTGGTATGTTGCTTTCTGGTAATTTTAGCAAATAGAAACAGTGGGCTAATCTGAGGGTTGCTCCTACCCTACTGGTCTGGGTAGAAGTATGGACTCATGGTTTGGGGACTTAGGGCATGCATTTCCACTTTTGGGGGTAGGGTGGCAATAAACAAGCCTCTGAAGATCCCTTATTAATACTGGGGAGTTTGTTGACTGGTTCCACAATGAGAACCATATGTTGGGGTTTCAACTTCCAGTGCACACTCCCTGGTTGATGGCTTCTTCTGGAATTAGGCACACCCATACTCAAGTCACCTAGCCTGACCCTGTGATTAGTGTAATGCCAGTCATTATTCAGGAGATCAGTAGAACTAAAGATGAGAAACAGAGGTGAAAAAACAAAAATACATGTCTTCACAGAGAAGGAGATATGTCATATGAATGATACGTATTGGTTCAAGCCTGGAGAGGGCCTCTTTTCACTTTCGTCCCAACTTTTCCTTGAGGTACCACTACTACTTTGATCAACCAGCTGAGTGGAGTAGACTTGGCAACTTCATATTAAACACTGGCTCCAACAAATTCTTAGTCATTTTAAGTTAAGAAAAAGGGAGCAGGAAGGTGGAAGGAGTGGGGGAGGAAGTAGCTGACCATGTATCCAGGGCAGACACACCACACCCTCTGTTCATCTGGGTCCTTTGGGGAGTCAGATGAGCATATCTTAGACTGAGTGAGTTTAGATTCCAAATAAGCCTTGGAGTAAGGAGGAAGAAGTCATCGTCACACTGTGACAACTAAGAGCTGTCATTGGATATTCCAATTTGGTGGTATTTAGCCTCTCACAAGATTTTCATTTCCTGAAAGGACATTGATGATTTTTATTAGAAAGCACCCATCTGAGTTGGGCAACAAATGGATTCTGCTCCTCACGACAGAGCTTCCCCTGGAGGATACAGTTGAGTAGGTTAATGGTAAGCTCCTTGCTTGGGTCAAGGAGCTCCTGGGTAGGACAGTGGCTGCCTTGATGACCAGTAGGAGAAACAGGCCATTGGCTGGTGAGCATATGCTTGCTATCCAGAAAGTCCTAGATGCAAGAGATGGGTCTGCAGCCACCCATTCCTCTTAGGTTCCCCACGTACCAAGCTATGTTATGGTTTCTAAAGCAAAGTATCCTTAGAGACACCATAGAAGGAATCTCTGATTGAGGACTTTGTGGAAAATATAAACTAGAAGGAAGGTGATGAACTTGACCCCAGTTACGAACAGTAGATGAGAAGGAGGATCATGGAGACAGTGGGGTCTGGCCACTGGGAGAGAAATGTTTATCCCGACTTGACTAAATTAACAATGTCCTAGAGGGGGGCCAAGGGTACTGTCCAAACACATGGGGAATAAAGGCCATATGCCCCAATGCATGAAAATTTGGGGAGAGTGAACAATCTTTTATGGCACTTTTGGATAGAGGTGCCCAGGTCACTATTTTTCTGGAAAATGCAGGTGGGAAAGGGGTGATAAATTGCATTGGGAGGTTTTATTTAGTTTGCTACACTACTGAAAGCAATGTTACCATGACATTGCCCATGTAACAAATAATAGTTACAGTCCAGGGAAATGTTCATATCAAGGCATCATCAAAGGATGCTTTTTTCCTGAAGACTGACTGCCAGCAATACTTAGCTTTTCTGTTGCATGGCAAGGAATGTGGTGGCATCTGCTAGGGTCTCGCTGTTGTTCCAGGTTTCCTTCATTTCATCTTGCTCTGTGGCTTTCTCTTTTTCCCTCTGTATTTGTCCAGTTTGTAAAATACTCCAGTAAAAAGATTAAGACCCACCCTGGGTCATGCCTTTAGTGAAGCAATATCATCAAAAGAGCCTACTCAGCATAGGTTTATACCCACAAGAAGGGATGAGCTTTGAGAACACAATTTTATGGGGCACATACAGTTTCAAACCACACAGAGGTTTTAGACATTCCACATGGGTATAGGTATGGGAAGTTACTGCCATTCAGTCCCTAGGGCCACATGGCAAATCCTGTGGTCATGCTTCCTTCTAGAGAATGTATTATAAAAATTAATAGCCCACCCTGGTGACTTCCTAGCAGCAACTGTGAAGCTATGATCCTCCCACCCCCTGCCCCATCCCAATCAATTCTGGCCAACATGGTTGATGAGTCACAGATGGCATCCCCAGTTTTTCCACCTCCAGCACAGCAATATCACCTTACTTGTGGAAAAAAGGACAGTATTAAATTCATAAAGGATGTCCAATATGTGAGTGTCCTCTGCTCCACTATATCAGGCTAAAATAGCCTAGTGTGGCCGGTGAAAAAGGCAAACGGAGTTTGGTGGCAAACTATAGACCATTGGTGCTTGAAATAAAAAGTGTCCTCTTTGGTGCTCATGGTCCCAGACAAGGTGCCTTTCACAGAAGCCTTTATGGACTATACTGGAATTCGGTATGTGGTTATTGATCTGGCCAAATATCTTTTCAACCCACTCCTGGAGTTGAAACAAGGTCAATTCACTTTCCTCTGACAAGGTCTACACTATAGCTTCAGTGTACTGCTGCAGGAGGATTTAAACTCCCAACCTTTCTACCACCAAAGGTTGGGTCAGGATTTGAGTAAGTTATCCCTGCCCAGTGGACTCCAATTATTCATTTTATTGATGACATCATGCTGGTAGGCCAAAATGAGGAGCAAGCTGTGCAGGGATTGTACACAGTGCTAATTAGACTTTGTCTATACAGCTGAGCCATAAATCTTAACAAGATACAAAGCTCAGCCCAGCCATCACCTTCTTAGTTAATATATGGGCTGGAGCCCAGCTCCATATTCCTGACCCAGTAATAAATGATGTGCTTAAAGTCACCCATCTCCAAAAAGGGGGCATACCATTAGGCCTTGGTGGACATGGAAAGGATCACCAAGAGCTCCCAAGTCCTCCTGAGGTTAGAAATCTCCATCATATCCTGAGTCCCGGGTAATCTGAATATTCACCCAAGCTGTGCCCAACACCAAAGCATCATCAATTGGAAGAGATATATTCACAATCCTTCTAATCTAGGCCTTCACAGAATGTCATACACTTGAGTAAGTGGGGGCAGAGGTCCCTCTCAACAGTGATCCAGCTGCAACACCAGATCAGAGACATTTCTTTCCTGCCCTGGCATCCTGTGGACTCCAACTCAAGGATATCCCATCAGAAGCTCAGCACTGTTTTACCAATGAATCTGCCAAGCTGTCTGGTATCCATGGAGCAGCAGTCACTGCTCCCCTTGACTCAGGCAGACTATGTACCACTTCTGGCACTGGAAAGACAACTGCAAGTGGTCCTCTTAGCTCTTTCACATCCACACCCAAGCACCCCCATGGTTCTATTTACTAGACTCATGGGCCTTTGCCAATGGCTTAAAAATTTGTTCAGGTTCATGCAGGGAATGTGATTAGAGAGTCAAAGTTTCCCAAGTGTTGGTGAAGGGACCTTCGGAAATAAATGGTGGCATGGAAAGACACACATCTATGTTACCCACATTCACACACATGGCAAGGACGTGTATCATGATGAACATTACTGGTATAACTTATACGATAAAATATGCACCAAGCTGCAGTTCACACAATAAGCCTGGAGATCCTCCTGGGAGAAACGCCGGGGATGAGCCCTCCTGAAGGATAACAATGAAATTACCTTCAGTGACATCTGTGAAAGCAAACTGGAACTTCCAACACTGCAAAATTATGGGCCCAGGAACACAATATACCTTTTTTTGTGAAAAGAGGGTCTATCCACCATTTACCCATGTGAGAGATATCAACTACAAGATGGAGCATACAAAGGACATTTAAGAGCTATTTCCAAAGAGGCCACTTCAGGCTGCTCATGAAAAGTAAATTACATCAGCCCTCTTCTGTCATCCCAAGGTATGTCCTATGCTTTGGTTGCAGCAGTCACCTATTCAGGTGTGGTCTTGCCTTTTCAGTTCTTCTGATGTGAAGTGGGACATGTGGACCTGCCATCCCCAAACTGAGCAGTTTGGTCTCCCAAGGAGATGGACCTTGATGGGTTCTCTCCTGCTGCTCTTTTCGAACTTTGTGTTGCTTGCAAGCAATAAAGAAGCTGTTGCTGAAAGTTTCTGTTGTGTATGAGGCTGTTTCCGTGATATACCATGTACCATCTTGCTTGTATGCATTTTTCCATATGTTGGTTAATTTCGATACTTCAATAAAATTTGAGAAAAACATCCCAGTTTTTTTCATAACTTAATCAGCTTAATTGGACAGAATGTATACTCTTTGTGGACATATTGCAGTATATGCTGATTTGACTTAGAATCTTGCTCAATTTGTGCATAACTCTGCATACTGTAAATATTTCTCAAAGTTTCTGTCCTCTAAATGGCACTGTTTCATGTTTCCTAGCAATGATAGCAACATCTTATTTTATATTTTTAAAATATTGGATGTGATATTGAAAATCAGGAGGAATTCAGTTCATATACCTAAATTGATTAAAAGAGCAAGATTTTTTTATTAAGTGGAATTAAATAAATGTAGATTTTATAAAGTATTTGAAAGAGTTTTGGACACATATATATTGAGTATTATATAAAGAAAATAAAAGATAAAAATATAAATATCTTCAAAGGAGCTTGACTTTATTTTATTCATTTTATATTTTAAAAACATTTGAAAAAATGAAATTGTAATGGGAAAGCAAAATCCATTGATGGTCTCTTGTCTTTTCGTGTCTTGTAATTTCTGTAGCATTGTGAAAAAGAAAACGAATCAGAGTAAGAGATACTGAGAGAAATGCCTCTTATTTCAAATAATTTAAAACAGAATTCTTAAGGGGGAATCTATAACTCTCTCAAAGATTCTTCATATTCTATTTTCTCTCTAATTTTAGTTAATGTTATTCATAACCTACAGGCTTTTGTGCAGAATATATTTCTCTCATCCTCATAAATGAATTGCATAAGTATAACACATCCCATCAACGTATGTTTCCCTCTACCATATGATTTATAAGTAAGAATTTATTATCACACCATATTGTTAATCTATTTTACATTTTTTCTTCCACCAGAATTTCATCTCTGTATTGAAATAAAGTCCATAGGCTAATGCCTATGGATTTTAAAAAAGACCCTGAAAAGTTTTTACATACCTATAGTGATGCACTGATTAAGCTCTTGTCAAAGTTTCAGCTTACTGCAGTTTCTGTTAGTATATTGGAAGATATTATAATCAATTCAGTTATAGAGATAAAATTTAAACTGCCTAAATAAAGGTAAGGTTTTCATTATGTAAATAATTAAAGGAAAGGTGATGGAAGATGTATGGTTAACAGAGAGGTAGGGAATTAGTAGTCATATCATTGAAACAATAGATCTTTAGAAAGAGCTTTAAATGTCTAATAAATTATTCTAGTTTAAATTAAGGAACCGAAGTGAAATAATCAGTACAGTAAGTAATTTGTTAACATCACTTGGAACAAATTGAAAAAAAGATGTAAAGACTGGATTTTGACTTCACAGTTGGCATTAGAGCAGAAAAAAAAATAAAAGTACAGTTTAAACCAGGAAATCCATGGTGAATGCTCAGGAGAGGAGGAAAGCACAGAGAAAGAACTATAGGATATCAAAGAAAGCAATGAATGAGTGATATGAGAAACTCATTAAAGATAAAGAAATTATAAAAATTTCTACCTCACACCATTTACAAAAATCAACTCAAAATGGATCAAAGGCCTAAACATAAGAGGTAGAACTGTCAAACTCCTAGAAGAAATGTCCAGAAGCATTTCATCATCAGGCCTGCTGATCTCATATCCAACAGAGAAACAAGTCTGTTTATCTTGGTGAGAAGGGGAGTATACTGAAGATGCAAAATCAAGGACCTGGAGGGAAAAACTTTCCAAGACCTGTTCATACTAGGAATAGTGGTTTGGGCTTTTGTAACCGCAAACAGACAAAGAAATGGAAAAAGTTCGGAAGAAAGCAGAAAAAAAAAAAAAAACACTAAGTAAAAATCACAGATTTCACTACATTTGGGTAACGGTTGCTTGCCTCATTTGCCGTGGTCAGCACCTCCTGTTCTCACGCAGGCCCTTCTTTCTTTGGTGACCATTCAGGTCTTTGGTTTTGTCCTTCAGGAGGTGGAAGGAGCTGATGTGAGTTCATATGAAGCTTCATTCCTGCAAAGAGAGCAGCGGAGGGCTTCTGGAAGCAGTGCATAACTTTTCTTTTAGTTGCATTTATTTAGTCATTTATTTATTTATTTTTTGCAACTAGACTAACAGTAAACTATGTCAACAAGGGCCTTTCATCCTTTAAATAATTCAAATCTGCTTGAGTGAAGTGATTTTACCAAACAGTGTTTTTTTTTTATTTTAGCTACGGAAGATTATACTAAGTATTTTCCAGCTTGTTCTAGTTTGCTAGCTGCAGGAATGCAACACACCAGAGATGGATTGACTTTTAATTAAAGGGGATTTACTTCATTAGTTTCTCAGAGGAAACACAGCTTTCTTACATGGGAAGGCATAGGGTGGTCTCTGCTGGCCTTCTCTCCAGGCCTCTGAGTTCCAACAACTTTCCCCGACATGATTTCTTTCTGCATTGCCAAACGCCTGGGCTGAGCTGCGAGTGCTGAGATGAGGTATGCTGAGCTGCTTGGGCTGTGCTATGTTGCTCTCTCATTTGAGCACCAACCAATTTAGCCAAGCATCATTCATTGCATCAGGCACGCCTCCTAGCCAACTGAGATGTAATGAGCAACAGATGAGGTTCACGTACCATTGGCTCATGTCCACAGCAACAGAACTAGGTGCCTTCACCTAGCCAAGTTGACAACTGAATCTAACTACCACACAGCTAAAGGATTATATTGAGTATTTTAATATTTTTCCAGTTATCACTAGTTCTTCAGGCTTTATATTCAAAGCACAAGCAACAAAAGAAAAAAAAAGAGATAAAAGGATCTCATCAAAATAAAAAATCTTTTGTTTTTCCAAAGACTTTATCATGAAAGAAAAATGACAACCTACACAATAGGAGAAAGTATTTGGAAAGCTTGTATCTGAAAAAGTGTTGCTATCTAGAATATATAAAGAAGTCCTTCAACTGAACCACTAAAAAGACAAGCAACCCAATTAAAAATGGGCAAAAGACTTGAATAGACACCTCTGCAAAGAAAACGTACAAATGGCCAGAAAGCACATGAAAAGATACTCAACATCGTCAGTCATCACGGCCATGAAAACCACAATGAGGCACCATTTCATATCCATTAGAATGGCTGCTACCAAAAAAGAAAAAATAACAGGTGTTGGAGAGGATACTAAGAAATAGGAGCACTTATTCACTACTGTTAGCAATATAAAATGATACAGCTGATGTGGAAGACAGATTGGTGGGACGTCAGAAAGCTAAGTATAGACCTGGCAATCCCACTGCTGGGTATAAACCCCAAATCATTGAGAACTGGGGCTTGAGCATATGTGCAGCAGCGTTCATAGCAGCATTATTCACAATTCCCAAAAGATGAAAATGACCCTATGTCCATCAGTTGATGAATGGAAAAAGTAAATTGTGGTATATGCATACAGCATACAATGGAACCTTATTCAGCTATAAAAAGAAATAAAGTCCTAATACATATGACAAGATAGATGAACCATGAAAACATCATATTGAGTGAAATAAACCAGACACAAAAGGGCAACTATTATAGAATCTCACTGAATTGAAACAATTAGAATATGCAAACTTACGGAGTCAGAACGTAGAATATGCGTTACCAAATATTGGTTACCAAACAGGGTAGGGATAGAGAATGGGAAGTTGAGGTTTAAAATGAACAGTGTTTCTATTTGGAATGACGGCACTGTTTTGGTAATGGATGATGATGATGATGGTAGCCACCATTCTGAACACAGTTAACAACACTGAAATATGGATCTGAATATGGTTAAAATGGGAGTAGATGGTATAAATGTTGGATTTTATATATGGTAACAAAATTAAAAAAATATATCCAGGGAACTACACTACCCACACATTGGACCCTAAATCAAACCATGGTCTTTAGTTAGTGGTACAATTGTGTAAATGTGCGAGCATCAATTATAACAAATCTTCCACTTCAATTGCAGCGTGTTGGCAGTGCGTATTGGTAGTTATGTGGTGGTTATGGGATTGTTTTGCAAACCTACAACTGCTCTACATAAAAAAAATAAAAAGAGACAATTCCAAAACGTCTTATCTATAAGGAAGATACATAAATTGCTGTAATTTCATGTATAAACTCTGAGATGTTATACATTCTAAAAGGCCATTCTTCAGCATTAAAATATAGTTGAGATAACTAAATACTTGAAAAGATGTAAATCAAAGAAAATGTTTTTTCTGTCAATAAAGGTTTCCAGGAGCAAGATTAAAGAGACAAAAATAATGATAAATTAGACGAGTGTGTGTGGAATGATTGCATCTTATTAAAAACGTAAGTACCTAGACCTTCTGAGTTGTGTAAATATCAAAATATCTGGAAAAGGTTAGGACTAATGAAGTGGAATGTAATGTAGAAAAGATTCAGGTGACTGTCAGAATGATTTTCACAATATTTATCTAATGAAATACTGGGATGGGGTGAAGGATAATTTGTCTTAAAGTCTTAATTGAAATTTAATTGATTCTTGTGATTCATAATCTGAAGGTTGGCTGTCCCCACTTGGATTACAGAAACATTCCTGATGTAATATTCTTTACGTATGAAGCAGATTTCACTTCCAATAGGCAGAAGTAGCATATAAAATGACTGGATGGTTGGGTACTGAGAAAAAAAAAAAAAACAAAAAACAGAAGCATGTCCTAAAGAAAGAAGTGAGAAAGCTGTATCATGCATCATTGATTCCTACTCAAGAAAAAGCACTGTCAATGGCTTATTTAAAATGAGAACTTATTGCCTGGTACTGTGCTTATGATCTCTGTGTGACACCATTTCATATTTTGATATTTGTGGCCCTATTGGACCCTAGTGACAGGGGATGAAATCCTGTTATTCTGATTTCAGACACAGATGAGGCCTTCTCCTTTGTTTCCTGACTAGTGGTACAAACACCTGGCATTGCCTGCCACCAAGCCCCAGGCCACCTGCGTCCAGTCCAATATCCACACAACACTTCTAAGACCTTGTGAACTGAAAATGAAAAGCTTCGTTTTTTATTTAATTACCTGTTTATATAAGTATTCTTGCACCTTTTTTCTATCATTGCTGCATCACATGCTTATTTTCACAAAATACAAGTTTGTTTTCAACAAGGTAAAATTATACACATATACACATATATCCACACATGGATGCATGTATATTAAAATAAAAAAGGAAAAGAAAGAGAGCATGAAGAAGTTTCCTACAATTCTAAAATGAGCAATTGGAATTATTAGCAAACAGACATTAAGGAAAGACTCATTTGCACGTGCAGCATAGTATTCTAATCCATGAATGGCATTGTACTTTTTATGGTTGGCTCCCATGGAGACAGCACTATTAAGATAATTTTTCCTTTTATTTTTTATTTTCCTTTTTCGTTCCCAAAATAAAAAGGAGGCCTGCATTATGCAATATCCATAGCTAATTAGGAGCCTAGAAAGCACGTTTATTATTATTATTTTTTTCTCTGAGAAGGACCAGGAGCCAGTTGGTGTCCACATGCATGGGCCTTTGCCAGCACATGCCAACCACAGAACAGGACTCGAGAAGAAGTAGAGCCTAGAGGCTTCTGAACTGGGGGCGGGAAACAGTATAAAATGTACCTAGATTTTCAAATTAGACCCAACGCCAGACTGATGACTGCTGACGACTAGTAATAAGGAATGTGTGGGTTGAACCCTATACATTATATATTGATAAATGTTACATTATCAATTAGAAAGTCATTTTATGTTGTTATTTTTGTATAGTTTTGGGTTTTATCTAGGAAAGAATATTACAATGACCCACATTCTAAAAATACTGAGGAGTATCTGGTGACACCTGGGACACATTTACTTTATTGGCTTAGACTGGGTTGCACTAAGTGGCTGGTTACTGGCAAGCATGCATATTGTAGATTTAAACTTAGGAAGAACAATTTAACTCTATAAGCAAGACTTGAACACAGTAAAGCAAATATTACTCATGGTCACAGATTTTGCAGATATCTTGGAAAATTCATCTCTCAAACCTGTTCTTTCAGTGCATTCAGTAAATGTTTGTTTCTCTTACTTTTTAAAAAACTATTTTCTAGTTATTGGAGACATACAAAAAAGAAGACTCGATGTTTGCTTCCACAAATTTTTCAATATTGTAAGAGGTATTGAAATATAAGCAATTGAAAAAGAGGCAATAGTATGAGAATTAATTCTACTAATAAATCATTGTGTATATTAAGGAGAATTATAGCTCAGATACCCTGAACTATAGAGGCAGGTTAACTTATTCTGAATGTGTGTGGTTGGGCAGTCCAGAAAAAAATTCATAATGATGAATCTATATCAACACAGAAATTTCACAAAATAAAATCATTCAGAACTCTGTACTATATCACAATAATAAAGCAATACCATAGTTTAAAATTTTTGCTATGAAAACTGCATAGTTGGCTATAAGCTAATAAATTCATATATACATTAGAAATACAATCTAAACTCCAACTGTAGCAGTTAAGTTTATGTCCTACCATTACAATCTTTGATTAAGAAAGCCCTTCATGGAAATCAGAGGATGCTTTTCCAAATCATAGGCCCCCAATCACGCACCCTTGTTGCCACTGACACCTTAAAATAATCTGCCTCCTAATTTTGTCCTGTTTTGCTGAAATGGCAGCTGGGCAAAAAAAAAAAAAAAAAAAAAAAAAAAAGAGTATTTTCAGCAGTTGCTAAAATTTGTCCTAAATATTATTATAATACAGACAAGAATGAAAGAAAAAAAAAAAGACTGATAACACCCACTGTTTCAGCTAAGTAGAAGTCCCCTGGAAATCTATATGAGTAAAAAGGTAATGGGGGAACAAGATTTGAAAATCAAAATATTGTGACTATTAAGGAAATAGAATCAATGAATAAAGCTAAAAATAATCCCAATTAAGAAAAGCTCAAAGGTTAATAACATGTGGACACAACCAAGTTGGGAAAAATGGTTGTCACTTTGTATTTTTTTTCATAATAGCATATCTATAAGCAAATCAATTCAGTAAATATGCATATTAAATTGATCAGTAGGAAAGCACTGTCAGGGATTATGGAGGTTAGACAGGCATTGCTTTTTCATCTATATGATTTCATTAGGAAATGAAGCAGCTAAGATAATATATTTCAAGATACAGATGATGCAAGTAAATTAGAGTTTGACAATTGTCCTACAAAAAGTGGGATCAGTTCATATCAGATCCTGGCTTTATCTGAACAGGATTAAGTGACTTGGAGCCACATCCTTTCAAAATACTGAAAGTAAATACAGTTACTTGGTTAATTAGAGTAAACACAGTCTTCCAAACTGGGATCAGGATAGAAAGAAATGAATGTCACCCAGTTGCTGAGACCTTATTTCATGATTTTATAAGATGTTGTAACTCTTTATTTCTAAGCAGAAATTAATATTAGAGCAACAACAATCACTATTATTTTAGGAACAAATTAGTAGTGTTTGGCCATGGTAATATGGTTGTTCATTTATTCCCCAGAATAGGAGTAAAAAAAAAAAATTGCATGAGATAAGAGATTTAGTGAGGTTTCCACTAAATGTCATGTGGCTTCAACGCATTCTACAAAGGCCAATGCCTGCTACAGAAGCAAACTGCCTCAAATAAACAATTGAGGAAATTGGATGTTTGAAAGAAATACTATAGACAACAGAATAATCAAAGGCTGTTAAATAAAATGTATAGTCAATATCAGGGTGGCCAGAGAAACCAATTTTAAATACAGTATGTGGGTCTTGAAAAAAAAAAAAAAAGTCTTTTATACTGGTATGGTAATAAAAAATGACCTTTCATTAGCTACATAAAATACATGTAATTCAGAATAGTTACTTAAATAGCGTGCAGGCAATCTTGAACAAATTGATTGTAATTTACTCAAATGCATTACATAATGCATGTATTTAATACATTACATAATACATTAATGTAAACACAGGAGAAAAAAGAAATAAAATGTTCTGTGGTAGTACTTTTGAGTTGTTCTTGGAAGACTATGAAATTACAATTCTAAGAGGAAACTTCAATCAATATTTCCCAGCTAATCTTTCTTTAATACAGTTGTAAAGTGTCAGAAATATGTGACTATGAATTGTTTAGGGAAAATCTAAATAAAAAACTCAGCCTTGCGGGGAGAGGGGCATGTGCATATATGTATTCGAGAAACAGCTATCACAAATCAGATAAAATGATTAAATTATCAAGTTTTTTGGTGGAGAGGGTAAAATTATATTTGAATAGTGGAGTCCTAAGGAAAAATCTGCTTGTTTTAAATTGCATATTAAAACATCAGGGAACGCATATCAAACAAATGGAACACGTATCTGTCAGAGCAATTAAAATTTAAATTGTCATCACAAAGAGATGAATGAAATCATTTTCAAGGAATTAAATTAATGACTACAGCATACACACAAACATTGGAGAAGGAGCGTTTTCTTAGTTAAACTGCTTGAAAAGGCAAACAAAGAGTAGGCACACTTTTCTAATATGCATACAAACATTAAAAAGTACTTACTCCATAGGAACACCAGGGTGTCTGCTGTGACAACAGATCCTAGCTTTATCTGAACTGGATTAAGTGACTTGGAGCCACATCATTTCAAAATACTGAAAGTTGACAAACCAAACAATTTTATCAATCAGAGGCCAGCCAGAAGACTGGCTATATTAGCTTTTTGTGTAGAGGGAATTCAGTATAAATAATTGTTAACTAAGTATAAATTTGTTAACTAATAAAAGAAGAAAAAATAGCACTCTTAGGTATTTTGAAAGTCGCAATCTAAAGGACGATCTACTCCCCAGTGCGCTGAAGGAAAGGGAAGAATTTAGCAGTATTAAAATTGTGAGGAAGAGCAGAGGGCTCTGAGAAACTGAAAAGCAGACCCCCGGGGAAAGGGTGCTGCCCTCAGCGGGTGCTGTTTTGTCTCAGAGGAGGGGTCTCTGGGTCCAAGGATCGACCTGTGAGGAAGGGGCGTGCACTAGGTGGGGCTGGTGTTTATGAAAGAGTAAAATGAGGTCGTTTTTGTAACTGTTGGAAAGACAGTAAAGTTGATCAAGCTGCTGCGACAGGAAGGTACTGCCCCTGCCGGATGATGGATGGGATCCAGGGGTGATGCTCACAGGAACTGCAAAGGAGAGAGTCCACAGGTAGGAAAGTCTCACACTTTCTGCCTTGTTGTCTCTCTCTACTGCCCCTTATTGAAAGCACCTGACAAGGTGCCTCTGGCAATGAAGAGGGTTGGAAGGGTGGGTTAGGGGCTGGGAGACAAGAACTGAATAACATTGAATCATGGGTGCCAAGGATGGAAAAAATGTGTCAATGTAAACATGATTGAATTTAATTAAACATATAAAGCAAGGAATTTTATTCCGGCTTTGGAATCAAGCCCCCATTTAGACTAATCCAGTAGCAGTCATGATGTGACCAAAAATAAAATGGAAAACTGAATTGTTATCGTAGTATAATGTACCTTAAATATGGAAGGGATCTTAGGGAACATGCCATCCAAGCCTTGCCCAAAGATGGAAGGAAAATTAAAATGTGGTTTCTTGAATCTTGTTTCCTATTTATTAGGATACAAGCCTTCTATCCTCATTGAAAAAAAGTTAACTTTTGCTGCAAAAATATTTTTGAACACTTATATTTTTGTATATAAGGAACTTAACTGAGATCCTAGAAAGTAAAAAGGCTTAGACAAATGATGGGGACAAGTCACTAGTAAACATTTTTCCATGTTAGATGATTGCTGTTCCCTCCACTTCATGGTCTCTCTTCTAACACTGTTGTAAATATGATTCAAATGTGGGAGAAATCTAGTTACCATTCACTATTGTTTTACTAACATTTATTAATATTGGCTGAAAGTTTGAACATGATGGTTAGAAACCATTTAGTTAACTATGCTAAAATAATTGCAAGTGCGCTCACAATGTTTGCATGTTTTATAGCTAGCAATTTGATTCAGAATATATTTTTGAATATTGTAAAAAATAGGAACTGTTCCCAAAGCCCAGACATAGAATACGTAGGAAATTACGATAATGCAGATCTACCATGTCTGTATTAGTTATCCATTGCTACATAAACAAATTATCCCCAAATAAATGTCTAAAACCACAAGCATTTGCTTCTGGACAGTGTCTTGGTTAGAAATAGAAGTGTGGCTTAGCAGAATCCTCTAACTCGCGCTCTCTCACAAGGCAGTAGCAAAGTATTGGCTGGTCTTGCAGACATCTCAAGAGTTGGCTGGAAGGAATTCACTCCCAAGCTCACTCATGTGGCTTTTGAGAATTCCATACTGCCTATTGGCTGGCCTGAGAAGATCCAGTTTGAAATTTACCCAGCTATCCTCAGATTCTCACTGCTGTTGTCAGGGTATCTCCTTGCTAAGTGCTTCTCACCGCAAAGAGGCAGTGAGAGATGGCAAAAGACAGAACTCCTATTCTTTTTGCAACCTAGTCTTGGGTGTGACATCCAATCATTTTTGCTGTATTTTATTCATCAGAATTCAGTAGATCTAGCCCACGCTAAGGGGAGGGCTTACATGGGAGCATATGTACCAAGCAGGGGCAAGAATCAAGAGCCATTTCCAAGGTAGTTTACCATAAGTAATATCTTCAGTCCTCGGAAGGAAATAAAATGCACATATAATCACTTTACTCCTTTCAGTCTCTAGTCATTTCATTCTACAGAACCCCCATCAAGTCTTATTTAAACATCCTAAGAAATGATGATTTTTGTTTTGTTTTGTTTTTAAATCTGTTTGCAACATAGTGCTTACTTTATCCTAAGTCTAACAGCTTTAAATATAAGGATACAAAACTTCAGGTTTTGCAACATAAGCAATAAAGATTTCAGTCCACTATGATTTCGAAACCTGGCTTCTGATCTCCTATACCATGATTTACTATTCCTGGAATGACTTTACTGCACACTCATTGAAGTTTTAAATTAATTTGTGATTCAAAATCACGTAAACTGATATTGTGTATCTGACACTTGGATTTTTATCTTCCAATATTAATGATACCTTTTCAAGTAAGAGACTCCAAATTTCATAAAATATTTTTTCATCTGTCTCAGCCTAGTAGTCAGTGAATTCTTTTCTACTGGTCACTGTGATTAGCTTGGAGGTATGAATTTGGCCCATTTTAGGAAAATGAGGCTTCTATCTTAATCTTTCCTTGTAATCGGTTGATATATAAAGGCTTCTCTTTCTGCTGGTTTCATCCAAAGGATGACTGTAGATCCTGATAACCATACTGCCAGAATGTGCGAATACTACTGTAAGTGACAACAATGCTTAGAGACAGAAATAATCACAGATGAGGACATTTTTCAGCCCATTAATTCAGCTGCCTGAAATAATCTGTATGTGATCTGATCCATGAAACTCAATTTTTTCTTATGCTTTTGCTATGAATATTTCACTTGGTTTTGTGGTGATTGCTACCCAATAAGTTCATATCTTTTGTTCATTATCTTAATTCCTGTCTTTCTAGTGCAATTCAAGCAATGGAAGAAAACTCAATGGTCCCACCATACATAGAACTCAGAACAGTGTGATGCAAATTTAAATTTGTAGAAGCAGAAATGATCTATTCTTTGAATTTAGACATATGCAGTACTTAGTTGATCAGGCACATTTGTATGCAGAACTTAATTATTTCCACCAAGAAAATGATATACCTTCACTTCAGGATCAAACTTTTAAGCAAATATAGAGGATGTTTAAACTGCCTATTGATATACCAAGTCACAACTGTATAAAGAAGGACATATTCTTTATCAGTAATTGAGGCAATGTAAAATTCACTGTTAAAAGAAAAAGCTATTTTTACATAAAATTTCCACCTTATTAAACTGTTTTATTCACATGACATATCAAAGATGCTAATGTGTGAAGGTAGAAGAAAAATGTTTTAATGTAACAGTGTAATATTTAAGAATAATGAATTTATGTTGCTCTCTTGCTATTAAAAACTCTGTAACTTCACAATATATTCTCACCTCTCTGTTATTTGAGGGTCAAGTCGTGTACTTTCTTTTGTAGGCTCTTCCAGCTATAAATCACATGATTCAAGAAAATAACTGGGAAAATGCTTAAAGGGATATATTAATAATGAGAAGCTATCATGTCATCCCCTACTACTAATTTTTCAAGTTGGTATATGTTCTTGAGTTGATATTCATTACCTTTAACTAGGAATATGGGACCTTGAATAGCTATTTGCTAACTTTTACAGACTTTTTAACCACTCCATATACATATACCCCATCTATACTGCCCTTCATTCATTCTTCTTCTAAGCTACTTACAGCCTTATCTTCTTTGCCAATACTATTTTACTTTGTTCAGAAATGTTGCTTCCTACATTCTTGCCTTGTCTGTGTCCTCCTCTTCTTCTTTGTATTACTTTAAGTGTCACATCCTCACTTTTTCTTTAGCCCCACCACCAACTAAAATTTACTCCCCTCTTTTATTCTTCCTCTTAGTATTTCACAGTTTGCCTTAAGATAATTTACTACAGTTTAAAATATACATGTATATACCTATATGTAAAGGTAATATATATATTATATATATATAATATATAATATATATAGTAAATATATAGTAAATATAAAAATATATATTATATAGTAAATATATATATATAAATATTACATATATAATAAACAATATAATATATATATATATAGTAAATATTTACAATTTACTCTCTCCCTACATATATAGAAAGGCTTATTTAACAGGGTGAATTCATAGTAAGCATATAATAATCAGTGTAATAAATATATATTTACTCTCTTTAATCGATATTCCCCATGGTTATGCAGTTTCTGACTCATATCCTAGTAAATATTAGGATCAGTATGTAAGTGCCAGAATAAGAAATATAAAATAAGTCTGGCAGATGGATGAAAAGTGTGGTGATTTATTTTTCTCTGAATACAAATCTTTCTGTCATAATCTTTCTGTCTGTAAACCTGAAAGATGATCACTTTTTAGACTTATGAACAAAAGTTTAAAATTTCCCAAATATTTTTGTCATTATTTCCTCAAATTTCTCAATAATTTCTGATAATTTACAAATGTCAATGCCATAAAATACTAATTATGAAAATATTCATCATAACACACTGTGCTAATTTCAGGTAAACAAGTACACTACATAGAAACTCACACAAACACCTTATAATAAGGTACAAACACCTTATTTTTTGGAGTGATAATTTGTAGCTGTATGTTCTGCAGAAAAGATCATGTTCCTTTAACCCATCCTGTGGGTATAGAATTATTGCAGGTAGGATCTCTGATTAGATTATTTCAGTTGAAGCATGACCAGGCAAGTCTTAATACTCTTACTGGAGTCCTATTTAAATGAGACGAATATAGAAAGAAAAACACAGAGAAAGACATGAAGAAACTGAGAGAGAAAAACCAGAAGCTGAAGGCAACGAAACCTGAAGAGAAGGAAAAATCCCAGAAGACATCTACCATGTGCCAGGCCATGGAATTAGACACTGGCCTGTTGATGCCTTGAATTCAACATTTTCACAGTCTCAGAGCTGTAAGCCTGTAAGCTAATAAATCCCCCACTGTAAAACCCAACTCATTTCTGGTGTATTGCATTTTATTAGTTTTACAAACTAAAATGTGATTTCGTGAAAAATAAATTAATGAGGTCCAAAACAAAGCAAAACAAAAATCCCTGAGAATAGTTACCAAATATGGTGGATCCTAATTTAAAATTGAGAATGTATCTTATAATGTCAAAATTTTAATTTCTTCTAAAAATAAAAATTCCAAAAGAACTTTCATTTTAAGATTCATTGGAACATTTATTTTTATAATTTATAAGACAAATTCCTCATTGATAAAAATTTCAAGGAAAATTGAATCACATCTTAAGTAGACTGCTTGACTCTGGGAATATTTTCTCATGTTTTCTATTTGTCAGAAGTAAATATTCATAGTAAGCATATATACACTTCCCAATTGTATTAAGTGATTTTTTTTAGAATGACGTACATAATAAAACTTAATAACAGATATGTAAATATTAGATATTAAATAAATATATTAAAAATATTTCCTCATTTAACCTATTATTTCAAAATAATGAATATTTTATATTTCTTATACATTGTAAAATCTTTCTTCTGTAAGTCTCCCATAAAAAATAAAATATTAATAAATTTAAATACCTAGTTTGTTCCATAAGGTGGCATATACAAATAATTAGTATAAAATTTATATCAAACAAAATATGCTTTGAATTTCAACAGATATCATCCATAGTAAGTATAGATTTATTTAAAAGGCAAGCAATTTAGCCTGACATTAATTTAAGTAACATAAGCTAATAGAAAAATAAAGTTCAGTTAAATAAGGACAAGAAATATGTGTATTAAAAAGATATGATTTTCAGTAATAGATTCAAATTGAGATAATTAAGCAACCCAAATAACCTTGGACCATATCATTTTCTTTGTGGTATATCTCACAATGGTAGCCAAGAATTGTGTTACACTTAACTATCTTGAAGATAGGACATATTATTGTGGGTAGATTACATTTTAAACAATATGCATTATTGATTGGCATGCTTGCAATTTAAAAATTTTATATAACTGATATCATACCAAAATGTTGATATCAACATAATCACATTTTTGAAAAATATTAGTCTGTCCAGTTATTGTATTTCTTTGAAGCAGTTAAGGTGGGGTTTTATGAACATTCAGCCATATTATCAAATTTCTTTCAATTTAGTTTCAATTAAAGAAAATATTTTTTCAATGAAGTCATCATAAAATTTTTCCTTGTACTGAGTATTGTACTAATTTTCTGGATTTTCTTGACTAGAAGGAGTCATGTTTCCTCAAATCAAATAAATCATAATAGCTTATCAGAATAAAGAAATTTACAGATTTACATTTAGACATCTTCTTTTATATTTCCTGACCATCTCTCCTAACTCTTGACTGCAGTTAAAAGCATGAAAGAAATAGTCTCTCAGAGTCAACAAACAAACACAATTCAACCTCTGATCAGTGATGCTTCTTGTTACATCTCTTTGTATTATACATATATATCATCCAGTGCCACACATATGTTGAAAATAGTGCACAAATGCACTTTAGCTAGATTTGAGTAAAGAGCCTATATTCATTGTCACCTCTCTGCTCTAAAGAAGTAAATAGAGGGGATGTAGGTAAACACATTCTCTAATAGTGCAAACTTACAGGAAGAGAAAACAAGTGTGTTACAAGGCATGGGACGAATTCTTACAAACAAACAATAAACGACAAAGTTCTCAAGAGAGATACCTAAGGTTTTCAAATCAGTAGGTTTCTATCTACTGGTCTATCTCATTTCCCTTCTTCCAATATTTTCTCTGTTCAATGAGCAAAGGGGCATCATTGATAAGTGCTCATGTATCCGCATGCAACCTACAGTAATTTTTCCTTTCTAACAGCTGACCTCCAGAATGTGTTTAGCATCACTCACCTCTTCAAAATTGGACAGATTGAAAGTTGATCCTTGTAAAGAAAGGTTGGAGACTGCCAATTTGGCTCAAATTCCTAATTTTTCAAAGGGAAAATTGAGGTTGAAAAGGGTTCAATGACTTTTTCATAGCTGTGAATATATTCAACAGTGTATCAGCATAAAAACACTTATTTCTTTACTCTCCTTCAAAGATCAAACCTCAAATGTAAGGCTGTCACGCAAAATTCTGAGACTGGGTCTCTTTTAAGTAAATCATGCTATATACATATATAACCACTACGAGATACCGGCATACATTTTATTTACCGTCACTGAATCAGAAAATTTAAAAAAAAAAAAAAATGGAGACATGCACCCATAGAAGTGTCTATGTATTCTGAAAACATTGAATTTAATCCTATATCACATATATATTTGTATTATTTAACATAAAAGAGCTTTACAATTGAAAATGCTAACTGGGAGAATAATATTTCTCTACACTTTGAACCTTTCAAATCTATGTCAAATTAAAATACGTGAAATATTGTCTTGGGATTAATTCACAAAGGCAATACCTTGATTTCAATTTCATAAATGTACTTTCCCCTGATCTGATAAACTTACTGCTTCAATTTAAAGTATCATGCAAAGGTTATAAGTAAATATTTTCTCCAAGTATTAGAATTATTCTCACCTACTCTCTGATGGAGGAACTATAACAGATGGTTTAAACTTGAAAGCGTTCTACAGATAAAAGCAAAAAGTAGGAAAAAATGATTTTATAAAATTCGCCATTTTAACACAAGGTCAAGTTTTATTAGTAGCAATCTGAAGAAGTAGCATGAGCTCTGCTTATATTGTTTTAGCTTAACTGAACCATCCTTTTAATTACTAAAATGTTGAGTTGGAGTGGATTGGAAGGTCATATTTATGCATAATATGGTATCAGCTAATATTAACTCCCAAATTCCTACAGGAAGTTTTTCATACCTATTAATGGATTTCTTTATATAACAAATTATGGAAGCATTTATTTATCATTCTGCTCTATTTCGAGGGCCAATGCTATTAAAATAATATCTGGTTTCAGCCACTGCTAGTGCAGTGTGACATTAGGACTTAATCTGTTTCTTGTGGACATCTTAATAGGAACAAAATCATCCTTGCTATTTGAGGCTTCGCAGATTTCTCTATTCCACAATCTAAGAGTAGTTAACATTTAAGAATTCTTATATATGTGTATTTTGCAATATTCAGTTCACTGGAAAAAGCCACAGCTGCATATTTTTTGTATATTTTCCATAAAATATGGTATTAAAGCATATCTGAGCATTGTATGAACTCTGTGTTTATGCTTTTAATTGTAGCCACAACTTTTACCACATATCTCCTTTAAGCTAATCTCTCCATGTTCCTCCTTCATTGTCCATGAACAACCCTGCCAAACACTTATGGAACATGCTCAGGAGTTCTGTATATTCTTAACTCACAATCCTTCTTTTTATAAAGAGAATAGTAATATGCTATAACATTCTGCCTAACTGAGGGAATTTCTTCTAGATTCAGTATCGACTGAATGAGACGTTCCCATGGAACTGAATTCTGCAGTCTGATGTCAATGGCAATGATAGGCCTATGAGACGTAGAGGTCTGGTTGTTGACTTCAAGCAATTGAGACTAGTAGGCGTAATTACCACAGGAGTATTCATTAATTGAAAATCTATTCCTGGCATGCTACTGCCCATAGTAAAAATTCAGTGACTATAGTCATATATATGTGACTATATTATTAGAACTGTCCATCAAGAATTGGATTCTGCCGTATCTACCACCTTGAAAGCTCAAGGAGATATAGAAGCTGTGCATTATATGATGTAATTGCTACATTTAAGATTGGAGCCATGCAGGCCCACATAACCCAAGTGTGTTACAGTTACAGGTCACCTACCTATTAATTTTGTACCTTCTCATCTTACCTTATTCTCACTTCTGTCCTCATGGGTACTCCATAATCAACTGATGGAAAAGTAAAATACTCAGGCCTTATTCACAGAGAGGTTGGGTGAATACTTTGAAGCAAATTTTAAAATGGATGTCTGCCATATTGCAAATCCATTCAAGCCTAAATACGTAGGAATTGGAAACTAGGGAGAAGGACATCTCTGAATGGGGCATGCAGATGGACACATGGGAAAAATACGAAGATTTTTTTATCACATTTTCATGCCCACCAGAAATTATCCACCATGGAAAAGGAACTGATCAACCAAGTAGATAAAATGATTCAGCAAACTAATGTTAGTCTTCATCATTGGCCACCTCAGAAATGTACAATGAAGAAACTGTTCATGTTGAAATTAGATAGAATATATATATATACCTTAATGCCATGGACACACAGTTAACTATCGACCTAGTTACTTCTACCTCTGAAGTAATAGAAGAATAATGCTAGGTTCCCATTATGGCAATGTTACTTGAAGAAGCCAACTAGCCTCTTGTGGTAAATCAAAACCATTGAACACCTCTCACATAAGAAGAGACAGCTGTTTGTTATCTGAAGGATAGACACATTAGCATAAACTTGTATGTATTTACCTTTGTTACCCAGAAAGCCTGAGCAAGCACCACTACTTAGTTTCTCCCAGAATTCCTGATCCACAGATATGGAATTCCACACAGCTTAGCATAGGATTGAGGGACCCAGGTCACAGTCAAGGAAATGTGAGAATTTTTATATGAAGATGAGTTCCACAGGTTGCAACACATAGTACACCATCTGAAAGGGGCTGGTTTACGGAATAGTATTGAAATAGCCTTCTAAAAGTACAGCTGAAATGACATCCCTGAAGTAACACTCACAAGGGATTTAAGTGGTTTGATTCAGAATGCAATATATGCGTTAGGAAGGACATATGGGTCCAGAAACCAAGGAATATAATAAGGAGTAGAACAACTCACTATCCAACACACATGACCCCGTGGGTGGATTTGGTGCACCTTGTCCACCCCAAACTGAAGGTCCTGCATGGTTGGAGGTTCTGGCCTCAAATGGTCATCAAGTCTTATGAGGAATACAGACAAGATCCCATGGAACTGCCAGCGTTGATGCCTCCAGAAACCCTTGTCTTCTTTATGTCTAGGAACCAGAGGGCATGAAGAGGAACTGCCATTTTGACCAGGGTAATTGAACCTGATGAACAAGAACTGATAAATACAAATAAATTCATAAAGAAAAATGAATAGAAAATATATAGGACTTTCTTAAGAATAATTACATGTAGAAATTGGAATGAGGAGATTGGAAGTTATTGCATATTGCTTTATAAAATTTGTAGTATTTGCCTTTAATTAAAAAATATTAATTAACTTTATAATCATTAAAATGTAATGATTTTTAAATTAATACAAATTAAAAGAAAGCAATAATAATTCAAAATTCTACCCCATACTGGTAAACACTATTAACATTCTGAGTAATATCAAGTTCAGATGTTGTTTATACCCTCATATACCTACACACCATCACAAGCACATTTTTAAATGAATATGATCATGCTTTAGTATTTCTTTTAATCTCAGCTTTTTTTTATTGCTCTAATGCAGTGAGATATATTTTGAGATGTATTTTTGAATTAATATGATTTTAAAGTTGCCTAGCAGTCTATCTTTAAAAGTATATCATTATATAATTAGCTTGTCTTATTTAAAAAAAAAAACATTTCTTCCACCACTCATTTCATTTTCAGTATCTTTAATGGCAAGATTTTTCTATCAATTTCTAATTTAGTTAATAATTTGGTATAAAATATTTTCATTCTTATCTCATATTCTTTCCAACATTTCAGATTTTGGGGTTTATTTCAAACAAATTAATGAATGTTGATATTCATAATGGCCTCTGTTCTAGTTTGCTAGCTGCCAGAATGCAACATACAAGAAACAAAATGACTTTTAAAAAGGGGGAATTTATTAAGTTGCAAGTTTAGAGTCCTAAGGCCATGAAAATGTCCCAATTAAAGCAAGTCTATAGTAATGTCCAAATTAAGGCACCAAAAAGAGGTTAACTTCACTTAAGAAAGACTGATGAATTTCAGGGTTTCTCTGTCAAATGCAAAAGCACATGGAGAACATGGCAACATCTGCTAGTTTTCTCTACAGGCTTCTTGTTTCATGAAGCTCTCCCAGGGGTGTTTTCCTTCTTCATCTCCAAAGGTCTCTGACTGCGTGGGCTCTTATGGTTCTCATGGCTCTCAGATCTGCAGCTCTGCTAGGGCTCTGTTCATAACTCACCCCAAAATGTTTCCTCTTTTAAAGAAATCCAGAAAACTAATGAAGACCCACCTGGAATGGGTGGATTCACATCTCCCTCCAATCAAAGCTTCATACCCTCAATCGAGTGAGTCACACCTCTGTGGACATAATCTAATCAAGTTCCCAACATACCGTGCTCAGTAGGGGTTAAAAGAACCTGCTGCCTCTAGGAGACTGGATAAGGATTCAAACATGGCTTTTTTAGGGTACATAATCCTTTCTAACCGGCACAGTTTCTAACATTTTAGTATGTGAAAATGATTCCTTTCATGCTGTATACAGCAGTCTGCTTAATTTGGTAACTTTAAAATTATCTTACCATTTCAGTGATAATTCTATGTAGACACTGAAGTAAGTATGGAATACATTACATACATACTTTAACAAAGTCTCAACTATTACATATCGATTTTTTCACTGACAACTTGCTTCAGAATCTCTTGGGAAGCGTACTTGTCACAAAAGGAAATTCTTAGGCCCTCCCCAAATCAATCGAACCAGAATTTCTGGGAGTGTGACCTTGTAGTGGACATTTTAAAAATCTCTCCGGGGGACATTTTCTGCATACCGTCTTTCAAGTTGTGTGTAAGCACTCCCTATTCAACTTTCATCTCAAAATGCCACAACTTCTTTCCATAAACTTTTATCTTAGAAAAGTATACAGCTCATCATGTAGATCTTCCCAAACCTTTCAAGGAATTGCTAAATGCTTAGGGAAGTACATTTAATGTACTTAAATGTGACTTCTATGAGCACGATTTCTTACCTATTTCTGATTTGTTTCTTTTTGAGCTGAGTTATTAAGACTACATTTATTTATTTTACTATTTACTAAAGAAAGAGATTATCTAAAGCCGTTCTCCAATGTGATTTTGTTCATAAAAACAACGTCTCTCCTGCAATGATATTCTATTCATGTATTTAATTTTATGTATTACAATACTGGTTTATAAATATTTTACTTGCCAGTTATGATTTCTAAAATTTTTATAAGACTTTATCATTCCCACATGAATATTTGACTCACTCTGAAATTCAAACTAATTTTACTTCCCTGTTCATGCACAGCCCATCTCATGAAGCTGTTGATATTATCATCCTTCCCTGGTTCCATCCCATTTTCTCAAGATATAGAAGAATATTAGGTTATAATCTACCTTAGCATACCTGTTCAGATCATTTCTCTCCATCCCTTTCAAGAATGTGAAACATTTAAGATAAACAAAAGCCCAAAAGCTACATTTCCTTTTATGTTGAATCAGTCATAATCCAGCTGGAATTGGTTTTGTTATCAAAATGGCTATTGACAACAAACTTTGTGTCAGCTTTCAAAATAATTTTCAATTCACTAATTTGAGATAGATAGTTTATATTTTTAGTGGACATTGTGTAAGATACCTTCCATTCAAAATCACCTCAGTAATCTGATGAAAACTTAACATTCATATTTCAAGCAAATTTTCACTTTATAAAACAATCAAAATAAAGAATTGCCAATCTACAATCATCATATAAAAGAATTGCGGTAAGACAGAACTAGTCTCTAGGAATCATACTGGAAAGTATGTTTAATTTCTTTGGCCTACCTTGTATGAATTAACAAGATAAAGATGAAGATTCCTTTCCAAGATTATTTTCACAATGAGAAGAAAAATCAAACCATTCAAAAGTCTCTTCTGAATTGAAGAAGAAAAAAAGAAAATGTATATAGCTTCCATGAAATTATATAAAATAGTTTCAATTTGCTTGTGGTTCTGGAAAGATGGGACTTAGGATATTTATTTTATTTTTTAGCTAGTATGTCCATATGTGGTGAGATTTATAGTTGTGGTTTTATATTTTAAATATTATTTATTGGCTATTATTTTAATATTGTTTTCATCATCCCAAAGTTGTTATATCAGAAATGTTGGTCAAGTGAACGGTTAATATTTATGTTATTGAGAATTATTAAATATTTCTCACTGCTAAACCATGAAATATATATAGCTTCTGATTAATTGTACTTCCATAAGCACATGCATGTTAGATAAATACATATGTGTATATGCGTCTATGTGTATATGTAGAGTTGTTACTATTTCTGTTTGTATGCTGTTTGCTATTTATCCGTATCCTCATTATTCTGAGATTTCTTTTTTTTTTTTAATGGCTTGGATGTCGGTCTTTATTCATTTATTTTGCTTGGCAGCGGATAGGCCTCTGTTATCTGAGTGATATACCTTCCATTCTTGGATTTTTAAATTATTCTTTTGTTGACCACCTCTTTTCTGTTTCAGTAATATTTTGGATATTAGATAGGGATTCATATTAGATAATTATATAAACTTCACGACCAATCTTTGAATATTCTTTTTCTCCTCACATATTTTGTATCACATTTTTTTATTGTTTTGTTTTACTCTGTTTTTCATGAACAGGAACCAGGAATTGAACCCGGATCTAGAGTATGGCAAGGAATATTTCTGCCACTGAGCCACCATCTCACCGCCTTACCTGTTTTTGTTTTAATTTTAGGAAGATTTCCTCAAATTCATCTTCTAAGTTTTTAGTATATACTTTCAATTTCAAGAGATCATTAGTGATTTATATTTTTTCCATTCCACAAACTCTTCATGTTTACAATATTTGGTATCTTTGGAGATTTCAGTTACAGTACTTAAAGCTTTTGTTCCTAATCCCTTCCCTCATGGATAAAATTTTAGAACAGGATGCTTCGAGGTGAGATTTGAGGAAAGCAGATGTACATTCCAAAAGACGATGCTTCAAAAATGTCAAAGTAAATACAGAAAAACTAGTTAGAAATTGTACCAACATCCAGAATGGAACAAAATTTGGAAAGAGGTAATATTAGGGAAACCCTTGAAGTCAAATCTCTTGCCCCTAAGGTGAAGGCCAATGCTGGGAAGATGCCAAGTACCCCAAAGCTTAGTGAGCCTCTGTGTGTCCTTCTGTGTTGGGGGAAGCAGTCTGTCTTCAGGCTGTGACAGCAGAGTAGAGGGCTGCCTCTGAGAAAGTCAATGACGGGATGGCTTCATAAATGGAGACATGACCGAGTAAAGCAATGAGCGTCTACTGCATATTTATAATGTGTCATATACAAGACAGCAATTTTCAGATTAAACCTTTTTTGATCCTCACAACACAAATTCAAGTTAGATATTTCCACCCTAAAATATGTAAAACTCACAGTAACGTAGATGATGACAACAACAATAACAAATTTGAGAATTAATCAATTGTAAAATCATGCAAGAATTTTTCTGTAACTTTAATTCGGTCGTGTCTGTGTCGAACTGTATTTGTGGACTGATTCATGTTATGCTCAGACAAAATTTGGGTGGAATCCCCTTGTTTACCATGACTGTGTGCCATTTATCCTGTGATTTAAAGCATCCAAGGTCTGTTTTATTGCTCCCAGTAAGTTTTCTATTAAGTTGTTCTCTTTTTTGTAATGAAGAAAAAGATTGTCTCTTTCAGAAAACAGTAACTGGGCAGTAATTGAGGGTAGATATAGTGTGCATCATGTAATGTAAAATCCCAGGCACTTAAAATGTGAAGCTAAGTCAAGACAGGAAGAGAGCTGGTATTATGCCATTATGTAGATTACATTTTTTTTTTTAATAGAGCACACGTTCAAAGGGAGAGACACTCAAGATCTTTGTCCAGGAGAACCAATTTCAGTGGGCACTGGGACAGGAGGTGACAAACAATTTACTATGTATGCAACTATGGATTTAATGACTGGATATAACTAAACCTTTTTTAATGCAATCCCATTAAATCATAAGGATTTCTTTTACCACATATAACACTGAAAGGGTATGAACATGAGAGAAAATCTATTGAGATCAGATAAAGAAAACCTGAGCTTCTGAGATTTTTTTAAATCTTGAACAAGGTAAAAAAAAATAATAAATCCTTTGACTTAGGTAGGGGAGACATTGCTTGTAGGCTTAGAGAAATACTGAGACTATGTTAAACAAAAACCGAAAATGTTAAGGATTTAGGAAATGATCAGTAGTGGCCTTTTTATGAGGAAACTTCTTTGATGATGGTGAGCAGTTTTCAGCTAAAATTATGACACGTAAGGCATGTTTTCTAAAAATCTTCATGTCGTCAGTGAGAAACTGCCTGCTATTGTAACCACCACTGTGACCAAAGAAGGATCATTGTGACTGGAATTTTGACCACACAGATTGCACCCACTGACCCTGTCTTGTTCCAGGAAATAGCTGGCCATGGAAAATCCAGCATCCTTAACACTGAGCAACCTTTCTCTTGAAATATCCCTGAACTGCATGTTGGAACTTTGTAAAAAAATGACAGCCAAGTCCATCTGAACACAATTAGAAAGTCTCCCCTGCTTTCAAATCTCCCATTTTATTTTAATAGAAACTTGAAATTAGAGACTGTTCTCATGTTTTCTCCTTTCACTCTATAAAGTTAACTCTCCTTTCTAACATCTTTGAAATTCTGCTGAAATGTAAGCAATTGCAGAACGGTTCCCTTGTAGCAAGTTTATGAATAAACAGTGTTTGTAAATTTTATCTCAGACTTAGTTATGTTTTTGACACTAGTAAAAAGAATCATTTAGGAGAGGAGTAAATTTAAATATGACATAACTAAAAGCACAAATGTCAAATCAACATAGTGGTACTCGTTGACATTTTTTGTAGGCTGCTACAATTAACAAAATGCCTTCATGTAGATCATTTAAACTTTAACACAACCCAGAGAAAGTCATTCATTGTAAATGGATTTTGTATATTGATTTCTTTTATTCCCAAATCAGAAGTGTGAGCTAAAACTTGAGCTCAGCCCCTTGTTGCAAGTGCCTTTTCTCTTGAAATTTCACATCACTACAATACAATGGAAGAATAGTATTGCGATTCAACAAAGGGAATGTTTGGGTTAAGAAGAAGAGCGATATTTGTCACTGTGAATGAATTTAGTTTTGGCTCAGGATTTTGAAGTGTCATTTATGGATTGGGAATAAAGAGAAAACAGAAAATATCATTAAAGCAAAGGAATTTGGAAAACCACTAAAATGGATATGCTTGGTGGGCTAATTTCTTTTTCAGTTTAAAATATAGAAAATAAGATAAAGGGCGGGCCACGGTGGCTCAGCAGGTAAGAGTGCTTGCCTGCCATGCCCAAGGACCCAGGTTCGATTCCCGGTGCCTGCCCATGTAAAAAAAAAAAAAAGAAAAGAAAAGAAGATAAAAGTTTACCATATCTTATATTTGACATATGGGTTAAAGGATTATCAAAATATTTATTATTAAATCTAAAATTCAAAGGGATTTAAGGTTATCTGAATATATGCATAATATTCATACATAACATTTGTCTGAATCTCTTGGATAAAAAAATCTGGCTCCTAATGTCCTTAGAGTAATCTCTCACACTTAATATGTTTACTCTCTTTTGGGTGAAACTTTTCACAAAATTCTGACTCTATTTGTTTCAGAGCAGTAAAATATAGAGTGAGAAATACAAATACATAAGCATTTAAGAATGTCAGCAGATTTTGTCTGAGTTTTATACTGAACATATATTAGTGGGAACAAGGAAATTATCTTTAAATTTTTTCTCAAAGTCATAGATGATTTTTACCCCCTGCAAAAAATACAAGAAAAAAACATTTTTTTTTTCTTTATTCTCACTCTTGGGATTATCCTTACCTAAAAATTTTAGTTTAGAAGCTTGCTCTATTGCTGCTTGATCCTCCCAACTAAAAGCGCTCTTTCTTAAATTGATCATTTTTAGTTCAATTAACACACAGTATTTTGAAAATCTTCTAGTATAGCCATCATATTATTATGACTACTAACGAGGCAGTATATGAAACTCCAAAATTTTCTATGCAAATGGTATAAAAGCTTAACAATTTAAAGTCTGGCAGTATACATGACACGGTCCTTTAAAGCAATTACTAATTACATTTCCATTTTATCAATCAAGTCTTCATGATGAAGAATTCCATATTTTAATATAATATTACATTCTGAAATTTTCTGAACAGAAAACAAGGACAATTTTGAGAGCAAATTAAGTTGTGTTTTATCAGCAAGACAGAAAACTCTTCTGAAATACTCATCACTTGGTGTTGTTATATCTAACAAGCATCTTCTTTTAGGAATGGGACTGTTTCACATGAACTTGGTACAATAATTTATAAATATGGTCATTGATATCTCCAAATGAGGCCCTTTGACATGAAGTAATGTCTTCGAGAGATACACATTTTTAGGCTACACTCTAGCCAAGCCTGGCATCTAGAAAGACTACTTTCCAGTTCTTATATAACTGGATCAGTGTAATTATTTTCTTCCCATGACCTTATATTTCTTCTACTTGACTATATTCTAGCCATATAAACTCACAAATCGGATCAAGTCAGTATGAACATGTGTAAAAATGTCCATTGACTTCAGTGTGAAATTCAAAACTCATTAACATATAAAGGTTATGGTGGAATCATAGAAAGACTATGGATTGGTGAGTCAGAATAATGAATAAAACTGACTTGTCATTTCAATAGACTCAGTTTCTTAATCTTTAGGGTAGGCATACTTATAGACAATTTGCAGGTTTTTTGTACAGACTGGGCAAGAGTGAGCACAACATAAATAAGGACTTCATAAAATATGTACATCAAAGATGAGAAACATGGCAAGAATCACTGATATGACAGAGAGATAGGTAGGAAGCAAAGGACAAGTTACATTTGAAATTCTCTTCCTTTCCCACCATGAACTTAAAATGGCACAGTGATCCTTGAATTGTAATTTTCTCCTTTTGCTCTCACTTCTCCAGAAAAATTCATAGAAGGAAAAGATAGATAAAATGAAAGAATATGACGCATAGTCAACAATCACTCTAAACTGGAGAAAATCTGAATTTAATGACAAAAATCCCACTAGATCCAATTGCATCTCATCTTTATGTCTAAAAACAGAAACAAACTGTGTGAATTCAAGTAAAATAGTAATTTATTGCATGAGTCGTTGATGGGTAAATTGCATGAGAGAATTGATGGGTGAACTAGTCAGGATTTATGAGAATTCAAGAAAGGCACGGCAAGGATGAAAATTGAAGGAAGTTACGATTCTCCCAGAAAAGGGACACAAATGTACCCATGATGCTCCACTTTGATAGTCTGGACACTTCAACGTTTGTTCCTCTGGTTCTAAAATCATCACAGTTGTAGAAACTTTTTCTAACTCTCCCTTGTACATTTGGTCATTCTCCTAAGGTTTAGAGTCCTTGAAAGATATATGTGATTGGCCGACTTTACATTTACATTCCTGCATGTCAGCAATAACTTTTGGTAACATGACAAAACTCTTTATTTTACAACTGACAGTGAGATCACTTACCATTTCATCTAATGTAAATCAAACTAGTTTCATGGCAGTTTTGTGTTCAGGATCTAAGGAATAATATCAATTCTTTCTTTGTCTCTATGATGATCTCCTCTTCATATTTTGCATTCTGTTTATTAAACTGCAATGGTACCCATTATCAATATAAACTATTTAATTCAGTGGGGGAGGGGGAAAGAGAAATTATTTACTCATGTCAGAAGGACACGCTTATCAGTCAGGTTTAAGTGTGTGGGGGTCTGTGTATGTGTGTGTGTAAAGGGATTTATTTTAAGGAATTGATTCATGCAATTATAGGCCTGGCAAGTCTGAAATCTGTAGGGCAGGCTTGCAGGCTGGAAACCCTGATGAGTGCTGACATTGCACTTTTGAGTCAGAAATCTGTAGAGGACACCAGCAGGCTGGAAACTAACAGGAATTGATGTCTCTTGAAGCAGAATTTCTTCTTCCCCCAGAAATCTCAGGGGTTTTTTTTGTTGTTCTTAAGGCCTTTAACTGATTGAATGAGGCCCACCCACATCATCAGTGGTCCCCTCCTTTCTGAGAGTTGATTGACTTTAGATTTTAATGACATCTACACAGCACCCTAACAGCTATATCTAGGCTGATGTTTGAGCAAACAACTGGACACCATGGTCGAGTCAAGTTGACACAGGAAATTCATGACACAGACATGGCAAATAAATTGCCATTTCAGACACGTACTTTCATATTTTTAGTTTATACTTACAGGATCTTTTGGCACAACCATTAAACGATTTGACTAGTAAAATGATGTTTGAAAATGAAATTATTTCCTAGTAGCAAAGTGAAAGTCAAGGTTTCTTTTAGAAAATGAGTCTTTAATGGAATAATGTAAAGAAATGAGTGATTGGAGTGGGTTTAACCAATAATGGGTTATGTTAGATGCAATGACTAGAGACAATCCCTTTGAGAATTTTTTTTTTTTTCCTGTAAGGAAAGTGTAATGGGTGTTCAGCCTGATGGAGACAGAAATTTAAGAGAAAGTATGATTTATTATTTTAATATGGGAGAAATTGTGTGTTTCTATGTCAATGTGAATTGCCTTGTTTTGAGCAAAAATCTGATATTAAAGAAAGAGAAATTTTGAGGTAATAGTGATCTTAAGTATGTGAAAGGAGATATTCCATACATGTGAGAAGAGGCTAATGTTAGAAGCCAGTGAGTTCAAGTAAGTAATTTTCTCTCAAACTATCTTCATGTGTGATATGTCATAAGCCTCGACAACTGACCTAAAGTTGGCAGGAAGTACATTCTATTCTCCTTCAAACAATGAGTATATAAACAATTTACTTTTACTGTAATATGAATCACTCCTGTTAACCTGAGTAAGTGTAAGAAAAGTAAAAAAGAAACCAGAAACCCCTCCCACATACACATATTTCTCAATTTTAATGATGTATTTGTGAAGTATAACTGAACAAACTATATACAAAGACAGTTGTAATTTATGTGCAAACATATGGAAGGCAGGATATTCTGTCCCAGAGTATATGGTTAAAGCATTGCTCATTAAAAACACACAAACAAAAAACAACTGCAACAACAAAAGAACTATGTATTCAGTAACTGTATGCAATACCAGTTGTAAACAGTTTATCAATGATGTTTTATGAATTGCAAATACATGTTATATAATATACAATCTAAAAAAATGACAGGAAAATAAGAGAATTAAAGAGGATGCTGAAAGGACAAATACAAGATCTCATTAATGTGGACTAATTATAATATGTAAATTGATAGACAAACTATAATACAGGTTAGCAGGAAGTAGAATGAGGTTGGGGAGTAGTTGATGAATAGGTACAGAATTTTTACTAGGGTGAATTTGAAAATTTGGAAGTGGATAGAGGTGACAGCATCACATCATTGTGAGGGTAATGAACAGTGCTGTATTGTGTGTGAACGTGTTGACAGGGGAAGTTTGAAGTCATGTATTCACCAGAAAGGAAGCTAGACATTAAAACATGGCACAGTGAATCGTGTGTTGGATGAGACTGTGCTTAACAATATGAATATAAAAACTTTTTTCCTGAACTAGAACAAATACATGACATATTACAGAACGTTAATATTGAAGTGGTATGGATGGGAAAATGCACCTATTATAAACTAGGTACTATAGGTAATAGCAATATCTTTATATTCTTTCAGAAACTGTACCATACAAATGCTAGAGGTCAATAATAGGGATGGGAATAAGGGATATGGAATGAATTTTCTTTTTCTTGAGTAATGAAAATGTTCTAAATCTGTGTTGATGAATGTGGAATTATGTGGTGTTACTGTGAGCCATTGATTGTATACTTTGGATGGATTTTAAGGTGTGTGAATATATCTCAGTAAAATTGCATTAAAGGCAAAATATTAGTGTGCTGAGACAAAGCCATAAAACAACATATCCAGAAAAACTGAATGTAGGTCATTAAGATAAAATATTCAGATTTATGCATAATTGGAATACTGTCACCTAACTCTGATACACAATAATGTTTTTTTTTTTTTTTTTTTTTTTAAACAAAGTCTCTGCTATGATTTATTTATTTATTTTTTTTACATGGGCAGGCACCTGGAATCGAACCTGGGTCCTCAGGCATGGCAGGCAAGCATTCTTACCTGCTGAGCCACCGTGGCCCGCCCTCACAATAATGTTTTAATTCTTTCTTTCTTATTTTCTGTCAGATACTGGTATCTAAATGCATTAATTCATCTAAAATGCTTTCAGGATGCATTGCTCCTTCTTTTTTTTTTTTCACTGTCATCAATAAACAATATTCTCTGTGCTTCTAGATTACTAAATTAAACTGGTGCCTTATCTCCCATCACAAAACTCTTATATTTCAATCAACACTATGCACTACTATCAAATTTAATCTCCTGAAATTTTACTTTGTCTATACCTCTTTGCTCAAGAATAATTACTCCCCACTTATTTCAAATATTTCTGCTATGGATTAGTTAAATTTCGGGTGCAACACCATGGAAAACCGAGGCTATGATGCAGGAGGAAAGACAATTTGTTACTCACAGGTTCCAAGGGGAGAGGGTGACATGAAGAGTGAAGGAGAAGCATGATCAGCTTCTCTGGTGGCTCACCCAGCAAGTGGAGTGCACACAGGCAGAGAGAGCTGGACCTGCTGACTAATAGATTTCCCAAAGTAGTCAAGGATTGGTTCATTTAAATCAAGTACATGCATAAAGGGAAGGTGATTGGGGGGTGCCAAGGTAGAGGAGATGTTTAGCTTTTTACTGGGACCATATGTGGGTTTTCAGTGAGATGTGTGGGTAGTGGCCATAGCTATGGGTTTGGGGGAAATTTATGTCCCAAGGCTGGAAAGCTATTTAACTAGGCCAGCAGTTGGTTTCAAGGCAAGAGGTTTAGCCAAAGTAAGATGGATGCCAAGGAAACCCACAAAAATTTTGATAGTTATAACACCTCCATTAGTCAGACTAGATTGCTCTCCCCTTTCTCATTTATCAATTTATACTCCATCTGTAATTTATGATACCATTTAAATTCTACTTTTTCACAAGATCACTCCTTTCTATTGCGATTTCCAGAGTTCTCAAATATCTGAAGTCCTTCTAAATATAAACTCTCTACTATACAACTTGCCACTTAGATATATCTACTTCTTCCCTCTTACTCCCTCATCCTTTATCTCTTTCCTCCACTTTCTCTCTCTCTCTCTTTCTGTCCCCTACTCAGCTTCCCTCTTCCCCGATAGATATTAATCTATTCTCCCCAAATTCTATAGTTGAATAATGACTTTTTAAAATAATTCATTTTTTAAGCTGAAGATCAGAATACATCCTGGAAATTTGTTTCTCTGATAAAAGAAAAAAAGCAGAGCTGGGTAATAATAATGGCAATCAAACTTGTGTCTAATGATTAATGTGCACATACTGTTTACTGGCTTGGTTTTGAGACACAGAGTCATTGTCATTGATTTCCTATTGAATTCTGTAGGCAGGTACTGTGATCACCTTCCTCTCATAAGTGACAAATTTGAAGCTTTTGGATAAATAGGAAAAAATATTCCCAAGATCACTCAGAACAAATGATGCAATTCAAACTTTATTAATACCTGGCTTCAGAGCCATGCTCTTAAAATCTACAAAATGCTTATAGATTATGTCAGTTAAGCCATATATGAAACATATAACATGGGACTGACAGCAAGCAGATAATTATATTTTCATCTTTCTTTGATTGTTTTTTTTTTTTTTTTTGTCAGTCCAAATATGCTTTGACCAGACAGATAAAATCAAGTTTGGGGGGTTATTTCCTAAGCTATTTGACATTCCTTTAGATTTGACTTCAAATTGTGATTAGTGCTTCTAAATTTTACTGTTTTATCTTCTCTTAATAAAGTCTAGTAACTAGTAACATACATGTTGATATAGTATCATAAAGAACTTTATTTTCAAGTAAACGTTGAGGCTTAAGGACTATTATGATACCAAACAACCATTATATGATCTGCTCCTATTAATTATATTTTGGAGGTGCATTGTTAAAACACACATGGAAGCAGTACTGGAGGGCCCAAATATCTTAAGAATTTTAAATATCAGTTTTATCCATTTGAAGTGTATAGACTATGTCAGTAGTAACTAGAGAATTTGAAAAACATTAACCTAATAGTCTAACCATAAGAAATTGATCTTATGGTTAGAAATAATAATATTAGTTTTGATTTATTTAAATCTAAATGGCTTTTGCATTGATGCCAGGGAAGTCTGATAAATATTGTCTAATTTCAACACATTAGCAACAAAATTATTTTCATAAAAAATAGTTAAACCGAATTTGAGATACACTCAATATGCCAATATTTGTCTACAAAATATCACAAAAACCATGCAATATTTTCTGAGTCATGCAATGTGCCTTTAAAAGCATTGTTTCTTTGGTTATCAGTTTACTTCCATTTCTTAGGTTGCTTGGATCTAATACTTTGGAAACATTTGATAGAAAATTGGTTGTGGCTTTACATCAGAATGATTACTGTTCCTGAGAGAACTCACATTTTTTGACACTGAGCCTAACCCTACAATCATCTGAGTAATTGAACTTTTAAAAAGATGAGAAGAATTTCTCTGTAGATGAATCTACAGTATTTTCTAATTCTTTGCATTGTTAAGAATTTTAATGCATATTTATTATTACAATCTTTCTGTCTCTCATGAATTGTTTAATTTCATTAGAGATAATGGATAAATTGATACTCAGGAAACTTTCTTTCATATAACATCTGTCCCTGCATTGACATCGAGGAAATATAATCAGATAAGTATTATGGAATACACTGACCTTTGTTTTGGACCTAGAGGTCTCATTCCAGTTTATTTTCGGTAATGAAATGCACTAGTATTACTGCCTTTTTTTAGAAAGAACATTTCAAACAACAGCCTGAGTAAAAAGAATGTTTTATAGTTTTGGACAAATTATTAAAAATGTGCATATATTTGGCTTTTTCCCCCTGGCTTCTTATATAAAATATAATTAACATCTAGATTTATATGCTAAACTTTAAACAACTCATAATCCAGCAGTTGAAGAGCATGATTTAAAAATTATGCTACTTACTAAAATGATGGTGCTCAATGCTGATTCAAGAGCAAAACATAACAAAGACAAGAACAAAATAAACTGAAGGTTGAAAGTGTCAGCCTGCTCTACCAGAGTCTCCAAGTAAAAAACAACCTTAATCAGGAAAAGAGGAAAGGTTTATGTCAGAACAGAAGTTTTAAAATGAACAACCACCATGTCCATAATTTCATTAAGCTCCACTAAATTTGAAATGTTGGCTTTCACTTTTTAAAATATTTTTGTAAGAAAAAAGGTATTTATTCTCTTCTGAATATGATGAAATGGTTAAAAAAATTTTCTTGAGGCATAAAAGAATTTCATAATTTTCACCTCTCTTTGAATACTTCATTGTGTGTATCTCTAGTGAAAACATAACAAAAATGTATCATTATTTTAGAAAAAAGCACAGGTTTTGAAGTTATCAAATGATGTTTTAAAAACACACTCAATTTTGTAAAATGAAGTTATTGCTTAATTCATATGATTAGAGTCAGAAATGTATGAGATAATTATCAGAATAATATCTGTCATGATCCCCTAACTTCTTCGGATATGAAAAATGTGGAATCCTCAAGTACTTTCCATGCTTCAAATTCTTTGGTCCCTCATAAGCTCATGTTTAGAGCAACTTAAAATAATATTATCACATTTTCTGATTCCATGGAGTCTTCCTATCTCTCCTTATGGACTCTTTAGGCCCTACTTGGTAATTTTAACAATTAGTAACAGGGAAAATAGTAAGAGTATGAGATTTAGTTCATAATTATGGGTGTCAGAATCTTACTAGTGCTATTTTTGAGCTGTGTGTTTTGAGCTAAGTTACTTAAACACTCTGGTTCAGTTCTCACTTCTGTAAAATAAAACATTTATATTTATAACATAAAATTGTAGCAAAGATTCACTGAGGAAATTTATGTACAAAGATTCTTGAAAATATAATCCAAAATAAAGACTGTCATTGCCAGAGCTTATAGAAGGAATGGCAAAATCAACCATATTAATAATTATGATAAATAAAAGTAAATTAAGCAATGTAAGTCAAAGACAAGTTGTCAGACAATATTTTTAAAATACATAAATAAGAGTTATCCCTATGCTATTTGGAAGATGTGTTTTAATATGAGCACACAAGTAAGTTAAAAATGAAAAGATACAAACATATTAAGAGTGGGACATTTCATAATGAGATCAATTTGTTAAAAACACATAACAATGGTACATATCTATGCAACCAACAATAGTAAAGGAAGATTCCATGTGGGAGACCCGGGTTCGATTCTTGGACCATGCACCTAAAACAAAAAAAAGAAAAGAACAAATAAATAAATAAATAAATAAATGAGTAAAAACATAAAGAATATAGGAAGTAATAGACATATTGTACTATTGCAGTTAGAGATATTAAACCCTTCTTGTAAGAATTCTTTGCACAAATAGAAAAATATGTAAAAGATATGCAGATATGCAAAACCTACTAATGAACTATATAGTATTGACATTAATAAGATGCTATCTAATCTTAAGATCCGTGAAGGATACATTCTACTGAAGTATACATGGAAAATTCACCAAGATAAATGAAACTGTGGCCCAGAAACAAGTATTAATGAATAACAAATGGCTATTATCATAAAACAAGGAATGTCTTGCAACAACATAAATTAAATTGAGATAAATATCAATAAAGTCTGTCTTTAAAGATTCACAACATTTGGAAATTAAAGAAATGTGCTTATGATATCTCAAGAAAAATGCCCAATGTAATTTATTAATTATTCAAAGTGAACATTTGAAAAAATAATATTTTCAAATAACAAATTTTCAAAATAACATTTTAAATATAAATAACAATAAACATTTTCAAATATTGTTATTTAAATATAAATAACGGACTTCCGGAGAAGATGGCGGCTTAGTAAGACACGCGGGTCTTAGTTCCTCCTCCAGAAAAGCAACTAAAGAAACAGAAACAATACGAAACAGCTCCCAGAGTCACGACAGAGACCAAAAAGACAGCGTACCCCATTCTGGAACGGCTGAACGGGCAGGGAGAATCTGCTGCGGTGAGATACCCGAGGGGCGCGCGTTTTCCCGGCCGGGGCGGCTGGCGACTGGGGTCCCCTCCACGCACGTGGCTCCCCGGTCTGACTGGGAACGTTGGATAGCGGGGCCCTCCCGTCACGCTTGGCGTTTCGGGCCAGCTGGGCAATTAGGACCGGCACTCTCCCAAGCCGCGGCGGCCAGCGACCCCCACCTCCACATGCGGTTTCCCTGGCCGACTGCCGTGCAGACAGACGAGCGCCACGAGCGCCACCTACTGGGCAGGAAAAGAAAAACAGAGCCTAGAGATTTCACAGAAAAAGCTTTCAACCAGCTGGGTCCCACACCCAGGGAAATCTGATCAAATGCCCAGACACCAGCAGAAAATAATGGATGACGCTCGGAAAATTGAAGATATGGCCCAGTCAAAGGAACAAACCAATAGTTCAAATGAGATACAGGAGCTGAGACAGCTAATGCTGAATATACGAACAGAAATGGAAAAACTCTTCAAAAACCAAATCAATAAATTGAGGGAGGACATGAAGAAGACATGGGCTGAACAAAAAGAAGAAATAGAAAATCTGAAAAAACAAATCACAGAACTTATGGGAGTGAAGGACAAAGAAGAAAAAAATGGAAAAAACAATGGATACCTACAATGGTAGATCTAAAGAGACAGAAGCTACAATTAGTGAACTGGAGGATGGAACATCTGAATTCCAAAAAGAAACAGAAACTATAGGGAAAAGAATGGAAAAACTTGAGCAGGGGATCAGGGAACTGAATGACAATATGAAGCGCACAAATATACGTGTTGTGGGTGTTCCAGAAGGAGAAGAGAAGGGAAAAGGAGGAGAAAAACTAATGGAAGAAATTATCACTGAAAATTTCCCAACTCTTATGAAAGACCTAAATTTGTAGATCCAAGAAGTGCAGCGCACCCCAAAGAGAATAGACCCAAATAGGCGTTCTCCAAGACACTTACTAGTTAGAATGTCAGAGGTCAAAGAGAAAGAGAGGATCTTGAAAGCAGCAAGAGAAAAACAATCTGTCACATACAAGGGAAACCCAATAAGACTATGTGTAGATTTCTCAGCAGAAACCATGGAAGCTAGAAGACAGTGGGATGATATATTTAAATTACTAAAAGAGAAAAACTGCCAACCAAGACTCCTATATCCAGCAAAATTGTCCTTCAAAAATGAAGGAGAAATTAAAACATTTATAGACAAAAAGTCACTGAGAGAATTTGTGACCAAGAGACCAGCTCTGCAAGAAATACTAAAGGGAGCACTAGAGTCAGATACGAAAAGACAGAAGAGAGAGGTATGGAGTAAAGTGTAGAAAGAAGGAAAATCAGATATGATATATATAATACAAAAGCCAAAATGGTAGAGGAAAATATTATCCAAACAGTAATAATACTAAAAGTTAATGGACTGAATTTCCCAATCAAAAGACATAGAATGGCAGAATGGATTACGACCCAGCAATACCACTGCTAGGTATCTACTCAAGGGACTTAAGGGCAAAGACACAGACGGACATTTGCACACCAGTGTTTATAGCAGCATTATCTACAATTGCAAAGAGATGGAAACAGCCAAAATGTTCATCAACAGACGAGTGGCTAAACAAACGGTGGCGTATACCTACGATGGAATATTATGCAGCTTTAAGGCAGACTAAACTTATGAAGCATGTAATAACATGGATGGACCTAGAGAACATTATGCTGAGTGAGTCTAGCCCAAAACTAAAGGACAAATACTGTAAGGTCCCACTGATGTGAACCGACATTCGAGAATCAGCTTGGAATATATCATTGGTAACAGAGACCAGCAGGAGTTAGAAACAGGGTAAGATAATGGGTAATTGGAGCTGAAGGGATACAGACTGTGCAACAGGACTAGATACAAAAACTCAAAAATGGACAGCACAATAATACCTAGGTGTAATGTAACTATGTTGGAACACTGAATGAAGCTGCACTTGAAATATGGTTTTTTGTTTGTTTGTTTGTGTGTTTGTATCTTTTGTTTTTGTTTTTTTTCTTTTTCCTTTATATATATATATATATTATTAGTATTATTATTTTAATTCTCTTCTCTATATTAACATTCTATATCTTTTTCTGCTGTTTTGCTAGTTCTTTTCCTAAATCGATGCAAATGTACTAAGAAATGATGATCATACATCTGTGTGATGATACTAAGAATTACTGAGTGCATTTGTAGAATGGAATGATTTCTAAATGTTTTGTTAATTTCTTTTCTTTTTTTTGATTAATAAAAAATTAAAATAAATAAATAAATAAATATAAATAACGATAAAAATTTTCAAATAACATTTTTTTTTCAAATACTGCTAAAGAAACCATCTCATGACAGAAAAACGACTGGGGCAGCAATTCTAGCGTATAAGTGACCTGAAAGAGTCTGCTATGCCACACAGGGATGCCCTGGTTGTAAAACCTGAAGAATTGAGGTGCAGAGAAATGCAGACCATCCAGCAAGTGCAAACAGCCTAACATGCACCTTTCCCAATGGAGACTCCGAGCCTCATGAGGGCACAGGATAGGGAGAAGGGGACTAGGAAGTCAGCGAAGCCACATTTCTTGAACAACTACACCCACATATACCATGCCCAACCTGTGCTTATACCTGTGTCACAACCCAGCACCACACTGTTGTGCCCCTCTGCCCCATATCCTGCTCCACACCCATCCCATAAACCCAAAACTTTAGACTCCTGAAGGAAATCAACTTCCAAAGTCGCCCTATCAAGATATTTACATGCCCCAAAGGCAACAGAAGATCCCTAAGCAGATGAAGATGCAGACAGATGTAACTCAATCTAATGACAAAATTAAAACAATGGAGGGGACACAGACTTTGGAACACCTAATAAAAGATTTCATCTAAATTTACTAAATAAAAATAAAATCAGTAGGTTGGCTAACAATATAAAGTAGATTAAGAAGACACTAGAAGAGCATAAAGAGGAATCTGAAAGGACAAATAGAAAAATAGTAGATATTGCAGTGATTAAAGAAGCTGTAGACCAAATTAAAAATATACTAGAGACACTCAACAGCAGATTTGAAGAAAGGTTTATTTTTGTGCACAACCTAAATTTTCAGTAGCACATAATCTAACTCAACCTGTCTGGATAGATAATTTAAACAATCCAAACACAGGGATCCCATAATAAGAATGAGTGCCTGCAATACTGTATACCTTAATGTAATACCTAGATACATTTTAGTATATTAAGTAAATAATCAAAAAATATTGGCAAATTTATTTGAGGGATGAGAGAAATAATACAGAACTATTAAACTTATACCAAGGAAACCCCTGATACTATGTCAAACCTTAGGGACACTCAATCAATAGGCCAAACCCTTGATTGTGAGGCTTGCTCTTGTGAAGCTTATGCATATAGCAGAGAAGCATCGCCTACCTATAGGAATGCCAAAGAGTTACTTCCAGATGACCTCTTTTGCTGCTCAGATATGGCCTCTCTCTCTCTAAACCCATCTCTGCAGGTGAAACATTGCCCTCCCCACCATGTGGGTCATGACATCCAGGGGTGAAAGTCTCCCTGGCAGCGAGGAAGATGATGCCAAACCCAACCAAAACCATTCTTGAAAACTCTAAAGTATACCTAGGGCATTATAAAAGATTCTACAAAGGTTCCATGCACTAGGGTAACTTTCCAAAAACCTACAATTTCCATATGGGTCCCTGGACCAGAAAAGTCCTGAATTGCAGAAGGGTCAGCCTCTCCAGAACATCAGTTTTCCTTCCCCCATCCCCCTCTCCAACATGAAATCATTACAATGGACATAGTCCAAATAATCCTAAAGAGTAGGGGAAATATCAAAGATAGTGGTGGAGTTATACAGAGAAAATAGAGTTTAAGAGGTAAGTATGATTGCTGAGCTATTATAATGGTATTTCTTCTAGTCTCCAATACCTTAGTGCAGGTAGAAATTAAAAATTTAAAATTGCAGAATTGTAATCCCCCATACCAACTCTGAAATTTGCTCTACCACTAATTATTGTGATGTGCTTTGAAATTTATTGTTTTTTTGTATATATGTAACTGTTCGCAGAAAAGAAAAAAAAAGTCTATTGAGATGGTGAACGCACAGCTATATGATGATATTGCAACCATTGATTGTACACTTTGGATGGTTGCATGGTATGTGACTATATAATATATATCAATGCAATTTTTTTAAAAAAGAGGGGGAAAAACGAGAGGTGTGGAATCAATTAGCAAAACTCCCACCTTAAAAGGTTAGAAAAATAAGAATACATTATACCAAATAAATAAATAGAAAATTGTAAATAGTAAAAATGCCTGAACATAAATGAAATAGAACACTTGAAAAATAATACAGAAAAGCATCAAAGATGAAAGTTGTCTATTTGGAAATAAAAATATGGTTTATAATAAGATAAAATTAAATAGAAAAAGTCTTGAGAAGACTGTTCAAGAAAACAAAGAGTAAATGGAAAATACCAACATCAGAAATGAGAAAATTAGCACTTGATTTAATACTCACATTAAAAGTGCACTATATTATCAAAATAATCATGCTTATAGAACAATGATAAATGGACAAATTACCTGAAAATAAGTAATGAAAACTGAACAAAAAAATAACACGAATACCATATCTACAACAGACATTCATCTCATATACTGAACCATTCCTACAAAGGAAAAAATGACTCAAATGGTTTCATGGGTAAATACTACCAAATGTTTATAAGTGAAACACCAATTCAATGCAAAATTTCCAAAAATGGAGGTGAAAGAAAATTTCCTACTTCTTTTCATGAGTCAGCTAATCATGCTACCATATCTTGACATTCATTAAAAAAAGACTGAAGGAAAAAAGAGAGTAATCAATATCCCTCATAAGTAATGTCTCAAAAATCTTTTTTCAGAAATTTAACAAATGAATCCAGAAGTAAAAGGAAAAGATTGCACATCATGGCCAAGTTGTAACAATCTCATGAATGTAAAGTTGTTTTAATATTTGAAAATCAATGTAATTTCACACACTAGACAACTATACAGGCAAAAAAATATTATTTAAAAAAATGATACTAATGAAAGTTGGTGAAATATTAATAACCTTCAAGATAAAACATGAAGTGAAACATCTCAAAATGATAAAGGTCCTCTATAAGAATCCTACATCTAGCAACATTCTAAATAAAAATATAAAAAAATTCACACGTAAGTTTATAAATAACTCAAGGCTTTGTGCTCTATTTATCTGCAATGTTATACTTATTGTCTTAGGAAAACATGACAAATATAAGAAATAAAAGACATAAAAATGAATAAAAATAAGCTAAACTCATGACTTCATATGTGTGAATGTATGCATAGAAAACTCTATAGAATCTACAAAATAAAAGCTTAATTTATAGATTTGACTAGTATATCCTAGTATTTTACTAATAAAATATGTCATTTTATAAAATTTATAGTTACAATGTCATTATAACCAAATTTATTGCATTTCTGTACTCAAGCAACAAAAATAAAATAAATATGAAAAATATAGCATATAAAATTAACACTTTAAAAGGAACTGCAAATAATTTGTTACCACATTGAACTTCCCAAATAATCACAGAAAATATTTAATATAAAAATATACTAAACATGATACTAAAAGGAGAAAAGATTTATAATAGTGTCAAAATGGAATAACAGAAATTTCAGGATATATATAACACAAACTATATATGCATTATAATAACATATAGTTTAGGCCAGCAAAACCTGATGTTATCAACCTAATCTCTATTACAAATCAAGTCAACCTAGAAAACCATATCACTATTTGTATGCATAAAGGCATTTGATACAATGATGTACTTCTAATGAAATTTTTAAAGAAAAGAGAAATAAAAGGAATCTATCTAAATAAAATCAAGCCTTCTTAACAAAAACACAGCAAACATGCTTAATGGCAAAATATGGAAATCACTTAATTTAAATGTGGGGACTAGTTAGGAATTGCTGATATCTTCAGCTTCTTCAGATTTATCTTATGGCACATCATATAAACAGAAGAGAATATGTCATGTAAATATTATGAAAAGAATGTCAAAATTATGAACAGAAAGAAATACAATTATGTGCCTTCAAAACTCAAAGAATGATGAAATGTTTGACTGGTTTTATGAGTGGTTGACAAAGTGGCTAGAGATAGGATAATATACAAAATAATAGCTTTTCTACCAATAAATTTGACAAGAAAATCAGTACCCTTATGTAAAGAAATCTACAAAATTTAATTATAGTGTCAATTCTAAGAAAACAAAATCTAAGAAATAATATGGACTCATATGAAAACAAGTAACATGTAGATATTAATTTCCTAAGAACTAATATATAAATACAGTGCCAACTAGAATCTTAAGTTTTTCAAAATTGGAAAGAATAATCATAAAATTGATATAGAAAATAAATGTGTAACTACAGCTATAAATATTTAAAAATTAGAAAGAGCATGTCTTACAGAAAATAAAAGAACTGAATATGACCAATATATTTGAAAAGAGAAGGTTTATAGACCTCAATTAAACATATAAATTAGAAATAGACCATATATATTAGGATTTAGCACATGATATATTGCTAAAGTGATAGATGAAGATAAATCACACTGTCTTCCATCATTTAAAATATAGACTCAAGATGATTTTAAAACTGCATTGCAGAAGAATTAAGCAATGTATTCCTTGCAAGCAAATCTTGATGCACTCTAAGAGTAGCATAGTAGTTCCTATAAATTTAACAATTTATGCATACAAAGGATAGTTTAAATAATTGCAATACTACAATGATAATTTGAGGCACAAATTGGAAAGCAAATGGTAGAGGAAAAGTTAGACATAATGTAGAAAGAGCCCTAACACAACTGAGTAACAGTATTTAGTGATTGGGTTTACAAAGCTATCAATATCCCTCAGACTGAAAATATCATAGTTTTCAACCAATCAAATTCAAACCACAGAGAAATAAACCCTCTTTGGTACATGCATATGCCTGTTTTTATGTGGAATTGTTTAGAAAAGCAAATAAGGGAACTGGTTAACATTTCACCTATCCGCACCCCAAGTATTATGAAGCTTTTACAAGAATGAAATAAAATTCCATAGTTGGCACAGATGGTTTTCCAGATGGTATTGTTGAGTATAAGAAAAAAACAAACCCAACAACATGCAAAATAGTATTTATAATAAAATGTTTCTTGTCAATTTGACCAAGAAATGTTTTTGCCTGTGTGTGTGTTTGTAATTTCATGAGCATGAAGAAAAATATGGCAGCTCTCATAACAGTTTATTAACATGAATTTCTTCAGTGTGTCTGGTGAGTCAAAAATTGGAACAGAATGAAATAAAGGGTAAATTTAAAAAGACTTGAAAATATTAATATGTATTATCATTTTATAACATGAAATATATGCACTTGTGCATTTATATTCTTAAACAAATGTCAAGTGCTATAAGCACTCCTGCACAAGTTTTTTTCTGTGTATATGTTTCCATTTCTCTTGGATAGATAGACATGTGTGGATTTGCTTGGTATGTTGTGCCACAATGCTTAGCACTTTAAAAAACTGCCCAACTGTTTTCTGAAATGGGTGCATCCTTTTATATTCCCACCAGCAATGTATAAGGATTCCAATTTATTTACATCCTCTTCTCCAGCACTTGACATTGTCTAATTTTTATTATATCCATTCTGATGTATGGGAAGTGGAATCTCCTAATGGTTTTAAGTTACATTTTTCTACCGAATAGTTGAGTTACAAATCTTCTAGGTATAAGTCCCTTAATAGAGATATGATGTGCAAATATTTTCTCACAGTCCATGTGTTGTATTTTCTTGAAGGTTTTGGAGCACAAAATTTAGTTATTTGGGGCTATTAATTTTGAAATCCAGTGTCAATCTTCTATTGCTTGTGTTTTGGGTATCATATATAAGAAATCAATGCTTAACTCATGGTCTCAAAGACTTAAATGAGTTTTGTTATCAGAATATTGGAGACTTTTAGCTATTGTATAGAGTATATAATCCAGTTTGAGTTTACTTTTGTGTTGTTTGAGGCAGTAGTACATATTCATATTTTAAATATGTATATACACCTGTCCTAGCACAATTTGTTGAAGGACCTTTCAAACTTTGAATAGTCTTTACCCCTTTTGGAAAACCAATTGACCATATATATTAGTATTATTTCTGGATTCTCAAGTTTAGTCCATTGATCTCAAGTTTATCATATATATATATATCCCTGTGTCAGTACAACACAGTAGCATGAGTGCTGTAACTTTGTAGATACTTTTAAAAATAGGAAGTGGAAGTACCCCAACTCTGGTCTTGTTTTTCAAGATTATTTTGTTCATCATGGTTCCTTTATATTTCTACATTAATTTTAAGAGCAGCTTGCCCATTTCTGAAAGAAATTAAATAAGCCAGCTGAGACTTTGAAAGGATTGCACTGAATCTGTAGATCAGTTTGGGTGCTATCACCATCTTAATGACATAGAATTTTCTGATCCAGTGAACACTATTGCACTTCTTTTGCTAAATGCATTCCTAAGTATTTTAATTTTTGAAGCTGCTGAAAATGGAATTGTTTTCTTAATTTTATTTTCAGATTGTTCATTGACAGTATAAAGAAATACAATTGATTTTTCTCCATTTTTCTTATGTTCTCCAACATTACTAAACCTATTTATTGCTTGTTGTGTTTTATGTGGATTCTTTAGAATTTTTTGTGTACAAAATCATGTCATCTATAGATAAGGGTCGCTTTGAGGTATCCACTTCATATTTGCTTATTTAAGAGTAGATTCTAAAGAATGAATACTTAAATTCTTTCTAAATTCTTCTTCTTATTAAACCTACAAAACTTAGCTAAACTTTGTGTTCTTTATAATTGTTTTAGGAATAAGTAAAATATACATGCAGTTTGTGTTTGCTGAAGCTACCAGAATGTAATATACCCAAGACAGGTTGGATTTTACAATGGGAATTTATTAGCTTACAAATTTCCAGTTCTAAGGCCATGAAAATGTCCAAATTAAGGCATTAACAGGACTCATACATTCTCTGAAGAAAGGCTGCTGAATTGAGGGTTGCTCTGTCATATAGCAAGGCACATGGCAGACATCAGCTGGTCCTTTACTGCTGATCTCGTTGCTTTCACTTTCTGGCTCTAGTGGCTCTTCTGTTTCTGTGGGTGTTTCTCTCTGAGGTCTCTCCGCTTTTGCCTTTTATCCTCTCATGAAGGACTCCAGTAAATCATTAAGACCCACCTTAAATTGCATGGGTCACATCTTAATTGAAATAAACTAATTGAGATGCCCCACCCATGACAGGTCTGCACCCACAGGAGTGAATTCAAAGAGCATGATCTTTTCTGGGGCACAGAACAGCTCCAAACCACCACATAAACCTATAAGATGAAGAGATGAGTTAAAGTAAAACATAAAAAGATAATTAAGAAAAACATTTTTAAAATATATGAATGACACGGTATTGGATTTGGGAGAATCCTAAAACGAACCCCCAAGATTTTCCACCTAATCCTTGGGAGGGTGAATGTGATGGAATGTCGTGTCTGATTAGGGCTTTTGCAAATGAATTTAAGGTTACTTATCAGTTCAATTTGGGTTCATAAAAGAGAGGTTATGTAGGTGGCACTAATCTAACCACATCTGTCCTTTAAAATCTGGGAGTTGTCTGTAGTTGGTCACATAAAGGTAAGCCAGAAGACTCAAAGACCTGGAAGGATGTGGTTGCTGATATTGGTCTATATATTGAGTGGGGCTTGTGAGAAATGTGGTAGCTGCTGGAGGCTGTGAGCAACCACTACATGACAGATAAGAAGGGAATTAGTACTTCGTTCCCGCAACTGCAGGCAACTAAATAAGAGTGAAGGGAAGGAATCCCCTGCAGCCTCCAGACAAGAGGAGTGATTTTGGTCTTGCAAGACTCTAAGTAGAGAACCCAGTCAAACCTGTCTGTACTTTTGCCTACATAACTATGAGATGATAAATGACCATTGTTTAATAGTGTAGATTTGTGGTACTTTTATATACCAATAGAAGCAATAGAAAACTACTATAATTGCCTGTACATAAATGTTTCTTACAAATCATTAAGGAAAAAATGAATACCCATAAACATCCTTTCTAGCATTTGTTAGATTTTTAGATTTCAATGTATTCGATTACATTTCAAATATAATCAACTTTCATATTGGGAAAACTTGAAAACATTAATTATTTTAGGGAATGACCAATTGCAATAGATTTGAAGAGCAATAAAGTTTTGACATCTAAACAGAAGAGGCCATGCTATTTTATCATATAGTAGTGTTCTTCAATTTTTAGTTTAGTGTCACAGCTGTAAATCAACATTATTTTGAGAAAATAAGCCTCTGTTAGGCTTATTTTCCCTTCCCTGAAGCACCAAAATAGCATTGTGATTGCCTGTTAAATTGTATCAACATATAAATATAGTTATTTTGCTACTGTAAATACTGTTAACTAAAATGTATTTCTGCAATTACATAGATTGTTTATGAGATGTTGTGGTTGATATAAATTATTTAGTTCCAAGAAATACTCAAATCTCAGCTCTTTAAAATGCCTTTTTTTAAGGTACAACAGAAGTTAACTATAAAGGTTAATGGTGACTGTGACCTGTTTCAAAGCACTGAGCAGAAGGGGTGACAGTGACAGTGGAACGACTGAAATTGTTAAGACTGCCATAATTTAGTGTTCGTTGATTGGCCTTTAATAATTTGGGAAATCTTAAATCTGACTTGCACTGTGTAACTGAAGGAAAAGAAATTTTTCGATTGATGTTAACATATTATTCACACAGTCAACAAGCCAAGGAATACTCAATTAACTGCCTCTATTTTTACTACTGTCTTATCATTCATAAACTCTCCCCTTATTAAGATAAGTTTTCTTATACAGTGTTGGATTTGGGAAGGGTACCTTTGTTCACCTGCTCCAAATGTCAAATAAAATGTATGTTTGTAGGCGTATTAATTCATTAACTAGCTGAACCACAAACTCAGAACTTTTTGAATTAGAAATTTTGTTGAACAGTAGAGAATTATTTGTGTGTGTGTTCTCACGATAACTCTGTCACGCATGTGGTTCCAAAATTTTTATTTGATTTCTTATTCATAAGTTCAAGTTTCCAAAACTATGTTGGGGTGGAGTCTTCTATTGTGTGACCAATGTAAAGTGATTGTACATTAACTTGCATGGATGCCTAACTCTATTAGACGCAAACCTGCATCCCTGCACTCCACAGTGGATAAAGTTCTGTGTTTAGAAAGTCGCAGACACCTGTTAAGGAGTCATCATCCAGACCTCATCTGCCCCACCCCCTTCTCTAAGTATCCAGCCTCCATCCTTCACTATTCCAGCTTCTTTCTCTATTTTGTGCCATTTCAAAAATTGGAGAAGTTGTTCAGTCTAACGAAAAGGCTCATCCAGACCTTGAACAAGGAAATTGAGGACCAATGGCTCCTGATGCTTATGGGAATGAGAATTCCAGTGTGGGGGCTGTTTCACCCAGAGGTAGAAAAAAACATTCAAACAATGTAGATTGGTCCCTCTTTTCCAGCAAGAAATGGGGCATGTGGAGCTGCCCTCTCCCAACCTGACTCAGAGCACTTTTCAGCCACCCCAGGAGATTGACCATGATGGGACTTCTTTCCCTACTTTTTGCACCTTTTTGTGCTTTCTAAGTGATAAGAATTATTTACTTGTTCTGGACTCTTCATTCTGTGCAAGTAATGAAGGGATCATTTGCTGCAAGTTTTGTTGTGCTCTGAACCTGTGTTCTCATGATGCTCCAAAATTGTGGCATCTTGCTCCACAGTCTATATGTAAGTTCAGGTAGGAATAGAGGGGTATATATACTGTAATTTTGGTAAACATGCAAAAAAAAAAAAAAAACAAACTTCCTTGAATAGACATTTTCCCATTATCTCTCTTTTTTAAATCACTCCTTTATCAAATTTTTGTGCTACGTCGGGTTTCGTTCCTCCTCCTCTTTCCTGGATTGTGTGTTGTTGTTTTTTAAATATGAACCTCTATTCCTTGGATTGGATTTTGTTTTACAGCTTGCTTTCCTTAAATTGTTTTCTTTAAAGATCACAATTATGACAGCACGTTAAGGGGAAGAAGTAGAAAATACATGCTTATGCTCTCCCTAGTCAAACGAAATCAGTTCAAATCAATGGAGCAAATGGTGGTCTAAATTACTGAGAATGATGCTGATGCCATTTGCATCAAATAGTTACAATTTGAGTTGTAATTGAGAGAGGTGGCACAAGACATTTGAGTTACTCAAGGGAAATTGTTGTAAATGTTACAGAAAAATATATCAAGAAATTACTATGGAAGCATGGGATAAACAGGAAAATAAATAATTTATGAACTGAGACTTAGAGTATTCTGGTAGAAAACAAACCTATCATTTTTCCTTGACCTCTGTACTTTCCTTTCCTTATCTTTCCATGGGCTCTTCGCTTCTTGTTTTTCTGTATCGCTCTGCTTTCAGTTCTGATTATTATTCACGTATTACCCACACTTTCCCCAACAACAACATCTTGCTCATCTAGAAAGAGCATTCTAGCTTCTCATGCAGTCCTATAGGAGCTCAAAGAGGTGAAGATGGAAATCTACCTTGGAAAATAGGAGATAGTTGGTATTGGCATTGAGACAAGTTGGAGAAGAGGCAGCAGGAATCATTCCCCATTCTGGGCTAGAGGAAGTATGCTTTAGTTTTCTTATGAAAAAAGAGAGATGGTCAGTCTTCCTGGTGGTGTCTACCTCAGCGGCACAGTGAAGTGTGAGCAGCGTCTGAATCAAGCACCCTCAACAGTCACGTATTAAAATTCAAGAGCAGGCAATCTCACATAAAGTGATTCAGCTTGAGAAATCATTTTATGCAGGGTCTATATTAATTTCTGTGCATTGAATGTGTTACATAATTGATCATTTCTAACTTGAATATTTTTACAGAAAAAAAGTAGAGTGAAATTATCAAAGCCAAGTATTTTGAATCTTTTAAAAGAACACCCAACAGAGATATTTTTCAGAGAATGATAAAATTGTGTTCCAACACACTTCAATGGCCAACCCATAATATTATAGGCTATTTGGAACACAAAGAAATTTCATAAAACATAAGCAAGTCAAACAGTGAAATGTGTGAATTTAAGTAAAAGTGAAGACAACATAATCAAATGTTTGATGAGGCCAGTTTGTTTTACTCCAGAAATACCCACATGAGAAAACGTGAAGGACAGAAGTATTAGATGGAGAACAAATACACCCAGCCCCTGATAGGAATCATTAATATGTCAATGTCATATTAAAAAGAGCGATGAAAATTATTATAATAGTTTCCATTTTTTGTTAGGGGGGTGCATGGTCCGGGAATCGAACTCAGGTCTCCCTCATGGAAGGCGGGCATTCTAACCATTAAACTACTCGTGCACCCTAGTTTCTAATTTTTGAAGCTGGTTTTATCAGATTAAAATATATTTGCATCCTCTCCAAGGAATATGATAAGGCATCTCATTTTATAAGAAAATATACAAGCCACAAATGAGAACAATAATATTAAAATCTTTTGAACATTCCTATATTATCTAAGCAATTAATGGTGAAAAAAGTTCAGACACCAAGGTGTGCTCCCCCCCAACTATATTAGTATTCTATCCCCTACAATGAGTTTTTGTTAGACAGTGTTATGAGTCATCTTTCTCAATTGGATCGGTGCTAATGAACTCCTGCCTGTTCCAAGAATCTTTTTTATGCTTGTTTGTGAAAAATTTTCCATTTCCTTTGTTTCCATGGAATCAAAGGAAAGTTAAATTAATGGCTATTTATAACAAGATGAAAAATGCCCACTGCCAATAAAATTATATACATATTTGTTTTAAAGATGCAAATACATGCTTATGGGTAATAAGAAGTTTGTTGCTAAAGCAAAAAAATGTGAGCCTGAACACATACTAAATTGCTATTATATTATAACAATAATTTTAGGATAATATAAGAAAAGTAAACATAAAGTTTATTTTCTCAGTGACCCTTCAAGCAGAAATAGTATTTTAAATATAAAAGTCTAATTGGGATTCTTAAAATAACAAAATAATATGAAAGATCAGGAATGATGTCATCATATTCTAAATAATAGGAAAAATTTTAAAACAAAGTGTAGCATAAATTACTGTTGATTTTAACATTGGCAGTTAATGAATTTAAATTTTAACAAACTTTAATAAGGAGGAGAAAAGTCTCTCTCCTTTCCGTAATTATGTAAACTTTTAAAAAGTCTTGTCTGTATTTAAGTAGTCAAAAGTTGATGGGTTTCTAAAATTAACAATAAAAAGACAGTAGATCAGTATATATAATATGTAGTGCTTCATTCATAGCTGTCTGAGACTTTAAGTTGTATAAAGAATAAAGTTCCCTTGTGATGACAATATAATGTTAAAGACAAATTTAGCAACATGCCCACATTTCATCTTTTGGGGGAAATGTTCTAACCTTCATCAGGTGTTTTTAAGAGATTTTTCATTTTTTCAGATGAATCACTTCCAAACTCAAAACATCTGTAGTTGAAAGAGTTTATATATAAAATATTGCAGCTACATAAATAAAGAAGCACATAAATTAAAAACAATAGTTTTGACATCATGTGGAAAAGTAGTATTTTAAATCCGTTATTCATGAAATTAGATGTGCCAAGGAACTGCAAATCATTGTAATTGGAGAGTTGATTCCATCTCTCATCATCTGTGTCTGAATTAATATTCTCCAAAAAATTTCTAATCTGACTCAGGAATGCACCATTTCTGAGTCAGTCATGTACATGAGCTTGCATTAACATACTAATTTCTAATATTAACTGATTATTTATTCAACTGATTTAGTAAGCACCTACGAATGCTTATTACACATCAGGACACCTGTGCACTGGGGAAACAGCACTGGGCAGAACACGTGTCTTCCTCTCTTGTTTTCCATTCCAGTGAAGAGAGAAAGCCAATGGCAGCTGATAAGTACCATAAAGGAGATAAAGCACAAGAATCAATTGTGAGACACATAAGGAAAATATTTGATAGGCTGGCTTGTCAAGGAAGATTTCTCAAGCTATCTTTGCAGAGATCTAAAAGAATTGCATGAAAGGGTAAATAAAACGAAAAGAAACAGTAAGAACAAGACTCTAAAGCATGATCAGTGAAGATCTATTGGGCCACTGTGGCGTAAACAAACCATTAAGAGAATGCTTTGAGATGACGTGAAATGTACATTGGGCAGAAACATATTGAGCTATATAAGATGCATCAATATGTTTAGATATTTTTCTAAGATGGGAAACCGTGGGAGAGCCTTAAGCAGAAAGGTAAACTGATATGACATATCCTAATCTGATCACTGAAGAGAAAACTGTTGTTCATGGCAGTGATGAAGTGGGCAGGGGGCAGGGGAGAGATGGGGAGCAACAGCTGGAAAATATGGAGACAGAATCGGTTAGAAAAATCTGGAAACAGCCAAGGTGACAGCAATAATCTAGGGTAGGGTGACAAGGATGGATATAGAAAGGACTCTTTAGATTTTGAATGTATTTTGAAAATTGTATTCAGATACGGATTGTAAAAGAAAGAAATCAAGGATGATTTTGAGAATTTAGATCTTATCATTTGGATGAATATAATTGCCACTTAATGTCTTATTAAATTCTTCAGGAGATACAGGTGTGGGGGTTGGAAGAGAACCTAGAGTTCTTTGGGATGTCGAAAACTTGAAATGTTTATACACATCAAAGCAGAGATGTGGAACAAAAATATGGTAATTTTGCAATTGATGTTTGTGATGAAATGTGTAAATGCTTTGCACTAGCTAAGCATAAATGAATCAAGAGGATCCATTTTGAGCATAATTCTTTTAAATCTGAAAACAACCAAACAAAGTCTACAATGATCCCATATATTAAGTGGTAAGACTCTATGCTCCTGAGCAGAAAAGCCAGATGTCACATCACTAAACCCAGACATATTTTTTTATTTTTTTATTTGTATATTTTGCTAGAGTTGATTTTAGATGATTTTGCAAACCTGATACAAAGAATTCTCACGTATTCTTGACATGCTTTCCCTAAATGTGAATATTTTAGATAGCCACATATAATTATTAAAATCAGAAAAATCAACATTAATGCATACTACCACCTAGTGTACAGAGCATAAAATCAAATAATTGTGATATATCATTAATGTTCAAAAAGCCCAACCCATATAGGTACACTTGAGAAATGTTACTCCCCTCCTCTTTCCTTCTAACTCATTCTGGTATCTCCATTTTCCACCCTATCCCTACCCACCCACTGTAAATAATCAAACTCACTTTCTTAGTGTATCCTTCCTGTATTTTTGCAATATAAATAGATATATCGATAGAACATAGATGCATACAAAATATATTCATGTCTACATACATCTATACATATTAATTCCTCTTTCATTTTACATGAAAGGTAGCATCCTTTGTATACTCGGTTGCACATTTTTTATCACTTGATATATCCTGAAAGTGACTATAAAGCACTTCCACTTTTTACAATTGCACAGTTTTCACTGTGTGGCTCTATCACAATTTATTGAACCAATTTTCCATGTAAGGGATTTAAATTTATTTCAGATATTTTAAAATCTTAAAAACTACATTTTCATACATTTAAAGGTAAAACTTCCTAGAAATGGAATAGCTGTATTAAAATGAAGTGCTTATGTAGTTTTTAAGATGTATAGCTTTTTTTTTTAGATATTACCAAATTCTCTACAAAAGGTTGTTCCAGTTCGTGTCACTACCAGCAATGTGTGAGTGCATTGGTGTCCCTAGAACTTTAATAACGAAATGCATTTCAGTGTGTTTGTACCTGATTATGAGTGAGCCTAAGTAATTTTTACATGCTTAAGAGCTGCTTTTAGGGTGGGCCACGGTGGCTCAGCAGGTAAGAATGCTTGCCTGCCATGCCCGAGGACCCGGGTTCGATTCCCAGTGCCTGCCCATGTGGAAAAAAAAAAAAAAAAAAAGAGCTGTTTTTATATTATTTGTGAACTGTATTTTCCTTTCCCCAATTTTCTATCAGGTTTTTGGATTTTTGCCTCTTAATCTGTGCTTATAGGTGTATATATGTATATTGGTGGTATGTATGCATATTATTTATGATATACACTGTAAAGATTTCCTCCCAGCTTTTCAGCTGCCTCTTGTTTTTATAGCTATTTTGGCATATAATTTTTAGAACTGTATCAGTCATTTAATACTCAAATATATCAATTTTTTTAACTGCCACTGGATTTTTTTGAGATCTTTGCAAAATAGCTTTATCTGAGGCTAAAGACAAATGCATTTATGTTTTCTTCAAGTGTTTCCTCGCTGACACTTTTTACCCTTTGATCACTGAACCAGATGGAGTTTATTCAGTGTACAATTTGAGTTATGGATCTACTTTAATTTTGCTTTTTTAAAAATGATTATCAAATTATTTGAGCACTATTAATTAGAAAATCCATATTTTTCATAGTGATTTGGGATATCATCTTTGTCACACACTCAACTTCAATATGGACCTGTATCTATCATAAGTTTTAAATTCTGTTCCACTTCAATTCATGCACTGATTCCACAGTGTTTCATTTACTGGGGCTTTATGATCTGTTTTCCTGTTTGGGAGGGCAAATCTCCCCTAGATATTTTCCAGTTTTTAGTGTTTTATGATTCTTTTATATTCATGTTATATATGATCTTTGTATCAATTTATCATCTCCAATGGAAAGCTTACTGGTGTTTTCTGTGAGACTGGAATTTTTTGAGTGAAATTTGTATGTTTGTTGAGGGAGAATTGAGTTGTTCATATTATGTTATTATATTCAAGAACAGGTGATGTTCCTCCATTTCTCAAGTCTTCCTTTGGGCCTTTAATGAGATTTTTGAGAAATTCTCTTTCATAGGTATTGCATATTTCTTACATGAATTCCTATAGTAGTTAATCTTCTTTGTTACTATTTGCAATGGAGTTTTCTCTAAAAAGATATCCTCTAACATTCTATTGTTTGCCTAAATGAAGACAGCTGATGTCAGTACAATAAGCTTATAATTATGTAAACTTGCTGAATTAATTTATAGTTTGAACTTTTTTTAATCATTGGTTACTTGTTATTCTCTAGATATACTATCACTCATCCACAATAATACTTCTACTATACAATTTCTTACATCTAAAATTATGTATTTTTGTCTAATTACATTGACTAATGAATCTGCTACCATGTGCAATTACTTTGACCAGAATGGACATCTTTGCCTTTTTCCTAATCTTAGTTGACATGTTTCTAGTGTTTCACTACTAAGATACAGTCTTTAGGATTAAGTTATAGTAAAGATAACATATTAAATATATATGATATTATACTTTGAAAGCAAAGTATCCAACATATTTGGTTTTTCTGAAAAATCTCAACTGGAATAGCCGTTGACTTTTTTTTTTTTTTGCATTCTGATATTTTTTTATTCTAGTTCACTTTTTTTTTTTCAGTAACATCTAAATTGATTTCATGATCCATACTAATGCCATTGACTTTTGTCAAAGACTTTTTCAACATCTGGAGTGATAGTCAATATTAGTTTTCCTAAATCTACATTCATTTTCTAGACTGTATTATAAATTACCAAAAACTTTGTGTCTAGTTAAAAACACACACACACACATCAATTTATGATGTTGCAGTTTCTATTATTTTCTATGTTTCTATTAGAACAGCCTTGCTGGCTCCTGTGCTCAGTGTCTCACCAAGAAATCATCCTTCCTAGAAGGTTGACTAGGGAAGAATCCACTTCCAAATTTAAGTTGATCACAGAATTTATTTCCTGAAGGATATATGACTGTGGGTCCTGACATTTTTTGCCTGTCACCTGAAGACCATCTGCAGGTCTCAGACATTGTGCCTAGAGGCTGCATGCGGTGTCTCACAAAATGGGGTTCTTTAACATGGCTATTCAGTCCATCAAGCCAGAAAATAGACTCTTTCTGACTTCAGGTGGGCAGAGCCCCTCTGTAAAGGATTTTTCACCTGATTAAGCCAGTCCCGCCAACTATTATCTCCTTTAGGATTGATTCCAAATTAACTGATTTGGAATATTAATTACAGCTTCAAAATCCCTTAATTTGCCCTAATTTATTGGCTAGAAGGAAACCACAGATCCCATACACATTAAAGGAGAGGACATTTTATGACCATCAGGTATGCATCATGAGGGCCATATTAGAAGTCTGTGTATGGACATCAATCAATAGTCTGTATAATATTAATGTATTTTCTAGTTTTAACTAACTTTTCTTTCCAGGAATAAATCTTACAAAGTCATGGTGTACTTTCTTTTTTAATTTGATGTTGGATTCTCTCTGCAATATTTTATGTGGTGTTTTTGCAAATAGTCTTAAGATCTCCAAATTGAACTATAGATTCAATGCAGTTTTACCTTCATTGCAAATACTCTGAACAAAACATAAAGATTGAAAATACTTAGTGTTTCAAGACTTGATGTAATTCCCATGGGATTCATCTGTATCTGGTGCTTTTTGTTGGAAATTTGGTCCTTAATATATTTTTCATTTCTCTCTAAGGAATTTGGGCTGTATAAGCATTGTATCTCTACATAGATACTCAAAAACAATTATTTCCTAAGAAATTACCTCCTGCATCTAAATTTTCAAAATGATAGACATCAAGATATGCAAAATAGTCTTTTGATTTTTGTTTATATTTCTTTAATTTAAATGGTTATTTACTTCCCCTTTCTCATTTTGTATGTTTTTGTTTTATTCTTTTTCTTCTGATTGTCTTTAAGTTGTAGTTTGTTTATTTGGTCAATATTGAAATAAGGACATTATTAAATACTTAGATAAGCTCTACAACTTTTCCATAACTTCTTCATTAATTTGTTCATTAATTTATTATACTAACTATTTCTTTCTTTCTTTTTTTTTTTGTATTGGCAGAAACTGGGAATAGAACCCAGGTCTCCAGCATGGCGGGCAAGAATTCTGCCACTGAGCCACACTATTTTCATTTTTATACCTAATTTTCATTTTCTTGTTCATCTTCCTTTCTGATATTTTGAGCTATGGTTTTATTATTTTACTAATAGAACTGCTTGTTAGAATTTGAATAGTCCTCTGATTATTGCTTTAAATATGTCCCATATATTCTTATGTGAAGGATTTTGAACATAATTTTTAATATAATTTGGAATTAGAATTTCTATTATGCCTTTTAACAAAAGTTGTTTAACAAAATAATCTTAGATTATATATTTAATGTATTACTCATTATTTTGAGTTCTATTGCTTTGTTATTACAGAGTATGTTTCTCATAGTTCTACTTTATGAATTTTACTGATATTTTCACTCTAACGTAATACATGGCCAATTTTTGTAAATATTCCATGAGCACCTGGGAGCAACGAGTGCTCTCTTAGATTGATACAGAGAAAATATCTCCTTAGAAATGAGAAATTAGGCCACCTAATTTTAAATATGGAAGACAATTGATAACTTAATGTCCTGACAACATTATGTCTTTCAATGCTTGAACATAGTATAGCTTGCTATTTGATTAGGTCTTATTTAATTTTTCTCAGCAAACTTTAAATCATTTTTATTAAAATTGTTCTGTTTACAGTATAGAGGTTTGGTATCATTTTCCTATATTTATTTATAAGTAGTCCATAGTTTTTATGCCATATTATTGTAAATGGAATATTTCAAGTTTAAATTCAAAATTCTTTGGTGCTGGGCTCTTTCACGGACTTTGGCCATTGTAGGTAATATCAAACCTATTGACATAAACTGCCTTGTGATATTTCTTCATTATCCTTTTCACGCCTTCAGCACCTGAGTGATGACTTCTTTTTCATTCCTGATAATGGTAATTTGTAATTTCTTTTTGTTTTCCTTATAAGGATTTAATGATGTTTTCAAAGAACCAGCTTTCAGTGTTATTTGTTTTCTCTATATATTTTCTGCTGTCTATGTAATTATTTTCTATCTTGCCATTATTATTTCCTTAAATCTACTCAATTTGAGATTATTTTTCTCTAATATTTGATGTTCCTTAGGGTGGTAGCTTAAAGTGTATTTTATAAACTTTCCATTTTCTTAATTAAACTAATACAGTATTTTTCTCTAAACACCTCTTTAGTTATAGCTTGCAAGCTTTTATTTGTGTTTCATTATCAAATTGTAAAATATTATTAATTTCTACTTTGATTTTTTTGAGTTGTTTGTGCATGATGTTGTTTAGACACACACACACACACACGCACACACACACACACACCCCTATACAGCTTTTCTAAATATTATGTTTTTGTTGATTTCTAATTTAGTTTTTTTATGGCCAGAAGTGCTGCACGAGAGTTTAAGATTTTGAGAGCAACTAATTTTTTTTTTAAACGTACTTTACTAACTTTCTTGCATGGCATTATAAATGTACTTGAAAGAGCTTTATTTTACAGAGTACGGGTTGAATGTAGTGTAATATCAATAAAGTTGGCTAAGATGGTTGTAGTTTTCAGAGGTATATTCTTACTTTTATGTCTTGTGGTTATGTCAATCTCTCAAATATTTCTTCATTAAAATAAGTCTTTTTAAGCTGCCAAATTACTCTGGGTTGTCTCTTTATTTAGGTTTTAGGTTTTGTGTCATACTCTGTTATTATTTTTAGTTTTTGTTTATTCTCACAGTTTCTACCTTTGGATTGGAATGTTTTCTCACTTATATTTATTATTGTTATTTTGGCTATGATTGTCTTTATAAATGCTATTCTGGTGTCAATTTTTATTTGTCATATTTACTTTTCTCTGTGTATTCTTTTTTTGTTTTGCTAATTAAATATTTTTGCATTCCTTTTTAATTCTTCTACTACCTTTCTATTTATATCATTGGCATTTATATTTAGTGATAGCACTATGGATTGCAACATGTACTTTAAACATATTTTGAAGGAAATTTTTCATACAATTATACCTAAGTGCCAGTTTTAAAAAAATATGAAAGTCTGACTAATTCCAACACTTTTATTTAACTACCAACCTATAAAGAGAAAGTGACTTGTCTAATCTTTGCACCATGCACATCCATTAAGTATAATATAAAGGGAAGTCACTAGATGACCATATGCTTCTCTGAGTTTACATAATATAATAAAGAATCTCTATATAAATCACAGATAAACAAATCACTTAAGATTAACAAAATGTAAAAAGGTGAGTAATAAGGCATAATAATTATTATCAACATCAGTGATTAAATCCTATGTTTGAGTATTGTTGTATGGGTTTATGTTTGATGGAAACTAGAATAACTAAGTTTCATTAACAGGGCACCCATAGGTTCTTGACTTATAAAAGGCAAAGTAAACCAAAGTGAGCAAAGAGGAGTTTGCCTCTAATGAAGTCTCAACAAAAGTTTTGGCTAACTGTCCAAGGATCTTGTATCTTGGCTAGCCCTTCAAAGTTACTTTAAGTTGTTATACAGAGACACATTTGATATGGACTGCCCAGAAAAGCACTGTTTTAGAAGACAAGGTAATTCTCTTAAGTTAAAATATTTTCTGCAGAGGAGTAAAGTTGAGTACTATCAGCATATTCATTTTCTGATGGAATAATTCCACCAAAGATGAAGGGGAACCTAGTGATACATCATGTGACCTCAATTCATTCAAACATAATATGGGTTCAAACTGTACCTTGTTTACTCATGTTCTTTTTTATGGTAAATAAACTTCTATTGCATTGCACAGTTTGTGTTAATCTTTTACAGAAAGAAGTCTGTTGTAGATTAACCCCTGCACAGGAAACTCGCCATGTTTTGCATGAGAAATATAAATGACCCAACTGTCAAAGCAGTGCCCTAAAACAAACTCAGGGCTTGCTGACCAGTAAAGAGCAGAGATCTCCTGGGCCAGCTGCTTGTTTGGGAAGTTTAACCTCTCAGTAATGCAGCCTGAGGTCTTTCCACACAGGATATGGGAATCATCAGACACATTATGCCCATAGGCAGAATATCATCCAGAGTGCACAGTGTCCATCCCTTACCCCTGGAGTAACTGGCTTCCAGCGCACACAAGGAATTTTAGCTGTTACTGGATTGTTACTTTGTTGGTTCCCAGCCAGGTGGCTGCTGAAGTCAGGGAGAAGCAGAGTTGTGGAGGTGGCCCAGGGATATTATGTGCTGATAAGACAAGGAAAGTAGTCTGGCAAACTGCTTTTCTGCCAAGCCCCTAATGGATTCCAGCAAAGACTGCACTGCCTGTTTGGGTCCTGGCCCTGGTTTGGTTGGAAATTACTGATAAACCAAGTGCCAAAAGAGACTTTCCACACAAATCCAAGCAACTACAAAATCTTAGACAAAAGAGGGAAATCAACTTTCAAAATAACCTAATCGATATAATCAAATGCCAAGACAACTAACAGAAAATCACAAAGCACATGAAGAAAGAAGAAGATATGGCCAAATCGAATGACCAAATTAAAAAGCCAGAGGAGACAGAATTTGGAATCTTCTAGATAACTTCAATGAGTTGGTTAAAGAGATAAAGGATATCAAGACACTAGAAGAGCATAAATGGAAAAATAGAAGATATTACAGAAATGAAACATACTGTAAATCAAATTAAAAATATACTAGAAACACACAATGTGTTAACAAGAGACCTGCCACACAAGAAATGATAAAGGGAATTGTGTGCACTGGAGAAAAATAAAGACAGGAGAGAGAGGTCTAGGGGAGGGCACAGGGGTGAAGAATATTCGTAAGGGTGACCTAAAAGATAAAAGAGAGAGAGAGAAATAGATCTGAGTAATAGAAACCAAAGGATAAGATGGTGGAATCAAAAACAGCCTTTACAGTAATAACTTCGAATGTTGCTGGATTAAACTCTCCAATTGAAAGATGCAGATTGGCAGAATGGATTAAAGATATGATCAATTTATATGCTGCTTATAAGAGACTCATCTTAGACCCAAAGATATAAATAAGTTGAATGTTTTAAAGGATGGCAAAAGATATTCTATGCAAGCAGTAACTAAAAAACAGCTGAGGTAGCTATACTCATATCAGACAAAATAGACTTTAAATATAGATATGTAATAAGAGACAAGGAAGGACATTATATATTAATAAAAGGGGCAGTTCACCAAGAAGACATAGCAATCATAAATCTTTATGCACTAGTCAAGGAGCGCCAAACAACAGGTGGTAAATACTGGTAAAACTAAAGTGAGCAATAGATTTTTCTACAATATTAGAGACTTCAAACACCACTCTCATATATAGATAGAACAATCATACAAATGATCAATAAAGAAATAGAGAACATAAATGTTTCAGTTTGCTAAAAATGTCAGAATTCCATATACCAGAAATGCGTTGGCTTTTTAAATGGGGTACTTGAAGGTTACAAAAATATGGTGTTTGTGGGGTTCATAATAGCTCTGAGCCAGCACACTAAATATAATAGATGAATTAGACTTATGTGACATAAATAGATCGTTGACTCCACAACACCAAAGTATATACTTTTCCCAAGTGCTTATGGAACATTCTCCAGGGTAGTTCGTATTCTGGGGCACAAAACAGGTCATGATAATTTTAAAAGGATTGAAATCAATCAAAGCATTTTCTCTTATCATGATGAAATGAAGCTGGAAATCAATAACCACCAAACAACTGAAAGTTCCACAAATATACAGAGGGTAAATGACACACTCTTGAACAATCAGTTGGTCAAAGAAGAAATTGCAAAAGAAATCAGTAAATATCTGGCAGTGAATGAAAATAAGAGTACAACATATCAAAACCTATGGGATGCAGCAAAAGCTATACTGAGAGGGAAACGTATGCCTACATTAAAAAGGAAAAAGTAGCTAAAACCAAAGCCTAACTGACCAACTGAAAAAAACTAGGAAAAGAACCACAAACTAACCACAAAGCAAATAGAAAAAAGGAATAACAAAATGAAAATAAATGAATTTGAGGACAACAACAACAAAAAATAGAAACTGTGAAACCAAAACTTGGTTGCCTGAGTTCAACAAACTGACAAAACCTTAGCTAGACTGACGAAGTCAAAAAAAAAAAGTAAACAAACAAAAAAACCCAAGATGTTAATAAATATAATCAGAAATAAGAGGTGAGGGACCATTACCATGGACCCCAAAGAAATAAAAAGAAATCATAAATGGATAACATGAACAACCATATGCTAACAAACTAGACAATTGAACTGAAATGGACAATTTCCTATAAATACACAAACTGATTCAAGAAGAAACAGAAAACCTCAACATATCAATGACAAATAAAGAGATTAATCAATCATCAAAAATCTTCCTATAAAGAAAAACCAAGGGCCAGATAGCTTCACAGTGGAATTTTACCAAGCATTCCAAGGAAAACAAATACTACTCAAACTCTTTCAAAAAATTGAAGATAAAGGAACACTACATAACTCATTCTATGAAGCAACAAACATCACTCTAACACCAAAACCTTAAAAAGATACTACAAGAAAGAAAAACTACAGACCAATCTCGATAATGAATATCGAAGCAAAATTTCTCAACAAATACTTGTGAATCAAATCCAACAAGACATTAAAAGAATTATACACCATGACCAAGTAGGGTTTATTCCAGAAATGCAAGGGTAGTTCAACACAAGAAATCAATCAATGTAATAGAACACATTAAAATTGAAAAGGAAGAAAAAATCGCATGCTCATCTAGATTGATGCAGAGAATGCATTAAAAAAATTCAGCATCCTTTCTTAATAAAAAAACTTCAAAAGGTAGGAAACAAAGGAAACTTCCTTAACAAGAGAAAAGAAATATATGAAAAACACCCAGCCAGCATCATACTCAATAGTGAAAAATTTCCCTTTAAAATTGAGAACAATATAAGAATGTCCACTTGTTATTCAACATTGTGCTGTAAGTTCTAGTTAGAGTGATTAAGCAAGAAAAATAAATATAGCATTCAAATCAGAAACGAAGAAGTAAAACTCTCATTTGCAGATGACATGATCCTATATTTGGAAAATCCTAAGAAATCTACAACAAAGCTACTTAACAGACAAATTCATGAAAGTCATGGGACACAAGGTCATGGTGCAAAAATCTGTAGTGTTTCTACAAGCTAGTAAGGACCTTTAAATGAGGAGGCAATGAAGAAAAAAATCCATTCAAATTAGCAACTAAAAGAATCAAATATCTAGGAATAAACTTAACCAAGGACATTAAAGACCTATACACAGAAAACTAAAAAGCTACAAAACACTACTAAAAGAAATCAAAGAAGACCTAAATATGTGGAAAGATATTCACTGATCATGAATAGGAAGGTTAAAGGTCATTAAGTTGTTAATTTTACCCAAACTGAGCTATACATTCTGTCCAATACCAATCAAATTTCCAACAATCTACTTTGCTGACTTGGAAAAGTTAGTTATCAAATTGATTTAGAAGAGGAAGGAACATTGAATAGCCAATATCATCTTAAAAGAGAAGAAGAAAATGCGAGGACTTACGCTTCCTGACATTAAAGCTTTTTATAAAGTCACATTTGTCAAAAAAACATGATATTTGGACAAAGATTGACATATTTATTAACAGAATTGAATTGAGAGTTCAGAAATAGATCCTCAGATCCATGGTCAATGGATTTTTGACATGGCCCCCAGATCCACTGGACTGGGACAGAATAGTCTCTTCAATAAATGAGGCTTGGGAACTGGATATATTCAAAGGAATGAAATGTGAGGTAGGGAGTGAAAGTGGATCCCTACCTCACACTATTACAGCAGGTTTGCCACCGACAGACCTGCTGTATGAGAAAGGATGGAAAGAATGAAGTGCTCTGTAGATGATAAATGTGTTGGTCAAAATATGTTATTATTTTTCTTTTCCTTTAATTTTCTTATAAATTATTATCTAAGACAAAAAATAATGAATGATTGCATTAGATATGACAATATCATAGAGAAATAGAGGAGGAAAGTAGCATGAAGATGAAGGGGGGTGTGATGGCTAAGTTCACGTGTCAATTTGGCCAACTAATGGCACCCACTTGTCTACTAAGACAAGCAGTGACCAAACTGTTACTTCAAGGAACGTTGATGATTAGTAAATTGATCACATTTATGGCTGATTACATCTAATATTAACTAAGGAGAGTGTCTTCAGCAATGAGAAACATTCAATTCAATCAGTTGAGGGCTTTGAAAAGAGAAGTGGTGAGATCAACAGTCAGAAGAGAGAGTTTCCATTGCTATTTCATCCAGCCAGTTTCTCCTAGGGAATTCATCGAAACTTTCAGCAGAATGGCCAGCTTGCAGCCTACCCTATGGGATTTGGACTCATGCATCCTCACAGCTGAGAGATATTTTGTAAAATCTCATGAAATTTATAGCACTTTCCTGTGGTCCCATTTCTCCAGAGAACCCTGACTAATACAGGGAGAAAATGAAAGTGCATTGTTTCATCACTTTATGTGAGGAGATATATGATTGTTTCATGGAAGATTGCAATGATTTATAGATGCATAGTCAAGCTCTAGAGAAAATACACACATATACACAAATAAAAATATTTTGGCTGAAAAACCCAATAAAAATGATAAAAGGCAGTGCAAAAATATTCAATTAATTCAAAATTTGGAAGCAGTAAAGGGAAAAAATGAGAGAGGGGGTAAACCAAAACAAAAGAGTAAGACAGTGGATCTAAACTAAACCATATCAATAATTGCATTACATATATTGAAATGTAATTCAAAAGAATATCTTCTCACATCAGATAAAAGAACAAGAGCAAAGATTTGACTATGAAATATGACCTTTAATGTTAAAAATAAAGATAATAAGATGATAAACAAAATGCGATATATAGATGTGATGGAATATTATTCTGTCATAAAAAGACTGCCATTCTCATAGATGCTATAACACAAATGAACGTTGAAAATATTATGATACGAGAACTAAGCAAGATGCAATCGTATAGAGATAAAAATAGACTTTGACTATTTCTATAACACGGAGGAACCTTGAAAATATTATGGTGGGAGAACTAAGCAGGATCCAATTTCCTAGAACTAGAAAGTAGGCTTTGACTTTGACTCACCATAGGAATGAGCTATTACTTGGTGGGTACAGAGATTCTGTCTGGAGTAATGAAAAGTTTCTATAATGGATGGGGGGAATAATAGCTCATATTGTAAATGTAATTAATGCCCTGACTTGTATGCTTAAAAGGATTAAAATATATATGTTACCACAATAAATTATAAAATAAGTAATAGTATGGAGAAATATATACCATGAAAATAATAATCATGGCAAAGACAGAATGGCTATTAAATTTTAAAAGTAGATATCAAAATAAGGAAAATTAGAAGAGGTAGAGTGGTATACTTAAAAATGCTAAAATGGTTGATTACTCTTGAGGACATATACAATTTTAAATTCATTTGCCCTTTAAGTAGAGGTTCAAAATGGCTAAAGCAAAATCTGAAAAACTATAAGAGAGAGATCCACAATTACAGCTGGAAATGTCAATACCCTTCTCTCTATACTTAATAGAACAAGCAGAGAAGAATGCAGTACAGATATAGAACATCTGAACAGCTATTAACCTGCACAGCCCCACTGACATGTAATGAACTGTGTAATATATATTCTTCTCAAATGCACATGGATCAACATTATATTCAAATGCATGGAGCATTCACCTTAACTGACATCATAAAACATATTTACTTTCTACTGAAAGACTTTCACATGATTGTATAGAGGAGGGTTGGTCAAAATAAACAAACACTTGAAGCAACTAAAATGAGACTCACCTGGTGAGTTGATGATAAAAATGTACCGCATCTATCTGGAAGAATACTCTTCAGCCATACATGGCAATGAAATATGGATACATATATCATCATGAATGAATCCCCAAAATGATATCCTGAAAGAAAGAAGTGAAACAAAAAAGAGTAAAAACTGTATTATTATATTTACAATGAAGTAATAGAATAAGTAACATTGGTTAAATGTTAAGAGAAATTAGAATTTTAGCTTTGTTTATTGCTTCCTGAGGCATGAGCAGCAAGGGACAGTCCCTGGGACAGCCACAGGGGTTTTCTAGAATGAGGGATTTTTTTTTATTTCTTGATAGGCTGTAGATTTTGCCTATTTTTGCATTTCTCAAAGCTAATTGAAAAATACTCTTAATAATATATCTGTTCATTGCACCGTTGTACATTTTACCTCAACTAAAGTGTGCCTATGTGTGTGTTTAGGTCATATTAGACATTTTTTTTCTGCATGGGCGGGCACCGGGAATTGAACCCAGGTCTCCGGTATGCAGGCGAGAACTCAGCCTGCTGAGCCACCGTGGTCCGTCCCATATTAGACATTTTTGCAATAAAACGTCCGTGTTACTTTGTAATAATATGTACAAGTTAGTCAAGATTTTATTATTATGACACCAAATGCTTTGTATGGATTATTATATCAATATCTTTGTATGTATTTTTGGCTTATGCTTTTTTACGCATGCTTCAAACATATATACTATGACTTTTAAAAATTATAAGCATTAAAGTGACAGTATGAAAACATACATTTTATTTTCAAATTGTATATTAATCTTTAAACTACCATTTCAGCTAAATCACAGAGAAAAAATATCCTAACTTCTTATGTAGAAGAAGCAAATGAAGATATCCATTTCTAATGAAAAAGAAGATTTTTTGGGAATTTTTTATAATAGAACCATTCCATTTACTTTAATTAAGATTTCTAAAATGATTTTTTTAAATGTTTAATTGCTGGACTATGCATCCTGAGAAAGAATAATTACCTGTCTGACTGCAAGGGTGAAATGCACTATTACGTTCATTTAATTTTCTTTAGTCTTGCTTCCTATATTCCTATTTTCTTGCACAAAACTATTAAGTTGTAGAGTTGATTATATGGGTCACTTTATGAATAGGGAAAAGCAGCATTTCAGACAGCTAAAAGTCACATTCTATTTGCCTTAAGGAAAACACACCTATCCTCACCTTTGAAGAATATGTACTAAATATTAGAATTAAAATGTTCACTACATTAAACCTGCTCTGCAAAATTAAGAATTAACTTGGTGACAATTAAAGTTTTATATATTACCCTTAAAATAAGATTTTTAATATTGTGCCTTCACACTCACAAAACTGAAATCCCTTAAAGCATTCTCAATCATCACGTTTGAGTTGAAGAGCAATATTTTCTCTCTTTATTTTTCTTTTATGCTACAAACTAATACATTGTTAACAATGTGCAAAACATTTTCTATCACACTATGTAATCAGAAAAAAAAAGCTTGATGCACTGAAACTAATTTTCATATGTGATGATTAGAATTAGATGTTTAGGTCAATGTTTGTGAAAATATTCATTTGCAATGGTAAGATAAAATATAAATATTGATTTTATTATTAATTATAATTTTGACATGAACAGATTGAACATTTTAGATAAATAGTACTATAAAAGTAATCTGACTACCAATAAAATTTACATATCATTAAGATGCTTTGAATCATAACTGACGAATATGCTAAGTGTATCACATGAATGATGAAAAATCTATTATACAAATATGAAATCTATAGGGTGTTCTCTCACTGTTTGTTCTTATAAAATCATCTTTCTTCTTATACTCTCATGTTAAAAATAATAATGAATACTGTTTGCATAGAAGAAGCCAGATGTAAGCTTGAAAATGCCCAGGAAGGCATAGGTGCAGCCAGCATAAGCTACAAGTTTCAAGTCTGGAGTATGTGTGGGGAATTTCCAGCCTGATTCTAGTTAAACAGTTCAGATGGGAATAGGCATGAGTTTGAGTGATTTCAGGCCTGTCGCTCTGGATCCCTTCCAGCACTTTGCCCTCATCTCTTCCCTTCTACCTATGGCCTTGACATAATTACAATCCCATGAAGCTTCTGACACATATATGAGGTTTTTACATCTTGCCATCTGTGCTGCTTTGAAACCATTATGTACCATAGAAAAGCCATGCTTTTTTAACCCTATCTTGTGGGTGCAGACTTATTGTCGGGGGAATCTTTTGATTATGCTGCTTCCATGGAGATGGGACCCATGGAAGGGTGGGTGACATTCAAGGTTGGTCTTAATTAGTTGTCCTGGAGTCCTTAAAGAAGCTCATGGAGAGAAAAACAGTTCAGAACCAATACAGACAGAGAAACACAGATGATGGAAGATGCTGAGAAATCTATTTAAAACCAGAAGCCTGGAGAGGACAGCAGAATCACATGTGACTTCCCATGTGACAGAGAGACCTCAGACTCAATGAACCTTTCTTGGGTGAATGTATCCTCTTGTTGATGCCTTAATTTGGACATTTCCATGGCCTTGGAATTGTAACTTGTAACTTAATCAATCCCTTTTAAAAAAGCCAATCCATTTATGGCATATTGCATTCCAGCAGCTTTAGCAAATCAAAACAACATCCTTTGCCATTGTGATTTAAGTATTCTCATATTCCCAGGTGCTTTTCACTGGCCACCTGCCTACTTCATCCCAAAACCCTTCTGCCATCCCGTCCCAGATAACTGGACCTGTCTCCCCTTATTCCTCTGTGTATTATCCCCGGTAACATTCAAAAATATATGAAGCATGAAGTCCCAAATCTCAAAACTGCAGACTATTTGCCAATTAGATACAGATTTAAAAAAAAACATGTTTCTATAGAAAAGAACAGAAAAGGAATCACATAAAAGGTAGAAAGACAATGTGCAAATGAATATTAAAATTCACAGTCCTGCAGAAAAGCCAAAGAAGACTACATTGTAGGTACTAAGGAACACGTCAAAGAAGATGCATGAAAGTATCTGAAGTTCCCTCTGGGCCCATTATAAAAAGAAAAGCATCAAGATTATTTTTGGGAAACACCAGAGAATGAATTTCTGCATCATATGTTAGGCCTAATCATCCTTAAAAATCAAAACCAGATGTGGATTACAATGATTTACAAGGAATCAAATGCTTTTAACTCCAAATAACATACGTTTAAATAGAAACATATACGTAGGTAAGTGAACTAGTGTAAACTGTGTGAAGCATAAACAAATAAAACAACAGACCAGATCACCTGTGGGGAGGAAACAAAAAGAATGGGAATTTAATGTAACAAAGAAACACTCCCAGTATTTTTTATTATTACCCTGGGCCTCCCTTGATTGCCTTCATGTATAAGTGAAGTAATGGGTACTCAATTCAGAGGAATTTAGCCTCCTGAGTTGCTACCTACAGATGTTCCTTATTAGAAGGTAGAGTAGTAAATATTACCATTGTTGTTTCCTAAGAACCAGAAAGAGCTCATTATATAGAAAAGTGTGCTTGTTCCTATTATGTTTCCCTCAACAGCACATACACCACTTTTCTTTATTAAATAAAAATGTGTCTGCATTTTTTTTGGAAAATTACCATCCAGTTTACAAACTTACTTAACTATGATTAAAGTCAGCTCTTCCACGTATTAACCCTCACCTATATTAAGTCTGTAAATATAGGAATTTCTCTGTGGCAGGAAGAGCCAGAGAGAGATGTGAATGTTATATATGGACAGAGTCATAGGGAGCTGGGATAGAGTGAAGTGTTCCCAAATACAGGGCGTTCTGACACTTCAGCATAAAATTATTAATGAGAAAGGAACTATTTAGAGACTATGAATGGGTAGATGTCCTGACAAATGGATGGGGACCATTATAAGAGCCGTGTGATATATATGATATATATATGATACATATGATAACTATATGATACATCGTGTGTGAAGGGCAATACAGGAAATGGAGGGCGGTGCTGCTGATTTGGGAGCCTTCTGTAACCTCCAGAGCTCAAGGACCTTAGTGGCTGAGTCAGCTCAATTACTTGCTGCGTTTTTCTATGAAATCATTAATTAGACATTTTCTCTAAGAAAGTGTGTTACTTGCTTCAAGGAAACTCTAAAATAATGTTTTCATGTTGGTTCTAATGTTACTGTTAACTTTCTTGTATGTGTGGAAACATGTTCAAGCATAATCGGTGTGAGTGTGTGCACTCATGCATCTACGTGTGCATAGATAAGTGCATTGGCTGTGACTTTTAGCAGAAAATAAAACAACAGGAAAGGAAGTCATAAATAGGTTTTAGAGACAGGTAAGGGCATTGAAGTACCCCTTGAAAATGTGGTGAAATGTGGGAAACTACATTTGAAAACCAGCCCATTCACTTTTTCTTGGTTTGGTTAAACATTGATGTAAGGTAATCAATTGATGAACTATTATCTCTAATTCCAAGGAATTGTATGTTCTGACAAGAAGCCACTGTCAAAATGGGATTCATTATATTTAAAAATGAGTCATGGGAAAGCATATGTGATTGTGCTTAATTCTTCCATATGACTCTGATAATCGGCCAGTTAAGTAACACAGCAATTTATCTACAGGAGAAAAAAGAAGAAAAAAACACTAGGAAAGTTCATGAGAACTGAGACTACGAGCTTCAATATAACTACTAGGATTGAAAACTGAGGAAATCTCTGTCGACATGATTCAACTGTTTGTTCCAAAAATTATTACTCCTTAAAATAATTCTAAACACTAACACTGCCAATCAATAACTTTATTTGCTTCAGAAAACTTCTCATTATGTATATCTGAGAAAACATTTTTTCGTTCTCGACAAAGAACTATACAGTTAGAACACCAATTTACTCCCTTCTGGAAAAACCACTTGCTTTTCTGAACAGCAGTTTGCTCATCGAGATTTGCTTCAATATTCTGTCCTCACTGTGTGCATACATATGAAATAATAATATCATACACTTTGACTAATGCCAAATAAGTCCCTACCTTTGAAAGACCTACCTTAAACCATTTGAGGCCATGCCCCAACACCCTTTTGAGACACTTTCAAAGTAGGGCTATTCCTTGGTGCAATTAGTTTAATAAACTCAAATTTGCTTAATGTACAAATTTTTCCTGTGGCCCACGGGGAAATTTGTCAGTCAACAATCATAGCCACTCCACCAACATTAAAGTGTGACACTCTTGTAACACAGCTTGAGATCAAAAAGAGCAAGAGAAATGAAACCAAGTTTCAGTGGTTGAGAGATTTCAAACAGAGCAAAGAAGTCATTCTGGAGGCTATTCGCATGCATTATATCAAGATCCCTCTTTAGGTTTTAGTGTATTAGAATAGTTAGAAGAAATACCTGAAACTGTTGAGCTGTAATCCAGTAGCCCTGATTCATGAAGACAATTTATAACTGTATAGTTTTTACCATGTGATCATGTAACTGTGAAAACCTTGTGCCCAGCACACCTTTTATCCAGTGTATGCACAGATGAGTGAAAAATAAGGGCAAAAACTAAATAATAACAAGGACAGATAAGGGTATGGAATGTTTTGGATGTTCATTTTTACTTTTATTATTTTTCTTGAGTAATAAAAATGGTTAAAAATTGATTGTGGTGATGAATGCACAACTATATGATGACACTGTGAACCACTGATTGTACAATTAGGATTATTATATGGTATGTGAAAAATCATAACAAAACAGCATTAAAAATATCCACTTCTCAAAAAACTCATGGTATAGGTTTCATTATTTCCTGAATCTCCTTGATCTGTAGTCTCTTTATGCAGGTGGGTAAGTCCTCTCTTTGAGCAATGATTCCTTCCTGTTGAGCTGCCAAAGGTTGATTTTATTGTAATTTCTAGAAACGAGGAATTCACTTTTGTGATTAGCCACTAACATTTGACAAGTCTTATTCTTAGTGGAAATCTGCCCTGTGTCTGGTTGCCTAGTATTGTTTGTCTGCTTCTTCTAGTTGCTTTGTGCTTTGTGTTCATAAGAGGAGTCAACAAGGGGAGATAATGAGTAAGAGTCTCATATTTACAACACTTAGGCTGGTCCTGATGCTGACGTATACATCTCTATAGCGAGAATTCTGCATTGGGATTACCTCAAATTGTAGGAGAAATTTCATATTCCTGTTTTGTTGCATGTGTGAAAGCCTTATATAGGAAGAGATCTCTTCTCTACAAAACCTTCTTCTTGTTGGGGATTTCAAATTTTGAGGCTCTGCAATCGAAGTAACTAACTATTAGTTGGGGCCTGACTCAAGGTAAAAAAAGCAACCTATGTGACCAAAAATGGGCAGACTCTAACAGGTTCATCATAGACAAAGTTCATGAATTCTCTCGTTTGGAAACCAGCCTCTCTAAGTTTATTTTATGTGCTTCTTTTTTCTGAGTGGCATAATATCACCAAGGATGATATAGAATTACAGTGTTCACATGGGAACATTTTGCTATGAGTAAAATCGTTTATTTGAGAAGTGTCACAGAAAAAAAAGGAGTAATGATGACAAACAACCAGTGACCTACATTTAATTGTTATGAGGAAAGCTTGCAAAAGCAGCTCAGGTTCTAAAGTTATATATCAAATAACTTTACAATATTTTTTAGTTTTGGACCCTCAAACCACAATTGAACCTAACTACTTTTACTCTACTTTTGCTCTTCCCATTCTATTATCTTTCACTATTTTCCATTTCTCTGTTTCCTTCTGAACGTCTTTCTACAGGGTCAATCAGAAACCTCCAAATTTTAATTCCCTCAATGTTAAACTTGCTGAAGAGGAGGCAAAGGTGTTTATGACTGATTTTAAGTCTGACTTCAACCTGAACAAGAGTCACTTTTCAAGATTGTATAAAACGTATATAAGACAGAAATTCACAGAAGATGATTCCAACTATGAAGCAAGATCAAAAGACAGGTAGTGGCGTATTTCCAGGGCTTAATGAAAATAAAATCTTGCAGCATGGAAGTTACATATAAGACCATTGGAATTGGGCAATCTGTAGTACAAAACATAAACACTTTGATATTCTTTAAATCTCCCAAAGTAGAATCCCTGCAATCTATTATTAAGAATGTAGTGCCTGTATTCCAAGGTACCACTCAAAAATATTCAATGTCACCAGAAGTTTTACATAGAAATTTGAAATTGGAAAAATCCATGACTGTTTAGGCAGATGAATGTCAAACAAAGAAACTTCTCCCCAGTAAGTCTAGGGATATATTACAAAGAATGGATTTTTAAACTGGGGAAAATAGCTCGGAAATGCACTTCCATCATTAATAATTATTTACTTGGGAATTTGTACTCTCATTGCAGTAGTCAAGTGAGTGATCCCCAAAATCGATGATCCAAACAATCATCATTGAAAACTTAATACACATTCATGACACTTTAATTTCTTTTTTGTATGCTGTATGGTTGGGTCACATTTCATTCTTTTTTCTGTTTGAGTACGGCGTTATTGCAGCACGATTTGCTGAATTTTGTTTGGTTGGTTGGTATTTTTGTTTGTCTGTTTCTTTGTTTGGGAAGTGCATGGACTGCAAATCGCACCTGGGTCTCCTGCATGGCTGGTGAGAATTCTACCACGGAACCCCCCAGCACCCCCCAGTGGTGCAGATCTGGACTGTACACACAGACCCAGATGATGACGTGTGACTTTCCAGTTTAGGAAATTGAATGATGGTCAGTGGGATGGAAAACCAAGACACAAACTTAAACTGATGGCAGTAACTATGAACTCCATTCTGGAATTCTTAGTCAGGAAGTTAAGACTTCAAACAAATAAGTTCACTATTTGCTTTAGAAAATTCTTTCAAACCAATTATGTGGGCAAATAATTTGTTCATCTGGCCAAGCAGCTTTCTAATCTGGCTAACAGTTTGCTCAGCTGAACAAACCACTCACTTTTCAAAATAAAAATTTGCTCATCACAATCCTTCCTCCAAATTTCATCCTGGTAGATTCAGCAAACCAACACTCTGGGGCTTTGCCCACTTGAATTGGTTGTCTTATTCTTATGGAATTTTCCAGAGTTATTCATAAATTCTCAATGTTGCTCCATTTTATTTATCTTCATCTGCTTTAAAATTCTCAATTCAACCACTCCAAAACCTGTATACATTTTTCATCAAATTTTCACTTTGAAAATATTATGGTGTTATTCTCCCAGTGACTATAGTAAATTCAGCTATGCTTATCAACATTTTTCAATTCACCTTGGTTCAAAGGTGATAATGCAAAACAGGTTAAAATATGCCATGATATTTTACACGTTAAAAATTTTTGGCAGAAAGTAAATCTTAGAAGCTCATTAAATTATGCAAGTGAAGTTTTGCAGCTTAGATATTATTCTATTGAATGGTTTTAGAGTCACTTTACCTTATTTTTTTAAGAGCTTAGAGTAAGACTCCTGTTTTCAAAAATAACTCATAGTTTGCTGAAATTAATACACATTGAATATCTTTCTATGTTTCAGTTACCTCCTGTTAGAAATTTAGAAATCTGGAAATTTATGGATTGCTATAATTTTATTACATTCATTTAATTATAGCCAGAGCCAACACTAAAATGATATTCAATATAAACATTTTATGATTTTATCAATCTAAGACATTTTCATAAAACATGTGTATCTGGATAGATTTATAGATAATTAATGGGAATTAATTGCTATGTACATAGAAATAAGGATTTGTAAATATGTAAGTAATGGTGATTTTCATTTATATTGAGGTTTGCTCTCTATAAAATCTTTGTACGTTAGACTAAACAGATATTAGCATGCGTTACCTTTCTAAAATGCCAGCAATTATTAAAAGCATATACATATTAGGCTGTTTGGTGTTATATTTCCTAAACAGTGAAACATTAGAGAGTATGTTTCTTATGAAATAAGATGCACTTTTACATTTATGTCATAGATAATTTAACCTAGCCATAGGCCATTCAAGTGTCTCCTTATAGACTCACAGAAGATAAAAACCAAATTATAATCAACTAGAAGGAAAGTTTATATTTAAGTGAGATATTTTCAGGGGAAAATGGATAATTTTCTATTGAAAATTTCAAAAATCTATTTTTCGAAGCATAACCAACTTAAAGTGTTAATATAACTGTAATTTTTATAATTGAATAAATTACTGATGAAAGCTTCGTCCCTCTCTTGAATCTGATGTTTACAGTAACATGAATTTCAAATTTGTAGTTTTGTTTTTGGTGTTTTTTCTAAAAATCAAATCCCTATTCATTTCAATAATTTTCCTAATTAAGAAACTAGAAATTTCAGTCTTCAATACCATAGTCTAGGAAATGAATGCCTAGATATTTCTGTAGGGAAAAAAAAAACATATATATACGTGTGTATGCTAACATTCTAAGCAAAATTATAAATGTTTCACATTTGAAGAAGCTAATGATTTAATTTTCCAAAGCCGTAGATGTTTATTTCCAAGCTCTCCAGCTCAATTCTTTTCCTTTGATACAACAACAACAAAAATGCGTGTTAGTCTTAGATAAAAAGAAATGTATTTTTCATTGAAACAATTATATTCGAACAACAAAAAACAATGTTTTACAATAAATGTGCAGGAAAGTTATTTACTCTAATGCTCAAAGTGAATGTTCAATTTTAGTTCTTAATCTTGGAGGAATGTATTTCTAATTACTGACTTACCCAATAAAATTTATTTAGAATATTAAAAAAATTAGATAAACTAGAAGCTTTAGTACATTCAATTTAAGTAAAGCTACAGGTTTGATGAGTAAAGTAGGATAAGATTTCAAGAACACATAAAATTATTGATTATCTCTGTTGAGCTGGAGTTTTATTATTTTAGAAGGAGTGCAAATTAATGAAGCATTCAATTGTCAGAATTAAGAGACAAAGAACTTAAAGAAACAAAGAATCTAAACCTTGCCAGAATATTTTTTGTGTAAGTGAATCTGTGTTCTAATGATCTGGAATGGATTATGAGGGGATCCACGTTAAGACACAAGGCAATTATTTAATGACTAATAAATTTGCCATTGTAAATGTTGTAGTGTGGTATAACGTTGAAAATTCAGAGTTATCTTTTATTAGTAAAGGTAGATTTGATTAAAATGCATTTGTCCATTTTTACAATTATAATTTTTATAATTTTGCAATTGAGCAATCAGAATGAAGTGAATTTCAATGAATTTAGCATCTAATAATTATTCCTGATTTTATCTTATGAAACAATCTGTAATTTAAGAAAGTTATGAAAAATGAAATAAAATATTTTAAAAATAATCTTAATAATTAACTATATTAAATACGTTCTGTTGTAAATTACCTGTTTGTGTCTTAGTTGCCAAACGCTGGTTTCTTAGGGGTTAATCCAATTTATGAGGAATCAGGCTGCACCAGTTGAATTTACTGCATGAAAAGATTTTTAAAAGCATTCAGAGCCAAGCCTGGGAAGTGGTCCTTAACCAAAGCCCAGCACCATGGAGGTGAAACCACGAGAACGGTGATTAGAGCAGACAGCCAAAAATCAAGGCATTTCAGTTGGAGGATCAATAACATTCTATTTTTAGTGATAGAACATGTACCATTTTGGGGCATTCAATTATTATTTGAAAGCAGTAGAATTTGAGAATTTATCCCTATCAGTTTAGTGTGTGAATGATATTGCAGTTCTCATTTTATGTTTCCTTTAGAGATCTTCGAGGGTAAAGTAAATTTAAAGTTTCACGTTTTCTTCTGCCTTGCACTGTTGCTATTCTTAATTAGCTTATTTTCTTAATTAGCTTATTTGCTTTTCCCATTCTTCAAGAAGAATGAGATCATGCAGCAAGTATCCTTTTCAATCTGGTTTCTTCTGTTCATAATAATAAATGTAAGCTTCATACATGTTGCTTAATTTAGCACTAGTATTTTCTTTTGTTGTTAATTTGTAGCAATTTATATATCCATTATATAATATACAATAATATATTGATCTATTCTCCAATTGATGAGCCTTGTGTCCATTTTTAAGCAATTATAATGAAATGTATTTTGAACATTCTTGTGGATGTCTTTTGGTGGTCATATATATTCCCTTAACTTGGGTGGTTTATTAGTTTCCTATTGCTGCAGTAGCCAAGTACCACAAACATGACAGCTTAATATAACGCAAATTTAGCTTATAGCTCTGGAGGTCAGATTTCTGAAAATGGTCTTACTGCACTAAAAATCCAGGTCTTGGTGGCACTGCATGCTATAATGGAAGCTCTCACGGAGGATCCAGTTTGCAGCATTTTTCAGCTACTGAATGCTGTCCTTCTCTTCAAAGCCAGAAATGACAGGTTGTATCTTTCCCACATCCTATTGCCGATGTTTACACTCTTGCCTCCTTCTTCCACTTCGATAGACTCTTGTGATAGTGTTGGGTCCACTCAGATAATCCAGGAAAATCTCCTCATGTTAAAGTATTTGATTTAATGGCACCTGCCAAATCCATTCTGCCATGTTCAGTAAGATATTCATAGGTGCTGTAGATTAAGGAAGTGGAAATGTTTGGGGGACAGTTATTCTGCCACCGCAGGTATATAGGGAAGCGTGGAAGTGACAAGTCATAGGATAAACATACGCTTAATTTAAGCTCAGCAAATATTGCCAGTTACCCATGGAGTTTTGTACCCTTTCTACCAGCAATACGTGGGATTTACAGGTGCTTTACATCCTTCTAATATTTTATAATGTCATTATTTTTCATTTTAGCCATTCAGATGGGTGGCTAGTGGTAGTTTATTAGAGTTTTAGCTTATATTTTCCTTAAGAGGAATTAGTTTGGTCACTTTTCCAGTATGCTTACTGGAAATTTTAAACATATTTTTGACATATATTTTTACAGTATTTTAATTATTATTGCATTGTGTGTCTTTTCTTATGAATTTTCCATGTATTCATATATTATAAATATTAGTCCTTTTGGTTATATTGTAAATATGTATTCAAAATATCTTCTCCCAGTCTTTATAAATATTATTTACTGATTAAAAGAAGTTTTCAATTTAATGAAGTCTTGTTTAACAATTCTTTCTCTTTTATGGTCATTATCTCTTTGTCGTGTTTAAGAAATATCTACCAATCACACACTATTTTAGGTTTTTTTTAATCTTTTAATAAAAATAATTATTAACTGAATTAAATTTTCTAATTAAAAATAATTCCCTATGTGTTTATCTATAAAATTGATACTCCCCATACTTTATTTTTCTCCGAATAGTATAGCATATGTCTTCTCAGCTATGATGAACACTATTCATCCAGTTATCAATAATATAACATGTAAAATACGATGCCATTTTCTATTACATGCTTTGACCCAAAAAGTGTAGGTTAATTAATTTTGGAAGTGATTAGAGTTAAATGTACCCCACGTAAAGAACAACAATCTATTATATTTTTCCACTTAGAAATAAAATATTACAGATTTCTTTGTCTAAAGCAGTCACATATATTTAAGACTATGCAATATAAAACATCAATTCTGAACCCTTATGATGTGTTTCATTTAATATGATTTTGATAAAAACTTATAGAAACACAATTCCAACATGGTTCCTATGACACTCACGAAAGAGGGAATTTATTAGCATGATATCCAGACTTGAATTTCTTGATATTTCTTGGATGTCAGTGTGCAACTCAGATTCTTTCTGTATCTCTTCAATGATATGGTTTTAGCTTATCCTTAGTCATTTGTTACAGTTTCTGGGTTCAAATACTGATGGAAAACTATTCAGAGTAGAAAAGATAACTTCGTGTTTATGTTCTAGGAGCAACTGGTGCCCCAGCAACGCTACTTCCACACAAGATTGGCCAGAATTGTGCCATGTGCCCTCTTCTGGAACAGAGTTGAAGAAAATCGCCTTCGTGTCAACTTTTCATGAAGCAAATGGCTGTAGAGATAAGGGGTGTGTAGCTAAATAAAACTGGGCTTTGCGTTTAAAAAAAAAAAAGCACAAAATATGATTTTTACCCAAGCTACAACAATTTCTCTCTTCTCCATTCCTAACTGGATTCTGTGAAACATTTTGATCAAAACAAGTTATAATATATGTCTGCAATGTTGCATTGCATGCGCATATTCATGGGACTGTTCAATATTGTCTCCTGTGATTATAGCTTGTTGATTATTCAGTTAGGTGCTTCCAATATTTCTATTTCATTGCTGATATCTCTCTCCCTCCCTATCTTAGTATCTCTCTGACTCTCTCACTCTCTAACTTTATCTACTTTCCTACCTACAGGTCTCTATCTATCTATCTGTCTGTCTGTCTATAATCTATCATTATCCATCTAATCATCTATCTAAATCTATACTCTCTCTGTCTCTTATAAGTCTATCTCTATCTATAATCTGTTTCTGCATTGGCAATCACTCTTTCTCTCATTGTTTATCAGCCAGGGCAGAATTTGGTCTCTTAAAATATCCACGCTAACCTTTTAAATATTTTATTAGCATTTCTTCAACAAAAGAACATATTTTAAAACTCCTTAAAATTGTCAATTTGTTGAGTAAATATGTGCTCAGAAAATCACATGAAGCAATTTAATTAAGTAAGTAAGTGCTGAGAAAATTATACAGATTTAGTTAAGAACCTTATTCTCTGTTTTATGTTAATATGAGCAAATCAGAATAGTAAAAACAAAAAAGAAAATTGACGAAAATATTAGAGATGGACTGAAAAGCTTCACATACACTGCTAATAGAAGTGTGAAATAATTGCAATTATTATATTCCACATGGAAATCAATACAGCAATATTAATTAAAGTTAAGACTATAAAAACAATGTAAACTTGAAATTTAACTCTTAGGAATCTATCCCTATAAACAAAACCAGCATATGAAAATATAGATATGTTCTTTATTGTACCATAGCCTAAGTTAAAAAAATAAAAGAATTATTAGGATTAGAATTCAGCAAAATATATGTTTATATTATTACATACGTTTTATATATTAATTGAAATGTATGCGGTTCCCTAAGGCTGAGTTAAAAATAAAAGTTTGCAGACTATTGTATGGTGTAGAATTCACTTTAAAAAGAAATCCTGTATATTGTATATCCTGTATACAATAGTGCTATATATTTGTACCTAGTTGTCATATGATTACGAAGAAAACAAGGATGTACTCAAAGCTCTTATTGTTGATTATATGAGGTACTAAACTTGTAATTCCAGAAGCAAACATATTTGAAAATTATATACCTATGTTAGCTACATAGTATTAGTGCCTGTATTTGTGGTTATGTTTTTTGTGTTTCAAAACTATTTTCATGTAGTATACCAGGGATTAAAACCTATTCTATATAGATTCAGATAGGAAATGCTTTGTTTCTTAGTCACCTGTGGTCCCTGTGGCAGCTACAATTTCTCAACCTCCTCCTTCTCCCCCTTCCCGTCTACCATTTTCTCTACTTCTTGTTCTCCCTTTCTTGTTCTTTCTCTCTCTCTATCTCCCCCTCTCCACTTCTTCTTCCACCGCTTTAAAAGGCAAAAATCACTCTTCGCTTACAGGTCATAAAATAGAACACACGGGTTGAATTTTTCACATGGTCACAGTTTACTAACACGTTCTGCATACATGAGTCTTTAACTTGCTTTTATTTGCTCAAAAATCTATCTTATTAATCACTCCTTAATTTAATTATAAATTTTCATCATTCCTTTGATACTGCTTACTATTTATAGCATGCGATTAAAAAAATAAGAATATTTTTTTAACTTTTAATTTTGAAATAATTTCAAACTTACAGGAGAGTTGAAAAAGTAATACAAAACCCAAGCAGAGAACTCCAATATAGCTCCACCCCTTCACATACTTATATCCACCACTTTTGACATTTTGCCTCCCTTTCCAACATCATTCTATGATTGATCATCTATTTATATCCATTTATCTAACCATCCACATTCTGAACATTTAAGAGCAGACTGACTCATCATGCTCCTTGACACACAGTCCTTCCAAGTAAAATTCCGATGAATAAGAACATCCACTTTTATAATCATTTGAAGTACAGTTATCAAGTACAAGAAACTTGCCATTGATAGAAAGTTTACATTCTCTATTGAAATTTTTTTCTTATGCCCCAGTAATGTCCTTTAGAGCTTTTGCCTCCACTCTTAGATTGCATTCAGCATCATGACCTGCATTTAACGTTATTATCTTTTTAGATTCTCTTTTTCTTGTTTTTATAACTGTGGGCAGGTATACAATATGAATCATCTCATCTCAGCCCTTCCAAACATACCATTCAGTGGGATTAATCAAATTTACAATGTTGCAGTATCCTCATCACATTCATTATCATCATTTTTCCTCTAAAACAAACAAATCCTACATTCATTTTACATTAATTCCCCATTATCCCTGCCACCCCTCTCTTACCCCTGGTAGCCTGCACTCTACTTTCTGCTTATAGGATTTTGCATACTCTTTAATACTTTCTTTGTGGTTACCATAGAACTTAAAGTTAACATCCCAAATCTATAACAATCTTGTTTACTTTGAAACCATCTTAATGACTTCAAAAACATACATTAACTATATTCATATCCCCTTAATACCCCACCTCTATTTTGGTCTTGTCACAAATTAAATATTTATATATTGAGCCCCAAAACTTTGATGTCGCATTAAATATTACGCATTTGTCTTTTAGATCCTGTAGAAACTAAAAAGTGGAGTTTACAAATAAAACATGCAATAGTGCTGGTATTTATATTTACTCATTGTCTTTCTTGGAGAGCTCCATTTCATGTGGTCTCAGTCAATTGTCTAACGTCTTTTCCTTTTCAACATGCAGACCTCCCTTTAGCATTTCTTGTAGGGTCATTCAAGTGGTGGTCAAGTCCCTTAACTTTTGTTTTTCTGGGAACAGCATAATCCTGTCTTCATTTTTGAAAGATAGTCCTGATGCATACAGAATTCCTTGTTGGCGATGTTCCTGCCTCCATGGTTTCCAAAGAAAAATTGGCAGTTAATCTTCCTGAGACCTGTTTGTACATGGACACATCGCTTCTCTCTCGCAGTTTTCCGAATTCTTTTTGTCTTTGGCATTTGACAAATGGGTCTATTTAAGTTTAGCTTGTCTGCAGTTTGTTGAGCATCTTGGATGAATATTTATGCATTTTGTTAAATTTGGGAAATTTTCAGTCATTACTTCTTTGAATCTCTTTATGTCAGTTTCTTTCTTTCTTCTCTTTCTAGGACCTTCAATGTGTATAGTGGTATTCTTGATGGTGTCCCACAGATTATTCCAGCTCTGTTTATTTTTCCTCATTCTTTCTTCTGCTTTTCGAACTGGATGATTTCAATTTTACTTTCAAGTTTACTGATCCTTTATTCTGCCAATTCAAACTGGTGATAAGCCCCTAAAGAAAATTTTTTAAATTGATTTTACTGTGGTCTTCAGCTGTTTGTTCCTTTCCATAATGTTATTGCTATATATTTACTGATATTCCCCTTGAGTTCTCCCATTGTATTTCTGATTTCCTGTAGTTTTTTGTCCATGTATTCCTTTAGTTTTTGGAGAGTGTCCACGGCCATATTCTAAAAGTCTTTTTTTGTTTTGACCAGTGTTGGTTTAGAATAGAATGCTTATCTCCTTTATCTGGGCTTCATTTCCTGTTTCTTTGTATGTTTTGTAATTATTTGTTGAAACCTGGATATTCTGATATTTTAGTTTGTTGCTTGGATTTAAATTTTGAGGTTTCTGGTCCCTAAGTTTGTGTTTAGTCAGTGTTATGAAAGAGCTTTCCTTGAATGCCAGTAGCTAAAAGAAAGAGAGGGAGGAGGAGAATGAGGAAAAGAAAACATCTCTCTCACTGTTTGAAGACTGATCTGTGAAAAGCCCTCTTCTTCAGAGTTTATCCATGCAATTAGTTTGGAGAATAGCTCCAGGGAAGCATAGGGGTCTCTCTGATCCTTTCTGCAAATTCATCTTGCCTTGGGAAAGTGTGGTCATAAGAATTCCCATTTATATGGAAAAATATCCCTTAATCCCTAGGAAACAGGTTCCTCACAGTCCCAGGTATGGTACTATGTGCTCTACAGCCAGCGATTTCTTACCCCAGGCATGCTATCCCATAGCATTCTGTAGGAGAGTTCATTAGGCCACCTTGTACATGCAGGACAAGTTCTGTTTCAGTAAGTTTCTCAGGCAGAATGGGCCAGACATACATGGTCACAGTATGTATGTGAGAGTTACTCTTCTCCCTCCATTACTGCAACCAGGTATCTACATTGGGAGCATGGGCCAGCTCTGCACCAAGCCAATAAGGGGTGGGAGAGTTGTTGGCCAGGGTGCCATGAGATCCTAGCATTTTTCAGTGGCTTTTCAGTACTTTCCCTATTACTGCAATCCTTTAATTGTTTTCTGGAGATTTGGAAAAGATGTTTCTGCCAGTTCTTGCTCGTCATTCAAAATTATACAGGGAGCAGAACCCTGAAACATCTCACTCTACCACTGCAACTAAAGTGGGCTGAAAGTGATTGTTTTCATACACATAAAGAGCATCCTGCTAAAAATAGTTCTTAACTAAAATATGTTATTTTTTTTAAAGATATGAGATAATGTCAATACACATATCCCGATGTATTTACCTCACTTCCTTTGCACCTCTTGATCTTCCCATTCCCCTCTACTAGGAAAACAGCTTCTTTAATTAGAAGAAGGGGACAGACTCAAACTTGTATGATTCTGTTGAATACAAGGTTCAAGTAACCATTTGCTCAAACCCCTAAGGGTAGCAAGCATTTGGACTTCCACCAATGGTTTTGAGTAAGATTCACAGTGGGGTAGGGAAGCTAATGTGACCCATGTTACATCTGGAACTGTGGTGTGTCTGATATACCACCCCAATGAAAGTTAACAAGTGACTACGTGACAGTTTCCACAACTTCATACATGCACACAAACACACATTTATATATAACGCACATTTATGTATATTTGTGTATATATATGTGTGTATGCATACACATGTGTGTGGGCACATGCATAGTACATGTAGACACATAAGCATAGTATATGTATATGGTAAATATCATAGTATATATTATACCTATGTATATGTTCAGACTCAAGACTGCTGGATCAGATAAAACACATCTATCTCACAGAGAACCTGACATCAGTTCCCCATAACCCAATTCTCCAAAGGCAATGCCATAAGACCCAGATGTGCCTTTGTAAACAGCGAGTGTTTATACCACACGGGAGAAACCATGAACTATGAAGCTCTAAACTTTTATAGAAGTTCCTGATTTTATGAACATATGTTATTATTACTCTTTGGTATCTAAGAGCATATTTTAGGGGATATGTTGCAAAATATCTCCAGAGGCCATTATCTTTATCTTCCAAAGATTGTTGACTATCCATGGTGGTTTGGAGCTGTATGTATCCCAGAAAAGACATATTCTTAAACTTAAACCATTCTTGAGGATGTGAACCTATTGCAAGTAAAAACTTTTGATGAGGTTACTTCAGTTAATGTGTGACATAGGATGAGTCTTTACCTTGATACAGGAGACTTTTATAAGTGGAGTGAAATTCAGACAGATAAAGAAAGCCACAAGATATAAGAAGCCAAAGTTCAATGAGATGTAGAGAAATGAGAGGCCAGGGGTGTTGCAATATGCATTGCATGTGACAGAGGAGCCAAGGACCAGGGGTCCCCAGCAGCCAGCCCCAGAACACTGCAATCTTCAGGGAGAACGCATCACCTTGATGATACCTAGATTTGAACTTTCTCTTGGCCTCCAAACAGTGAGCCCCTGAATTCCATTGTTTAAGCCTTCCTTTTAATGATTTTAGGTAACTAAAACAGATTTTGGGTGCTGCTATTGCAAATACCAAAAATGTGGAAATGGCTTGTAATTGGATCATAGGTAGAGGTATAAGAATTGTGAAATGTGAGGAGGATATGGTTAAAGCATTTGTAAGCTTGCTCTGTGTTTGCATATCTTCAAGCAGTGGAAAGCTACTGGATTTGTCTGCCTGTTTGTCAGTTGAATTGAAGCTGAGAACAGCTTAAGATGTTTGCCTGCTTTGTTGTGTCACTTGCATATCTGTCTGCTTTGCTTATCTGTGGAAGTTGCTTATCTGGAACATACCCTCCTACTCATGGGAAAACTCTTACTCTGTTCTTAAAATTAAAGTTACCTCCCCAAGGCAAACGGGAACATCCCCAGGTGTTCAATGGATAGCTTAACTCCAAATGGCTCCTTTGCCCAATAAATTGAAGCAGAAAATAAACTGGAAGCTCTGGCTCTCTTGTGGGACAGAGGCTTCCTTGCTTTCTGACTTGGTGTCAATTTTTTTCTTCTTGTGCCGATTCTTTGCAGGACAAAGAATAACTTCTATAGGCGGTGTCACCCACAGCAAAGTGACTGATGGAAAAGGCCTAGATTCCTTTGAAGAGATTATTGTTAGAAATATGGGAGCTAAAGGTACTTCTGATGAGGTCTTAGAAGGAAATGGTGAATGTGCTATTGAGAAGTGGAGGAAAGGTGATCCTTATGCTAAAGTGGCAGAACACTTGGCAAAATTGAGTTCTGATGCTGTATGGAAAGGAGAATATGAAGTGATGAACTTGGATAGACAGCTTAGGAAATTTCCAAGCTAAGTATTCAAATTGCAGCCATGTTTCCTCTTGAAGCTTATAGTGTAACAAGAGAAGAAAGGGATAAGCTGAGAACTAAACTTCTAAGGACAAAGAATCCAGAAATTGATGATTTGGAAAGTTCTGAGCTTTTCCAGATAGTGTGCTCTGAGACTAGGGACAGGATCTACCAGGGACCTCCATAAGCTTCTGGAAAGCAGCTCCCCAGGGAATAATGTTCCATGTGAAGGTTTAACTGGACGTGGAGCCAGTCACCCATTCTAGGGGAAGTCAGGATTGGAAAGACAGTTATCTAGGAAAGATAAATGGAAAGTCTTTTTGTCTGATGGACTAGACCCCTGTGAACTGCATCCAAAGCTGACAATTATTTTCACAAAATTTCTATGAATGGAACCACTTCCAGGCTGGACTAAAAGGGACAGAGAAGTGAGAAATTAAAGGAAGAATGATTTCAAGGGCAGAACTATGGAAAATGAGGTGTGAACCAAGGATCCCTCCTTGGGTGAAGAAAGTGGGCCACCGATCTCTGTGGAAAAGGTGGTTAGTCCAGCACTTGGAAAAGTGGACCTTCCACCTCAGTGTTGAGAAAGAATGTTGCCACCCCAATGCTTGGAAATGGTGGGGCCTATTTCCCAGTGTTCATAGAGAGCTTGGCTGCCACCCCAATGCACAGAGACGATAGGGTCTGTGTCCTGGGTTTTGCAGAGAGATAGGCTACTATCCTCAGGCTTGGATAGGTTTCAGCTTTCCCCCAAGTATTTGGGGAGAGCTTGGTCACTGTGCAAGCACTGGGAAATGGTAGGTGCCACTCCATCAGGCCCAGAGGCAAAACATAAATCCACAGATGACTAAAAGACCTTTAAATCTAGTTGAGGCTTTCCTGCTGGGTTTCAGAATTGTTTGGGACCTATGACTATGTTTTCCTTCTAATGTCTCCCCATTGGAATAGAAATGCCTGTCCTACATCTGCTCCTGCGTTGCATATTGGAAGCAGATAACTTGTTTTCCAGATTTCACAAGTCCACAGTCAGAAAGAAATTGCATCCCAGGACAGACAAATCTGATGAGATTTTATACTTAACACTGTTTCTGAAATGACTTAAGGCTTTTGGGATGTTGTGATAGTATAAATGTTTTTTGTTTTTTTTTTTTTTTTTCATATAGAAAGAACTTGGTTCCATAGAGTGAAGTGTGATGGTTTGGAGCTGCATGTACCCTGTGCTGGTTTGAAAGAGGATGCCCCCTAAGAAAAGCCATGTTTTAATATAAATCTCATTTCTTAAAGGTAGAATAATCCCTATTCAGTACTGTATATTTGAAACTGTAATGAGATCATCTCCCTGGTTGATGTGATTTAGTTAAGAATGGTTGTTAAACTGGATTAGGGGATGACATGTCTCCACCCATTTGAGTGGGTCTTGATTAGTTTCTGAAGTCCTATAAAAGAGGAAACATTTTGGAGATTCAGAGAGACTCAGAGAGAGCAGAGAATGCTGCAGCACCACGATGCAGAGTCCACGAGCCAGCAACCTTTGGAGATGAAGAAGAAAAGTGCCTCCCGGGGAGCTTTATGAAACTAGAAGCCAGGAGAGTAAGCTAGCAGATGACGCCGTGTCTGCCATGTGCCCTTCCAGCCGAGAGAGAAGCCCTGACTGCGTTCGCCATGTGCCTTTCCAGATGAGAGAGAAACCCTGAACTTCATCGGCCTTCTTGAACCAAGGTATCTTTCCCTGGATGCCTTTGATTGGACTTTTCTATAGACTTGTTTTAATTCTCGGCCTTAGAACTGTAAACTAGCAACTCATTAAATTCCCCTTGTTAAAAGCCATTCCGTTTCTGGTATATTGCATTCCAGCAGCTAGCAAACTAGAACATACCCCATAAAAACATATTCTCAAACACAATCCATTCCTGATGCATCTTAATCTTATTACTGGAGCCAAGAGAATCAAAAAGCTGAAACTCAATGGAACCCAGAAAATAACTGAAAGGCCAGTAGAGGCTGCCATATGCATTGTCATGTGACAGAGGAGCCAAGGACACTTGAAGGATTGCTGGTCGCCAGCCCCAGAATGACACAGTCTTCTGAAAGAAAGTAAAACTTTGTTTTGCACTTTTTACTGGAACTATTAGAATCCCACTGCTTAAAACATAACTTTGCATGGTATTTGATTGAGCAGCCGGGAAACTGAAACACTGTCCAATTAGCCTATAACCCAGGTGTCAGAATGGTCTGTGAAAATATTCATGGATATTTGAATCTAGAAACTTTGAAACTTTGGCCCAATTTAATACACTGGATTTTATCTTTTTACATTTGAATGCATATAGGAATTGGTATATGCTTGTACTTCCTCATCCCATGTGTGTCAGAGTATATTATCAAAAATGGTGGAGCAACAGTCAGAGAGATGCTTTTGAGAGAATCTCCCCTGCTATTTGCCAACAGTTGTCGGATCAGGATTTAGCTTGAGAACTTCTACCTTCTAATGTTCACAGATTTAACCATATGGCTGATGTTGACAAGTCTTGGTGGGTAAGTTGGAAGCCTCAGGGTCAAAGACTCTGACTATGGAGTTATCTCTCCTCTTTACAAGGGTTAGTTAAAACACTAACAAAATTCAGAGTCCTGCTTGCCATATAAAAGTTGGGAAAATCTGGACTGATTCATATCACTTGATCCCTTCAATATGCAGGGAAACTCTTGTCCGTTTCTTACCACCATCAAAAAGAAGAACCCTATTATTGATCACGTTGGATAGTGGAGATCGTACAAGTCTCTGTAACTGCTGATTTTGCTAATTGCAACCTCTGGCAAAGTCAAGGAGCCTCCATCCAGGGATGGATTTTGAATTTTGAAATCATCTTCTAACATGGCTATCAGGTGTACTGCTTTGGAAAAGCAGCCATTAGCTGACTACCGAGGTCTTGTTGAAATTGAATGCCTGACCCACAGAGCCTTCTTAATCTCTGGCTTGAAATTGACATCTGTGGTGGGTGAACTAAGAAGCAGTGACTAACAGAATAAGAAGGGCTCAACATCCTTGCTTGGAAATGTGAACGGTATACTCAAAAAACGTAGTCAGGCTGGACTCAGTAGCCTCTTTTATTTTCATGAAAAAGATACAGGTGGGATTTTTGTACTATGTTTGTGAGGTCATTTTATAGCACTTACATTATATTTTTTTCAGGGAATGTGGTTTAGTTAAACTCACCTCTCCTATAGTTTCCAAGTGAATTATGCAGGAAATATGAACAGCAAATATTTCGGCTTCTTTACCTTCTAAGGGACGAATTATTACTTGACTCGATGTATAATTTTAGGCCTACTATGTTCCTACTCTCAGAACACCCTGAAATTTTTCAGCTGCAACAAATATGGAATGCTTAAAATAAAGTTCTATAGTTTTATTTTAATTTTGAGTATCTATTCTGAAATTATACATTAGATTAAAAGATGAATTTTTATTTTAGTCTAAAAAAATCAAGGAATTTTATATTTATATGTATATGGAGTGAGACAGCGGTAGAGAGTAGAAGAAATAGGAGGCAAGAGAAGGGAAAGAAAAGCTGCCAGAATGACACAGATTATAAAAACATCTGAATGCTGAGGTCTGGAGTGAGGAAAGAAAAATTAGACCAAAGCTTTTAGTATTACAGCAGCCATTTGTTGAATGTGTTGGGTAAGAACCAAACTGAAAACATGACACAACAATCATTCAATAACACATCAGAAAATGTTTTGAATTTACATTCATCTTAATGATTTCTATTCCAGCTCTCCATTTTAGTTATCTCTAAACATATTCAGAAATGTTAATTTACATTTCAGTTTTGCATGCAAGTCAATAATTGTAATGCATACAGTATTTTATATTTATTCAGGTGGTGTATTATTTTTCTGAATACACTAAATCAATATATGTCTCTGGGTCAGATTCAATAAACATAATGTCATATAGCTACACATATGATCCAAACATTATATATAACTACTGCAAACAAACAAACAAAAGATCAGAACCTAGTTTCTAAGTGACAAATAACATGAAAATAAAGCAAAGTTTTTTTGTTTTTTATTTTTGTATACTTAAAGATTAGCACAATATTTTAAATTATGTTTAGTATGTACATATATATGTTGGTCCAGTTTCAGTTCTTGATTTACTGGCATTTAGATATTCCATGTTTTTTTCATAAATAGAAATGTTTTCACTGAATCAGAATCAATTGTCATTTCTAAATGTAACGCTATATATTTTAAAGCTGATTAGTGATAAAATAGATCCTATGGATTAAATCCATGATTGCCTTAAGTAAAACAGAATCAAAGATTTAGTATATGTAGCTCATCTCATTCTTTTGTGTTTCCTGTGAGGCAACTTTTTTATTTGAAAAACTAAAAGGGCCTATTTTTGTATCTGTTGTTTGAGAGCAGAGACTAAAAGAGATTTTCACACTAAATTATCTTGATCATTTTGGACAGCTATATTACAAAGATTATAGTGCCATCTATTGGATAAGTATATTTCCAAATTGTGCTTATTTTTCTGTTACCTTTTATGTGTATTTTGATAAAAACAAACCATATAAAGGGGAAAAAAAGCAAAACAACTCATTTAATTTTCATTAAAGACTTATAAGTACACAAATCATACTTGCTGTTCTTTGATAATTCCATATCATTACTTGTTTTTTTACTTCAAAATTTAAGAGTATAAGAAATTAGAAAAGCATACTTAGTGGATTTGTCTTGAGGAATAATTTTCAAAAATAAATTCACTTGCATCATTGACTTCATGTTTACAGAGGCACAATATTGCATATATGGATATTATTATCAGGTTTTAAAAATCTATAAAATTTTCTAGGGAAATTCATGCAGTAATTCTCTATGTAAATAAGAATATTGCTAATTAGAAATAAATTAGTTACAAAAATTGGAAATAAAAGAGAAACTGGGCATATTTTAAAGAGAATTGTGAGTTCTTAGAGCTAGACTCAGAATCTTTGAATGCTTTATCTGAGTGTCACCTATCTTGGTATGCCACTGAGTATTGAAAATAATGGTTTCTGTTTCCTGCAACAACTTTAAGGAAGGATTACAGTTTTTGGAATTTAACAGACAGACTGACTGTTGGCTTTTCTTAAGCCTGAGTTGCTTCTTTCCTTCTCACACTACACAGAGTTTCTCATTTTACTGAAAACCTTGAGATAAACATTGTGTTCCAAAAAAGGCAAAAGATGAAGCAAAATTCAGACACACTAGGAGGTTGTCTTCCTCCTTACAACATTTTCAGTGCTGCTGCATAGAATTCAATAGTGGTAGGAAACAGCCTCAAAGTTGAGAGAGAAAATCACTGTGCTGGTTTGAAAGGATGTATGCCCCCTAGAAGAGCCATGTTTCAATCTTAATCCCATTTTGTAAAGGCAGCCACTTCTTCTAATTCCTATTCAGTACTGTATGCTTGAAACTGTAATTAAATCACCTCCCTGGAGATGTGTCCCCACCCTTTCAGATGAGTCTTGATTAGTTTACAGGAGTCCTATAAAGGGGAAAACATTTTGGAAAAAGAGATTTGGAGAGAGCAGAGAATGCTATAGCAACACGAAACAGAGAGTCCACGAGTCAGCGACCTTTGGAGATGATGAAGGAAAATGCCTCCCGGGAAGATTCATAAAACAAGAAGCCAGGAGAGAAAGCTAGCAGATGACACCATGTTCCCCATGTGCCTTTCCAGATGAGAGAGAAACTCTGACTGTGTTCGCCATGTGCCTTCTCACTTGAGAGAGACCCTGAACTTCATTGGCCTTCTTAAACCAAGGTATCATTCTATGGATGCCTTTGCTTGGACATTTCTATAGACTTGTTTTAATTGGGACATTTTCTCAGCCTTAGAATGGTAAACTAGCAACTTATTAAATTCCCCTTTTAAAAGCCATTCCATTTCTGGTATTGCATTCTGGCAGCTAGCAAACTAGAAAAATCATATAGTACATTACACAGTCTTCTGGTCTAAATTATTTATTTGGGGGAGGGGTAGTAAGACTGTATTCTTGTCTAAGTGGTAGAGTTAGAAGAGTTTCAAGTTTGGAGTAAACACTTTATGGAAAATCTAAGATCTAAAGTATTTTATTTCAGTGCATAAAAAAAGGTTTGTATGCTAGTTGTTTAAAACAGAAGCATAAAAGTCCAGAGAGAGTGAAATCTTTCTAAAATCTTTGGTCATATTGTGGTTTGAAGGACAGAACTAAATAATCTAATAAACTTCCCAATATGTTCTTCATCAGCTTCTCATAATCTAGTTAATTACAGAGCTAAATGTAAATTTGGTTGTAAGTAACATTGAAATAGAATGACTCTTATTGGGGATTTGATATTTGTATAGTTAAGAGGAAATTTACAAATACATTAATTTCATTTTTATCTGAAATTAGTAATAAATATATGCTACATGTGTTCAGTTAATTTATAACTAACCAAGCACATATAGAAACACTCAAATATACATATACAATTCAGTTCTGATAATAATCATATAATTTAGGCAAAAGCATTTATTACAATGCCATTTTATAGATAAGGAAAGCATAATATAAAAATATGAATGGTTCTCCCGTATTTCCATAACTCGAACAAGTGGTAAAGCTTATACTTGAATTCAGGTTTCCAAACTCCACTTCTCAGGCTTTTCACCTGTGCCAGTCTACCTCCAAGAGCTTTGTTTTCACAGGCTTTCTGAGATGATTTAGACCTGTATATCTTCACTAAAGAATAAGTACTCCTTATCTACTCAGGGGCTTTCCTAGAGTAGATAACAATTCTATTACAGTGACCCTTGTATTTCATGTATTTTCTAGGGTTTGTGTTCTAGTTTGCTAGCTGCCGGAATGCAACACACCAGAGATGGATTGGCTTTTAATAAAAGGAGATTTATTTTGTTAGTTCTTCAGAAGAAAGGCAGCTAACTTTCCACTGAGGTTTTTTCTTACGTGGGAAGGCACAGGATGGTCTCTGCTGGTCTTCTCTCCAGGCCCCTGGGCTTCAACAACTTTCCCCAGGGTGACTTCTTTCTGCATCTCCAAAGGCCTGGGCTGAGCTGAGAGTGCTGAGATGAGGAATGCTGAGCTGCTTGGGCTGTGCTACATTGCTTTCTCTCATTTAAGCACCAGCCAATTAAGTCAAATGTCACTCATTGCAGCAGACACGCCTCCTAGCTGACTGCAGATGTAATTGGCAACAGATGAGGTTCACGTACCATTGGCTTATGTCCACAGCAACAAGACTAGGTATGCTCACCTGGCCAAGTTGACAACTGAATCTATTACAGTTTGGTTTATAAAAACAAATTATTAAAGAAAACTCTCTGTAAATAAATAAAGAAATGAGAAAAAAACACTCGATATTAGTGTTGTAAAATTAAATTTGCTCAATAAATATTTCAATACATTTTACATAATTACATAATTTTATTAAAATTGTCACTAAATTTCAAAAGTCATTCATGTACTTGATTTATTTTTAGCAATATAAAAATAAAAGATACATATGCAAATCAGAAACTGATCAGGAATTTACTAATAAATACAGGTATTGTTGCAGAACAAATTTGGAAAGCATATGAGCAATGTGAAGATTATAAGATTATGTGATTAATATGATTATTTCCTGTAAGTGCTAAGTTTATGGTACAATGAAGAAAAAACTCCCCATTTCCTTACTTAAAAGTTAATAAGTAACCTAAAAAGTTTGAAATGATTTTCACCTTCAAACTGCTCCTATATTATGAAAGTTTAGGGCCATATAGAAGCTACTAAATTTTGAAAGGAAAAAAAATAATTAAAAAGGAGGTTACAATTGATTTAATTTTCCCTTTATTTGGATTTAAATTGGATATGAATATTAGACTATATAACTGTGTATTTATTATAAGCTTCTCAGAGGATAAAAAGGTATGTCAAAATTGAGTGTTTCTAGAATAAGTGAACTAATATTGAGCTTGCTAGGTAGCGTATCATCTATATATGGTGTATCATATATTTATATATATATAAGGAGAGAGAAACAGTCCAAACTGGTTAAAAAGCCAGATATAACTAATAGAAACACTTTCGATTCATAAACAAACCCACACAAATGAATGGAAACTAAAAACTATGCAAAAACAGGTAGCATGCATACAGTAAGTATGAGAGAGCTTAAGTGGTTATATTAATATCTGAAAATATAGAATGTAAAACAAGAATATTAATAGAAACAAAGATGTATATCTTATAATGATAAAAAATCAATATAGTAGGAAATTATTAAATTGTAAATTTTTATATTGATAACAGATTCCGAAGTAAATACAGCAAAACAAAATGTGAAACCTAACATAAACTATGGATTACAGTTAAGAGTAAAACAGTAAGTGAAATGCTGCTAGTAAATGACAGCAAGTAATCAAATAAAAACAAACAAAAAAAATGCAAAATGGAAAGGAGAAAGAGAGAACTTACTGATAATAGTTGGGTTTTTGTTCACCCCACCATCAGAAATTTATCAAGCACCTAGTTAGAAAATCTGAAAGGATATAACGATGTGAGAATATGCTATTAAACAACTCCACTTAATTGCCATTTTTATAGAGTAAACCATCCAACAACAGCAAAACACACTTTCTTCCAAGCAGACATATAACATTTTCCCAGACAGATCATATACTAGGTATAAATAAGTGCATAAACATTGAAAATAATTGAAATCTTTCAAAGTGTGTCCTCTGATCAAAAAAATTAAATTAGAAATTCACAGGAGAAAGAAATTTAGCAAATCTCAAAAGAGCTGACATTTAATCAGAAAACTTCTAAATAACCCCCTGGTCCATAAAAAAAAATCACAATATAAATTAGAAAATATTTTGAACTGAATAAAAGCAAACCTAATGTGTCAAAATGTCATTGCTCCAACTAAACCAGAATTAGAAAGAAATTTAGAGCTTTAAAAACCTTTATTACAGCAGAAGAGGCTCTCAAATCAATAATCTAAGGTTAAGAAGCTAGAAAACTAAATGAATTTTACCCAAGCAAGGAGAAAGAATTAAATAATGAAAATCAGAGGAGGAGCTCAATGGACTGGAAAATAGAGAAACACCAGGGAAAATCAATAAAACCCAAATTTGTTTTTTTAAGTGACCAAAAAGCTTGCCATATATTAGCCAGAGTAAGAAGAATTAAGAAGAAAATGCACAAATTACTAAAATCAGAAATGCAATAGGGAAAAATCACTCATGACTTTATAGAAATTTAAAGGATTATAATGAGTATTAAAAACAAATTCATGCTAAAAATATAGATAACTAGGATAAATGGGAAAATTCCAAAATGGTACATGTTTTGAAAACTGAGTCAAAATGACATAGGAGGAGGTGGTGAAAGATGACAATGTAGGGAGGTGTGAAATTTAGTTAGTTCCCTGGTGTAGCTAGTAAGTAGCTAGGACTATCTGGACCAATTGAATGAGAGATTCACAAATGGACACATATTGTACACCCATCTGGAATGGGTGGAAGTGTCAAAATCACAACACAGAAATGTGAGTAAAGTGCCCAACTCCAGAGGCAGCTGCCCCTCCTCTGCAGACATGACAGCTTCTAGAGACAGTACTCCATTGAAAAAGAAGCCCTTTCTACTAAGAGCTCATTCTACTAGGAATGTAGCTCAACGAAGCCCCATTTGTGGTTTCAATTAGCAAATGTGGGCAGCTCAATACAAGTCTCCAGCACAGATGTTACCAGAGAAAGCAGTAAAGTAATCTCCTGGCACAGAGGAGATGGGGCTGATGGCAAAACAAAAAAAGTGAAGGCTTTGTAGTTGACTGAGCTCAGGATACTGGAAAAAAAAAAAGGCTGTGCCTCAAAGAGAATGGGCACATAAATCTGGGTACCTATTCTGGCTCTCAACTGATGAATCATGGGGACTGGTGACCGACTCTGAAAAGGGATCTTTTTTTCTCTGTTTTTCTTCTCCTTTTGTCCCCTTTTAAAAAGTATTCTAAGTAGCTCATTAGAGAAAACCTTAGGTATTTTCAATTGTCAGCACTGACCTAGGGAAGGGGGGAGGTTAGATGAGTCTGAGAGACAAAGTAACAGGTCAAGTGAAGGAGGAATTGCCTGAAGGAATTTTTCCCAAGAAAAGAGGGAGCAGGGCCCAGCTCAAGTAGTGGCTCTCCTTCAGGGAATTAAGAGTCCAAGGGCTGGAAATACAAAACACTTTCAGCTCTGTCTCAACCCTGCCCCTGGCAGGCTGAGAATTAAGTCTCCACACCATTTCAAACTGGTGGGGAGCTGTGAGCTGACAAGCACCACCTGCTGGGTAAGATGAGAAAAGCACAATCTAGAGTGTCAACATGGAAGTCAGACAACCTGGGTCTCACACTTAGGGAAACTTGATACTGATTATACCCTCCTCCTGAGACTTGGGTCTGTCTTGTCATGGAACATCTGTTTGGAGTTGCTCATATCTGGGAGAGTTTGCTCAAGTAAAGGTTCCATATAGGCAGGGCAAGAACCAGAAAAACAAGAGGGGAAAAATTCTAACTAGTTAAACAGAAGATATGCTAGAGATCTAAAATCAGTTGTACTGAATGCCAAAAAAAAAAAAAAAAAAAAAAAAAAAACAGAGGAAAAAGCCAATCAACAAAAGAACTCTAGGTAAAAGAGTGAGAAATCTCATGTATAAACTAATCAAGGAAATCAGATGCCTATACACCAGCAAAATGTTTCAAGTCACACTAGGAAAACAAAGATGTGGCTCAGTCAAAGGAACAAACTAACAGTTTAAATGGATATAGGAACTGAAAGAACTAATTAAAGATTTTCAAATAAGCATGCTGAATCAATTCAAAAATCAAATCAATAATTTAAAGGAAGATATGGCAAAAGAGAAGAAGGATATAAAGTAGGCATTGGGCAACCATAAAGAAGGACTTGAAAGCTTGAAAATCAAATGGCAGAGCTTATGGGAATGAAAGGCACAATAGAAGAGGTGAAAAAACTATTGAGAGAAGAAAGGGTTAGTTAACTAGAGGACAGAACATCTGAAATCTTACACAGAAAAAAAGAGACAGGTTAAAGATTGGGAAAATATGAGCAAGGCCTTAGGGAATTGAATGACATCATGAATTTCATGAAAATACGTGTTATGAGTGTCCCAGAAGAACAAGAGAAGGGAAAAGGGGCAGAAAGAATAGTGGAAGATATATTCACTGAAAATTTCCCATCTCTTATGAAAGACATAAAATTATAGAATGTAACAGATTCAAGAAGTGCAATGTAACTGAAACAGTATAGATGTGAAAAGACCAGCTCCAAGACACTTAGTGATCAGATTGTGAAGTGTCAAAGACAAAGAGAAAATTCTGAAAGAAGGAAGAGAAGAGTGATCCATAATATACAAGTGAAGCTCGATAAGACTATGTACAGATTTCTCAGTAGAAACGATGGAAATAAGAAGTCAATGGAATGAAATATTTAAGATACTGAAAGAGTCAAAACTGCCAATCAGGAATTCAAGGTCCTGCAAAACTGTCCTTCATAAGTGAGGGAGAGTTTAAAGCATTTCAGACCACTGGACACTGAGAGAGTTTTTGAACAAGAGACCTGCTATACAATTGCTAAAAAGAACACTACATGCTGATAGAAAAAGACAATAGAGAGGTTTGGAGGAGAGTGTAGAGATGAAGACTGTCAGTAATAGAAAGAGAGAAAAAATTAAGATACACCAGAATAAAGTCATGATGCATGCAACATGGGTTATCCTTGAGGATGGTATATTGAGTGAAATAAAAGGACAAATACTGTATGTTCTTACTAATAAGAACATTAATGAGTGAACTTCGAGAGTTTAAGTTGAGAACACAGGTTATCAGGAGAAAGAAAGAGGGTAGATATTGCACTTTCAATGCTGATGGAGTACAGAATGTTCGATAGGATTGATTGTGAAGATCCATAAATAGATACCACAATACTGATTGTAACACAACATTTTAAATACAATGAAGAAAGCTGAGTGTGAGTATGGGTGAAAGAGGAAAGCTAGGGGCACATATGACACCAAAAGGAAAGAGAGGAGATAAACACCAGGACCATGTAATTCAGCAAAACTTAGACTGTTCAATGTTAGTGATTAAGTGCACAAATATAAGAATACTTTTACATATAGGAAAACAAATGAGTGCCAATACTGCAAGGTGTTGAAAATAGGATAGTATATGGAGAAAATACATTCAATGAAAGCTAAGGTCTATAGTTAACTTTAATATTGTCTTATATTTCCAGGAAATGTAGCGAAGGCAGCATGCCATAGCTTAAGATCAATTAGGGGGAATATAAGGGAAGGGTCTGGGTTTCTTGGTGTTGTTGTTGTATCTCCTTTTAATTTAATTTAATTTTTTTATATTTTTGTTATTCTTCTTTTTATTTTGCTTCCTTTTTCTCTTTCTCCTAATATAGACTATGGTGGTGAATCTATAACTATGTGATTATTTTCAGGAACCATGGATTGTGTACTTAGGATGGATTGTATGACGTAGGAATAAAACTATTTGAAAAATAAACAAAAAGACACAAATACTGGAGAAAATGTGGAGAGAGGGTTGTACTGTTCCGAATTCACTGCTGTAGAGAAGTAGAATGGTGCAGCTCATCTGGTAGGCAGTGTGGTTGTTCCACAACAGCTTAAGGATAGGATTGCTGTATGATCTGCAACCCCCTTATTAGGTATGTACGTGGAAGGACTGACAGCAGGGACATGAATGGACATTTGTAAACTCATGTTTATGGTGGCAGTATTCATAATATGCAATGCATGTCAGGGGCTTAAGGGAACATCGACTGAAGAATGAATGGGACAATTGTCGTATCTATGTACAATGGAATTTTGGTTGGCTACAAGAAGGAACCAGTTGTGAGGCAAGCAACTAGGTGTATGTTGAGTGAAATAAGACAAAAATGAAAAGAAAACATTATAATGCCTCACTAATATGGACTAAGTACAATGTGCAAATTCAAAGAATTGAATCTAAGAACATAGGTTATCAGGGGAAGGCTTATTGTAAAGGTCCCTAGATTGTAAACTGTTATAACAGTCACATCTATTCCTGAGTTGTAACAGTTATTTCTAAATTCTGAGATGTTCATCTCTTTGTGTGTAATCTGGTCGGTCCCTGGAACTTTCAGTATTTGTGTGACACCTGGGACTCAGAGCTAGAGTTCTGTAGCTGTAAAAGGCAGCATGACCCCAAACAGAAACTGTTACAAAAGCAAAAAAAAAAAAAAATAGGTCAGACTTCCATCAGAGGTATGAATGAAGCAGATCTGGTTACGGTTAAGGTAATCAGACTAAAGAGCAAAGTGATATTGGCTGTGTTTTAAAACTCCAACTTCTGAATGAGACCAAAGGAAGAGATGTTTATTTGGTGCAAATGTTCTGTTTTCTGTCGCACACTATCTGTTCTGCATTGAAATGCTTCTGTATGCCAGAAAAGCCATGTTCTTTTAATCTTAATCCAATTTTGTGGAGGTCGGCCCATTACAGGGTGGGCTATTTTGATTAGGTTGCTTCCGTGGAAATGTAATACACCCAATTGTAGGTGGGACTTTTTGATTAGATGGAGATGTGACCCAGACCATTCAAGTTGGGCCTTAATTAGCTAACTTGACCTTAAAAGAGCCAGCATAGGGAAACATTTTGGAAAATGATGTTTTGGAGATGACTGAAGACAGAAGCTCAGAGAGGAGCCCACTGAAACTAGGAACTGAAAGAAATGAAATCCAGAGCAGAGACTGAGCAGACGTTGTCATGTGAAAGACATTGGCCTTTCCTCAGAGTCAAAGTATCTTTCTCTGGTTGTCTTAGTTTGGACATTTTTGTAGCCTTAGAATTGTAAACTTGTAACTTAATAAATCCCCTTTATAAATCCAATTCACTTCTGGTATATTGCATTCCAACAGCATTAGCAAACTGAAACACTATCTTAATTTAGCTTGGATGGTCAGTTTATTCTAACACCATAATTACTGGAATCTAGAATAGGGAAAGAGATCTTGATGCTTTGTATAGGTTGGTGTGATGCCTTAATATATCCCAGAATAATCTGGTCAGGGAATAAAAAAGTATTTGCAAATATCCCTTCAGGGACTGGGGAAAAATGAAGAAATATTAAACTTCCCCACCTGGGGAATTCCTGATATTCTTGCAAGCATCAGGAACCATCAATTTAATAATCAATTGGGTCCTGCCTTTGAAACTTATTCCTGCAAAGGAGAAGTTAAGTCTATTTATAATTATGCCTAAGAGTCACCCCAGACAATCTGTTTTGTTGCTCAGATGTGGCCTCTCCCTCTCTAAGCTAACTCCACATGTGAACTCACTGTCTCCCCCCACCCCATGTGGGACTTGATATGCAGGGGTATAAATCTTTCTGACTCTGGGGCATGAGCCAGAACCCACCATCATGGGATTGAAAAAGCCTTCTTGACCAAAAACGGGGAACAGAAATGAAACAAAACCAAATTTCAGTAGCTGTGAGATTTCAAATAATTGAAAGGTCATTCTGGAGGTTATTCTTATGCATTATATATAGATATCCCTTTTTAGTTTTTAGTGTATTAGAGTAGCTAGAAATACATACATACATACATATATATATATATATATATATATATATATATATAAAGAATTTATATATATATATAAAGGATTATACAACAAGATCAATTTGAATTTGTCCCAGGTGTACAAGATGACTTTAATATCCAAAACCAATTAACCAAAGCATTATATTAACTTAATAAAAGACCAGTAAACAACAGGAACACTTTAATCTACCCAGAAGAAAACATTCAGTAAAATCAAGCACCTTTTAATGAAATAAGAAAGAAACCACCAAACAAACAATTAAACCATATTAAAGAAAAGTAGGAATAGAAGAGAATTTCCTCATCCTGAACAACGGTGTCTATGAAAACATACAGACCGCATCTTATATATTGGTGAAAGACTGTGTGCTTTGCTTCTAAAACAATAAGGAAAAAAAGATGTCCATTCTGATTAATTTTTCCCAATATTTTTCTGGAGGACATAACAATTGCAATCAGTAAAAAGAATGAGACCATGAGAGAGTGAGAGAATGAGAAGGAGAAAAAGAGAGAAAAAGGAAGGAAAGAAGGAAGGAAGGAAGGGAGGGTGAAGCAAGGAGGGAGGAAAGGAAGAAAAAGAGAGAGGGAAGAAATGAAGTGAGGAGGGAATGAAGGAAGGAAGAAAGAAAAAAAGGAAAGAGAAGAGAGAAAGAAAAAGAATTAGACATACAAATTGGAAAGGAAAAACTATAACTTTATTTACAGATGGTATATGGAATATCTTAAGTAATCTATGAAAACATAAATATTGAAACTAATAGTCACATATAGCACAGTTTCAGGATTCAGTGTCAGTAGACAATTAACAATTGTTTTTCAAAGCACTAACAAAGAACAGTGACATTATGAGGAGTTCATTCAAATAGTTTCAAAAAGTTTAATGATGCATTTAACAAAAGAAGTACAGAATATGTATACTGAAAGCTCTATCTGTTTGAAGAATTAAAGAAAATTTTAAAAAATTTGAAAGATATCCCATGTTTACTAATTGGAAAGTTCATTATGTTACAATGCCAATCTCTCCTAAATGAATTTATTAACACAATTTACTGCCAACTTCCCACTAGACATCTTTGTATAAATTGACACATTGGCCCTACATTTTTATGGATCTGCAAAGGACCTAGAATAGCCTAAACATTTTTTTAATTGAAGAACTCATACCACTTGACTTGAAAACTTACTCTAAGCCTTTAGTAATTAAGACAGTGGAGTATAGCCATAAAGATCAACATAAAGATTTAAAAAATAGAATAGAAAATGATGGCACTGCAACTGTTAAAGTTCTGGATTCAATTTACTAGCCAAGATAACTTGTATAGTGCAAGTTTTGGACACCAGGGGATTGAAGCATTCATGCCATATTCTTACCCACTCAGTGGTACCTAATGGCAGAGGAGTTAGGTTCCACTAGGGGCTGTGCTGGTTTGAAAAGATGTATATACCCTAGAAAAGCCATGTTTTAATCTTAATCTCATTTCGTAAAGGTAGCCATTTCTTCTAATCCCTATTCAGTACTGTATGTTTGAAACTGTAATTAGATCATCTCCTTGGAGGTGTGATTCAATCAAGAGTGGTTGTTAAACTGGATTAGGTGGAGGCGTGTCTCCACCCATTTTGGGGGGGTCTTGATTAGTTTACGGGAACCCTATAAAAGAGGAAATGTTTTGGAGAAAGAGTGATTCAGAGAGAGCAGAGCAGAATGACATAGCCACGAAAAGCAGGGTCCACCAACCAGTGACCCTTGGAGATGAAGAAGCAGCATGCCTCCCAGGGAGCTTCCTGAAGCAGGAAGCCAGGATAAGAAGCACAGATGATGCTGTGTTCACCATCTGCCTCTCCAGATGAGAGAGAAACTGACTGTGTTTGCCCTTCCACTTGAGAGAGAAACCCTGAATTTCATCGGCCTTCTTGAACTAAGGTATCTTTTCCTGGATTCCTTAGATTGGACATTTCTATAGACTTGCTTTAATTGGGATGTTTTCTTGGCCTTAGAACCATAAACTAGCAACTTATTAAATTCTCCTTTTTAAAAACATTCTGTTTCTGGTATATTGCATCCCAGCAGTTAGCAAACTAGAACAGGGGCATACTGTAAATTATATATTGAAGAACACACAATGTGAATACGAATTGGCCTCAGTCTCTGAGGACCAGTAGGATCAAACTGAATCTGTTGGCAACATCCAGGATAGAATACAAAATACAATCAGTCAGTTGAGTGGATTCAGGAATAGTCACAAAATCTGGAGAAATATTCTGCTCCTCTTAGCTTTTTCCACTGACTGCACAGGAAAGTTGTTTTGATATCCAGCCTTTGTTCCTTTCCTCCTACTGTCTTTAAGTGCTTAATCATGGAGTGCGTTTTGTTCCCCCACCTAATATTCTCTGTTACTCTGTTTGCTGTCTGATCACCCACAATGAGATAGGGAGACAGGTTAGGGAGTGATTGACAGGCCTCACTATCACTTCTATACACTTGGCTCTTCTGATTAGGGCAATCCCCTCTAGCCTTTATAAGCATTCACAATAAATATGTGAAAACATCAATACCAATTATTCATTCAACAGCAGAAGGCCCATCATTATTTTGAATTGCCCCAAAGGACCCCTACTCACAAGATGACATGACTTTATTTTCACTAGTTTCATCCCTATCAAACCCAGTTAGCTGAGTTCAGGAAACTTCTCCCTCCATGAAACCAGTAATAAAGATAATTTGGGCACCTAGATCTAATATAGGTGTAAAAGGTTGAGTTCCTTTCCTCCTCAACGTTTCCTAGAATATTCAGAATAAGTCTATGAGTTTCAGTCTCTCTCAGGGACACAGAAACTTCAACGCCCCCTAATCATCATTGTTCTTAGCCAAGAGCAAGGGAGAGCATGAAGAGTCATGGAGAAGAGAAACTTCACGCCTTTCAGCGAATGATTTTTCATTTCATGTGCTGTGGCAGAAATTCGTCCAACAGTCTTCCCGTTTTTCCCTCCCCATTCCTACTTTCTGATTCGGGAACTTCTTGAGCCAGCAGCCTCACTTACCTTGCTTTCTAGCTGGGCCTTAGAATTCGAGGACTTTACTTTCTCCATCGTGCTGTGCATGGTGGTGGCTTTTCTTTAAAGGATTTGATCTTATTCTGGGGTGCCAACTGCCATTTCACCAATACAGCGCCCCTTAAGTTCTCACCTGGTTTTAACAGAGGGTAAGAGGAGGTTTAGCAGCATGCTGTCAGAATTGATTATGATCAGTTTCTTATTTCCCAGATTATCACCTTTATCAGCGCTAACTGACTGCCACATTCTTAACAATGTGCCCCCACAGGGAGGAGTTTGGGCCTCACCTCCCACAAGATTTGTGTAGCTGTTCCTCAACCGGTATCCTGACACTTACATTGTGACTATCTCCTGAATTCCTTCTTGTTAATAAGAAATAAATAATTTATTTTCTGACTGACCATACAACTTGGTTGATATATTGTTATTGATTTCTATCAAATTATTTCAAAATCATTCATTGATCTTTTTTCCTTGAAATCCATGTTTTTCAGCATCCCTTCATTGCAAACAAAACCGTCAGAAACTATGAAGTTCAGAGATCAGTAATCAGAAACTCTGAGATGTTCATTTGTTTATGTTCACACATCTAGAGACTGAGCTAAGGTTGGAAGGTAGAATTGCCGACCTTGATCATTGCACTATTTTGCTTCCCACTCGGCTAATCTGCTTAATCCTTGTTTCCCCATCCGAAAGCTGGAAGGAGTAGCCCAACCAGGAAACTGTTTTCACATGGGTTTTAATACGGAGAATAATGTGATCTTGAAATCTTGAAGTACCAACTATGGAAGAGGATTCTGTGCAGTCTGAGTGGAAAAAGATGGTACAATACCACACCCATAGCAGGTATCCTGCATGGTGCTGCCACACCTGGGCAGAAAAAAGAGAATCCTTGACAATGAAGCCAGTTTTGCACAGCACAATGAAGCTGTGCACAGCACAATGAAGCTGTGCAAAGAAAACTGCAGCTTCCAGTGTCAGAGGTAAGAGGCATCAGAAGTACCCAACCTGGTACTCAACTCTTAGAGGGAGAGTTAAGCCTTTCCTAGATCAGCCCTGAATCTGCCGTGTACATTTGTGTAAATTGTGCCATGTTCATAGTCGCTAAGCAGGTCAGGGAGGAAATGTAACCAGCGCTACAATACTCAAGCGCTGTGACCAGAAAGGCTGCATGGTCCTGGGGGAAGCACCACTTCTTCTTTTTTAATTCACTGGCTTACCCAGAATTAGTGTTTATTATATATATATTTATTTATTTATTCAGAGGCTGTAATAAAAGGTCTTTCCCCACTTGAACTGCTGATAGCTTTCAACTCGATCCGATCTCTTTCCCTCTTGCTGCATATTTGGACAAACTGAAAAGAAGTCCAGGATGCCTCTTTCTTTGGCAGCAGTAGAAGTTCAAACCATGCAAGTTCCCAGAGGAAGCATTTTCCCCAGCCCAACATCCTACCCACCAGAAAAATCCCTAACCAGTCTCTTTTTGTGGCACCCTCAAGTGATTTTTAGACTTGCTTGGGAGATGCCCCACTCTCCCCAGAAAGCCCTAATATGTAATAATAAACCTTGTCCTACCCTCTTGTCACATTGTCATCATCCCTCTTGACATTTGAAACAATGGGTCCATTCTGTTTCTGTAGGGATGCTGCAATTAGGGCAACCCTGTTCCTCTCTTCATTTCCACAAAGACCCACTGTGCCCTGCAAATGCATAACATGGTTTGCTACGGACAGTGGCTGTATGAGGCAGAAGCAAAGTTTGCAGAAATAAGCACAGAAAATGAAGAGACAGAAAGTAAAATATGAGAAAAGCAAATGTGACTGGGAGACAGGATACCTGTGTCTAACAAGAAGGAGAATCTGCCAAAGCTTGAATTATAGGATGAATCGAGCTAAACAGTGTTGCTGACTACTACAAGACAGGTTATCACTCAGTCTCTCATTTCCCTCAAGGGTAGTAAGATGTATTGAACATACTGGTATGGTGGGATCACGGATTTTGCTGCCCTCATGACAATCCCCATGGAGTCGTTTCCAGATTCTAGCCAGTGTAATGTGTGTACTATCACATTATTATAAAACATTCAGATGTTTTATGCACTGAGTCTGAATGCAATTTTTCCCAAATTTTCAGTTTGTGGCCTGAAGCTATGTAACAAGAAATTTTATTTTGCTGTTTACCAGGTATTTCTCTGATCGTACATCTATTTATTAAAGAATAAATCTTATTAAAAGACTGACATAAAAGCCTGTGGGTTTTCATTGTAGAAGCAAATTTATTTTCTGGTTCATTTAAGGATAATCTAATTATAAACCTATCTAAAACAACCAAAGATGCCACAGTCCTGACCTGAGGATACAAATTATTTATGTTGAAATTATTTTTAAAAATATCCCCTCTGGTCAAGGTTGTGATTGTATTTTTACAAATAGACTTTTTCTTTTTTTTACTTATCTAGATCTTGGCATGGATAAGATAATTGGATAATTCAGACAAATAGTAAAAGAGTTAAATGTGATATTTGGAACTTCCTAAACAAAGCAACTGAATGTTCATTTTTCAGCTATGCACAGTGTTACACATGCAATCCATGTTTTCTCTAACTGTGGCTAACTAATAATTCTTCATTTACCTGAATAGAAACTAGAAATTTACTGCACTCCATGGTGATGTAGAAATTTGAAAAAACAACCCAAAGATTTATGCCATTTGTGTGCCTTTCAATAACTAAGAATATAAAATTATATTCTAATAAATCTAAAATGTATTATCTATGCTTCTCTTAGACAAATTGATTTGTGGTTTGTTAACTTTCATTTGTGTTTTCAATTTAGTTCCGTCATCTGTTATGCTTGTATCTTTTTTCATTGTATAGCATATTGCAGAATTTTTAAATGTCAATCTTTTTTCCCCATGGTTTTAAAATCAATATTAGTATTTTTATTGCTATATGTGTATAAATAAATGTTTTATAGAGAAAACATGGTTGGTTTAAGATCCCTGGACTAGATGCCAAAATATGATTTCTGTTCCAGTACTAATTGTGAATAGTACATACTGCAGGCAAAAAACAAAAATCTCAGGTACTACACAGACTGAGTCACGTTCCCCACTAACCCCTGTCCTGTGGAGATGAGCTCTTCTAGTTAGGATCCTCAAAGACCCCAGCTAAGACAAGGCTTAACGGAATCAGGTGAGCCTTAATCCGATATGACTGGAGTCCTTAGAGGCCAAGGGAATTGGAGCACAGTTCTGGGAACCTGGAGGAGATGGCTTGCCATGAGGTCGGGGCAGAGATTGCATTCTGGATGGCCATGACCTGACCAGAAGGCTGCAGACTCCAGCTGTGCTGGCACCTTGATTTTGGATGTTTAATTTCCAAAACCTAACTTTAAGAGAGATTATTTGCATGCATTCTATGTTCATATATTTAAATCTGAAAGTGCATGCTTTCTTATTTAGCTTATTTGCTATTCAAGACTATATACCACTCTACATTCATGAGATATTTAAAATACTGGCAGAGATGGTAGTAGATGAAATGTCAAATGAAGCAAGTGAATTCTTTCTGGATGATTTGAATCAATAGCAACAATCAAGAACACAAATTTACAACAAGAAATACTTAGGATTTCAAAACTTTGCCTTTAGTAATAGACATAAACAAAATTAAATGATTGATAGAAGGAAACATGCGATCTGAAATATATAAATGTTCTAGGGGAGTTTTAGCTTGTTACATTTTCTTGTAATTTTTTTCCTTTTAAGTGTGTGATCTCTTGAAAATTCTTCAGTTTAAAATTAAAATCATTACATGTGTATAGGAGGGAAATTTCTATCAAGGCAGGCTTCTCAATTATTAAGTGAAAACTAGAAACTGATACCTTAAATTGATTTTTGTAGTTAGATTGCTTCTTCAATTTTCAATTCTTTTTCCTGCTTAGGGGGTAGGTGTAGATTTCAGCATTGTCAGAGCTTGTTGATCAGATTTTTAGTCTTAGCAGCTGGCAATGAACTTTGGTATAAATAGCAGAATATTGTATCACTCTGCCTTTTCTTCAGGCCATCTTTTTTTTCTGGAACTCTAGTTTTTGGAACTTAGGATGTAATCAAAAAATGTTAATTTTATAGGTATGCCTGAAAAAGAATAAAATCAGGCTTATATGAAATGAAAAGAAGAACAAAATATTCTGATATTTTCATGCATTTTTAGATAAAGCAGTATAATTTTAATCATGTATAATTACAACATATTCACTTGCTTCTGTTTTCTTAATTCTCTTTCTCTTCTGATTTTTCAGACTTCTCTTTGAGCTTTTCATATATTTACACAGATATACCGTGTTCCAATGCCTTTTCCTCATTTTTTTTTTAATTCCCAAACATGTTGTATTCTATAAGTTACGAACAATCTGGATCTTCATAGCAATTAAAAAAAAAATAGAGAAGATGATTCTAGGGCATCTGCAAGTATATATTTGGTTTGAGGCATGGTAAACAGAAATAAATTTTATCATTAGAACTTAGAAATAACTTGTAAAATATTTATATTTCAGGTGTGGCATCACTGAGTTTCCAGAGAATGCACAGTGAGTTCAGAGAATTTATGACTTGACTGATTTACTCTCCAGGAATAATGAATATTTTTAACAACAACTATTGTAATCATAAACTAAGCATGAAGCTAAGCATGCTGCATGCATTATCAACACTTTTATCCTTCACACTCATATGAAATACTTGGCATTATTCTTTACTATTTACCCAAAAGAAAATTAATCCTAACAGAAATGATGTAACCTCTTTAAAGTTGCACAGCTAAAAAATGTCGTCCTATAAATTTGATCTTTTGACAACCTTACTCAGATCTTTAGTACATTCGATATCTTCCCCTTACCACGATGGTTCCTGTGCTGGTTTGAAGCTATTATATACCCCAGAAAAGTCATGCCCTTTAATCCTCATTCAATATTGCTGGGGGGGGGGGGTGCTTCCTGATTGTTCCCATGGAGATGTGATCCACCTAACTGTGGGTTGTAACTTTTGATTAGATGGTTTCTATGGAGATGTGTCTTTATCCATTCAAGGTGGGGTTGCTTACTGGAGCCCTTTAAGAGAGAACGATTTTGGAAAAAGCTTTAGACCTGCCAGAGCCACCAGAACCAAGAGAACCACAGAAAGGACAGAGGACCGGGGAAGCCATTGAAAATTCCTGGAGAGAAAGCTAGCAGACGTCACCATGTGCCTTTCCAGCTGAGAGAGAAACCCTGAATATCATCCGCCTTCTTGAACCAAGGTATCTTACCCTGGATGTCTTAACTTGGACATTTTCATAGCCTTGTCTTAATTTGGACAATTTCACAGCCTTAGAACAGTAAACTTACGACTTAATAAATCCTTCTTTTTAAAAGCCATTCTGTTTCTGGTATACCGCATTCTGGCAGCTTGCAAACTCAAACAGTTTCCATGTAATGACTTTGAGAATTATTTGTATATTACTTTATCCCTCTAAATACACATATAGGTATGGGTGTGTGTGTGTCTGTGTGTGTGTGTGTATGTAAAATTTTATTTTTATTTGTGCTCTTTAAAAACTTTTAAACAGTAAATTAATCTTTCTTTTGTGTTTTATATTCTGGACCAACAAACTATATATAGTGAACACTTATTATTTTCTGTATATTTATGTTTTCTCATATACCAAATCCATTTAAATGTGTTTTTTTATCTCAATAATTGTTATGTCCACCACAAAGGTGCTCAAGTCCTAACCCCCAGTCCTGGGATGTGAAATCATTTGTAAAAGTATTTTCAACGATCCTGTAAACAGAGGCCAAATCGAAGCAGGCTGGCCCTTAATCCAGTATGACTAGAAGCTGAGGAATTTGGACACAGCAGGAGGCAGCCGGAGACGGGAGACGGGGGTCCGGGAGACGGGGGTCCCGGAGACGGAGGTCCAGGAAATAGGGAGTCCGGGAGACGGGGGTCCGGGAGACGGGGGTCCGGGAGACAAGGGGCCGGGAGACGGGGGTCCGGGGAAGGGGGTCCGGGAGACGGGGGTCCGGGAGACCGGGGTCCGGGGGACAAGGGGCCGGGAGACTGGGGTCCGGGGAAGGGGGGCCGGGAGACGGGGGTCCGGGGAAGGGATCCGGGGAAGGGGGGCCGGGAGACGGGGGTCCGGGGAAGGGGGGCCGGGAGACGGGGGTCCGGGGAAGGGGGGCCGGGAGACGGGGGTCCGGGGAAGGGGGACGGGGGACGGGGGTCCGGGAGACGGGGGTCCGGGAGACAAGGGGCCGGGAGACTGGGGTCCGGGGAAGGGGGGCGGGAGACGGGGGTCCGGGGAAGGGATCCGGGGAAGGGGGGCCGGGAGACGGGGGTCCGGGGAAGGGGGGCCGGGAGACGGGGGTCCGGGGAAGGGGGGCCGGGAGACGGGGGTCCGGGGAAGGGGGACGGGGGACGGGGGTCCGAGAGACGGGGGTCCGGGAGACAAGGGGCCGGGAGACGGGGGTCCGGGAGACGGGGGTCCGGGGAAGGGGGGCGGGAGACGGGGGTCCGGGGAAGAGGTCTGGGAGACGGGGGGCCGGGAGACGGGGGTCCGGGGAAGGGGGTCCGGGGAAGGGGGGCCGGGAGACGGGGGGCCGGGGAAGGGGGTCCGGGAGACAGGGGTCCGGGAGGCGGGGCCAGGGGTTACGCATGTGGTCTGCAAGCCACCCTCAGATCATCACAGTCTTGGGAGAAATCGTCATTCCGCCATCACCTTGATGTTGAACTTCAAATCTCCAGAATCGTGAGACAATAAATTTCAGTTGTTTCAGCCTCTTAAACTGTGGTAATTTGTTACAGCGACCTGGCAGACTAGACACTAATCATGATTTGAGACAGAGTAATATAAAAAAACCCACAGCCTTAGAAACATACCAGAGGAACAGTTTCTTCCAACTTAACCATCCTAATACCTTACTTGAACACAAGCCTATGTTGATATTGAAAACAGTTTATGAGATATTAATTACTCACCTAATCTGATACCAGACTAAGCAAAGATTGTACGGTAAATATCACTTGGTTTATCATGAAATTAGTCATGTAATTCAAATGACATTTTTATATCTCAATGTACTTTCATAGCATTTATGCCATTATATCTATTTATCTCTACTAATTTGAAATATCCAATTTCTCATTCATTGTGGAACTTTTCCAGGAATGCAGACTTCAGTGCCACTTATGAATAAAACTTTAAATCCCATTCCTGCATAGCTTGGTAACATACTTGTTGAAGTTTAAATCAAATGCTACTGATCTTTTGACACTCTCTCCAAGCCAGTAACAGCATTATTTTTATTCAATCCCAAATCATTTCTGTCTTCTCCCAACATTATTGTCCCCACCTCTCAGAAAGAAAATACATCTTGTCATGTCTTTATTTCACAATCCTTCCTTTGACCTTGCCATACTCTTCATTCATCATATATTCATTCATTTTCCCAATGTCTTGTGAGTGAATTTAAGTGCCAAACACACTACTGGGCACTGGTAAAACAAAGATGAATAACATGCAATCCTCATCTTAAAACTGTACATTGGTGTTAGCAAGCAAACAAGAAAATGGGATGTAAAACCTACTGAAACAGAGGCATATGCACAATCCTATTAGATCATAGAGAAAAAAACTTCTTAACCTGTAGTAATAAGAAAATATTTCCCAAACAAGTGATATTTTGGTGTAATCAAAGAATTTTCTAGGCGTATATGAGAAAAGGCATTCCAGGAAGGGTAAACTGTAGGTACATATGCACAGAGATAAAAAAAATTGTCCTATTGTTGGGGCCATACTATAAAGTATGAAGATGAGAATGGCAGGACATGGATAGAGGATCTACAGAGATAAAAATGAACACAATGCATGATACACTAAGATATTTAAGTTGGTGTCATCCTATTGTTAACAATAAATCACTAAGTCAGTTTAAATAGGAAATAATTGGCAAAAATTTTTCAAATATGTGAAAGGGGTACCGTTATGCAGCTATTACAATAGTCTGAATCAGAGAAAATAAGATCTGTTGAATAAAAGTGGACAGAATCAAATGCAAATGGAGTGACAATTTATTATACCCGTGACTATTTATAATGATGAGAAATTACAGAAAGAGGGATCAAAGTTATGGTAGTCTATCTCAAGGAAAAACAATCCAAAGTTTGGTTTGGTTGACCAAGTGGTGAATGGCTTCAGATGAGAAATCTAATGAGTAAGGACATTAAAATTTTTAATTGGAGGTGTAGAGATTAAACCAAGAGCTCAGCTTTGTACATAACAACTTTTAAAATTATTGGCAATCTACAGGTGCTTATAAAGGCAATCTATTATTTATTGATATTTGAAGTTTTTTATATAAATTTGTTCATTATTTCAATAAATATTTATTAAGTACCTATATACACTTGCCCTGTGTTAAATTGATTGATGGACAAGAGAGACATATCCTCTCTCTGGTAGTTACATTCAATTTGGAGAAGAAAATAACAATAAACAAAAACACTAACAAGGTAAATTCAAGTAGTATGACATGCATTTAGAAAACTTGAAATGTTACAGTAAGGTTAAGCATGAAGAAAAGATAATGAAGGGCAGTTTTAACATAGAGGGCCTCTCTGAGGAGGTGAGGTTGGTGTGGGGACCTAAGTGTTGAAAATGGAAGGCATTCCAGATAGAATCAACTGCAAATGGAAATATTACTGCAAAGGCAAAAAGAAAGGAGAAATATAAAGCAAGACAGGTAAGAGGGTAAAACAGAAAACCCTGGAACATGTGCCTTAGTTTGGATTCCCAGCATACGAAAGTTGCAGTGGGTGTAGTTTACCGGGGAGATGATTTCAGGTACAATACTTGTGTATGTCTGTGTGGGAGGAAGGAGAACTGGGAAAAGAAAGGAGTTGAATTGTAATGGAGTTCAGGGGTTCTGTGGGGTCCCTGGAAATGAGCTGGCTAACCTTGAACCCAGGGCTTATACATTCCGCATTGAATATGGCCTTCGTCCAGGGAAGACTGCAATCTTGGGTGAGATGGCTTTTTTTTTTTCCAAGGACAGTTCCTAGAGAGAGACTACACTATGAAACTTTAGGAGCCAACACACCCAGCAGCTAAGAAAATAGGACACTAGTTCTGAATAGAGGTCTGCACAGCATCGTAGCATCCATTACAAGGACCATGATAAAGAGTTTGGATTTTATGTTAGTATCATGAAAATTTATATGAATTGATCCAGCAGGTGTTTGGCCCAATATGACTGGCAGTTTTTAAGAAAGATGCCCCTGGCTTGGGTAGAGAAATCTGAGGATGAATCAATGTGCAATATGGAAGACAGGTGAGTCATCAGGTGAGAAATGATGGGCTTAGTCAAAGATAAGAGGAGTAGGTAGACAATAATTAGAAGCTAAAGCCATGGGTTGGCATCTCAGAGAAAGTCTGAAGCCAAGGGAGATTGAGTTATAAAGTAACCTGGAACACACTGGCAAGAGTGTGGTATTCTAAAAACATTAGACATTTAGTGTTTCAACATGGTGCTATCTATGCCACAGAAATATCTAACAGGATCTAGACTAAGCATTTTTCCATTGGGTAATTCCTTGATATGAATTTCATAAATGTCGTGGGATGGCAGATACTGCAGTAGACTGAACAGGAAATAGAAAATGAGGAAAAAGGTGGCACAAAATGACTGATGGGCTATTGATAAATGGAGAAAAAAAGGACACAAAGGGACAAACTGGTTATTCAAGATTTATTTATTTAGATTTAGCTTTGTTTATGAGAATGAAGATCTCTAAGTGGGTTTTACAAGCATACACATGCACACATCTTCAAGACTCAAAATGCAGAGAATTGGTAGAGGATGGGTTGAAGACAATGGAATACATGCATCCATGCTCGGTCCTCTGTCAGGACAGGAAGATGTCAGCCCTGATTAGATATTCGTGGAGGCAGAGAGGGCTGTAAGTGAAGAAGGTCATGTCAGATTAATCCTATTTCCTTGATGAAGGGAAAGACAAAACTGAAAGGAATGAAACATTATGAAATGGTAATATCATGACCTAAGTTACAGATGCATTTTTCAAAAAAATTAACGTACACATTAAAGCTTATTTCATTGATCTCATGCTATGATTTACAACAAAATATCTTTATAAAACACCCAAGAACAAACAAGCTAAAAAATATGATCCTGGATGTGAGGACACTAGTAGGCAGAGATAGAAATTGTGAACAAGTCTGTCTCTACACATATGAGCTGGTTAAACTATTTACTTATTAAACTATTTATGACAATAAAGAAACCTTTCAGAACTTTTGTTTTATTGTTTGATGGAGTCTCTCTTTTCAATTGCATCCTGACTTTCTCAGTAGTCAAGTTTGGCTTTCCATGGCTATAAATATATTACCCCAGTAAGAAATAAAGGCTTCTACATAAAAATATGCATTTATAATTTCCTTACCCATTGCACAATTTTATTAATATTTAAATAAATAGTAATTTAAATACCTGCTCAGAAGACTTAGTCTCGCCAACTCACAAAATACTACTGTATTATAATATTTATGAATTCTATTTAAACACCTGAGAGTATTTAATAAGACATTTTTATTTCATAGTATTTTAGTAGAATCTTTTTCTTCTTAGCCATGTAGCATATTAAAATACTGGAGCATGAATTATTGCAAATATAAAAGTTTATTTAAAAGAGCATATGCAAGTGATAGAAACTACACTCAGCTAGTTTGGCTCCCCTATCCTTGAATAAGTTATTAATATTGAGTGAAATTTCAACTTTTTTCTACCAATAATTCTTGAGATTCAGAACAATTCAGATTGTATAACTTATAACATAAAAGACCACCTGATTATAAAGTATTTTTAATATCAGATATTCTAAATTAATGCTGAAATGGATGGAAGAATGACAGGAAGACCATTACAAAATTCTATTTTGGGTATTATAATAGAGATAATGTACTGCAATTTAGTTTAATGAGTTGCAATTAAGGAACTGTTTCAAGAGTTGCATGTAATTTCTTTTAATTATTAGTTATTAGTTGTTCCTGCACAAGTGTATTTAAAAATCACATTATGTGGAATGTAATAAATGGTAAAAGCTCTTCAATATATTCATATTCCTTATGTATGATAGATCACTCAAATTTAAAAGGAAATACAGTGCTTTTCATTTCCCAGAACTTATCAAGAGAATACGTTTATATGTAGGACACTACTTCGTGTGAAATAGGAAGAAAATGTAACTAAATATGCACTTTGGATATAATTTTACAATATCCCAAAAGACTTAGTATTGAATATTGATCCATTCAAAAAATACTGCCATTTAAAAAAACTCTAATAAAATATTTAAGATAACTTACTAACTGAGTGACTTACCTTGCTAAATAATCATTCACAATTTGGAGTAAGGATATATCGTTTATAGAATCATATGATAATCAGCATAGCTATTTCTTATTCATTACAAAGAAGAAGGTTTGATAGGATGTATGCACCGTAGAAAAACCATATTGTAATCCTAATCCCATTTTGTAAAAGCAGTTGTTTCTTCTAATTCCTATTCAGTATTGTATGTTTGAATCTGTAATTAGATCCTCTCCCTGGAAATGTGACTTAATCAAGAGTGGTTGTTAAATTGGATTAAGTGGAGACATGTCTCTACCCATTTGGGTGGGTCTTGATTAGTTCACTGGAATCCTATAAAAGAGGAAACATTTTGGAGAATGTGAGGATATTGAGAGAGATCAGAGAATGCTGCAGCCTACAAAGCAGAGAGTCCACCAGCCAGTGCTTCGGAGATGAAGAAGGAAAACGGCTCCCAGGGACCTTTGTGAAATAAGAAGCCAGGAGACAAAACTAGCAGATGCTGCTGCTTCACCATGTGCCCTTCCAGCTGAGAAAGAAGCCTTGACTGTGTTCGCCATGTGCCTTCTCACTTGAGGGAGAAACCGTGAACTTCATTGGCCTTCTTGAACCAAGGTATCTTTCCCTGGATGCCTTAGATTGGACATTTTTATAGACTTGTTTTAATTGGGACATTTTCTCACCCTCAGAACTGTAAACTAACAACTTATTAAATTCCCCCTTTGAAAAGTCATTCCATATCTGGTATATTGCATTCTGGCAGCTAGCAAACTAGAACAGATGCAAACCCACTGAACTTAGCTTGGATTTGGGAAGTAGATGAAAAAACACTTTTTATCCTCATCCTAAAGCACCCATGTAAAGACGTTTGGGGAAATTTGAAAACATGTTAAGTACAAAAGTCATATCAAAATATTTCAATTTATGTTTTGATAGATCATAAATCATGAGCTAACCAGTTGCAAAAGGAAATACAAAATTTGCTAAATAAGGAAAATGTCTTAACATTCATATAGCTGAAAACAGTCTCATTTAATTTTTCAGAGAAAAACTATCCAATTTAATATCGGATTAGAATAGTCTGATTACAGATATTAAGAGGAAATGTAAAGTACTGTTATAAAAACTTCAGGTTTCTTAACATCTGATATATATATATATATATAATTTATTTCCACTGCACTGTATCTATGATAAAAATAATGTGGAAATACCTAAAATCGTCATTTCGTTAATAATCGTAAATCCTAGTAGGCACCAGAGCTTTATATGTTTACTGTAAAACCACCACACATAACACAGCACTTAGTAAAGAGTAAGAACTTGATATATATGTGTGCGGAAATGATAGATACATACATGATTTTATTAAGATTAAATTTAATTCAAGAGTCTTGCTACTCTTACTTATTACTTTTAAAATACTTTGCAAATTATTTACTGCAATTTATACATTCCTTGTTTTTCTCAACCGATGTTCTGCATACTTAATGACTTTTATCTGGACATACTTCTCTCACCCATATTTGTTTTAAACTTTTCATTTATGATACTCTTCCCAGGTAACTTCACCCAATTATGTTCACTTGTATACTCCACATACTATATTTACATATTAATAATGTCCACAGACTACTATGCTGCTCCTAGTGCTCTGTTATATATGTGTGGATGTGTGCACACATCTGCGTGTGTTTGTGTGTGTGTGTGTTACTCCCAAGAATAGAAATCCTATCTGCTCTAGGGTTTTTTAACGTCACCCAATTTTATGCTCTGCACAAACTGCATATTTAGTAGCAATAGCAATAGCAAAATTCCAATTCCGTTGTATACAATTTTAGGTGAAACAGGAAGAACTAATGAGATGTGTCCTTAAGGCTGTGGAACTGCCTCACCATTGTAATACCAAGGCAGGCTTGTCAAACATGGCTGTCCTAGGTTGCAGCCATTAGAGGACAGAGTTTTGTATTTGTTTGTTTTCTTTGTTTGTTTGTCCTGCTTTGCTTTCCAAACCCTTGGGGAACGTCTAAACATATTGGTAACAATTTGTCCACAGCTGCCTTTTGAGTCATGCAGCCTGTTTGGAAGAATATTAGTCCACCAAGATACGAAACAAGTAAACAATTTCATGATGCACAATTCAGCATGCTACTGTATTAAAGAAGCTGTAAAATCCTGCAGTAAGATGACTTATTTAACTTTGTTTAGTGCGTTGTACACCAAAATAATCTGCTCATATGACCCTTTTTTGTTCCTCAGAACCCATGTTATGAGTGACGATTTGGGAAATAGAGCTATTCATTAACTCTCATCCCATTTCCTGACTTATAGCACATGGCAGAATATTATCCAAACATAATAGAATTATGTTTAAAAAGGCCTTTCCAGGACCACAGAATGTTCAACTTATTAAAAAATAACCTTGAACAAATTATTCCCAACAGAGGCACAAATTCAAGGTCGAATATATAAATGAGCATCAGAAAGTGAATACCTAAAGTAGATAGGAGTTTCCTCAATGATAAAGTGTTATATTTATCCTAATATGTATATAACTTTCCGAATTATTCAACTCTAGAAGAGTAGAAAATATTCAAGTCGGTACAGTTTTTAAATTACGGGGGAAAACAAAAAATAAAATAATAACCCATACTTATTAAGTGAAACTGTCAATTTTGCTACATACATGTATAAACTTCCCATGGTAAATTTTCACAAAATTATATATATGTGTGTGTATGTGTGTATTTTACACTTACATGTAAGACATCCATAAATACACAAGTAAAAGAATATATTTTATTTTAGATGTGAAGGAAGTGCCAGCAAAGAATAACACAATCAGATTTAGGTTTTAAGAAAATTTATGGGAAAATCAACAGTCACGGGTTGGTGGGACGAGTTTGAAGCATACACTTAGCTAGGCAGCTAAGGCAGTCTTCAGGGAAAATAAATTTAATATTGGCTTAGACTAAGGTATTAGTGGCAAAAGTAAAAATAAATGAACAAAAAAGAAAATAAAGAAACCATTCCATATTTGGGCTATATTTTAAAATGAAGTTAATAGTTTTGGGTATATTGGTTATAGGATATGAAAGGAAACATAAGTTAAACATTTTGGTATGAGTCAGTGTGAATGGAGCTACCATTTTCTTAAGTGGCTAATTCTGGCGAAGAGTACATTTTGGAAAAAAAATGAATCGAGGTTTTTTGGTCCCTTCCTCAAGCCTTATAAAAAATCATCTCAAAATGGATCAAGGACCTAAATTTGAATATTATGGTTCAGATATATCTAACTCCTAGAAGAACATGGGAAACATCCTCCAGACCTTACATTAGTCAATGCATTTTTAGACCTTATACTCAAAACACAGGCATCAGCAACAAAAATAGATAAATGGGAACATCTCAAAATTAAAAATGTTTGCACCTCAAAAGATTGTATTATAAAAGTAGAATGACAAATTACACAATGGTAGGATATATTTGGAAACCACAAACCTAACAAAGATTTACTATTCAGAATGCATAAAGAAATCCTTCGACTTAACAAAGACAAAAAAAAAATTCATCTAAAGAATGGGCAAAAGACTTGAAGAGACATTTCTCCAGAGAAGATATACAGATGGCCAGAAAACATGGAAAATTGCTATCAGGGAAATGAAAACCAAAACCACAGTGAAATACCATTTTATACCCATTAGAATCACTGCTGTTTAAAACAAAACGAAACAAACAAAAACAGCAATGGAAGATAACGTATTGGAGAGATGCAGAGAAATAGGAGCACTCTCATTCATTGCAGGTGGCAATGTAAAATGGTGCAGGGACTGTGTTAGACAGTTTTGCTGTTCCTCAGAAGGCTAAGTGTAGAACTACTATAGGACCTGACAATCCAGCCAGTAGGTATATACCCAAAAGAATTTAAAGCAGGTACTCAAACAGTTATGTGCACACTTATGTTCATGGCAGCATTGTTCACAATTGCCAAAAGATAGAAGCAGCCCAAGTGTCCATCAACTGATGAGTAGATAAATAAAATATGTGCGCACACTCACTCACACACACACACACACACACACACACATACACACACACACACACACACACTGGAATATTATTCGGCTGTGAAAACAAATGAGGTCCTGATACATATGACAAACATGGATGAACCTTGAAGACATCATGTTGAATAAAATTGGCCATATACAAAAGGACAAATACTCTGAGATCTCACTGATTTGAAATAATTAGAATAAGCAAGCTCATCGAATCAGAATCAGAGTCTAGAATAAAGGTTACCAAGGGATGGGATGGGGATAGGAAATGGGAAGTTAAGGCTTAACATTTACAGGTTCCTATTGGAAAGGATAGAAACGGTTTTGGTGATGGATGGTGGTAATGTGGTAGCAAAACATTGTGGGTTTCGTTAACAGCCCTGAAATATACACCTGCGTATGATTAAAGCAGGAAATGCTAGATTGCATACATACTAAAAGAATAAAAATTTTTAAATAATCCATGAAAGTACACTGCACAAATAGTGAACCCTAAATAAACCATGGAATGTAGATAATAGTGTAACTATAAAAGTGTTCTTTCATCAATTTTGACAACTGTTCCACAGCAATACAAGCTGTTTATAATAAGGTGGTACATGGGAACCCTGTATTTTTTGCTTGATTGTTTTGTAAATTTCTCTAATAAAGAAAAAATAATGTTTTAAACGTAATTTTGGAGATGATTTTTTAGGAATGTTAGTCGATCAAACAGTGTAATTTTCTTCATTTTCTATAGCTTTTACATTACTTTTTTTTTTTTTTTTTGACACAGGCACACTCTGGGAATTGAACCAGGGTTCTCCGGCATGGCAGGCAACAACTCTGTCACTGAGTCACCATGACCTACCCATTTTCTATAGATTTTAAAGGAATTATCCCAAATGAAGATTTAAGGAGTTACATGTGAATACAGATATAAGAAAGACAGCATTTAGTTATAAAGAAAGAAAGGTACTAGTAAAAGATTGTTTTGGTACACAGTAAGAATTTATGTAATGTATTCCTAAAATTAATCTGGCCATTTTGGGGCTATGCACTCTGCTATCTGTTAAGAATTCAAAAATAAGGAGAACTGATCAATCTTTTAGATTGTAGACTCAAGTGATAGAGACACACTTTCTTTTTTGGGAATGGGCAGGCATCAGGAATTGAACCTGGATCTCCAGCATGGCAAGCGAGAACTCTACCACCAAACCACTGTGGCCCCCCCGAGAGACATACATTTTGTTACTTGAAGAAAACATGTAGGGCTCAGTGAAAACCAGTTACAAAAGGAGCATTTCTTTCCTGGGTGGACGTGGAAGCCTTCTCTGAGGAAATAAAGAGAACAAGTTGAAGTTGACCAGGTCGCAGACAAGGGAGTGGAGAAAGTAAATAATTGTGGGAAGATTTAATGGACCAAAACAAGATTTTGTGTAACACTCACAGAACTAAAGAAGTTTGAGCATAGTAAACTCAAATTTCTTGGCACTGATAATGATAGAGCTATTTTTAGTCTCACATTCTAGCTTTCTGAGTATGTTATCTAATATAATTTTTATAATTACCATTTCAGGTGGGTAACATTATTATTTCACTTAGTTTTGACAAATGGTCTGCATTGAAGGTAAATGCTAACATGCTTGGAAGTAGACTCAAAGCAGAGGGGATAAAGATGATATCTGATAGATGTGGAAAGTGAGTACTAGTGGAGAGGTTATTGATGCAATTTTGCCTCAAGTGCTACATGTTCATATTTCCATGTAGGTGAAAATATAATTCTCTTTTTAGGACTTGTTGTAGAGTAAAACTCAAAAGATGATGACAGGGGCCTGTTAATATTTCTTTATAAAAATGTATTCCCTTGGTCCTTGAAACCCTGCTATAAAATTACTAATTAATATTTGGCAAGGATTTCGGAAAGGTGCGAGTCCCAGACATACCATAAAATATCTTGGTTAGCACGTAAAATCAAGGCTACAGTACACCCATTAAAAGGATTTATAACTATGTTTTCACTTAGAGTGGAGATGGAAAGAACACCAGACAGCTGTTAAGGGGTTGAAAGCAGAAAATATGCTCAACTATTCATCAAAAAGAAGACACAGGGGACACAGGATTTGTTTTAACTTTCTGGACGATATTGAAGTATTAAACAAGCTTGGAATTGATATTTTGAAAGTGGAGCATATTTTGTGATTCAAAAACAATTTAATAGTATAAAATTCTCAAGAACATTTGGAATATAGACAGTTACTTTTGAAACAACTATAACATTATGTTTGACTATTTTAACAAGTACACTAAATTGGAAAGGAAGGGAGTTTCCAAAAAAAAAAGATGTGTTTTTTTTAAAAAAAGAAAGATAATCATGAAAATAAGATGGATAGGTACTCCTTGGAGTTTTTTATATGCAGTCTAAATGTCATTTTTTAACTTCAGTGTTTACTCATAAAATGAATTGCTTAGTGGAAACATCAAACCATAAGTCCACAAAACAGAATGTCAAATGGGCAACTAATTTTTTTTCAGGAAATTGCCTCCTATAGGAACAAGAATATTACCATAAATGGTTATGCAACATTAATTTATATGAACAACTACATTAAAAAGTATACTTTCACATTGGATTAATGCAAATTATTTTATGCCATCTAAAATGTTATATTCAGACAAAATTTAAATTGTCAGATTGCAATGATTAGCATCACTTGGAGAGATTAGAAAATCGTAAGGATGAAAATTTTAACATTTAAAATTCTAGAACTAAGTAGAACACTATTCCCTAGGAATTCCCCAATTAGTGGTCATGTGGTTCAAAATGTAAAAGAGTTATCATCCTGCTACTACTCTGATAACCACCACTACCTCCACTCTAACCACCATCACCATTCCCACCTCATTTACTACCTCTAATGATAATAGCGATTAGATCAGCAGACCTTGTTTGAGTGTCTTAATCTGTATTAGGCAGTTTTCTTAGTATTTTAAATATGTTATCTAAGTTATTTTTCATAATAACTATATCAGGTGGGTGTTAATATTGTTCTTATCTTACAGGTAAAGGCATGCACCTAAGTTCACAGAGCTGGTGGAGGGCAAAGATAGCGATTGCACCCAACTTTTTGTTACCAGGGTTCACATGCTTCACTCTAAGTCATAACTTCCATTTACAGGCTAATAATGAAAAGTTGCACGCATGCTTTTTCATATGGAGTATAAAATAGGAAAGAAGAGAGGGGAGTCCACAGGAAAACATTGATAAGAAAGCAACCTGGCGTTTATTCTTCTAAGTGAATTTTGACGAAATATTTCTTTTGATAATCAGAGTTAATATTTATTTTAAAAAAAAGGAGAAGAACACTGTCTCTGTATTGAAATGACAAGAGCTGCAACAAAGGCCAAAGCTAATCACTATACTGAGAACCATATTAGGAACATTATAAAGTTTGTTTAAATAGCTCAGTTAATTATACAAATGTGAACGGTATCAAAACAGACACTGCTGAGCTGTCACGCAGGTTTAGAGAGCTATCCATGATGAAGCAGTAATAAGGAGATTATGACAGACGTGTTAATTTGAAACTTCTGATAAATTCTCATGAGGATTTAGTTAAGCCTTTATAATCAAACCTACAGAAAATTCTGGAAAATCAAAGGTGAATGATATTTCCATGTGAGAGAGCAGCCAAAATAATTCTGCAGAGATTTTTCACATAAACTTTGAGAGGATTTCAGAGTCACACATGTTAATTGGTTATTACAAAGGTAACCAAGGGTTGTTTCTTGTAAAAAGAAATCTACCCACAGAACAGTCTTTCAAATACCCACTAAAAATGGTCTGCTAAAGCCTTACTGTTTTTTCCTCACTCATGTCAAATTCCTGGAAGTTTTCTTTTATAAGTGATACAGTGATTTGAAAGTACATTTACTTTTGAAAATATATATATTTATCGTATGGTTGACATACATTTTAACAAAATTCCAGCTGTCCAAATATCTAGATCAAAAATAAACAACACTAAATTCACAAAATGTGAATATTTTCTAAATATTTTTCCTTTTTATGGATGGTGTCATCTTTGGCCAGGGCAGCTATTCTTATGTATCTAGTCAACAGTAATACAATGTTATAGTAAGGACAACTATCTATCAATCTCTTTCCCGAGAATTTCTCCTCCACCCCAGGCCTAGACACCTTATATTCCCTTTACAAGGCTTTACTTATCTCTGTAACATATGTCACCACCATGCATACTGCATGTTTATTGGGAGATTTGATTTTTCTACATTTCCTTCATCCCGTTACAATGCAAGTTCCGAGGGAAGAAGAGATTCTTATGCTTTTGATTACTGCTACATCCTTAGCTTCTAGAACAATGAGTGGCTTGTAGTGGGTGATTCAATGTCTTCTAAAAGAAAGAAGGGAAGAAGGGAAGGAAGGAAAGGAGAAGCAGTCAGGGTGAAGCAGTAAATAGGAGAGAGAAGGAGTAAGAGATTGAGGGAGGGAGGCAGTAGGAAGAAAGGAGGGGAAGAAGACAGAAGAGACAGAACCTGAGATTCTAGGTGAAATTAAAGGTACCTTAGTGCCCACGTTCTCTAATTGTTTGAAGAAAGGTCAAGGCAAAGACGGGCAATTACTTAATTAATTTATTTTTTTAAATGTCAGAAATCAAATATAATTTTTACTTGAGCTGTTTTAAGTTATTACTTATTTTATATCCCATGTTTCCATTAATAATTCATCATTTCTATGGAAACATCCAGATATTTACCAGTAACTTCTGTTCTCTAGAGATAACCATCGAAAGCCATTCATTTAATAAAATCGTCTCTTGCCTCAGACATATTTTTAGTCTCCGCAGTGCTTAATGAGGTATCCTGTTAAAAAAGTTTAAAACAATCTTATGCTGGTTTGAAAGGATTTATGTGCCCTAGAAAACCCATGTTTTAATCCTAATCAATTTTGTGAGAGCAACGGGTTCTTCTAATCTCTATTCAGTACTATAGGTTGGAAACTTCATTAGGTTATCTCCACAGAGATGTGACTCAATCAATTCATCGGTATTAAACTTGATTAGAAGGAGATGTGTCTCTACCCATTATATGTGGATCTTGATTAGTTTACTGAAATCCAATAAAAGATGAAATATTTTGGAGAAAGCTTCAGAACACCTCAGAACCACGAAGTAGAGTACACCATCCAGTAACTTTAAGAGATTAAAAAAAAAAAAAACATGTCTCCCAAGGCACTTCATGAAGCAAGAGGCCTGGAGAGAAAGCCAGTAGATGCCGCCATGTTCGCCATGTGCCCTTCCAGATGAGAGAGAAATGCTGAATGTCATCGGCCTTCTTGAACCAAGGTATATTTCCCTGGATGCCTTAGATTGGACATTTCTAAAGACTTGTTCTAATTGGGACATTTTCTTGGCCTTAGAACTGTAAACTAGCAACTTATTAAATTCCCCTTTTCAAAAGCCATTCTGTTTCTGGTATATTGCATTTCAGCAGCTAGCAAACTAGAACATATTTCAAGTTTAATTTGGTTATTTGAAACTGAATGAAAAATATTCCCTTATCTTTCCCATTCCACCTTTTTGAGTAAGCAAGTATCTGTAACAGTTTAGTTATCTTAATCTTTAAAGAGTTGCTTAAAGCTGGAACCATGTGTTCCTGGCTCCCAAGTTTAAGACTGGAATTTCCTTCATAGGTGAGGGATCTTAAGATACAAATGCACAGTAGGTGTTAAATGAATGTTGAAAGATTATGCCTCATTTTGTTAGAGAACAATAAATTGTGTGCTTCTAATCCATTTCCCCTTCTTCAATAATAATAAATTTTGAATCATATGATTTACTGTATTGCAGAAAGTGTGATCCTGTCAAGTGAAACTATTTAGTGGAAGCTTCCAGGCACACCTATTAAGAAATAACTGAGGTCGTTCTTGGTCCCTCTTCTTCACTGCCTACAAATATAAATGTTGTTGTGTTGGATTATAAAGTTTTGAATACACCATAAAATACCAGTATAGGAGTATCGTGAGTCATACAAAACTTGTAATGCATATCTTACTTTTTACTGAAAGGGAAATAAATGTGTGTCTTTGGCATCTTTTATTAAGTTATTTTTCAAGATTTTTCTTATTCATGGCCAAACCAAATTTTTATATAACTCTCCTATTTTTATATAACATCCATATATCTTTTCCAGAAAAAAAGTCAAAGCAACCTGGGACCCATATATTTCCTACTTTCCTTGTTTTTCCTAGTAAAAATAATTCTATTTATCAATTTCATTTAACATTCCCTCTATTATCCAATATCCATGCTTAAAACGTTCATTCACATCCCTTACATAGCCCCCTAAATAGTCAGTTCTTTTTAAACTCCACGATCCATATTTAGTTATATTTTATTAAATGAATGGCTTTCAATGGTTATCTCTAGAGAACAGAAGTTACTGGTAAATATCTGGATGTTTCCATAGAAATGGAAACATGGGATATAAAATAAGCAATAACCTAAAACAGCTCAAGTAAAAATTATATTTGATTTTTGACATTTAAAAAAATAAACCAATTGCTTTCCTTTTTTTATCTTTGTACAACCATCTTGAAATATTTTAGGTAGGGCATCAGCATCACTATTTTATTTTACAAAATAACTAGTTATTAATAAATAGCTAACTTTTGTCAGTAATTTCCACTGGGACTTTCTCAAAGTGATATTATTAATTTAACCCTCACTCTATCCCATTAAATTTAGTAAGCATTATCATACCAATGATGACTTAAAAACATGAAATGACTTATCAAATGCTTATTCCAACATAGCACAACAATGATTGAGTAATTAAATCATGGTCCCTCCAGTAAGTTAGATTCGATAGAAAATGTCCAAGTATTATTTATGTCTTATAGGGTCTGATTGTAAGCTACATCAGTGGCAATAGAATTATATTTGAGATAGTTTCTTTTTTTTTTTTTTTTTTTTAGAGAGAGGGAGGAAAGGAAGGAAAGACAGAGAGAAGGAAGGAAGGATGGAAGGGAAACATTTTTAAACATTTTCTTGTTTTTATTATATTTTGTTTGTTTGTTTGTTTTTTACATGGGCTGGGGCCGGGAATCGAACCGGGGTCCTCCGGCACGGCAGGCAAGCACTCTTGCCCGCTGAGCCACCGCGGCCCGCCCCTTGAGATAGTTTCTTGACCCCACAAATGATTTACAACGTGACTAAGCTCTTTCAGGTTTATGGTCATAAAACCATGGTTGCTAAGTACAGGGGAGCAAATGATGAATTGTGATCCTCATAAAAAATAGCCTTAAGCAGGTAAAACTGATTAAAATTCAAAAGGCTAGATATGATGCATGTATGAGGATGTATAGGTTGAAGCTTAAGCATGCAATACTCCAATGTTATAACATCCATCTATGTTGTATCAGGATTCTTTTACTTATGTTCATTAATATTGTCAATATGGTGATTAAATAGATCATGAAATGCAGTAAAAATATTGGCTGTTTTGTTCATATGTGCTTGTATCTTCAGAATTAAAGCTGGAGATTCACTTGGGTTTTGCTTTATTTGTTCACAGCAATCAGGTTTGTAGTTATAGGGTATTTCACTTCCCCAAGCAATTAGACTCATTGTTTTTCAATTTATCCATCCTTGAAATTGTGGTCGGTGTTACTGCATTCATTTTTCCTTCTTTTATCCTGATAGACATGCTCTGGATGTGCATATTTGGCAAGGAGGTGAAGCAAGGTTTTGAAAGGACTAAAGTTAATTTATGTGTGGGGTGTGGAAAGAGCCCTCGTTAATACAAATAATTTTAAAAATTAATATTAGTCATAGCAACTTCAAAGAAATCTGTGTAAGTGAGGGGCCCTGAAGCTTAAGCTTCATTAGTTTCATAGTAAATCCACCTCTTGAGAGCATTAAAGAAGCTGCATAGCTAGTTTTAAGCAGTTGCCATCCCAACATTAATAATCATTTCTGAATTTTTCCTCTTAAGTTTATATATATCTATAGTATACACATGCATATATATTTGCATGCACACATATACATGTATAATCTATGAATTTTATAGTATTTATTATAAAAGGTAATATGAATACAAACATTAATTTTTAATGTATTATGCAAAAATTACAGGTATTCACAGTGTTTAGTGAATGAACATCTTCAAGTGTCATAATTTTACCCCAATTTTTTGTTTCTTATTTAAAAATTGTAAATATCTTACATATTCAGTAACACATTAAATGTGTGAATTTGAAGTAATTGCTTAGTTTAGCTATTTGCAGAATCTTAATATACACTTTCCTTTTTTGTGTCCTTTTCATTTTATCTAGAGAAATTTAATATTTTGATTGCTACTTTGGCCTTTTCTAGGGCTATGTTTCACTTGTCCGTGTTGTTCTACAATTCCTCTTAATCAATGTCCTCTTTGCTGACCCACCGTGTTCAGCTGTGGCTTACGATGTTTGCCTCTCACAGTCCTTTGCTGATCTCCTTTCTCAGTGTGGGCTGATCTAGATGGATCAGCACTACCGCCACATTACGGTATCAGGGATATTTCACTATCTACCACACACGCAATGGGTCCCTCAACTCAATCTCTGCTCCCAAAGCTCTGTCTACTTTACCCTATGACCTTAGGCATCATTTACATAAGGCACAACTTCAGGTAGCAGACCCCTGAAACTTTCCAAGTTCATCTTATAAGAGTAAAGTAACGAGAATGAATCTGACACCACGTCTTGTTTGCGTGTCTGTGTTCCATATCACTCTTATGAGCAAACTCCGTGTTACCTCTAATAATTGCCAAATTTAGATGCCTCAGTCTTGTGGCTTTACCTTCTGCAATGTACACTGCATTTCTAGCCCATGCAGATTTTATCGTGTTTTTGAGTTTAGGTATCTTTTTGGTTGCTATGCTTTTCTTTCCAGCTTGTTTATAAATGAGCATGCAATGCACTCTGTTCTGGAAAAAACACAGATGAATTTCTAAATTCCGCATCCCCATATTTAATTGGTTTCAGTGCATATTAGAAAAGAGTGCATATCCTGTGTTCAAATTAGGAAATATTCCCATTAACTGTTGTATATATTTCCTACTTTGCAATGAATGAAATAAAAAGACTAGTAAAATGTGGGATTATTATTCAAGAAACCATAATCTAATGTTTGGAATTAAATAAAAACAGATGTTGCTATAATGCCATATGATAGTTGGAAGCAAACTGTAAGAGATGGAAATGTTGGCAGGGAGAGCAGCAAGAATTTAGATAGGAAGGAATATTCTTTCAGAGAAATGAAACAACATGCACAAAAGGCAAAATCTTGTATAAGCTTTCTATATGTTCTGGCAATAAGGGATACTCTAATTTGAATGTCAGGCTATAAAAATTATAGAACTATAAGGAGAAAATAACTAAACCTTAAGTTGGTAACTTGAATGCTAGATTGAGAAATTGATTCTCAATATTGTTGACAATTGGTATTACCTGATGGTTTGTATGTGGCTTCTATTTCAGAATAAATACTCACTTTATCTGGAAGTTTCAGATATAAGAAAAATCTAAAATAACAGTTGTCAAGGTTGGGTCTGGGAAATGTGCCCTGCCATTAAAAGTATTAATATTTGGGCTCTGAAACTACATGAATTCATTGTTAAGAATTTTTATCCAAAGGCTACATTGAACATATAGTGTGAAAATGCAAATCAGATCACTATTTTACTTATATTTTATTATGTAATCCAACAGCCCCACGAAATAAATTCTTCTATTGTCAGCAACGTATACACAAGATAAGTGAGGTTTGAAAGTTTATATGGCTTATAGCTGTCAGAATGATAATTAGTACTTGAGTGTTCTGAGTTAAGTCCTCACACTTAGTCTTCAACCAAATGTCACTCTGAACATTTTGAGTATATTAAAATTTGTTTATATGTCTTGCATTTACACATTTTATGATTTTTTAAATGACTAGCCTTTTGTTCTCAGATAATAAGAATTCCAGTCTTTGAATTCATATTTAAGTGTAATGACAAATTCTTATTAAAGAATTATAAATAAGGAAATAAAGAAAACCATGTTTAAAAGCTGGGCTCTTGAAGAAATTTCCAGTAGGAAATAATGAATCAAAACTCTTTTGGAGACTTATTAACATGGACATAAGTAGAGTAAAATAATAATGGAGTAATAATGGAAACCACATTCCTGTGATTGAGATAATTCATATTCTACTATACTCAGTTAATTTGTAAAATTAGTATTAAATGCCCAGGCTATAGAAAGTTATAGTCATACCAGGTAAAATTTAATTTGGTCAAGTAATGCGCAGTATAATGATTCTATATGGCGTTTACTCTTCCTTGTTATTTGTGTTTTGTTTATATTTTTTCTGATATGAAAATTGTAAAATGAACTGATCTTTAAAAGATGAGAAAAAGTTCTTGTTCTTAGTTCACGATTTCTATGCGGTCACACTCTATTTTTTATTATATCATATATTTTAAGAGTACATATTTTGCTGTTTGGGTTATTATGGTATCACTTATATTTTATAAAATTCTCTGATCTCCTAATTTGGATTTTTAAAAATTGAAGTAGTATAGCATTTCAATCTAATGAAATAGCAAATTTCAGATTATACTTATATTAATTATAAGAATTCTTTATGCTTGGCCAAATACCCATCACATTGTCGGTATCCAAAATATGCATTGAATTATTAGACAGAAAGAACAAATGTTGATTTTTATTTGGGCATCAAGGCAACTTTATGAAAAAATGTCACTACTACTATTATCGCAATATTATATTTTTATTATATAATAAATCCAGGGGCAGATTCAAATATCTATCACTATTTCACCACTGGGCCACTAAAGTAGTGTTTTCTACATCTCCATGCTGATTAGCAATAGTTATCTGATAAAGTATATATAATTTATAAATGAATGGACTCATTTACACTGTGAAAATACCATAACGAAGTATGCGTATCCTTTATATTCCACTTTGTATTCTTGTATCCAGTGGACTTAATATTTATTGAGACCATAGAACACTTTTCAGAGAATGATATTCCTCTGAGACTGACTTAATCAAAGTCAACGTACCATTTCCATGTTACTTATTTTCCTCTGTAAACTTGCCAATCACTTAGGCTCCAAATTGCATGAGAGCTTTGAGTCGACAGTATCTAAATGTGAGAAAAGAAAGTAAAACATATAGAATGAGAATTTAACTGGATGTAAGCATTTAGTTGAATATTGTGAACATCTGGAAAATATTTTTTGTGCAGTCTACCAATTTGCTTTTTAAATTGTTTATAATTTCATTCTCTTTTGAGTCTTATTTAGCTACAAGTTTAGTTCAAAAGGTAGATGAATTAGTTAGCATTCTAAGAAAAGGAAGTTACTAGTTTCACTAAATGTTCTGCAATTATTTTTAACAGATTACATGTACAAAGATGCAAAAAATTGTGGAAATATTTTGCACAACTTCACATTGCAGATTAAATATCTCGGTGAAGACTCCTGGGTTCACTGGTTCTACAAACATTTAGAAATGCAAAGATATGAAAGTCATACTTGTCTTTTAAGACGCTTTTCATATGCATGCATCAAAACATGCTCTTAATAATGTAATATAATTGAAACAATTAAAGGTATGCGGTTGCTCCTCGCTACGCACTGTAGTTATGTTCTCTAAAGTTGTTGCAAACATTGAATTTGTGACTACAGGACCATTGCTTCTAGGGAAATACAGGGTTAGGTTCCTGCAATTCTGGTCTCAATATTTTTGTCAACCAATCATGCTCAACTTTGTTTTGCAAGTTTTTCCTTTTTTTTATGCATATATATTTTAAACATTTTTATTGTGAAATATATCATATATGTGAAGGAAAGAAAAAGGAATAATTTTCAAAACTTCAACAAGTAGTTATAGAACAGATCCCACAGTTAAGCATGTGGTACCCTTACACCATTTCAGGTAGCGATTCAGCAGTCATTACTCATTTGTCATGTCCTATTTTCTCTGCTATACCTCCTCCTTTTTCTCTGATCCTTCTCCCAATCTATAGGTATCTTTAGGCAATGCCTATGATGACTTTTCAGAGAAGGGGTGTCAATACTAAAGGCTAGGGTGATGTAATTAATTGATAATCTTAGAAAGACTGGTCCTTCGGGTTTTAGGATTTATCTGACCTAGGAACCCTCCAGGAATTATTGATTCCAGGAAAGCAAACAGTTCTTGAAACCTTTATAGAGTCTCAATTCCAGCCCTAATTATTCTTAAGAGTCAGAAGAAGTGATGTTAGTTGGGGTTTAGGAAACCATGGCAATTAGCACCACCTAAGAGTAACCTTCAGAATAGTCTCTTGACTCTATTTGATCTCTCTTGGCCACTGATGCCTCATTTTATTACACATCTTTTCCCCTTTTTGATGAGGAAGGCATTATGGATGCCACAGTGCCGAGGCCAGACTCATCCCCAGGAGTCACGCCCTTTGTTGTTAGGGAGATTTTCACCCCTGAGTGTACTGCCCTCTGTAGTGGGGAGGGCAATGACTTTCCTTGTAGAGTTGGGCTTACAGAGAGAGGCCATACTAAGCAACAAAAAAGGTTTCCTGGAAGCAGTTCTTATGCCTTGTTATGGGTAGTCTTAGCTTCTCTCCTACATAAATAAGTTCTGTAAGAGAAAGTCTCAAAATCAAGGACTTGGCCTATTTTTTTGGGTGTCCCCAGTGGGTGAGAGGGTACCAGAGTTCCCCAGATGAGAAAGTTTAATAGTCCCATATATAAATATACATATATATGTATCCCCCCTCCCTTTGGAGCTTCAAGGGACTCTATCAATACTTCTTAATTATCAACCCACCATAGTCTGAGATGTATCTTGGCATTACATTAAATTATACAGAATTACAAGGCCTTGTTTCCATTCTGGACTCCAGGAATTTGGATTGATACAATGAGCTATGCAAACAGATTGATTTAGATTATGTGCTATGGAAAATTTAGGTCATAATGAACCTCTCTGCCTTTGGTCAAAAAAACATTATTTAATTTACATTGTGATTCATTAATATTGAACTCATGGCCAACGACATTGTAACTCATGCCTGAATGTAGCTTTGCTAACACACGTTTTCTCTGTATGACACATTACAGCCTTCTAGTGTTTGTGAGCACCAGACAGCAATTCAGCCCTACTTGGGGTTGGTGAGTTTAATAGTGAACTCACCAACCAAAAGCACAAAAGTGCAAAAATCATGGCACTAAATATACTGTAAAATGGATGCTTATTACAGTGAGCTAGCTAAAACCAAAGGATCTAGTACCCTTATTCAATATCAGCTAGAAACATGGCCATCAGGTGAGTCAAATTTTTTACCACTCTATTCATGTTCGTGAACAACTGCAAAAGTGTCATGAGTATTATTTTCGGGTTCATAAATACTATGAGTGAGTTGGCAAATTTTCAGATGAAAACTTGGACTCATTTCATGTTTAAGGTGTCATAGGTAACAAAAGGAATGAATTGACTCACTTTGCTTGAGTGACGAAGCATGGCCAAAAAAGTCTAGATAAACCTCACCAAGAGGCTAGAATTTATGGAGCTTGAAGAACATATACAAGGTTAAGTTTGCGGGGTAAATTTCTATGGGCTAGGACATAATCCAACACCAAACTGGGCACTTTTGAGGGTCCACACTTAAGGCCTCTAAAATTTTTCTTGAGTGAAATTAGAAACAAGACTTAGTAAGACATTGCATTTTAAGTATTTTCATAGTGTTTCCATGAAAATTTAAAGTATATATATAAATAATACATAACAGTATGACAATAAAAATCGTTATTATTCATTCATTAGTTTACAAAATAATTATATATTGAATGTCAACTAGGTCTCAAAGAAAGCAGACAACCTTTACTTCCCTGGTGAAGCTTACATTATAGGGTAAAGAGACAGAAAATAAGCAATTTAAATAAGTAATTTATATTAGAAGGAAAAATGCTACAGAAAAAAATATCAGGGGGAATTGGGAGTGTAAATAGGGTGGCAGATGGTCTCATTGCGAAGGTGACATTTGAGGAAAGAATTGAAGTAGATGATACTCCTGGCTTTATAGCTCAGAAATATTGGCACAAAAACGAAGAGTGAAGACACCAGTGGGTGGTTATTGCTGGTGTGAGGGGCTAACTTGAAATGAAGCCAGAGAGATAACAGGAGGCCGAGAGAGCCAGGTAGGAACTTGTGCACCCTGTAAGGGTGCAGTCTCTCAACTAGATATTTGGGGAAGCTGTTGTTTAGCTTTGAATAAATAAGAAATACAATCTGATTTTTATTTTATAAAGAGCTTCCTGACTGCTGTATTGACCGAAGCTGAAGCTTGGGATGCTGATGTGGAAAAAATTAGAAACATTTAAGAGGCCAGTGGAAGTATTTCAATGAGAGGAGGTTGTGGCTTAGACCAGGTATAACAGTAAAGGTGAAAATAAATGGCCATCATATTCTGGATATATTTGGAACATAAAGCCTGCTTGAGAAAGAAAAACATTGACAATGACTTCGGTTTACATCTGCGAAAAGAGAAAGTTGTAATTGCCATTTACCTGCACTTGGAAAATTCTTTGTGGTAGCTTTTAGAGGAAGGGTGAGGATTTCAATCTTGAACATGTTAAATCTGAGTTGTGTAGCAGGCAGCGTATGTTGAGTTTGGAGGCAGTGAAGAGTTTCAATGGAGCATTGTCATTCTGTACATGGTATTTAAAACCAGAAGAGTAAATGACATCACTAAAAAAGTGAGTGTAGACAGTACTCAGAAGAGGCCAAAGTTTCACAGTGGGAACCTCCCATGTGACGCGGTTCCCAGAAAGAGAATCTGGCAAAGAAGACTGAGAAAGAACAGCCAATAGGATAGGGAAGAGCTTGAGAGAGATACAGAACCCTGGAAGCCAAGAGAAGAAAGCATTTAAAGGTTCAAGGCCCATTCATTTGTGTAAAATGTTACTATTAGAGGGAACAAGAAGATGCTAAAAATTAAACATTTGAATAAGTCTTGAGGTCATTAGTGATTTTAACATAGCTGATTTGGTGTGGTAGAGATGAGGTAAGCCTGCTGGAGAAGACTGAAGAGAGCAGTTGCGGAGAGGTGGTCAGGAGCAAACCTGATATGCTGGAGCCAGCACCTCGTTGGTTAAGCACAGCTCTTCCAAACTCCACATTGCATAGCTTGAAATCAATCCTGATAGCTTAAAATTGATGCTGGTGGGAATATATATTTTCACCAGCAAAAATCAGCAAACACTCAAATCAGGGTTTTTTTTCTACAGAAAGAGCTGGTTGTTAAACATTTAGCAGCATACCACTGGGTGAAAATCAGATGAGAACGAGTTCAAAAGATTGGGAGAGGACACAGAAAGCATCAACAATTTACTCCAGGGGTTTTGCGCTGAAGAGAAACAGAGAAATTGGGCAGAAGCTGGAGGGAAAAACTGTGATCAGAGAGATTTATTTTTGGTGTGCTCTTGTTTTGTTTTGTTTCGTTTATCATATAGAAGAAGTAAAAGCTTTAGGTAAAGGGATTAAGTACTTCAGTCAAAAGACACATGACTTGATAACACAGAAGAGAGAAGAAAGAATTGCAAGAATGACTCCGTGGGTCTTTACAAAGGGGATGGATCATATGCAGTGAGCTAATGGTGGGGAGGTTTAATACTGTAGTTACTAATCATTAACAGCCACCAACAGAGCACTGGTGTATCTATATGCAGGTGGTAGCTACGAGGGTGGAAGTACTCTTCTGATTGCATTTATCATTTCTTCAAGAGGCTTGTATTTTAAACATGTATGGACCATATTTGTTTCATTCTTCACAAAAAACATTCAGAGGGAAAAATATGTTCACAGTTTTTGTACTTAAACATATGCATTAAAGTATATCACATTCAAATATCAGCTACTCTGTTAGGCTTCGATATTTTAGTAGGTCCTGTGAATTGGGTCATTTGTCCAAAGAGTCCATAAAATGGTTCATCTGGAAGGGACATATGATACGACGTTTGCACAGAGATCAGAAGTTTTCTGATAGGCATTAGGCTTTTAAATTCACACCAAAAGTATAACATCCTAGCAATGAATTTTCTGACTCAGTCTATCAATGTTCGTTTCAATTAAAATATGCTTTAGTCTGCTTGCTTCAGCTTATATAAAGAGTATTATTTGCTAGCATACCCTCTGGACAAACAACAGATGCCAATTTATTGTCAATTTAAAAGAAGAAAATTCTACTTTTCACATCTACTGCAGACATCTTTTTGATCCAGAAAAAATGTATAATATATATGTATGCCTATATTTCCAGTAATATAAATGGAATTATTCATTTTATTAAATAACCTGTAACTAATGAATATGGCCACTGGAATAATCTGTTATTTTCTCCACTTTAGATTATACAATACTTATATGCAAATTGAACATTTTGCAAGGATTTATTTTAACAATATATTAAGCAATGATTTCATGAACTATACCTGTATTAATGAAGATTATACCATTGCTGAATATTGCCAAATTATTTCGTGTTTTTAGCACAAACTTAAAATCTTCATGTCTGCTCAGCAAATTCAGCAGGTCAAAAGGGGAAGATACAAACTGCTGCTATTGTCACCATCCATCTAAATGCTTCAATAATATCCTATCCAGCTGACAGTGTTACAAGTTCAGCATCTTTATCTTATCTTCATAATTCAATTTGCAAATATCTAGCCTGATTCCCTCAGCCCCCAGGTCCAGTGTCAGCCTATTGGATGAAAATTCAATTCTCACCAAAGGCCCCCAAGGGTAATTATTGGTCTACGGTGAACAGTTCTGAAGAAACAACTCCAGGTGAAATCCAAACAATGTCCTTTGAAGTAATACAAATCCCATCTCCCTGTATTTACATTCTGCTCCTCCAGCAAAGCAAACTAACAATTTGATTTGTTTGCTTTCTTTTTCTTTTACAGCAGGCGCAAGACATCTTTTTCTCTTATTTATACTTAATCCTTTTTCCTGTTGATTAGCTAAAACACATTTAATTTTAGAATTTTCATTTTATTTACAAATTTGCAATTAGAGATAGATATATATTTATTTGAATATTTAATGTGCGACATAAAATTTTGTGAGGTTCTTAGGTAGGACTAAGTGAGCTTCTCTAAGGAAATATTTCTTTGAAAAGTAACTGATTAATAATTGCTGGAAAAAAACATGCTTGAGATACATAAAAAAAATACTGCTTATTTGACAACATACTTTGAGAGAATGACAGAACGTCAGGTTGAAGTTTTAGGTACAAAGGTGAAAGATTTCTTTGTTTCTAATCATACAGCTATTTTTGAACCTGCAACTCAATTCCAGGATTGCTGCTTCAAAAAGAATAAAAAAGGAAAATAAATCTTTTTGCTTAATCAAATAATAAAAAATATACTGTCCAAGGACTTTGTATGGCAGCCACTAACTCATTTCCCAGTCAATTATCCAGGCATGTATACGGTTGAAGAACTTAACAATCAAAGAAAATGACAAAAATATTTTACACTCATGAAAATAAAAATATGCTAATATAAAAAATAATACAAGCTCCTAGAACCATTTCTTTCTTGTCATACATGATTACATTTCCTCTGTATCCATCCCAAAATGATGAGAAACATTGTATCAGATTTTCTGAATTAATCAACCTGAGGTATTGTTTATTGGTATTATTCATACAACTGCCTGAAAATATAATATATTTTCAGATTATTTTAATGAAATAGTTGGTAAGTACATTTATTACAAATATTTGAAGTAAAATAATAAGACATTATGATGATGCTTATTTTTTTTTCTAAATTAGGCCGAGGTGGATAATTTATATCAAGAAGTCTTCAAAAGTGATGATATTAGTACATTCTTTGAGAAAAATGTTTAGGAAAATAAACAGTTAGCCATCAAACAGAAAATTATTCTGATTTTTAACTCTTCTTAACAAAAAATAATTGCAAAAATAAGTCAGATGAATTGTGAATGTATTTAGTATAAATAATAAAATAACAGCAGTCATTTTCTGAGAAGTGTGCAATGCTATCATGATTAAACCTCATTCAATTATTCAATCATCCATTCAACCATATTTTATTCAGCACCTATTTTTTTTTTTTTTGGCAGATTCTTGGAAAGGCAGAATAGATGAGGAAAATATGCTGGCTCTCCATTACAGAGGGATAAATATAAATAATGGAGATATTAAAAAGTATCTAATACATTTTAATAAATATTATAGGATGTAAAGGACCTGCTGTGCTTGAGGAGTCAGAATTGAAAATTTCCTTCTAAGTATAAATGAGAATTGAAGAAAAGAGAAGAGCATTCCACATAGGGCAGGACATGGAAAAAAGACATTATTATGTCATATTCTGGTATTTGTGAGGAAAATAATTCAGTTGAAGGACAGAGTTTATGTTTTAAAGTAAGGACAGATAAATCTAACTGAATCATTGTTCAAGAAAGAGATAAGTTAATTTTGATCAAAATATGTGTTCTCTTGGGTGCTGAAGGCATAGTTCTAAGTAATGTGGAGAATAAATGAATGAATGATAAACTTACTACACAGTGAGGAAGTAAATAGGTCAACATTTAACTAAGTATGGCAGTAAATGGTATGTATTAGGTTATAATAGCAGGAGGAAAAAGAGCTCAAGCACAGAGAAAGACCTAATCAATACTTCACGAAAGCCTCACATTTATTTTTATGGCTGGTTGTATGTCACATGTCCTAGTTTGCTAGCTGCCGGAATGCAATATACCAGAAACAGAATGACTTTTAAAAAGGGGAGTTTAATCAGATGCTAGTTTACTGTTCTAAGGCCAAGAAAATGTCCTGACTAAAACAAGTCTATAGAAATGTCCAATCTAAGGTATCCAGGGAAAGATACCTTGGTTTGATAAAGTTCAGGGTTTCTCTCTTAAGTGGAAGGGCACAGTCAGGGTTTCTCTCTCACCTGGAAAGTCACATGGTGAACATGGTCAGGGTTCCTCTCTCATCTGAAAGGGCACATGGCGAACACTGTGTCATTGGCTAGCTTCTTCTCCTGGCTTCCAGTTTTATGAAGCTCCCCAGGAGACATTTTCCTGCTTCATCTCCAAAGGTCACTGGCTCATGGACTCTCTGCTTTGTGGTGCTGCTCTGTCTGAATCTCCCATTCTCCAAAACATTTCCTTTTTATAAGACTCCAATAAACCAATCAAGACCCACCCAAACGGGTGGAGACATCTCATCTCCTAATCCAGTTTAACAACAACTCTTGACTAAGTCACATCATCCAGGGAAATGTTCTGATTACAGTTTCAAACATACAGTATTGAATAGGGGTTATTCTACCTTTATGAAATGGGATTTTGATTAAAACGTGGCTTTTCTAGTGGGCATACATCCTTTTAAATCAACACATCACAGTACTCTCACAAGTACTGGGGATACTTCAAAAAGGTGTTGAACATTTTGTTAAGTATCCAAGTAGCACTAGGTCTTTAATTCTGGAAGAAGTTCAAAATAAGGAAACTGTGTGAATAAAAATATGAGATCTCTAAAATTTGTTGGCACAGGTGTTCATGAGCATTTTGATGTGGGTGGTAGAAGAGTGAGGTAGGAAAAGGTTGGATGAAGAAAACTTTTGATTGTGAATTTAAGGATTCTTTATTTCTCAGAAGGTTACAGGGAACCATGGAATTTTATGTTTATTTTAATGAAATGATTCTTCCAGAAGTCTGAGAAATAAAGAGAAGAGAAGAGAGGGAGGAAGAACAGGCAGCAATTGCAATAGTCCAGGTGAAAGATGAACTCCTGCTTTAATTGTCATGCATGCAGAAAGAATAGAATGTTGAATAACTGTCGGGGTGGGGGGATTGATATTTATGCTGATAGCAATCAGAAAGGAGAGGGAAAAGTTGAAGATGCTGGCCCTCATACCTGCTGGGGAGAGGGCTGTCAGATTTTGCATTGGAATAAGAATCATGAGATATTGTTTGTACCATATAGGGATAGATAAAAGGAAATTTCAAATCAAGTCCAAATAAACAGATGGGGGCATAAGGAAGGCTTGGTGCATACACTGTTCTATATCTGAATCTGAGGGGTGGCTGTGTATTTCCACTCCATAAAACTTAATTGAGTTGTGAATGCAAGATTTATAGCTATATTTTAGCATAAAAATGAAGTTCTAATGTTCTGGAGAGAGGGTGGCTATGGAATTACTTAGTTATAGAATTATTGACAATAATGAGGTTTACAAGTGAATGACATTGCTTAAACTCAATGCTCTATAAAGTCTCTTAATTATCATGCCTTTTTGAAGTACTTTGCCAGTTACCAATCCATGGAATTCTAGTTCCAAATGTACCTTTTGGTATATGTGCTGTAAATTTGTTCAAGGATTTTAACGTTTTTAGAGGGAATAGGCTCAGTACTGAGCAGCAGATGTCATGGCAGGGGCACAGGGCTTTAGGTGTGGCTGCTTGGTCTAATACAGGGGCTCAGGTGTGCTAGCATGTGGTGTGAGGATGTCTGGTAGGGCAAGTTGGCTGTGGGGACAGATCAGCCAGTCTCCTGGCGAGCTTGCAGCCTCCCCTGGAGATAATCTGCTTGGCTGTTTTGATTAGTGAATCCTTTTGGTGGAGCCAATGAATAGATTTCCTCAGAAATTTCCCCAAGTTCATGCAGTCCATCTGCTCTCCAGGGACTTGCCACCAAGAATCCATTATTCTGACACCTCATCCCAAAGGCAGCCTGCATTTTTTAGGGCTGTCTCTTGTTTGCCCTGTGACTACAATTCAGAAAGATAACTCTTCTGCTACCTGAACTGCACCTTCTCCAATGAGGGCTGAAGTTCTTTCGAGTTTGGGTCCTCTCCCTCTGTTCTGAGGTGCCACATAGAGTTTTCTTTTATCACAGTGACTCTTTTATCATAGTTCAATAATTCCTTGTATTGCCAGTCCCATTTAACCTATTCTGTAGTTTTTTATCTTCTGTTTGGGCCCACCTTTATAAAGGTAGTTGATACTGAGCTCTTTATTCCATATGAGAAAACGTAGGCCCAGAAAGTCTCAAAAGTATCCTAAGTGTTCACACACCTAATAAATAACAGAACTGGAATTTCAAAAGTAATATGATTCCCTCCTCTGTTAAGGGAGGAAAAAAATTGGGAAAAGAGGCAAAGACATTTGAGTATAAGGCAAGCAAGAGAAACCAAACAAAAATGAACAGTCAGGGGATTAATAATAACTGTTTATGTTTAAAAATGAAGGAAGGGGTGGGCCATGGTGGCTCAGCAAGAAGAGTTCTCACCTGCCATTGGGGACACTCGGATTTGATTCCTCATGCCTGCGCATGCAAAAAAGAAGGAGGATTCCTGGCCCATGCACCCCCGCAAACACACCAAAACAGAGGGAGGAATGGTATTAGGGATTGAACGGTGACCCTTGGTCCTGTGGATGAGAACCCATTTGTAAATAGAGGCTTTGAGGATGTTACTGGTTAAGGTGCACCCAACTGAATGAGAACGGGCCTTAGTCCTACATGGCTGAAGGCTTTATAAGCAAGGAATTTATGTGCAGAGAGAAGATTCCGCAGGAGCATCTAGAATCAGAAGTCAACAAAAACTGGAATAGAAAGGAGACTACACACCCATGTGTAATACCGTATGTCAGAAAAGCCAAGGAACTTTAGGGAAATTGCCAGCTAGCCAGAAGATATGGGTCCTGGGAGGAAGTAAGTCTTGTAGACTCTAAAGCTGTGGGCCCATAAATTCCTGTTGTTAAGCCAAACCCTTGTATGGTATTTGTTCTAGTAGCTGAGAAACTCAAATGGTAAAAAAACCACAAAAGCCGAGGAAAGAGAGTGGTCACCTACCTGTGTCTGTTCTGAAACAAGATCTAAAAGGTGCATTGCCTTCAAAGCTAACCTGAGAGGAATATTGAGGCATGAGGGATGAATCCTATAGCAGAATTGACAAAGGAAGAGAGTGGCAAAAAAAAAGAGAAAGAAATGGCAACATAAAACAAGCAGAGCAATGGAACCAAAAGAAGCAAATGGTGACGCCCTGTGGTGGTAAAGTTGGTGAGAGGGAGAAACTTGAGAGTCTATACTTAGATATTGACTCTATCATTATCTCTATAAGGAAAAATATAACAATTTGAAAAGATTTTTTTAAATAAAATGTGACTCCCTGGGGCATGGATATCATCTCCTTATGATTTAATGTTCATATCTACATAATAACAATGATAATATCTGACTTTTATGGCTACTGCGTGTATTTATATGGATTTTCCAGAAAAACAGAACTGATGAGAGCTATATACGTAAATATTAAGAGATTTATAATAGGAATTGTTGCAAATACCTGGAAGAATAAGCAAGTCAGAATTCCACAGGACAGGCTACAAGTTGGGGAATCCAAAGAAGATGATAATGAATTCCCCAGGAAAAGCTGGCTGACTGAAGTAGAGATGGTCATTTTTCTTTCTGACAACTGAAATTATCAGTTCTACCTTTAAGGTCTTGAATGATTGGATGAGAAGATTTCTCTCATTGCTGAAAGCAATCTCCTTTGTTGACTGTAGATGTCATCGCTGCTATCAATTGATTTAAATATGTTTATAAACTATTCTCATACAACTAGTGCTCATTTGACTAAACAACTGAACATCATAACTTAGCCAAGTTGACATGTGAAATTAACCATCACGCTGTGTCTATTAAAGGAGCGGTGACCATCAATCACTTGGCATAGGGCATGTTCCAAATAAATAATCAACCTATATCACGTGTTATCTCATAAAAGAAATAAATAGATACCCAGTCATGAATAGTTGACAATTGACATTAGAGTCACTGATGTTTGAAGCATTAGTGTAGAATGTATTAATACAGTTATTTGCTTCTCTTCATTAAAATTGAAACAGAGCATCATCTATTTTTCATGCATCCTTTAATGCTGTACATGATATTTTACATCGTATGTTAATGGATTGCATGATTTTTAATACAGTGAATTAATTAAAACTTAAAGTTTGTGTTACATAATATTTCACTAAGTTGTTTTTCTTTACTTCATTTTTTTAAATAGTAAAGTTGTTGGTTTACAGAAAAATCGTGGAGAAAATAGGGAGTTCTCATAAACCCACTTCCATTATTAGTATTTACTTACTGCAGTGCCTCTGTTACAATCACTGAGAGAATATTATCTTAATTGTACTGTTAATTTATAGCCCATAGTTTTCATTAGCATTCACTGTTTTCACTTGTACTGACCTATATTTTTAAAATTTTTTCTGTAACGTGTTTGTCACCTAAAATCTCCCCCTTTTAACCACATTCAAATATATAATTTAGCAGCATTAATAACATTCACAATATTGTGATGCCAACACCACCACCCCTTGCCAAAACTTCTCTATCACCTCAAATAGAAACTCTGTACTAATTAAACATTAACTCCCAGTTTTAGTTTGTTAAAGATGTTTGAATGCAATTTACCAGAAATGGAATGACTTCTGAAAAGGGAATTATTTAACTTGCAAGTTTGCAGTTCTAAGGTGTTGAAAATGTCCAAATTAAGGCACATAATTTGGACATTTTGGACAAAAGCAAGAGGTTACCACCACTCAAGAAAAGCTGATGCCATCCAGAACACTTCTGTGAGCTGAGAAGTCACGTGGCTGGTGTCTGCTGAGGTCTTTGGCTTCTACACACCTCTGTCAGGTGGGACATGGCAATATCTGCTAACTTTCTCTCTTGGCTTCTCATTTCATAAGGATTCCCTGAGAATGATTTCCTTCTGTATCTCCCAAGATCTCTGAAGCTTTCACCAAAATGCTTTCCTCTTAAAGGGCTTCAGTAAGCAACCCACCTTGAAGGGGTAGAGACACATGTGCATGAAAACCACCTAATCAACAGGTCCACCCAGAATTGGGTCAGCCACATCTCCGTGGAAACAATCAAAAATGATCCCACCCAACAATACTGAATTAGGATGAAAGAAGATGGCTTTTCTGGAGTACACAACAGTTTTAAACCAGCATTCTCACCATTAAAATGTAAAGTTTGAGTTACACATAGTATTTCATTGAGATGCTGTTTTTCTTTAGTTTTGTTTTGTTTTAACTAGTATTATGATAAGAAAAAAAAAGAAAGCCCAGGTTTCTCAGTCTGGAAAAACTGACTTACTGGTTTCATCACCCTGAGAAATTTCTAGCCTTCTGATAAGTTTCTGGGCATGATATGTATCAGTTAGGATTTTTGTGATAGCTAGGGTTGAGGATAGTAGTTAAACCTCAGTGGAAAGTTTCATCTTATATTAATACTGCAGCTAAGAGCAAAACTGAGAAACATATCTTATACTGCATATTCTAGGTTCAGAGAGTTCCAATTATGGGTCTAAAATTCTCTTCTCAGGAATTCTTGAAAAGTGATCCAAATTGAGTAGACAAACAATCAAGATAAGGATTCAACACAATGAAAAAGAAGAGGTAGCATGGTGAAATGCAGTGTTCCCAAAGTGAGCAATTTTCATCCCTGATTTCTGCATGGGATCTAGAAGAGTTTTTCCTTTAAGTATGATGGTGGCCCAAAGAGAAATATTAAAGAAAATAGGGATAGCTATAAAATGATGTCTCATTTGGTTCCCCTTTTAAGTAGTTGAGATAAAATTCATATTTTGGTTTAGAGTTAATTTTTATAAAATTCACACCTGGTAGCTGAGTGATATTTAAAACCAGTTTATTTTCAATCAATTTTCTTTAATTCCAAGGCTTTGCAGAATGCCATGGTGCCCTACATAAAATAAGTACTTAATAAATTTTGTTTCATTCTGTCTTTTCTGATAATATGATTTGTCACATTCTGCATGAGTGCATGTATGTATGTAATAATAGGTAAAATTTGGAGACAAAAATATATATAAAAGGATCAATTTTCTAATCCCATAGTTTTCTCAATTAAGGTAAGCCTTAGGAATTTATACTTGCATATGCCTTTATATGCACTGTTTTGGGCTGATTTGGGCTGGATGCCTTTAAATGCCCTTCCAGGTGTGTTTTGACCTTATTCTATACTGCTCTATATAGAGCAGAGGGACCTATGCTAATGACAGCAGTGGGGTCCCAAGCCCACCCACTGCCTGAGAGGTTGTACCAATGGGGACCAAGCAGGTAGCTGGAATGAGAGAAGGAATAAGGTCAGGATATTTATTTCCCTGGTTTCCTTCTTGAAAGGTCACCTCAGGCTGACCGGGTCCCTTGGCAAAAGGTCACTTCTTTCTTCTAGGCAATGGCAGTCACATGGGTCTTTTTCCAGGATCCAATAACTTTTCCTTCCTTAGTGCTTCCTTCTCCATTCAGTCCTTTAGTGCCCAGGGCTGGGGATAAGTTCATAGAGCTGTTTGCCCTGAAGTCCTTCTGGCTTCCTTTTGCTGCCACAGTTCAGAATGCACCCCTGTAAGGACATAATTCGGATGCACCATCTATTTCCTACTGGGACCCTAACTGAAAAACACATGAATTTAATGAATCAATTATTTAAAGAACATGCAAAAAGCAATTAGTTATACATTGTATGTTTAATTAAGCATTGCTTGACCATAGAATCTAAAGTATGCAATTATAGTATAGGTTAAATATTGATTTTAAGTAAAATATGTTTTCAATATGTATTGTTCATTGACTTTGGAATGCAATTACTCAGCACATATTCTTTTTTATCCAATGTTTGAAAGGAAATTGTTAATTCTAAATTCATATCTTTGCACCTCAATTTCAAAGAAGCACTGTTTTGTTCCTCAGAGAATATGTTTGGAAAGTTTATATTCACAGGTTCACATCCATATTTCCTTTTGCTCCATTTTTTTTATCATTCTCCTTTGAAATTAGCATAACTTTGAAACTACTTTACTTTTAAAAACTGCAAAGCATTAGTATAATAGTATATTTTTGTCTCCCTTCTCAATACACCTTCTCAGTTTGTATTAATCACATTTATTAGGCTGATTGTGCCCTGGTACATTTAGGCAATATTGAAAGAGCTACTTTAAAAGTTGTTCACACATATCAACCAGCAGAAGGTACAGGAAGCTTATTCTGGTAGGCTGGTCCTTTAAGAGGAAATTTTGAAGCTGCAGTCCTTCTCCCAAAGCCAGGGAAAATCCTTCAGGAAATAGAAGCACTATTTTACTTCTGCAGAGAGAAACTTCTTCTCCATAGTAAGAAAGCCTGCTACCTTGCCATTATACACTTATTTATTCATAAGAAATTTACTGAAACTGAAATTGATTTTAATCAACTTTTAAAATCTCAGTCCACACGTCCTAATAGCCTATTGTATTTATTTGTTCAAGTTCAGTGTTTTTGTTCTGCTGCCTTCACGTATAACCTCGAGAGCATTGACATTCTGATGACATTGTGATCAGGCTTTCGATGACTCTGTAGCACTATCATATTTGTCATCCTTGTCTCATTTCCCAGCCACATTAGGACTAAGTGTATAATAGCCTAGGCTTCTGGTGGATGGTTCACAGTATATGTCAGGAAACCGCTTATGTTACCTCCAGGAAAAAAGTCCTTTTTCATCAATGCCATAATTGCCATCCCAGTCAATATTAGCTAATTGAAATACCAGTGATTAATGATCTATCATTTTAAAGGCTTTTCTTATCTCAGTGAGTCTTGGAAGCCATGCCTAGGAGGTCTATACCATTTAACAATAATCTTTTTTTTTTCTTTCCCTTCTCGTTTTAATTTTCCTGTCTTTCATCTTCATCGAAACTGTCCCTACTCAGGTGTCTAAGCTACATGTGTCATTTATTTCCTTTGTCACCATCTCCTTCCTCATTCTTATTGCCATACATCTTTCTGTCCTCTGATGTCCATCGTTTTAATAGTACATATTTATCATAGTATTTTATCCCTTCCTTCTGACTAAATATAGTTATGGAATGGGCACAAAGAAAAAGGGAGTCTGATTAGCTGATGACAGTTCTAATTGCTATGATCTTAGATATATATGGTATTGTAGAAGTTGGTTTTATAAAGTCATCAAAAGCCAGCTTTTTAAAAAGACACAAATTTCAAGAGCTTTGAAACAGACAACTATTGTTTCAAAAGCATGTCAGTTTCATTGAACATGTATGTTAAACATTATTTTGTTGGTTTGACCTTATTCTCCTCAATAGTACATCAATATCTATTTCATTCTGTGCATAGTCCCACAAAAAAAGTAGTTATTCAGTTCAACCTTAACTTCTTAGAGGAAGTCACGGCCTCTAAATAAATGATGGTTTTCTCACCATAGTATATAATTTAGCCACTGATATTTCCAGTGACCAATGTATAGCAATTGAAAGAATTAAGTGCAAGAAATGCAAGTCCTTACACAACCTTACATTAATATGAATTATTAAGCTTCATTTTATTTCTGTGTATGCATATCTATAACTAAAGGAAAGCCAGCAAGTTATAATAAAATTGCATTAAAATATCTAAAGTGATACCTGCCTAATCTTCATTTGGGTTGTTATATAAACCACATTCAAAAGAATGCAAGATTACACATATACAGCAATAGTACTTTAGTGCAATTTTGATTTATCTATAGAATTTTTCAAATAAATGAAAATTATAAATATAGTGGAAGATTTCAATACTGAGAGTCCATTTAAGTGCCATTTGCCACTTTCTTATGTGTGTGTAACAGGCTGTTAAAATTCAACAGAAAGGGCGGGCCACAGGGATCAGCAGGCAGAGTTCTCACTTGCCATGCTGGAGACCCAAGTTCAATTCCCGGTGCCTGCCCATGAAAAAAAAAAAAAATCCAACGTATGAAAAGTCGGTTACAGTTCACATCACTCAATGGGCTTAAAAAAGACTTGAATGAGACCACTTCAGGGATTCTTAAAATCTTCACAAACATGGAAAGGATAAAAGGAGCAGGTGTTTGAGATTAGAGGAATTGTTTTTAGAAATGATTCCATGAGGGAGTTTTTTGAATACACTATTTCCATCACTTATCCTGAGCAAAATGGCAAATTGTTGTTTCATATTTCAAGTGAAAAAAATTTAATAATATCTCTGATTGTGGAATATGGGTTCCTTGATATTTGGAAGGGTTCTTGGAGTCAGATTCCAAATCTCATCTGGAATATCTAAAGGGGAGACAAATTGGAAGAATCTACATAGAGGAGGCTTAATAGATACTAATATTTACAATTCAACTCCATTTCCTATTCGTTTGGGAAAATAAATGTATGTGAACCATATGCATGAATTATGTCACGTATATGCCATGTTCAAGAGGCAAGCTCCTGAGAGCTGAATAAGAGGAGGAATAAGCAAACCAAAAGACACTGTGAAACTCATCTCAAACATCAAGCAGATGAGAACTCTCCATGATAGAGAGAGTCTAGAAAACTGTAGAAGGCTGCTTATGTAAAAAGGAGTAAGTGTAAAGTCCTACCAGGGGCAGATTGTGAGATGTAGATTCTGGGTATTACCAGGCAAACAGGAACTTTGTTATTCATCCTTCTTCTCTTCCCTTTTCATTGCACCTGAAAAAGTAAAAAAGAAATCAGAGTCTACATGGTGGGAGGGAAGAAGTTGGAACACTAAGTGGAAAGTGAAAACAGAATCTCCTTAAGGCAAGACCATTCTGGATGTGGTGTGAACTCTCATTTTTGAATCAACTTCTAAATTCCAAGTATAGCAGGTTACTGGACGATTTAATTATGAAGTTGATATTGTTAGGCCTAAGGCTGCCCAGAAGAGTTGTAGAAGTACCCAAATTTCCTCACCAAGGCATTGAAATCCACTGAGCACCTTTAAAGGAAGAGTGGTTTACAAATGTGCAATTTCATTGAGATTATAAGCCTTTAGTCATTCCTTGCTAAGAATTCCAGTTGCACAAGTTACAGAGCCTTGGGTGGGTAACATTATTATTTTGATTCTGTTTCATACCAGTACGTGGTGACAGATGTGATGACAGGCCCCAAGATCTGGAAGAAATATTCCTGACCACATTACACAAGCATAGACAAGTTAAGCATTTAAAAAATTCTTAATGAAAAAAATCTATATTTTTATAACATTTTTATTAGAGAAGTTATAGGTTTACATAAAATTCAGGCAGGATTGTGTGAGTCAGTGGTATGTGAGAACTCTGTACTTTCTGTTATACTTCTATTTATAAATGAATGTAATCTGAAAGAACTCTATGCAGAAATTATAAACAAATATGAAGTAACATTTTGTTATATTTTTGCCTCAACTAACCCATGAAACAATGTTATTAAATAGAACAAAATGCAACAAGTCATAAATCCTACAGCTAAACCAATCCTGCTCAACTTTCTAATCTATAAGGAAAAATATAACAACTTGAAAAGAATTTTTTAAATAAAATGTGACAATATATTAACATAGCATTGAGAGAAATGTTTAGTGAATAAAAGGTTGGTAGAGTTTGTTAGGAGATGTCATATTCGCCATCACCCAAGTAATTTGAAAATGTTATTACTTTTAAAAGCAAACTGCTCAGTTCAATGTTGATACAGTTCTATAAAATTATGTATTAAGAATCTGGCAAAAATAGTGTTACTGTTACATACACGCTATATTCAGAAATGCTCATGGCTCAGGAAATCCAACAGCAAGTAACCTGGTTTCAGTATTCAAAACTAAAGATAAGTTTTCCACAGAACTGTCTTGCTGTTGCCAGGTAGACATCTAATAAGAAGCAAAATAGAAGCTATACAACAGATGAGTTAAGAAGGGATGTGTGATTATTTGATAGTGACAAATACAATTTTTTCTTCTACTTTTTAAGTGAGCTAGTTGTACTTTCTGGCTTCTCATTTATGTTTTTATTTCATTTTTTAAAAATGTTCTGATAAATGATAATTCATCAATATGGCAAAAAGTTGAGTTATCTTTGCATTCAATAGGACAGAATGCTCACTAAATGTAAAACTCTAGAATGTAAACCAAGTAATTTTTTTCTATTTATTGGAAATCATTGATGGGAGTGAGGTTATTTAGTAGGTTGGGTGAGGAAATTTATCAAATCACAAAAATATATTTGAAGGAATTGCTAAGAAAAAAATTGTTGATGAAATACGTATGAGCTCAAGGCAAATGACATAAATATAAGGAAATCTCATTTGTTTCTCTTACCTAAGAAGAAATCTTGCATATAGTAAGTAAATCTAGCATGTGTTGCAAGAGTCTAGCAAAATAAAAATATTTGTACTTATTAAATTAAAATTTAATATGTATATTTAAAATGCAATATGTAATCTCCCACTACCTTTCCTTATTGATAAAAATATAGATAAATCAAATTTATTCCTGGTATCACTGCCAGTCAACATTTTCCTCATATAGCATCTGACTCCACTGATTCTAATGGCCAGAAAACCCAATTAAGAGTGTTTTAAACAAAAACATGACTGCATCTTTTACTAGCTCCAATTCCTACCAAAGTATAGATGACATGAGAATGTGGCTGGTTGGTTGACTGGTTTTTTACTCTTTGAGTCCCTTATGCCCACTTCTATTTCTTTCATAGATAGGCCATTGCATTTGGATGTGCCCCTCCTTCTAATAGATCAATAAGGCAGCTGCAACAACTTAAAGTTTCTCCTGAGACCTGAGATTCATTGTTCAGACAACAATGGGTAATTTGCCCATTCTTGAATAAGTCATCGCAACCATGGAAATTTGGGTTACTGATTTGCCAGGCTTAGGGACATTTGTTCTTGAGTTGGGACCTAACCCAACGTACATGGAATATGAATGAGGAAGACATAACTTCCTAAGACAAAAATCATGGCACAGTCAGCAAGAAAAGTTAAGTGAAGGAAGCAGGAAATAAATATACCACAATGTTCTGCTCCAACATTTAAAAAATGACCATATAAGTTTGATGTGTAACAACCCAAAAATTTATTATGTGTTTATATATAAAGATCATTTTGTAAATTGGTTTCCCCCACTCAAAAAATATCTTGAATTATATTTTCTAATTTCAGTACATGTCTTCAAGCATATGTTCCTTCAGTATGGTGTCCCTTGGTATATATGCACTATTAAAAACTTTTAGATGGTTGTAATTTTATAATTTAACCCACCATATCACAATAAAGTTTGTACATCTTCATGCATGTGTAGTTTTATTTTCTCTGGAGTAAATAGTGAGAAGCAGAGTTTGCAGATCAGGTGCAGATACATTTTCAGTTTTAAGAGATAGTACCAATTGCCCTAAGAGATAGCACAAGCAGCGAATAAGAGTATCTATATTTATAATAATAGTAACTGTTATTATACATTATTAAAATTTTGCCAACCCAAGGAGAGAAAATCATTTTTAATTGTTCTAAATTTGCATTTCTCAGATTACTAGAAATAATGATTTTTCATATTTTATTGGCTCTAGGCATTTCCTCATCCTTTTTCATTATTTGCCACTGATTCTTTCAAATTCCATGATTTTTGGTTACTACATATCACACAACCATTTACTAAAATTTGTTGAGGCAGGGCCACATATAAAACCTAAGCTTATGTCAATTCATATTTATGTTTTCATTGGATCACAGATGAAAATTAATGAAATTGGTCTAAGTCATGTTATCTTCATCTCTACAAAATGGGAAAATAAGGTTACAGCATTTTTATGAGGCTTTTTCTAAGTCAGTTAGATAGTACAGAGAGAGGCAGGATTTCAGTTGGGTTTATCTGGTGTGACCTCAAAACTGCAAGCACTTTCTATTTCTGCAGTGTCTCCAGTAGGCACTGAATGAAATAATAGATAAATGAATGAGTAAGTAACTGCCAGAAATGAAAGCTGCGAGACTTCCGGAGAAGATGGCGGCTTAGTAGGACGCGCGGATCTTAGTTTCTTCTCCAGGACGGCTACTACGGGAGTAGAGACGGTACAGAACAGCGCCCAAAGCCACAACAGAGATAAAAAAGACAGCGTACCCCATCCTGGAACGGCTGGCTGGCTGGGAGAGGCCGCTTGGGTGAGATCGCCGAGGCGCGCGGGTGGCGCTCCCTTCCCCCTTCCCGGGCCGGCTGGGAGAATTGGAGAGGCGGTCCCCTGAAACCGTGGCAGCTGGTGGCCACACCACGTGCGGCCCCCCGGACCAACTGAGAGAATTGGATCGGAAATCCCCAGGCCGGGGAGAACGGTGACGAGCGGGGGAGGCCCCTTCCAAACCCGTGACTCCCCGGGAACGTGCACTCTCCCGGGCGGGCCGCTGCCGCTGGCGCCCTCCCTCCACGCTTGTCGCCCCGGGCCGACTAGGAAATTCGGACGGGCTCTTTCCCGGGCTGCGGCGGCCAGCAACCCACCCTGCGTTCGGTCCCCGGGCCGGCTATAACTCTCCCAAGCCGCTTCGGCTAGCGAACCTCCCGGACAGCGAGAGTTTTCCAAAGTTAAAGGTCCCACAGCACCTTTTACTGGTGTGATCCGCAGACAAATGTGTGCCACGAGCGCCACCTACTGGGCAGGATAAGAAAAACAGAACCCAGAGATTTCACAGAAAAATCTTCCTAACTTTTGGATCCAATACCCAGGGAAATCTGTCTAAATGCGCAGACGCCAACAGAAGATAGCGGATCACGCTCAAATAATTGAAAATATGGCCCAGTCAAAGGAACAAACCAATAGTTCAAATGAGATACAGGAGCTGAGACAACTAATGTTGAATATACGAACAGAAATGGAAAACCTCTTCAAAAACGAAATCGATAAATTGAGGGAGGACATGAAGAAGACATGGGCTGAACATAAAGAAGAAATAGAAAAACTGAAAAAACAAATCACAGAACTTATGGAAGTGAAGGACAAAGTAGAAAAGATAGAAAAAACAATGGATACCTACAATGATAGATTCAGAGACAGAAGATAGAATTAGTGATTTGGAGGATGGAACATCTGAATTCCAAAAACAAACAGAAACTATCGGGAAAAGAATGGAAAAATTTGAACAGGGTATCAGGGAACTCAAGGACAATATGAACCGCACAAATATACGTGTTGTGGGTGTCCCAGAAGGAGAAGAGAAGGGAAAAGGAGGAGAAAAACTAATGGAAGAAATTATCACTGAAAATTTCCCAACTCTTATGAAAGACCTAAAATTACAGATCCAAGAAGTGCAGCGCACCCCAAAGAGATTAGACACAAATAGGCGTTCTCCAAGACACTTACTAGTTAGAATGTCAGAGGTCAAAGAGAAAGAGAGGATCATGAAAGCAGCAAGAGAAAAACAATCCATCACATACAAGGGAAACCCAATAAGACTATGTGTAGATTTCTCAGCAGAAACCATGGAGGCTAGAAGACAGTGGGATGATATATTTAAATTACTAAAAGAGAAAAACTGCCAACCAAGACTCCTATATCCAGCAAAATTGTCCTTCAAAAATGAGGGAAAAATTAAAACATTCTCAGACAAAAAGTCACTGAGAGAATTTGTGACCAAGAGACCAGCTCTGCAAGAAATACTAAAGGGAGCACTAGAGTCAGAACCGAAAAGACAGAAGAGAGAGGTATGGAGAAGAGTGTAGAAAGAAGGAAAATCAGATATGATATATATAATACAAAAGGCAAAATGGTAGAGGAAAATATTATCCAAACAATAATAACACTAAATGGTAATGGACTGAATTCCCCAATCAAAAGACATAGACTGGCAGAATGGATTAAAAAACAGGATCCTTCTATATGCTGTCTACAGGAAACACATCTTAGACCCAAAGATAAATATAGGTTGAAAGTGAAAGGTTGGGAAAAGATATTTCATGCAAATAACAACCAGAAAATAGCAGGAGTGGCTATACTAATATCCAACAAGTTAGACTTCAAATGCAAAACAGTTAAAAGAGACAAAGAAGGACACTATATACTAATAAAAGGAACAATTAAACAAGAAGACATAACAATCATAAATATTTACGCACCGAACCAGAATGCCCCAAAATAAGTGAGAAATACACTGCAAACACTGAAAAAGGAAATAGACACAAATACCATAATAGTTGGAGACTTCAATTCCCCACTCTCATCAATGGACAGAACATCTAGACAGAGGATCAATAAAGAAATAGAGAATCTGAATATTACTATAAAGGAGCTAGACTTAACAGACATTTATAGGACATTACATCCCACAGCAGCAGGATACACCTTTTTCTCAAGTGCTCATGAATCATTCTCAAAGATAGACCATATGCTGGGTCACAAAGCAAGTCTTAACAAATTTAAAAAGATTGAAATCATACACAACACTTTCTTGGATCATAAAGGAATGAAGTTGGAAATCAATAATAGGCGGAATGCCAGAGAATTCACAAATACGTGGAGGCTCAACAACACACTCTTAAACAATGAGTGGTTCAAAGAAGAAATTGCAAGAGAAATTAGTAAATACCTCGAGGCAAATGAAAATGAAAACACAACATATCAAAACTTATGGGATGCAGCAAAGGCAGTGCTAGGAGGGAAATTTATTGCCCTAAGTGCCTATGTCAGAAAAGAAGAAAAGGCAAAAATGCAGGAATTAACTGTTCACTTGGAAGAACTGGAGAAAGAACAGCAAACTAATCCCAAAGCAAGCAAAAGGAAAGAAATAACAAAGATCAGAGCAGAAATAAATGAAATTGAAAACATGGAAACAATAGAGAAAATCAATAAGACCAGAAGTTGGTTCTATGAGAAAATCAATAAGATTGATGGGCCCTTATCAAGATTGACAAAAAGAAGAAGAGAGAGGATGCAAATAAATAAGATCAGAAATGGAAGAGGAGACATAACTACTGACCTCACAGAAATAAAGGAGGTAATAACAGGATACTATGAACAACTTTACGCTAATAAATACAACAATTTTGATGAAATGGACGGGTTCCTGGAAAGACATGAACAACCAACTTTGACTCAAGAAGACATAGATGACCTCAACAAACCAATCACAAGTAAAGAAATTGAATTAGTCATTCAAAAGCTTCCTAAAAAGAAAAGTCCAGGACCAGATGGCTTCACATGTGAATTCTACCAAATGTTCCAGAAAGAATTAGTACCAATTCTCCTCAAACTCTTCAAAAAAATTGAAGCAGAGGGAAAACTACCTAACTCATTCTATGAAGCCAACATCACCCTCATACCAAAACCAGGCAAAGATATTACAAAAAAAGAAAACTACAGACCAATCTCTCTAATGAATATAGATGCAAAAATCCTCAATAAAATTCTAGCAAATCGTATCCAACAACACATTAAAAGAATTATACATCATGACCAAGTAGGATTCATCCCAGGTATGCAAGGATGGTTCAACATAAGAAAATCAATTAATGTAATACACCATATCAACAAATCAAAGCAGAAAAATCACATGATCATCTCAATTGATGCAGAGAAGGCATTTGACAAGATTCAACATCCTTTCCTGTTGAAAACACTTCAAAAGATAGGAATAGAAGGGAACTTCCTTAAAATGATAGAGGGAATATATGAAAAACCCACAGCTAATATCATCCTCAATGGGGAAAAATTGAAAACTTTCCCCCTAAGATCAGGAACAAGACAAGGATGTCCACTATCACCACTATTATTCAACATTGTGTTGGAGGTTCTAGCCAGAGCAATTAGACAAGAAAAAGAAATACAAGGCATCAAAATTGGAAAGGAAGAAGTAAAACTATCACTGTTTGCAGATGATATGATACTATACGTCGAAAACCCGGAAAAATCCACAATGAAACTACTAGAGCTAATAAAGGAGTACAGCAAAGTAGCAGGTTACAAGATCAACATTCAAAAATCTGTAGCATTTCTATACACTAGTAATGAACAAGCTGAGGGGGAAATCAAGAAACGAATCCCATTTACAATTGCAACTAAAAGAATAAAATACCTAGGAATAAATTTAACTAAAGAGACAAAAAACCTATATAAAGAAAACTACAAAAAACTGTTAAAAGAAATCACAGAAGACCTAAATAGATGGAAGGGCATACCGTGTTCATGGATTGGAAGACTAAATATAGTTAAGATGTCAATCCTACCTAAATTGATTTACAGATTCAATGCAATACCAATCAAAATCCTAACAACTTATTTTTCAGAAATAGAAAAACCAATAAGCAAATTTATCTGGAAGGGCAGGGTGCCCCGAATTGCTAAAAACATCTTGAGGAAAAAAAACGAAGCTGGAGGTCTAGCGATGCCGGACTTTAAGGCATATTATGAAGCCACAGTGGTCAAAACAGCATGGTATTGGCATAAAGATAGATATATCGACCAATGGAATCAAATAGAGTGCTCAGATATAGACCCTCTCATCTATGGACATTTGATCTTTGATAAGGCAGTCAAGCCAACTCACCTGGGACAGAGCAGTCTCTTCAATAAATGGTGCCTAGAGAACTGGATATCCATATGCAAAAGAATGAAAGAAGACCCATCTCTCCCACCCTATACAAAAGTTAACTCAAAATGGATCAAAGATCTAAACATTAGGTCTAAGACTACAAAACAGGTAGAGGAAATTGTTGGGAGATATCTTATGGATCTTACAACTGGAGGAGGTTTTATGGACCTTAAACCTAAAGCAAGAACACTGAAGAAAGAAATAAATAAATGGGAGCTCCTCAAAATTAAACACTTTTGTGCATCAAAGAACTTCATCAAGAAAGTAGAAAGACAGCCTACACAATGGGAGACAATATTTGGAAATGATATATCAGATAAAGGTCTAGTATCCAGAATTTATAAAGAGATTGTTCATCTCAACAACAAAAAGACAGCCAACCCAATTACAAAATGGGAAAGAGACTTGAACAGACACCTATCAGAAGAGGAAATACAAATGGCCAAAAGGCACATGAAAAGATGCTCAATGTCCCTGGCCATTAGAAAATCAAATCAAAACCACAATGAGATATCATCTCACACCCACCAGAATGGCCATTATCAACAAAACAGAAAATGACAAGTGCTGGAGAGGATGTGGAGAAAGAGGCACACTTATCCACTGTTGGTGGGAATGTCAAAAGGTGCAACCACTGTGGAAGGCAGTTTGGCGGTCCCTCAAAAAGCTGAATATAGAATTGCCATATGACCCAGCAATACCATTGCTGGGAATCTACTCAAAGGAATTAAGGGCAAAGACACAAACGGACATTTGCACACCAATGTTTATAGCAGCGTTATTTACAATTGCAAAGGGATGGAAACAGCCGAAATCTCCATCAACAGATGAGTGGCTAAACAAACTGTGGGATATACATACGATGGAATATTATGCAGCTTTAAGACAGGATAAACTTATGAAGCATGTAATAACATGGATGGACCTAGAGAACATTATGCTGAGTGAGTCTAGCCAAAAACTAAAGGACAAATACTGTATGGTCCCACTGATGTGAACAGACATTCGAGAATAAATTTGGAATATGTCATTGGTAACAGAGTCCAGCAGGAGGTAGAAACAGGGTAAGATAATGGGCAATTGGAGTTGAAGGGATACAGACTGTGCAACAGGACTAGATACAAAAACTCAAAAATGAACAGCACAATAATACCTAAGTGTAAAGTAATCTTGTTAAAACACTGAATGAAGCTGCATCTGAGCTATTGGTTTTTGTTTTGTTTTGACTTTATTATTATTACTTTTATTTTTGTCGCTATATTAACATTCTATATCTTTTTCGGTTATGTTGCTAGTTCTTCTAAACCGATGCAAATGTACTAAGAATTGATGATCATGCATCTATGTGATGATGTTAAGAATTACTGATTGCATATGTAGAATGGTATGATTTCTAAATGTTGGGTTAATTTCTTTTTTTCCGTTAATTAAAAAAAAAAAAGAGAGAGAAGGGGTAATTGGAGCTGAAGGGATACAGACTGTACAACGGGACTGGATATAAAAACTCAGAAATGGACAGCACAATACTACCCAATTGTAATGCAATTATGTTAAAACACTGAATGAAGCTGCATGTGACGTATAGGGTTTTTTTTTTCTTTCTATTAATGTTTTAATTCTTATTCTGTTGTCTTTTTATTTCTTTTTCTAAATCGATGCAAATGTACTAAGAAATGATGAATATGCAACTATGTGATGTCATTAAGAATTACTGATTGTACATGTAGAATGGAATGATTTCTAATTGTTTTGTTAATTCTTTTTTTAATTAATAAAAAAAAATCCAAAAAAAAAGAAATGAAAGCTGCAGTTTCCCTGAGGCAGACAGCAAGACCACCATGATCTGACCTGATCTGACCACTTCTTGGTCATGAACTATACTTCTGAAAATGCCTCAACGATCATAACTTTCATTTCGTTCTAGGAAGTTGCTCTCGGAAGATAAGCATAACTTAAATTCAGAGGGATTGAAAAACCCATCACAAAGGACCAGTAATAAAAGGGAAAGTGAGAGTCACATAGTAGCTCTTCATGAGAAAAGCTTAGGGAAAAATTTTGCTGGACGCAAACAATGAGAATGTAATCATAACATGTACTGTTTCTTATCAGTAACGGAAAGTGCATACACCTTTGTCCTTCCAACATTTATGAAAACCAAGAAAACTGCAAAAATACATTTATGCTTTTTTTCTTTTCTTCTTTTTTCTTTTTGTTTCTAGTGAATTTAAAGACACAGTGGGGATCGTTTTTATTATTTTTTACTTTCGTTTATGTCCCCACAATTTCATAGGCAAAAAAATCTCTATTTTTGTACCCCTCTAGTTTTTAACCCCTGATATTGAACTATCTATTCAGCAGTTTCTTTTTTATAGAGAAAGTGATAAAGTAAGCACGATGTGATTAGTCTTTAAGATGTAACAGAAGAAAAACGTATTTTCGAAGGATTCTTTAGACCATTCATATTAAATGAAATGTCTGGGTACTTCCCATAGATGAAAAAATAAAAGCCATCTGTTAACATTTACACTTTGCAAGTAAAGAAGATGCCATTATGTCTACTGCTAATAAGAGCAGTGCTAGGAATCATCTAATTATAGATTCAACCCTTCACAAATCTTGAAACTTCAGATAGTCTCTAGTACCATTCACAGTCGTGGTCCTTTATGAATTTATCTTATCAAACGCTATGACTCTAGCAACTGGTAGTCTGATCTGGATGTCAGTCAACAGAATTTCATTTACCTGCAGTAAATGATATGTAAATGGCAGGACTGCACTGAGTTGGAATTCTAGAGTGCATTACTGTGTGCTACTCAGGGTTTATGAGAAGCACTTTAGGTCATTTGTCTCATTCAGTAATAACCAATTATTATGAGCTCTTATTTCTCTGTCAAATTTAGCTAATGGGCAATTTAATTTTTATAAGTGTCTTAAATGCTGTCAGAAATATTTTTGAGGATCGAAAATAAGTATTTTTGTAGCCCTTTTGTTTCAATACAAAGAATTCAGAACCTCCAGAGGTTTGCACTTTATTTTCACATATCAGACATATGGAAGATATCTGCCAATTTGAAACAATAAGTATCAACTTTTAAGAAATTTGAAAATTTAAATTATAATCTTCCAAGAAAATGTATGGTCACTTCAAAAATGGACCTTCAGGGTAAACAGTATAGCTCAGGGCTTAAGTGACCAGGGTTGGATTCAAGCATATGTAGATGGTATTCCTGTCTCAGCTGCATGATATGGAGAAAAGTATTTGACCTCTGTGTTCATCAGTTTCTCACCATTGAAATGCATACTAGTAATACCAATAACCTACATCATCAAATTATAAATATCAAATTATATAATAAACACAAAACTATCAATAAAGTTAGATATCTGTAAACCTTAGCATCATTATTATTTGGATGATATGAAAGTTTGGGTAGGTTAAATATGGGAACAGCCAATAGAGTTTGAAAAAATTTCTAAATGTTTCTTCCTCTCTAAAGCATTCAGTTATACTAAAAGTAAGCCAGGCAGCTTTAATTTAATAAGCCAACTTACTACAAATACACTTCCTCTAAGAATAAAAAAATCAAAATTATTGTTTAGGTGTATCTAAAATTCATTATCTTCTTGGACTCATATTTACTGAATATTTATCATAACTTGGTGAAGTAGTGGTTATTTAAAAAGTTCCTAAGGCATATCTTAACCTCTTTGCATTCCTAGAATAATGGAGTAGTTAATTTGTGGCATTGTGCTGATATTAATGAAATAATCCTATTAAAATTAAATTTTTGTAATGGCAAGGTATAATGTTGGCTAGAAAGCTGCTAGCTTGAAAGGTCATTTTACCTTTCTTAAGTTGTTCAAAATCCTCAGAATTTTATCTCTGCTTCTATAGGAGCTCCAAGTCACGAGATAGTATATATCTTCTAAGGAACAGCTAAAGGGATTTAGAGTAGAAAACTAGTAATGAGATCAGACATTTTTGTATATTCAGAAAATTGGTCAATAAAATGAGGGAAAGAAATGGTAGTATGAACTTAGAACTTTCTGTGGTTTCATTGTCAGACTTCCATCCATGGATTTGAAGATATGCAGCAGTCCAAGATATTAAAATTAGATTTTTCTTTCAAATCCTTGAAATATGGGTCTGAAGAGAAAAATCTAGAACAGACCTTGAAAATTGTTATAAATGTGCATACATACATCTGTGTGTATGTGTATTTACCTTTATATACATAGATACATGCACAAGGTACAGTACACTGAGTACTAAAAGTTTTCATCATGTGTTTTCAAAACTATTACTTTTCTTTATCAACATATCTCTGTATCCTCCTAAATCTTCTTTCCAAAACTCCCTGAGCTGTAATTCAGGACTACGAATTTTCCAACTAAAATGAATTTCTTTACAGAATTCTTGGGATTCTAATTCATCAGTTTTCCTACTTATCACTGCCCAGACACACATCAAAATACTAATGTTTTTTAAGAATTTTCAGAAAGTGGCATTTCCTGACATATTCCTCTTAGGACCAGCTAAAAGATTTAAAAATCAAAGTGTAATCTAAGAATATTAAGGAACTTTTTAAAAAGCATTTTTTATTTTATTGGATATTTATTAAGAAGTCGGACAGACTGACTTTTAACAAAAACACTGATACAGATGATAATTGTAATAACTACTAACATGTATTGAATGCCATTTAGTTTCCTACGAGTGTTCTAAGTGTTTTAATAAGTATGAAATTAAATATCAGTAGTTCACTCCTTTACAGCTAAGGACACAAAGAATGCTAGAAACAGATATACTAATAGATAAAGATATCATTAATATTCATAAAGATATGGCTAATATTTTGTAATTTGCATCAATATAATTAATATTTTAAAGTATATTTCAAATGACTTCCTGAAATATGTTATACTTATTAACCATAAGCAAATCAGTGGAAATTTATTGAAATGAGGATAGAGCAGCTGTTAAAAATCAATATGCAAATCACTAGCAATCATATATCTAGATAAACAATAACTAGTGGAAAATATAACGGGATAATTTCCTTTGGCAAAAGGAAATGAACTTAAAAACAATTTGTCAGGATGTGTATTTAAAACAAAAGACAAATACTATTGAAAACACGAAATAACATATTTGCCTTTTTCTTAGATAAGACAATACTGTCAGTTTTTATTTGTTTATTTATTTATTTATTTATTCATTCATTCATTCATTCCAATTTTAAGCTCCATGTATTTAGGTTGTTTAAATGAACTGTCCAGACAGGTTCAGTTACATTGTGTGCTACAGAAAAATTAAGTTTGGGACAAAACAAACATCTTCTCCTTTCGTCCCACACAAGAGGTGAAATTCTAAAGTACAGACAATATCATCCTTTATCCTGTATTCTGATTTACAAAAATTGAGGCCTAGATTATAAGCTCTTAGAGCAGTCACATTTATTCTTAAGCTTCAAGTCTTATTTCTAAATTCTGAGACATCATGCGCTATACGTATAACGTGGTGTTTTCCTGGAACTTTGGGTAGCTCTGTCACACCTATGTCTCAGGGTTTTAATTCTGCAGCTCTGAAATTCAGTAATTGTTAAAGAAGCCAAAAAAAGAGATCAGAGTTCAGACTTCAAGCAGAGATAAGAACAAAACTGATCTGGTGGGGACTAGAGTAAATCAGAAATTTTTAAAATTCATTCTATTTTTATTAAAAAATCATAAATTTGGGGGTTATATTAACAGTATGGTAGCATTTAGATTGATAGATCAGGTCTGAAAGGACAGGTTTCTTTTTCTTTTTAATTAAATTCATACCTTTCTTTATTGCTTGAATGTGTGCCTATTTTGTACATTAATTTTTTTTATTTTTTATTTTTTTATTAACAGAAAGAAAAAAAAAGAAATTAACACAACATTTAGAAATCATACCGTTCTACATATGCACTCAGTAATTCTTAACATCATCACATAGATGCATGATCATTGTTTCTTAGTACATTTGCATCGGTTTAGAGGAACTAGCAACACAACAGAAAAAGATATAAAATATTAATATAAAGAAAAGAAATAAAAGTAGTAATAATAGTAAAAAACAACAACAAACAAACCAACAAGCAAACAAAAACAAAAAAACCCTATAGCTCAGATGCAGCTTCATTCAGTGTTTTAACATGATTACTTTACAATTAGGTATTATTGTGCTGTCCATTTTTGAGTTTTTGTATCTAGTCTTGTTGCACAGTCTGTATCCCTTCAGCTTCAATTACCCATTGTCTTACCCTGTTTCTAACTCCTGCTGAACTCTGTTACCAATGACATATTTCAAGTTTATTCTCGAATGTCCGTTCACATCAGTGGGACCATACAGTATTTGTCCTTTAGTTTTTGGCTGGATTCACTCAGCATAATATTCTCTAGGTCCATCCATGTTATTACATGGTTCATAAGTTTATCTTGTCTTAAAGCTGCATAATATTCCATCGTATGTATATACCACAGTTTGTTTAGCCACTCTTCTGTTGATGGAGATTTTGGCTGTTTCCATCTCTTTGCAATTGTAAATAACGCTGCTATAAACATTGGTGTGCAAATGTCCGTTTGTGTCTTTGCCCTTAAGTCCTTTGAGTAGATACCTAGCAATGGTATTGCTGGGTCGTATGGCAATTCTATATTCAGCTTTTTGAGGAACCGCCAAACTGCCTTCCACAGTGGTTGCACCCTTTGACATTCCCACCAACAGTGGATAAGTGTGCCTCTTTCTCCGCATCCTCTCCAGCACTTGTCATTTTCTGTTTTGTTGATAATGGCCATTCTGGTGGGTGTGAGATGATATCCCATTGTGGTTTTGATTTGCATTTCTCTAATGGCCAGGGACATTGAGCATCTCTTCATGTGCCTCTTGGCCATCCGTATTTCTTCTTCTGGTAGGTGTCTGTTCAAGTCTTTTTCCCATTTTGTAATTGGGTTGGCTGTCTTTTTGTTGTTGAGTTGAACAATCTCTTTATAAATTCTGGATACTAGACCTTTATCTGATATGTCGTTTCCAAATATTGTCTCCCATTGTGTAGGCTGTCTTTCTACTTTCTTGATGAAGTTCTTTGATGCACAAAAGTGTTTAATTTTGAGGAGCTCCCATTTATTTATTTCTTTCTTCAGTGCTCTTGCTTTAGGTTTAAGGTCCATAAAACTGCCTCCAGCTGTAAGATTCGTAAGATATCTCCCTACATTTTCCTCTAACTGTTTTATGGTCTTAGACCTAATGTTTAGATCTTTGATCCATTTTGAGTTAATTTTTGTATAAGGTGTGAGATACGGGTCTTCTTTCATTCTTTTACTTATGGATATCCAGTTCTCTAGGTACCATTTATTGAAGAGACTGTTCTGTCCCAGGTGAGTTGGCTTGACTGCCTTATCAAAGATCAAATGTCCATAGATGAGATGGTCTATATCTGAGCACTCTATTCGATTCCATTGGTCGATATATCTATCTTTATGCCAGTATCATGCTGTTTTGACCACTGTGGCTTCATAATATGCCTTAAAGTCCGGCATCGCTAGACCTCCAGCTTCGTTTTTTTTCCTCAAGATGTTTTTAGCAATTCGGGGCAACCTGCCCTTCCAGATAAATTTGCTTATTGGTTTTTCTAATTCTGAAAAATAAGTTGTTGGGATTTTGATTGGTATTGCATTGAATCTATAGATGAGTTTAGGTAGGATTGACATCTTAATTATATTTAGTCTTCCAATCCATGAACACGGTATGCCCTTCCATCTATTTAGGTCTTCTGTGATTTCTTTTAGCAGTTTTTTGTAGTTTTCTTTATATAGGTTTTTTGTCTCTTTGGTTAAATTTATTCCTAGGTATTTTATTCTTTTAGTTGCGATTGTAAATGAGATTCGTTTCTTGATTTCCGCCTCAGCTTGTTCATTACTAGTGTATAGAAAAGCTACAGATTTTTGAATGTTGATCTTGTAGCCTGCTACTTTGCTGTACTCATTTATTAGCTCTAGTAATTTTGTTGTGGATTTTTCTGGGTTTTCTACGTATAGTATCATATCGTCTGCAAACAGTGATAGTTTTACTTCTTCCTTTCCAATTTTGATGCCTTGTATTTCTTTTTCTTGCCTAATTGCTCTGGCTAGAACTTCCAACACAATGTTGAATAATAGTGGTGATAGTGGACATCCTTGTCTTGTTCCTGATCTTAGGGGGAAAGTTTTCAATTTTTCCCCATTGAGGATGATATTAGCTGTGGGTTTTTCATATATTCCCTCTATCATTTTAAGGAAGTTCCCTTCTATTCCTATCTTTTGAAGTGTTTTCAACAGGAAAGGATGTTGAATCTTGTCAAATGCCTTCTCTGCATCAATTGAGATGATCATGTGATTTTTCTGCTTTGATTTGTTGATATGGTGTATTACATTAATTGATTTTCTTATGTTGAACCATCCTTGCATACCTGGGATGAATCCTACTTGGTCATGATGTATAATTCTTTTAATGTGTTGTTGGATACGATTTGCTAGAATTTTATTGAGGATTTTTGCATCTGTATTCATTAGAGAGATTGGTCTGTAGTTTTCTTTTTTTGTAATATCTTTGCCTGGTTTTGGTATGAGGGTGATGTTGGCTTCATAGAATGAATTAGGTAGTTTTCCCTCCACTTCGATTATGTTGAAGAGTTTGAGGAGAGCAGGTACTAATTCTTTCTGGAATGTTTGATAGAATTCACATGTGAAGCCGTCTGGTCCTGGACTTTTCTTTTTAGGGAGCTTTTGAATAACTAATTCAATCTCTTTACTTGTGATTGGTTTGTTGAGGTCGTTATTTCTTCTTGAGTTAAAGTTGGTTGTTCATGTCTTTCCAGGAACCTGTCCATTTCATCTAAATTGTTGTGTTTATTAGCGTAAAGTTGTTCATAGTATCCTGTTATTACCTCCTTTATTTCTGTGAGGTCAGTAGTTATGTCTCCTCTTCCATTTCTGATCTTATTTATTTGCATCCTCTCTCTTCTTTTTTTTGTCAATCTTGCTAAGGGCCCATCAATCTTGTTGATTTTCTCATAGAACCAACTTCTGGTCTTATTGATTTTCTCTATTGTTTTCATGTTTTCAATTTCATTTATTTCTGCTCTAATCTTTGTTATTTCTTTCCTTTTGCTTGCTTTGGGATTAGTTTGCTGTTCTTTCTCCAGTTCTTCCAAGTGGACAGTTAATTCCTGCATTTTTGCCTCTTCTTCTTTTCTGATAAAGGCATTTAGGGCAATAAATTTCCCTCTTAGCACTGCCTTTGCTGAGTCCCATAAGTTTTGATATGTTGTGTCTTCATTTTCATTTGCCTCTAGGTATTTACTAATTTCTCTTGCAATTTCTTCTTTGACCCACTTGTTTAAGAGTGTGTTGTTGAGCCTCCATGTATTTATGGATTTTCTGGCACTCCGCCTATTTTTTATTTCCAACTTCATTCCTTTATGATCTGAGAAAGTGTTGTGTATGATTTCAATCTTTTTAAATTTGTTAAGACTTGCTTTGTGACCCAGCATATGGTCTATCTTTGAGAATGATCCATGAGCACTTGAAAAAAAGGTGTATCCTGCTGTTGTGGGATGTAATGTCCTATAAATGTCTGTTAAGTCAAGCTCATTTATAGTAATATTCAGGTTCTCTATTTCTTTATTGATCCTCTGTCTAGATGTTCTGTCCATTGATGAGAGTGGTGAATTGAAGTCTCCAACTATTATGGTATGTGTCTATTTCCCTTTTCAGTGTTTGCAGTGTATTCCTCACGTATTTTGGGGCATTCTGGTTCGGTACGTGAATATTTATCATTGTTATGTCTTCTTGCTTGATTGTTCCTTTTAATAGTATATAGTGTCCTTCTTTGTCTCTTTTAATTGTTTTACATTTGAAGTCTAATTTGTTGGATATTAGTATAGCCACTCCTGCACTTTTCTGGTTGTTATTTGCATGAAATATCTTTTCCCAACCTTTCACTTTCAACCTATATTTATCTTTGGGTCTAAGATGTGTTTCCTGTAGACAGCATATAGAAGGATCCTGTTTTTTAATCCATTCTGCCAGTCTATGTCTTTTGATTGGGGAATTCAGTCCATTAACATTTAGAGTTATTACTGTTTGGATAATATTTTCCTCTACCATTTTGCCTTTTGTATTATATATGTCATATCTGACTTTCCTTCTTTCTACACTCTTCTCCATACCTCTCTCTTCTGTCTTTTCGGTTCTGACTCTAGTGCTCCCTTTAGTATTTCTTGCAGAGCTGGTCTCTTGGTCACAAATTCTCTCAGTGACTTTTTGTCTGAGAATGTTTTAATTTTTCCCTCATTTTTGAAGGACAATTTTGCTGGATATAGGAGTCTTGGTTGGCAGTTTTTCTCTTTTAGTAACTTAAATATATCATCCCACTGTCTTCTAGCTTCCATGGTTTCTGCTGAGAAATCTACACATAGTCTTATTGGGTTTCCCTTGTATGTGGCAGATTGTTTTTCTCTCGCTGCTTTCAAGATCCTCTCTTTCTCTTTGACCTCTGACATTCTAACTAGTAAGTGTCTTGGGGAACGCCTATTTGTGTCTAATCTCTTTGGGGTGCGCTGCACTTCTTGGATCTGTAATTTTAGGTCTTTCATAAGAGTTGGGAAATTTTCAGTGATAATTTCTTCCATTAGTTTTTCTCCTCCTTTTCCCTTCTCTTCTCCTTCTGGGACACTCACTACACGTATATTTGTACGGTTCACATTGTCCTTGAGTTCCCTGATACCTTGTTCAAATTTTTCCATTCTTTTCCAGATAGTTTCTGTTTCTTTTTGGAATTCAGATGTTTCATCCTCCAAATCACTAATTCTATCTTCTGTCTCTTTAAATCTGTCATTGTAGGTATCCATTGTTTTTTCCATCTTTTCTACTTTATCTTTCACTTCCATAAGTTCTGTGATTTGTTTTTTCAGTTTTTCTATTTCTTCTTTTCGTTCAGCCCATGTCTTCTTCATGTCCTCCCTCAATTTATCGATTTCGTTTTTGAAGACGTTTTCCATTTCTGTTCGTATATTCAGCATTAGTTGTTTCAGCTCCTGTATCTCATTTGAACTATTGGTTTCTTCATTTGACTGGGCCATATGTTCAATTTTCTGAGCGTGATCCGTTATCTTCTGCTGGCGTCTGGGCATTTAGTCAGATTTCCCTGGGTGTTCGACCCCACAGGTTGAAAGATTTTTCTGTGCAATCTCTGGGTTCTGTTTTTCTTATCCTGCCCAGTAGGTGGCGCTCGTGGCACACGTTTGTCTACAGGTTCCACCAGTGAAAGTTGCTGTGGGTCCTTTAACTCTGGAAAATTCTCGCCGTAGGGGAGGTTCGGCAGCCGAAGCGTCTTGGAAGAATGCCAGCCGGCCTGGGGTTCCGAATGCGGGGAGGGTCGCCGGCCGCCGCAGCACGGGAGAGCGTCCGGCCGAATTAGCTAGTCAGCCCGGGGCGCCAAGCGTGGCAGGAGGGCGCCAGCTGTCGCAGCCCGGGAGAGTGCACTGTTCCCAGCCGGACGGGGGAGTCACGTGTTTGGAAGGGATCCCCCGGTCACTGTTCTCCGCAGTCTGGGGATTTCCGACCGAACTATCTCAGTTGGTCCAGGGGGCCTCGCATGGTGGGGGCACTAGCCGCCGTGGCCTAAGGGGACCGCCTGTCCAATTCTACCAGCTGGCCTGGGAAGGTGGAAGGGAGGGACTCCGGTCGCTTGCTGTCCCACCCAGAAAAGCCCGTGCCCCTTGGTGATCTCACCGGAGCTGGTTCTCCCAGATAGTCAGCCGTTCCAGGATGGGGTACGCCGTCCCTTTGATCTCCCTCGTGGCTCCGGGAGCTGCTCTGTATTATCTCCACTCCCCCAGTAGCTGTTCTGGAGGAGGAAAGGTTAGGGCAGCAAGGCTGTCGAGGCTGGTAGCGGAGGAGCCGGTGAAGGCAGGGGAAGAGGGCACCATGGTGATTGGAGAGCCGCCAGAGCAGGAGGGGAAAGAGGGGGGAGAAGGAGGGCGGGCGGGTCGGCTGCTGCGGGGCGTGGGCGCCGCGCGGCGGGCCTGCGGAGAAAGAGGGGGGAGAAGGAGGGCGGGCGGGTCGGCTGCTGCGGGGCGTGGGCACCGCGCGGCGGGCCGGCGGAGAAAGATGTACATTAATTTTTAAGTTGGATTTTGAAAATTCTTACTAAAAATCATTTTACTATGCATGTGCTACATTTCCATCATAAAAATAGCAAATATTTTTTGATATATGGTACATGCTATGGACTTTTAATAATTTATCCTCAATAGTATCCTCAATTTTATACTGAGCGCAAGGAGATAATAAAATTTGCATATAGTACACAACTACTACGCAGTGGCATTCAAATCAAATATATCATATAAAAGACTTTTCTAATATACATTCTAAAATTCAATTTTGAAAGTACTAACACCAATATTTTAGATTACCATAAAAATCAGGAAATAAAAATACTTGCTGAATTTGTACACAGGTAACATAAGATATTATTTAAAGTTTAAATTAAGCATATTGAATGATAGCTTTTATTGAAGAATAACAAATACCAGTTTAGGAATACAACTGTAAAAATCATTCTTCTCTTTTCTCCCAGAAGTTACTGGGCCTTCAATTCATGTTGTTTGATTTAATCTAAACATCAATACTAAATTTATAATACCTTGTTAATTCATAATACCATATAGTGATTAGGTTCAGTTATTGATAGCATTTATTTGGTTACCTGAAATAAAAATGACACAATTTTCTAAGACAATTATAGAAAATAGTCTTAAGGGCATAAATACTAAAGGTCATGAAGTCAATATTTAATTTTGTGATGTATCTGAAAACCCATTTATTTGCCTTAATTTTAATAATTACAATGTAGGGAATGATATTGAAGTATTAGGCATTTATTACTATCTTACTCATCAATAAAATAGGTATTCTATGTAACATCTATTATTGCATGTAAGATCCCTGTCCGGGTTTTCATTAAAGCAGCTTTTATTACATAAATATAGCATTCTACAATTGCCAAACCATTACATTTTCAAATTTTTCACTTCTTTCATATCAAATCTTATGACGGCATAGCTCTCTTAAAAATAAATAAGGAGTAAATACTGTAGTAAGTCTTATAGGTTCTCAAGCTGCAGATGCAGTTGTTGAAACAGGGGTAGAACTGACAATTAAATAGACGTCAAGTAAAGCCCTACCTTGGGGTGCACAGACAAATCTGCAGGAGAAAATAAATCTTAATGCAGCAGTTCCACATTAGAGCAACCATCAAAGTTTATGTTTCTTAAAAAGCCTACACTCCAGTGATGGATTTTTACTCTATTTACTCAGTAGGGAACAAAAGTCTTGAAAAGTTAAGATATTTATGCAAGATCACAAAATAATTCAGTGGTAATGTTTATAGCACATTTAAAATCCTGGGCAGAATTTTCTTCTATGATGTTTGTTGCCATTGTCAATGAAGCTCAATCTTAAGCTATTTATCTCTCTGACATTATGGAATAAAATATACTGAAAAGGCAACTACCTTAATCACTTTTGTAGTAAATGATAGAAAAAAAAACAAAACAGGCTCCCAAAGATTTCTGCTCTAATCTTCAGCATCTATGAATATGTTATTTTACGTGGTAGAAAGGACATTGCAGATATGATTCAGCTTGAGGATATGGAGATGGGGTGTTTATCCTTGATTAACCAGGCGAACCCAATGTAATCATATACATTCTTAATAGTAGAGAGCCTATGCTCTTTAGAAGGGAAGATCAAAGTGGTGCAATGAATGGTTTTATGATGGAGGTAAGTGATAAGGAGCCAAAGAATATGAATGACCTCCCAAAGCTGAAAAGGCAAGGAAATAAATTCTCCCCTTGGGCATCCTTAAAGTGCTGCAACCTGCTGACACCTTAATTTTAGCCCAGTGATACTCACTTTGGGCTTCTAATTTACACAACTGAAGTTAATAATTTGTACTATTAAAGCTATTAAATTTGTGGTAGTTTGCTATAGCAGCAAACAGAAGACTACTGCAGGGATGGATGTTCCCCTACCAGTTTAATACTAAAGTATTCAAACTATGTTTGCCAATTATATTCTCATTGCATATGTCGTGTAGCACTTCTACACCAAAGACGCTGGGGAGAATTTTCTCAAGTATAAGCATTTAGATAAAGCTGATAAATGCACGCTGTGCTTCTAGAATTGAAGTTTTAAAAAATGATTTGTTTTAGAAACGAAGAAATTGTATTTCAAAGGAAGACATTATTTTTTCACATTGTGAAAGAAACAATCATTTCTTGCATATATTCAAAATTATAGAAAAAATTTATTCCGGACTTAACAAGAAAACTTTGAAGTGACATGTCAAGGACAAAACTGTTATCATTTAAAAGCAGATCAATCCAGATTATTGCAATAAAGTCATAAATAAGGCCATGATTATTTTATTTTAAGGTCTAATAATACATACTGATTTGCAACATTTTACATACCAATAATGTCTATATTCTTTACATGTGAAAAAAAATCTGTATCTAAGTAATCGCAACTGCATTAAAATCACTTCTACTAACTTATTTAACCAAAAATTTAAAATTAAAAACTGCTTTTCTACAGTTTTACAAAATATAAGCTTGTACCTAAGAGCTTTTACTAGATTTCTGGCTATTAAACTTAATTAGAAAATCCTAGAAGTTAAATTGCTTAGTCAGAGAGATATTTATTAAAAACAAGCATTTTTGTTCTCTAAATTAAACAATAAGAACATCAATCCTTCTCTTCATTATGCAATTCCTGGTTGCCAAAATTGGAATAATTGGGAGAAAAATCCAATAGGACATAACATAAAATTACAAAAATTCAAAATAATTACAATTATACAGAAAAGTAAATGACACTGGAGGTTAAATAAATAATTTGCAGTGAAATAGTATAGGGAGCAATAATTGTCCCAGGTATTTTACCTTTTATTTGTACTTTCTTATTACGTAAAAGTACAAAATTTCACAAGATTGTTCTTACTATAACAACAAAGATAATTTTAGCTGCATATTTCATTCCTCACTTTATTTTACTTACCTATGCCTGGAGCAAGAAATTGAACAAATGATCCTCAAATAGTCATTGAACAAATGATAATCTAGAAAACTTTATAAGCAAAAAAAAAAAAAATACAGAAGAGAAAAACAGAATTATTAAACAAACATTGATTTTATTATGTGGGAATTTCCTCTGGCTGCTTAAACGGTGAAATTATTTGAAATAAAACTGTAGTATACATGTAAAAATAAAGAAAGAAAGCAACACATTTAAAGTTCTGTACCATAAATGCATTATTTCAAGAGTACAGAAATAGTCATCCAATGCTAGTGTCTCATCGTGTATGGAAGGAATCAAATAATTTTAGTAGAGAAACCGACCATCTATAGAACAGCTTCTTCTTCCAAGTGTCTTTCTTTTCTTTCTTTTAAACTTAGAAGTTCTGCTATTTTCAAAAAAAGATCTGCAATTTTTAAAAGGACCAAACTATACCTTCAGAGAGCATAAAGTACATCAATATAATTCTGCTAAGAAATACAGAAATTATCCTCTCCCTTCTTTGTGCATTTAAAAAGATCCTGTGACTTGTTGGTGATGAGAGGAAACAGTAACTCAATGAACACTAAAATAATAAAAGATTCAGACCAGGTAAACATTTAACATCCTTAGTATAGCTATATGAATATCTGTTATCCATGGCATAGCACACACTTTTTGGTAGGATATATTTTAATTGTAAAATTATGTCTCCACATAGATTTATTAGACATTTTAGCCCAGCAAAATATTCCTCTGTCATCAAAATTTTAAAAAGTATTAAGAAATAATATCTTGATTCTGCATGCTGGAGATGATGATGCACTTCACCTTATAACTAATTACTGTCTCCTTATTATTAGACTACAATTTCCAGAAATCAAAGTCTTTAAACACAGTTTTAAAAATAAGTACTGAAATCATACCAGATTATTCTATAAATCTGTCCTCTTAACAAAAGAAGGGTAAGATAAACTGTCAGAGTATTATTTTCCACTCTTGTAAGATAAAGCATTATATGTCATTTTTCATATATAAATGGATTACAAAACCAGTAAAATAAATAAAGGAAATATCACAGTCAAAGTAATGCTACAAAATTGTTTTGTTTAATATTAAGAAGTGGAAGAACATTTGGATATTTTGTCTGCAAGAAAAAGACAGGGTGACAGATTACAAGTTATCCAAATTCAGATTTCAAAAATAGATGTATCCATTCTGACTAATGCAAGATATAGTGTTTTAGTAAGCTATTTATTCCAAATGTTAAAATAAGCTTTCAAAATAAAACACTTATAAAATTAGCAAGCAAAAGACATTTAGTAAAACTTGGTTTTTCTGAAAAATATATTTGTATTGAATATTCAAAATTGTATTAGATCAGCAAAATGCATTCATATTGAATCTTCAACTGTGTATTTTTCATTTGTATTCATATAATCATGCGCAGTGTGAGATATGATTTCAACAACCAAAGAATTTCAGATCTTCTTAGATGGATGAATCATCTATCATTTTCATTTAACATAATACGAGTATAACTTCAACTTTTGAAAGATAAGGCAGGTCATTTTATCATGTGTAATTGTTTGGGCAAAGACAAAGAGATAAATGTAAAAGATGTGGATTTAAGAATAAAAACAGTATAAAGTAAGTAATGTAATGTGTTTTTAAAGGTTTTTATTTTCTAATTAACTACTGTTAATTAGAATTTAAGAATTTAAGAATTTAAGAATTAAGAGTTCTTAAATTAAGAATTAATTCTGAGTTAAGACTTTTCACTAATTTTGTTTTAGAACTTTTGATTCACATTTTATTTTTAATTATTATAGGTCTAAAATAAATTTTAAAAATAATAACTGTTTTGAAAAGAAGATGACACCAAAATTATCTCCTACAAAAATCCCACTTTCATATTCCTACAGAAAACATTTAAATGAGTTCAATTACCATTAGAATGACTAGATTCTTTAACAGGACAAATGAGGCTTTCTTGGCTCCTGCTTACTCATCCCCAGTTCTTTATATTCTCTATCTACTCTCTGTATACCAAACCCAAAGATCTTAAACTCTCCTAAGAAGTGATTTAGTTTTCTTAAAAAGTCTTTCATGCTCAAGAAAACACCATGCAATGGGAATTTAATGACTCATGGTTTTGAGGCTATGACAAATTCTCAATCAAGGCAGATTAAAGTAATGATTCCTTCCCAGAGACTTACTTCAGAGGCTGGCTGCTTGGTCCTTGGTCTTGGCTCCTTTGTCACAAACTTTTCTAGTCTGTTTGGCTGCTGGAATGTAATATACCATAAATAGGTTGGCTTTTAAAATGGGGATTCATAAACTTACAAGCTTACAGTTCTGAGGCTGAGAAAATGTCCAAATCAAGACATCATCAGAATATTACTTCCCTAACACTGGCTGCCAGTGATCCTGGACTCTTCTTTGACATGGCAAGGCATATGGCAGAGCCAGTTGTTCTGTCCCTTCTCTTCCAGGCTTCATGGTTTTCACCTTCTGGCTTCCACACATTGTTTTCTCTCTTTTCCTGTGGTTTTCTTTGTCAGCTTCTGTGTCTTTCTCTCTGTCTGAATTTCACTGTCTTATGAAGGATTTCAGTAAGAGGTTTGCCACCCACCTTGAATGAGGTGGGTCACATCTTAAGTTAAGAGCCTACACGCCAAAAGATCCTATTTACAATGAGCCCACACATACAGGAATGGATTAGCTTTAAAAGCATAATTTCCTGGGATACTTAACAGCTTGAAACCATACACATAGCAACACACGTGGTGGCCTCTCCTGACCTCTCCCTTCTCTTCCAGGCTCCATTAATCCTAAACCTCTTGCTTATCTTGGCTTTTTTTTCTCTCTGTATCTGAATTTCATTAAGCTTATACAAGATTCCAGTAATAGAACTAAGATCCTGATTAAGTTGGGACACACCTTAACTGAAGTAATCTCATCAAAAGGTCCTACTTACAATAGATTCACAACCACAGCAAAGGATTACATGTAACACCATGTTTTTTATTGTGGTTGTTGTTTTCTGGTATACATAGCTTCAAACCTCTATAGTCCATCCTTGGGACCTCAAAAAGACATATTCTTTCTACATGCAAAATACATCCATCTATCATGATATGCCAAAAGTTTTAGTCATTTCAGAAACAATGCTAAGTACAAGTCTCATCAAAATTGGTTATGGGTGTATTCCATCCTGGGGCACAATTCTCCTGCCTCTGGTAGATTATGGGCAGATTGTGCCCAGAGATTGTGGCCCTTTCATTCAAGTGTTTGGAAAAGCCTGACCACTGTGCAAGCACTTGGAAGGAATGGTGCTGTTGCTTCATCAGGTCTGGAGAATCAAATGTTGATCCACAGATGACTCTCAGATGTTGAAATTGAATGGAGTTTTGCATCAATTCCTCCCTTCTGGAATAGGAATGTCTGTGACATGAGGGTTTTTTTGTTTTGTTTTGTTTTGTTTTGTTTTAAGTCTACAATGGTCTTGAGCAATCTAGGATATCTCTTATGAATAAAGGATACATTAAATTACTGCGTATAGTACCTATCACCAAATATCACATCTACTGGGCTTCTTAGGTTCTCCAAGAAACATGGATCACACTTGGGAATAATGTGACAATGTATTTACTATGTGTTCTAGTTTGCTAGCTGCTGGAATGCAACACCCCAGGATGGACTGGCTTTCAATAAAAGGAGATTTGTTTAGTTAACATATAATTCTTCAGAGGAAACACAGCTAACTTTCAATTGAGGTTCTTTCTTATGTGGAAAGGCACAGGGCTATCTCTGTTGGCCTTCTCTCCAGGCCTCTGGATTACAAAAACTTTACCCTGGGTGATTCCTTTCTACATATCCAAAGGTCTGGGCTGAGCTGTGAGTGCTGGGATGAAGTATGCTGAGCTGCTTGGGCTGTGCTATGTTGAGCCCTCTTATTTAAGCATCAGTCAATTAAATGAAACATTATTCATTGCAGCAGGCATGCCTCCTAGCCAACTGCCAATGTAATCAGCAACAGATGAGGTTCACAAGCCATTGGCTCATGCCCACAGCAATAGAACTAGGCACCTTCACCTGGCCAAGTTGACGCCAGAATCTAACTGCCACATGCCCATCCCTTGTCAACTTGGCTACTATACACATAACCTTAAGTGATATTAAAGTGACAAATATTCTCTTCAGGCTGTGGACCTGTGAATCTCAAAACAAGTTATCTGGTGATAATACACAAAGGAGAACATTCACAGGATACAGGTTTTCAATTTCATAGGGAGAAATTATAAGGAACACAGGAGTCACAAGACCCAAATAGTTCTGAAAACCTGCAGGGCAAACTCTATTGGATTTCAAAGTCTGAAAGTCATTTATCCTTTGGCTTAGAAAGTGGCAGACTGACCCTTTCCAAGGGCCTATGCAGTGGGCTGCCTCTTTCTGAATCAACCTTGGGGGACATCGAGGAGTCCACATTTTTCTCAGCTCCACCCTCTCCAAGCATTGAGACCACACCTGGGCTGTCTGCCCTTTCCAGGGCACACACTCAACCCCTCCATGTTGTGGCAGCCAGGCTCTCCACAAACCCCAAGGAATGTGCTTCACCTGCTCCAAGACCTGAGGTGGCATGACTCTTCCACTGCAATGAGGTAGAATACCCATCCTGTGCCTTTGGAGCAAACTCACCCTCTTCATGGGCTTGGGTGGGTCCGCTCTCCTGGCCTGAGGCTTCTTGACTTCAGATCTCAGCCTCCATGGTTTTGCCTCTGAAGTTAGTTTTCCTCCAATGTGTCCCTTCTCTGAACCCCCCAGTACAGACTGGCATTAGCTCTGTTTATACAGGTCACACAGCACTCTCATTGGCTTTCTATACAGCAGCCTTGGATCATGCCCATCAGACATAAGGAGTTTCCACAAATCCTTCCTGGATAGCTCCATGTCCAATTCTGGCTTTCTCTGAAATGGCTGACTGGTTCCACATTTGGCCAAGACCTCATGTGAGCATTATTCTCTGGGGTTTCCCTTCTTGGAGGTCCAGAATTTTTCCAGAACTTCTATTTCTGGTTTCTTTGTATCCATGAATTTAGTTCAGTTATCTCTTTCCTGTCTCATTTCACTACAAACCGTGAGGAGAAAACAGGCTGCACTTTTGACATTAAATTTGGAGATCTCTTCTACTAAATATCCAAGTTCATGACTTTTAAAATCTTTCTTTCAGCCACATCCACTAGTCAATTTTGCCAGATTAGCTGCCATTTTAAAACAAGGATTGCCTTCCTTCCAGTCTGCAATAACACATGCCTCATTTCTTGTAGAGCCTGGTCAGAGGTATCTTTAGAGTCCACGCTTCTACCAACAGTCTCATCAAAGAATTCCAGGCCTTCTCTATCAAGCTTGTCACAACTTCTCCAAGGTCTTCCCTTTATCCATTTAAAAAGCTGTACCAACATGTTTGGTACTTGCAAATTGCAACAACACTCCACTCCTGGTACTAAATCTGTTCTAGTTTGCTAGCTGCCAGAATGCAACACACCAGGGATGGATTGGCTTTCAATAAAAGGTGATTTACTTAGTTAACATATAATTGTTCAGAGAAAAGGCAGCCAACTTTCAACTGAGGTTCTTTCTTAAGTGGGAAGTCACAGTGCAATATCTGTTGTCCTCTCCAGGCCTCTAGGTTAAAACTTTTCCTGAGATGATTCATTTCTGCATCTCCATAGGCCTGGACTGAGCTGTGAGTGCTTAGATGAGGTATTCTGAGCTGATTGGGCTGTGCTACGTTGAGCTCTCTCATTTAAGCACCAGCCAATTAAATCAAACATCATTCATTGCAGCAGGCATTCCTCGTAGCCGACTGCCGATGTAATCAGCAACAGATGAGGTTCACATGCCATTGGCTTAGGTCCGCAGCAATAGAATTGGGCATCTTCACCTGGCCAAGTTGACACCTGAATCTTACTACCACACTATGTTACATGAGAAATGGAACGTGCCAGCTTTGAAATGGGCTAAAAAATGAAAACAAACAAACAAACAAACAAAAAAGTTCTAACATCAGGTACAGGCTTATATATAAATAGTCCTTCACCTGGGGTATATTATATGTCAGACTTTATGGTACTAAAGGCATCCAGGGTAAGAAATGATGGAATTCACTTGCTGCCAAGCCTAAGTAGGAGAAACACAACATAGTTATAATCTCCTTCAATTACAAGATAAGGTCTGCAGCAGAAGATTGTGACATTCAAAATGGCAACTTGGAATATTTTTGAGCCCAGTTGGAAATTGGACATGAGTCATCAAGTTGACTATATGACCAGAAATGAGCATTATGAGTTCTCTCAGACCTACCAAGCCACAGCGTGAGATAGGCCCATCTGCATTCCATGTTAAGATGGAAATGTATACCTGTGAATTAATGTGCACTTTCAACATTGTCAACTGATGTGCTGTACATTAGGTCATACCCATGACCACATGAAAGATTCCTAGACTAGGTGATGGAGAAGAAAGAAGGCCAAGTCTAGATCAGGGTTGGGTTGACTAATTTTGTGGGCACTAGCCAAACTGAGACTATGGAAGTATTCCAGTCCCAATCAGGGGTATTCCTGAAAGACAGCAGGATGGATACATCTTCCCCAAGGGTAGAGCCTCAGACCATGTACCTGGTCAAATACTTTGGAAAGAGAAATTACTCAAGATAAGAATGCACAGATATGCAGTAGAAAATGCCTTGGCTGGTTGGGTCAGGACCTGAAAAAAATGTTTAAAAGACTGGGCTGAGATAAAGGCATATGGAAGACAGGGGGAACACAGGTATGTGACTATTTTTGTTATGCACGTTAATACCCATAGGAAATCATCCACTATGAAAGACCAACAAAGGAACCAAATTAACAGGTATATTTGACCAAGTGATCTACCTAGACTTTGTCATTAGCCACACCATTGCTGGGCATGATGAATACATGAACATAGTAGAAATAGTGGCAAGGGTGGAAGTGAGAGATGGGCACAATAATATTGGTTTTATCCCCAGAGGCTGATCTAGCTTACTCAATTGCTGATTGTCTGACTTGCCAGCAACAGGGAGACTTGCTGAACCCCAATATGGTTTTATCCCTCGTTGAAACAAACTTAACAGTTGCTGAAAAATTGCATATTGAAATTTTTCCTTGCTGGAGTATGCAGAAATGGATATTGTTTGTTATCCACAAATATTCCAGATAGGGATTTCCCTTTCTTCTTCTCAAAATCTCAGAGCCATTATCTGAAGGTTACAGAGTGAATGAGCCACCAATATGGAGTCCAACATATGGTTTGTCTTGTACCAGGTTATCCACATTATAGCAATGGTGGTGTAGCTGTGGACACAGTCATGGCCTCCACTGGTCCTGTCTTCTGCTGCCTAATGCATGCTAGCCTGATAGACTGATAGAACAGCCTTTTGAAAGTTTACCAAGTCATCTGTTGAACAAACTCTTCAATAAAGTGATGTCATCCACCAGGATGTGGTACATTTCTTAAATCAATGATCAAATTATACAGTGCTATGTCCCCATGAACAGAAAACATTGATTCAGAAATCAAGCATCAAAAGCAGGAAAGCTCTTCTTCCTATTACTTCCAATAATCAACATAAGAAATGTATGCTTTCTTTCCCTAGAAATTTAGGGTCTATATGCATGAAAAGCTCCAAGTTACCAGAGTGGAGGCACTTCCAACAGAGTATGTGACCTTCACTTCAAGCTAAAGCTGCCACCCATTCACTTTGGACCCCACTAGTTTACCATCCTGGCAGAGTGACTGACATTCATTCTCAGGAGACTATAGTGCTGGGGTTACACAATGAAGACAAGGAAGGAAAGATTTTGTCCTTAAGTGTTCCATTTAGGTCTCTGTTGGTACTCTTCTGCCATAATTTTGTGTTAAGTGGATATTAAGTGCCACTGAGGTTCAGGGACACTAACTTTCTGCACATAGATTTCTCCCACAGCATAGTCCTAGAGAAGCATTCCCAGAGAGTAGAACTTTCACTAATAAGCAAGAGAATCTGAGTGGCACAGGTGGTTGGCAGTAGTGAATACTGTAGTACACTCTTTAGACACCCTTTCCAAGAGGTGCTCATTCCTCCAGCTACTGAAATCATTTACTGACGACTGCTCACAGCAATGCCCCTCTCTGGGAAATGCTTTCATCTGAATGTAATTGCTTCCTGTATCTAATGATTGGCCAATGAGGAGTAACATAAATCTCCTTGTATCAGTTTGGGACAGCTCTAAAGTGCCATTCTAGGTCAAGGCTCCATTTAGCATCTGCTGAACCTTCTTTGCAGCTGCATCAAGTACAAACTTCTCTATGTGCACAGTTCTGCTTTGATCACTCTTAGAGATATTGTTCACAAAAGCACTTCCCAGCAAAACTCTGGCATTCAGATCCCTCTTTCAGAGTCTATTATTAGGGATCACAAATTAAGAATTTTACATATGCAGTTATTTTTAAGACCATATTTACTGATACCATTTTAACAATGCTGAACTTTACCCCAGCTCTGTGTCCTGGAAAACAACAATAGTTAAATTAGTATCTTCCCTTTGTGTTCATAAATGGTTTACTGCAAGGAATTGTCCTTCCCCACAGGACTTACATAAGATTCACAGTTGCTCTCCTTGTTTACCTATGACAAGGTTAGACATAGACACATAAAATACTCTATCTCTGCCTAATAAATGATCAGTTGAATTCGTTGTTCAACTGATCGATGGTAACAATACACTCCTTAGCCAAATTTTGGTTGAACTTTTCCCCTTTCTCCAGGATCCTAAACTTTGACTTACTTTCAACTGAGCCTGCTTATAACAACTCCTTAACAGTCTCTCAATAAATAGACTGAACTCAAGGTAAAATATCCTCTTATCAAATGGCCTATCACCCTTTCATCTCACTCCCCCACAGGGTTCTTTCTAACATTAATTCATTCCTCATTGAAGAGAAAATTTTTCCCTGCGTAACCTCAGAGATGCTTACAGGGCATCGTGATCTGAACGTTCTCCAAATCCAATGCCTGCCCACCCTCTCCCATTGCGATAGTCACTTCTTTCCGCTTGCAATAATATTTTCCAATAAAGGATCTCCTTGTCTAAGTTGAGTTATTTTATTTTACGGTTTCAAAAGTATATCCCTTAAATCTTAATTGAGATATTTTGGGCCCATATATACCATAGCTCTCTGTGAGCATTCAGCATGGCTCTTACATTGGCTGAGAACAAATTTTTGCTCTTTATTTATCTTTGTCTTATGTAAACTAGCTCAGCACATTCAAGTAAGATATCCAGATGGTTCTACTCCAAACCACACTAACACAAAACTCTTATTCACATGAGTCAATTTTAACATTTTTTAAGATATAGAGGATTTTGTTCATTATGTGCAAAGAGCCCTAGAAAGAAATAAGCAACCAATATGTGAAAACCTTAGGAAGTGTCAATGATACTGCTACTTTAATAATTAAAAGAATTGCCTGCTGAAAAGTGCTTTAACAGAACATTTTGTCAGGATTCCATTTACTCACCCATTGATTGCACATTTCTCCCTTGTTTGGTAAATGAATGGATCCATTTGTGAGCAGGGTAGAATACGAGCTTTCTCACTTACATCTGAGAATTTGTTTGATCATTTGACCAAATGTAAAAGAGAAAACTGGGATTAGACAACTAATTTTATTAATCAGAAGAACACTGTTTCTTATTAACAAAGAATGCCAAGATACTTGCTCAGAAATTTTATCAACCATGGTATTCTTAACTTAAAATTGTCAGCAACTTTGATCAAATATTCCTTTACTATGATGGGACATTTTAAAAAACATTGTGAATATTTACATATATATTTTCTAACTATATTTTTATCTACATTTTTAACATTATGAAAACTGTAAACTGTGAGAATGAGTTATGAAATCTTCCTTCTATTAATATCCAGGAAAATTTCATTTTCTGTGGCATATTTTAAAACTAGTCTCACATTTATTAATTGCATTGTTTCATGCAAGTTGCTTTGATTTTTATATACACAGATATCTTATTTTTTATCATGTAATTATTGGAGGATGTTTATTTCTCTACTCTTGCAAGGAAAGTATGGACATATCTACTAACATGTTAGTGCATTTTCATCTAAACTAATGGTGCTCACAATTCCATTCCAAATGGTCAGCATTGCTTGAGATATTTTGTATGGAGGCAGCTCAAACTGCTTTGGCAGTCTGTGTTGTCGAATGCCCATACCCTTTCCTTTCTTTCAATCATCTGAGCATACATGAAATTTAGTAGTCCTTGGTCTTGTACTCCTATTTTTATTGCCTTGGTCATTTCTTTCCTTTTAAAATTTGATTGAATCATTTAGTGTTCAGGAATTTCTATAAGTTAACTTTGTATTTATTTTCACTTTCCCTATTATAATGTAACCAATCTGATGAGAAGGATCCTGTCTTTCAAAACTCCTCCAAATCTATCACAGTGTAGGATACATAGTAGGCACTTCTAATTTTTAACAAAATGATTACATGAACAAGTATTATAGACCCGTGGTATTAAATATCTCTTATAATTAATCTTTCTTTTCTAATGGGCCCACTTCAAAGAGAAATCTTCCATTGTCTCTTATAATCAGTCTTTTCTAATGGGCTCAGTCATATTTAGAACTGTGTTTTCATTTGGAAAGACTCTACTTGGAGATTCTGATACTGCCTAGGATTAAAGTTTGTGAAGAAGACTTAGGAATCAAAAGTGTAGATATATCAAACGAATTTCTAGAGCTCTAACACATGCTTAAGAAACCACCCTGCAAAAACCATCTAATTTCAAATCTATTTTCTGATAAGGCCCATTTTCCAAAAAATCCTCCTGTTTTGCTAGAATATATGATCCTTTGTTTACACGAACTACAGAAAGAGATAGAGTGCACATTTTCTTTTCCAGAATCTTACCTGAAGCTCAAACGCATCATCAGAAATGGTTGGCATCAAGTGACTGATAACAAACTCCCTTAATGTCAAAAGTAATTCCATTTTTCCATCAGGAAGAAGAAGGCCATACCTAAACATATTAAAATATTATTCACTCTGACAATAGAACTAGTTTCAAGACATGAACTATCGCTCTATTAGAAAGGAGAAGCAATCAGTATTTCTCATCACCTAAGAATCTCTATAATACAAAGAATCCATCACTTCTAATAGAATTGGTAAGTACCTAGGAGGCAAATATCTTTTCCTACTTCTAGTGTGAAATTTGGGTTGAAATGAGCAGTTGTAGTTAACTCACATTCCCATTAAGCAGAAAAATTTATCCAATAGTGAATAGATACATCAAATCTTTTTGAAAATGAGATAAAATTTTTAGTATAATAATGACTATTACTGTTCTATTTTAGCTAGATCTGAGATTGTTATTATTAAAAACAGGGAAGTGATCAAATATATTTTTATAATGATCAATAAAAATGTTACTTATATCCAGCTATATAAAAGACCCTAGTTTTAAGTTTGTATTTGCATTTTGAATGCAAGTATTATCTTCGATCATGGCTGATAAAAGAACTATGTGGTAAAATGCATGCTTTCTTTAAGATGTAATTGAAATTATTAACTGTGGTGTAAAACTCTATCATATTTTGGGGGACATTTCTCTTATATCTGTTCTTTCTCTGTAACAAAATGATGTCACATGAACATTTGAGAAAGATTAAAATGGATTAAAAATTTCTTAGATTTTGAATTTATTGCTGTTCAAGGTTAGTAAACAGTACAGATCAATATTAAATGATTCATGTAATGCTTCTAACCTTCTTTGATTTTCATTTAAGATATGTATTAGGAATTAATTGCAACTATGCCTTAACAGTAATTTAGGCAAAATTAAAAATTGACACTTTTAAGCTGATGATTTTCTTAAGGAGCATAATAATACAAATAAAACAGTCCTTGACTATTGTTTGAAATAGTTAAATAAAAAACAAAACTATCTTAATCTCCCAAATATATTACATTTGAAAAAAATACAAATATTTCATAATTTTTCACAAAAAAATTAATGTTTTAAATATTTTACTTTACATGGCTAGACTTCAAGAACTATAAGTTTCCTTGATAACAATTATTTCAGTTGTAATCCTACATTTACCTGTGTCACTATTTGATAATTGCCAGTCCATCTTAAGAGAGCATGTCTCTTTTATTTTCTACTTTCCCAAAATTTATGTGCTGCCTGGCACATGGATTTAGTTTAATACATTTGTTGAATGGGTTTAATACATATGAAGATGGTTTTCCATTATTTTAATTTGAGATGTCTAATATATCTGTATGATACAATTGAGCTGAATATAATATTTTGCATGTATTTTGAAACTTTTGTTCGATTATGGTAATTCTTGCTGAGAGAATTTGTACTTGTTTCATTAGCAGTCCAGGCATTGAGAGCCTAAATTTACCGTGCATATGCATTTCTTTATCTTTGATCCATTTCTTTCTAAGGACTTGAAATACATTTTGTTATCATTGCTGTTGTTGTTTGAGCACATAAGCTTTAGTCTTCAAACTAGAACCCCTGACTCATAACAACAGTATGTAAAATGCACTTTTTAATGGTGCTGCTTACACGACTTTAGCAAGTTTGCATTTTGTTTTCCAAATGGGAAAATACAGGATTAGGATTAATGCTCTGCTGATTTCATACCTAATACATTTTCAATGTGAAAATACAAACACGATCTAACCTGGCATGTAACAATGCCATTACTATGGTAATGATCTCATGAAATATGATCATCAATGCTTTTATATCATCATTCCCTGTCTTATTCAATTGGAATGTATAGTGTATCTCTGAGTATATTCAGTTATTAATAGATCAACTGCAGTTTTTCTGTTGTGAAGCAAATAGTCACAGAGGAGCCACAGAGTTTTAACAATATTGCTAGTATGACACAAGATTAAAATAATCAATACAACGACTAACACTGTATTTTCAGTTTACATGATTTAGTAAAGTTTTCACTTTTGGATTATCTCCTGTCAGGAATTGTGCCAGATTGTATTCTGACAATTTTCACATAGCAAATAAATATTATTAGTTAAAACTGATTTAAAACTTAAATACATTTGTGTGACTAGGATTGTCTGTAGAATGTCATTGTGTCTGTTTCATCTAACTCAGTCTTGTTAACAGTGTGATGCTTATCAGTCAAGTCAACATGATATGGTTTCTGGAAACTGGACTTGTGTGTGTGTGTGTGTGTATGTGTGTGTGTTTTCCAGCTAGGCATTTTTAGAACCAAAAAAGAAGCTTCCATAGTTTATCAGATATTTTATGCCATCAGAAATCTTTGGATAATGGCAGGTGTAAGTAAAATGAAGTCAAATTTATTATTTAAAAGGTCTTAAATAGAGTAGACTTTAAGTGCCATTTATTGAAGCATTGTATCACATGTTTAATAAAACTTCATAACACACATATTATCATATGATGGAAAGAACACTGAGCTAGAAATCAGGACACCTGGATTCTAATCTCTTCTCTACAATTGTTATGAATTGTAGAGAAATTGGACAACACACTTATTCCCTTTGAACCTCAGTAACCTTATAATTAGTAACTTCTCCAGCACAGTTTTTCAATATTCATAGAAGTTACTGATAATACTCTTGAAATAGCCAAGGGTAGCTTGTGTCCTCTCCATTGACCAAGGGTAGTCTGCATCCTCTTCACTGCCCTTCTCCCTTGTACAAAGGATCTCTTTTCCTTTACCCCAGTGGGCACCTTCAGTCATAAATAAGTGAAATAAATTTCCTTGAAGGGATTCTTTGGGATTTAAGAATTCTTAAATTCTTAAATTGAGGCACTCTAATGATATATATATTTATATTTAAGGCTACTCCAAGTTGAAGTGTAAAGAGTGTATTTGTATGCATGTGCATCAATGTGCTCGGATTTTGATTTTCTTTTGTGATCAAGTGGCACTTGATGTGAACTATTGTGGTAGTTAGATTCAGTTGTCAACTTGGCCAGGTGAAGGCACCTAGTTTTATTGCTATGGACATGAGCCAATGGTATGTGAACCTCATCTGTGGCTGATTACATCTGCAGTTGGCTAGGAGGAGTGCCTGCTGCAATGATTGATTTAACTGGCTGGTGCTTAAATGAGAGAGCTCAACATAGCACAACCCAAACAGCTCAGCATACCTCATCTCAGCACTCGCAGCTCAGCCCAGGCCTTTGGAGATGCAGAAAGAATTCTCCACCACGGGGAAAGTTGTTGGAACCCAGAGGCCTGGAGAGAAGGTCAGCAGAGAACATCCTGTGCCTTCCCATGTAAGAACGAACCTCAGTGGAAAGTTATCTGCTTTTCCTCTGAAGAACTAAATAAATAAATCCCCTTTTATTAAAAGCAAATCTGTCTCTGGTGTGTTACATTCCAGCAGCTAGCAAACTAGGACAACTATTAATTAGAAAGATGATATATGTGCTGTATCAGCTAGAATGATTTTTCAAGAAGATAAATCAACAAGTATAATTTGGCATCCAACTTTTTTCCCTCAATTCTTGAAATTCCAGAAGATCTATTGCACCACCAGCCTATCTGCAAGAGGATCTATCTGAAGAGTGACAATTTCATACCCTGTTGAATGAGTGGTCACACTGTTTATTAGAATACCTTACGTTGAAGGATGATTTCAGGAGGTTCACAAAGATTTTGCTGGGATTGAAAGAAACGGTTGTTTCAAAAGCTCAAGACTGCTGCCACAATGTGTTTTCATATATATATCTAGAAGAAATGTGTGTGTGTTTTAAAGTTTGTAATGCCTGACACATATTAGCTGACTTTTTCAATCCTTCCAGGGTTACTTACAGAAAAAGTAAATACTGTGGACATCAAAGACCTTTGAGGAGAAGTCATTATTTCTTTTGAAGCATAGATGTTTACCTTTGACAATATGGTCCCAAATGTCCTTGTGGATTATTTGGCAATGATCCCTCATATAGCAAAGAAATTAAAGTCATTTAAGAACGTATCTTGGAAATCTTAAGTTTATCCCATAAAGAAGAGCACATCTTTTTCTAAAGATAAAAATCAACGTATTTTGTACAGAAATAATTAATATATTCCAAAGAAATAAAGTGTCACCAACATGTATATGCTAAAATATGGCCTTAATAAAGCAAAATACATCAAAAGTATCAAGGCTGAGGAACATTTTAATGTGGAATTGGAATGTTACATAAGTATTTGAAAAAATATTTGAAAGACCGAAGAGACGTAGGATCTGATATTAAGCTCTAAAAAATGATATGAGGATAGTCAGCGTTCTTTTTTTGTTTCGTTTTAACAAAAACACATAGCTCTCAAAACCAACAAATGCAGTGGGCAATCAAAATATAGACAGCTAACAACTATTGGCAGGGGAAATAAAGAAAATTCAAGATACAGAGTCTCTCTTAAAACGCAACATTTATTGTTATTATTATTACCTTATTTCTCTTCCACTGTTGTCCAGACCTCTGAGTAATGTCCAGTGAACACTCCTATAACCAAAGGAGCAAGTCATTTCTTAAAACACTTTATCCCCACCCAGTCGGCCTCTGCCTCCAGTTTGTGGGTGTGGGGAGCCTTAACTCAGTGGTGCTATGTAAGAAAGTCTGCAGGAGAGCAGAAAGGCGTGGGTCCCCACTATGCTTGGGTCAAGCGTTCCTCTCTACGATTCCTCTCTGTGCCTTTGACAAGATATCTCTCTGCTACTTTGATTACTTTCCTATGTATTTGTAAAGTACTTGATTTAGCAGACTCTGTTGTGGTGAAACTTAGGAAGTCTAAAAACTCTCAGCTTCTAAAGGAGGGAAGACAAAACAGTTCGGTCTCAGGAAAGTCTCTTACTCTGTTCCTATTAACACATGAATTAAGAAATAAATTCTCTTTTACCTTTGCTGCCAAACAAAGGGCAACATTGATTATGCTCACAACCTGGAGGCAAGTAGGAAAATGCAAAAGTGCCCCCATTGTCTGCTGAAAGCAAACCCAGCATGGCGAAGGACCAAAGAAGAGCAAGGGAAAGACCCCCAGAAACAGAGAGAAAGGAAACCTACAAGAGGAGGCTTTGCAGAAACTGGAAAAAGCAATGAACACTGAACTTTTTGTTGGCAAATGTTGTAGAAGAAAAATTCAAAACTGAAATTTTAATACAATTATAGGAAATTATTTTTATGTGTGATTCTTCTTAAAAGTTGCTACAATAAATAGTTTCCAGATACAACATGCATGGAATGTATGTCTCTCTTTTAACTTTCAATCACTCTGTGACAGAACCTAGCTGTGTGTGGAATTGTTAAGACTCAATACTTTCTCAGAGATGATTAAATCGATTAGTTTTAAGTGAACAGCAGCCAGCAAGTGTTATGTGATTACCAAACTCAGTCTCCTACGCTGCTTGGGCACAGAGTAAAAATGCATGTCCCAATCATTCTTGCATTTGGTGACGTTAAACATGCAAACATGCCTGAGTTCACATATCAGCAAAATGACATATACGGTTTCAGGCTTGGCCAGTAGAAACACAACAGAAATTCTCCCATCCCCTCTGCTTCTCTCCATCTGTTGGTTAACTGAAGCAGAGGATCATGTGACAGAAGGTGGCCGAGCTCCATTGGAAGGAAAATGGGTTGCTGTAACTTTATTAAACAGAGCATCCTGCACTGGCCAGCCTTAGACTGGAAGTGATGTAGCAGTGTAGAAGCATTGGGAAATCCAGCCTTGAGAAAATGGTGGATTGTAATTTCATCAGCGGTGTGTCTAGTGACAGAATGCAGGGACAAACAATGAGTCAATGTCTTCGAAGTCTCTACTGCAAGTCCAGGAAATTATAATTAGCAACTTCCATAATATTTTCAACTGGCATGATGCACTCTTCAGATGATTTAGATGGAAAAAAAAGATGTAGTCTGTCATAAAGGACGTGGTACTTGAAATCCCTATCCTCCTCATCCACTTAGAAGAACTCTTGTCCCAACCAATTCACATTTTTAGTTAGGATTTTGAAAACTCAGATCAAATGAAGAGAATCTCACAGAGTAATCATATTTCAAGGAGCACAGTACAAGGAGGACTTTCTTATTTCTCTCTCTCTCTATCTCTCTCTCTCTGTCTTTCTGACATACACAGAAACACACCAAACACACACAGTTGTGCATGCCACACACACACACACACACACACACACACACACAATTGCTTGCTTGGAAAATGTTGTTCTTCCAACATATGTATAACATGCTTCATAGAAAACTATACTTCCATAAAACTGGATTGGCTAAACCATTAAAATTTATGTTAATGGCAGCATTTTTATCATCAAAACATTCACTTGACAGAATAAATATGAGCATACATTAAGATATAAAATAATAAAGACTATAGATGATTTCTATCATTTGATTGTTTACAAAGCAGTAATCTTCCAGGCTCTTGAAATTGGATAAGATTTAACAGAATGTCAAAATTCAGTGTGTGTGATACTGGTGATAGCTTTACATTGTAAATTTATCAGAACTTAACGAATTTCTTGCTGTTGAAAAATATATTCAAAATTCAAATGAAGAACTATACAGAAAACAAGATACACTCAACACTGAGAAACAACTGTATGTATGCAATGAATTAGACAGAATTCTCATTGAAATTAAAGATATTCTCAAAAAAATTCACAATGTTTAACTTTCTTCAAACCTCACAGTAAATTTCCATTAAGCTTCAGAACTAGCAAAAAGGAATTTGATACCAGTCAGGAATATAGAAATACTGTTTTTGTCGTGTGTGATATGAGCTATACCACTAGAAGGGTTACATTTTCATTTACTCACCGTCCACATTGATGAGAACATTGCCTGTAATTCTGAGGACACCTTGATGTGCTCCCCAGTCAACCATACTTCGACTGCCAAATACTGGAGGTGTTTTTTCCATACTTCCATCATTGATGGAAAGAGAGAAGGACACAATACAATCACTGATTATTTTTTCTCCAGAGCCAAGTATCATCACTACTCTATTGAGAGTAAAATTCTATAAAGATCTTCATTATTTGTGGGATTAGAAGACATCAGCAAATATACAGTGGAAAGGCCAGATGTTTCTCCAATACACACTGCAATTCTATTTTCGAATTGGAAGAATTAAATTCATCCCATGAAAAGAAAAATATTTGTAAAACCAATAACTACAAAACTAAAGTTCAGTGACAAAGCAGCCAAGGTTCAATTTCCCCAAGCTGTATTCATGAGAGAAACAGCACCCACATTGCAAGTTGAATTCAGAAACATGTGGCAGGTATCCTGCTATTCAAGGAGTTGGTAGAAAATAATCCTCTGTGTTCTGAAAGTCCTTGACAAGGCCCACAGATTCTATACAAACTTTAAAAAATATATTAAGGTTTAGGTGAAACTTCAGAATCTTCAATAATTCTGAGCAATAAACTCCAAGAAAATAGGAGTCTATACCAGTAACAGTTGCTGTACCAAGCACTACGTCATCAAGTGTGGTCATCCTAGAAGCAACATAAATGAGAATCAGGAAAATATCCTTAAATCCTCTGAGCACTCTGTTAGCAATGTTTGTACCCAAATTAATATTAAGAAATTGATTCCATGCTGAGAAAGAACATGAAGTAGACTCACCTGGGCATATTAAGTAAACACCAGTATAAATTTCAGGAGCTATACAATAATTACAACCTGCAATAGAACAAGACTAGGACAAATTAAATAATTTGAAGAACTTGAAGAGGAAGTTGCCAACTGTATGTAGGAATGCCCCATTGCAGGTTATATTGCGTTCTATAATTTTAATTAAATTGAGGAATATTTCAAGAGTCTCACATTTGTGCTACAGCATTGTACAGGGTGACCAAACATTGCTTTGATTATTTTGATGCAGAAAATTTCATATGTATGCAAAAGTGAGAGAAAGATATATTAAATCCCTTTGTTACACTGCAATCAATTATAAAAATATCTATGCACGGTCAATATTATTTTTCCTGTAAGATTTCATACATAATCTGTATAGTACCCAACTTTCTAATCCCTTATAATGCTAAGAATATTTTTAAATAATTAGCAGACATCAGTGCATTTCATGCATGGAGTCTTCCAAATTATTTCAAAGAAAGGACTTTTTTACTATAATCCAAATAAATTCATGATATCTAAAATAACAATAATTTCTTAATATGATCAAATACTTAGTCTGTTTGGTAGCAGTATCCTACAATGTATACCTATCACCTTTGACTTATACATATCCTAAATGACTTTTAATTTAAAGGTTTCCTCTCATTTACACCTTATTTTAATAAATGGGGTCATCTGTTGAACAAAATTGCCCACAATCTGGTTTGTTGATTTAATTCCTGTAAAGGTTTTTCATTCTTTGTTATTTCATTATTGGTTGAAAGTTAGTATCATTACAAATATTGAAGAAATTTAAGGGTGTCTGGCTGATTCTGTCTTTTTGTCAGATTTGAGAAAAGGATTGCTTCTTGTGCTAGTTTGAAAAAGCTGTATATCCCAGAATACCCATGACCTTTAATCTTGATTCAATATTGTAAGGTAAACACCTTAGATCAGATTGTTTTCAGGTAGATTGACCTTCTCAAGTGTGGTTGTGCCATTTTGGTTAAATGGAGATGTGACTATGCCCATTTAAGGTTGGTCTTGATTAGTTTATTGGAGTCTTTTAAAAAGGGAATCATTTTGGAGAAACCTCAGAAGCAACAGAGACACAGATACAGACATTTGGAGATGTTTGGAGTGCCAAGGGAGCTTCTTGGTGTGCTGATAGAGAGAACAGACATCTACTTAGACAAGCACTTTGGAGATACAGAGCCCAGCAGACTTCAACATGTGTCTTCCAGTGAATGTTAAGCAAGCCAGAACTCAGAGTTGTGTCCCAGAGAAGCTAAGTGTCAGCCCACACTTGGGTCTTAGAGAGGAAACTACTGGCATCAGTAGCTGGAAGCAGTGGAACCAGGAACAAGGACCAAAAGATGCCAACCACACGCCTTCCCATGTGACAATATCAGCCTTTCTCAAGTCAAAGCATTTATCTCTGGATGTCTTAGTTTGGACATTTTCACGGCCTTAGAGTTATGAATTTATAACTTAAAAAAAATCCCTTTTAAAAAGCTTCACAGGACAGGCCACAGTGACTCAGAGGCAGAGTTCTCACCTGCCATACCAGAGAACTGGGTTTGATTCCCAGGGCCTGCCAATTCAAAAAAAAAAAGAAAAAGATGCACAATTTCTGTTATATTGCATTTGCATTCTGGAGGCATTGAGCAAACTAAAATAGTTCTGTACCATCATTCAAAAGTTTCAATGTTTGTAATTTTGTTTTTAGTGTTATTATGAACTCATTCCGTAGCATATTCAATGTTTGAAAATGTGTGTGTGGCTTAAAACAGCCAAAATTTATTCTCTCACAGTTCTGGAAACTAAGTGTCACGCATTAGGCTGCAGAGCTGCATTCTCTCTGAATGCTCCAGGGAAGGAACTTTATTTGCCTCAGCCAGCATGTGGTTGTGTTGGCAATCCTTCCTGTCTATGATAGTTAATTTCATGTGTCCACTTGGGTAGGTAAAGGCATCCATTTGTTTGTTTGAGCACGTTCTGATCTGATTGATGCTGTCATGGTAGTTTTTTTTTTTTTTATTGCTTTTATTAACAGAAAGAAAAAAAAAAGAAAAAGAAATTAACACAACATTTAGAAATCATACCGTTCTACATATGCACTCAGAGTCATGGTAGTTTTTATTCTCTGTCTCTCTACATTTCTTTTATCAGAAAAATTGTAGGCTTCCAGTACAATCATGAATAAGATACAGGATTCCCACACCCCACTCCAACAGCAACAACTACATTGGTGTGGGACATTTGTTTCAATTGATGGTAGCACGTTTTTATAACAGCACTATAAGTTAAAATCCTTGGTTTAAATTAGGGTTTACTGTTTGCGTAGAGAAATTCCATGGATTAATTTATTTTTTTCTGGAACTGTACATACAATCTGAATTATCCCCCTTTAATCATAGTCATATATATATATATATTTCAGTGCTATGAATTGTGCTCCCAGTGTTGTGCTCCTGGCACCATCATTCATTCCCAAAATATTTATATCATTCAAAATAGGAACCCTTTTAGATTTTGAGCCTCAATTCCCAGTACCCTACCCCACTCCAACCCCTGATAACCTAAATTCGAGATTCTGATTTTCTTTTTTTTTTTGGTTTTTGTAATTGCATCAAATCACTGAAAGCATACAATATTTGCCCTTTTGTGTCTGGCTTATTTTACTGAACATGATATCTTAAAGATTCATCCATGTTATCATATGTAGTAGGACCTCATGCCTTTTTTTCAGCTGAAAAATATTCCATTGTATGTACATACTACATTTTATTTATCCACTGATCAGCTGTTGGAAACTTGGATTGCTTCTATCTTTTGGCAATTGTGAATAAGGCTGCTATGGACATTGACATACTGGTATCTGTTCAAGCTCCTGCTTTCAGTTCTTTTGGGGGTATACCCAGTAAGGGAATTGTCTGGCCATATAGTATTTCTATAGTCAGCTTTCTGAGGAACAACCAAACTGTCTCCCACAGCGGAAACACCATTAAATTGCCACCAGTGATGAATGAGTGTTCCTATTTTTCCATATCCTCTCCAGCACTATTTTCAAATTTTTATAATAGCGACCATTCTACTGGATGTGAAGTTGAATCTCATAGTGGTTTTGATTTGCATTTTTCTGAAGGCTAATGGTGTTAAGCGTATTTTCATGTGCTTTCTGGCCATGGATGAATCTTTAAGATATCATGTTCAGTAAAATAAGCCAGACACAAAAGGGCAAATATTGTATGATCTCACTGATTTGATGCAATTACAAAAGCAACAATATCAGGATCTCGAATTTAGGTTACCAGGGGTTGGAGTGGGGTAGGATATTGGAAATCGAGGCTCAATTTTTATATCTCATGTGGAGATACGCCTGTTCAAGATGTTTGCCCATTTCATAATTGAATTGTTTGTCTTTTTTTGTTCTTTAGTCAAAGGACTTCTTTATATATTCTGGATACTAATCCTTTATCAGATATGTGATTTCCAAATATTTTCTACCATTGTGTAGGTTGTGGTTTTGCTTTCATGATTAAAGTTTTTTGAGGCTCAAAGTTATGTAATTTTATGAGGTTCCATTTATCAATTATTTTATTTTTTAGCTTGTACTTTGGGTATAAAATTCTAAGAAAACATTGCTTAATATAAGGTCTTGATGATGCTTCTCTATGTTTTCATTTCACTCTTATATTAAGATCTTTGATCCATTTTAGTTAATTTTTATATATGATGTGAGGTAAGGATACTCCTCCCCCTCCTCTTCCTTCTTATTTTTTTTTTTTTTTTTGCAAATAGAGATGCAGTTTTCCCAGAACCATTTGTTGAATAGTCTATTCTTTTCCAATCGAGTGATCTTTGCCACTTTGTCAAAAGTCTGTTGGCCAAAAATGTGAGGGTTGACTTCAGAATTCTCAATTCTATTCCATTGGGATTTATGCCTTTCCTTGTGCCAAAACCATACTGCTTTGATTCCTGCAGCTTTGTAATAAGTTTTAAGACCAGGAAGTGTGAGTCCTACAACATCAATCCTGTATTTCAAGATGGCTTTAGCTACTTAGGCCCATTAACCTTCCATATAACTTTGATGATTGGCTCTTCCATTTCTATAAAGAAATTTTATTTGTAATTCATTGGTTGATAGATATTTGCATTTCTTCTACCCTTTGGCAATTGTGAATAATGCTGCCATGAACATAGTTATGCAAATATCTATTTAAGTCACAGCTTTCATTTCCTTTTAGTATATATCTAGAAGTGGGATTAAGTCATATATTAATTCTATGCTTGATTTTACTAGGAACCACCAAACTATAGTCTTTACTTGCAGAACCACTGTACATCCCACCAAAAATGATGGACTGTTCCTACTTCTCCACATCATTTCCAACACTTATAATTTTTTGCTTTTTATCAGTAGCCATTAAAGTGAGGGTGAAATGTTGTCTTATTGTGGTTTTGATTTGCATTTCCCTAATACCTAATGACTTTGAGCATCTTTTCATGTGCTTTTTGGCCATTTGTATATCTTCTTTAGAGTAACCTCTAGTCAAGTCTTTTGACCATTTTTCAATTAGGTCGTTTATCTTTTATTTGCAATTTTTTCACCTTTAGGAGAAGGATTCTTCTCCTCTATTCCTTCACCAGGAATTGTGTTATGTCCTCTTTGCTTTTATGTAGAATTTTCTCATCAATGTCTATGATTTTCTTAACTTTGCTCCCTTTTCATTATACTTTTCAGTGCTTGTGCCTGTCCTTCCGTACAGCAGTTCAGTATCCCTTGACTTTTTTTTTTTTTTTTTCATAAAGTGTTCTGCCTCTAGTTACTTCCCTGTTAACATTTTTCACCCCAGGGAGTCAGCTGGGGTCAATGTTTCAAAAGGATTGTTTAACTTCTTCATTTAGATGACCCAGCAGAGTCTGGGTTGAATTTGTGCACATCTGGTCAACAGTTTTGCCTCATGGCAGAGACTGCCAAGTCCAAATGCTGTAAGGCAATCCGCAGGCAGAAAATTCAGTAACGATGATGTTGAAGTCTGAGTTGTGAATTCTGCAGAAAAAGCTGTCAGTCTGGAAATTCCAATAAGAACTGATGTTCAAATCTTGAGGTGGAAATTTTTCTGACTGCCAGAACCCTCTTCTTACTGTTAATATCTCTGATTGAATAAGGCCTACACATTTTATGGAGGGTAATAATCCTTTACTTAAGGTCAACTGATTTTTAGTTACTAATCCCATCTATGAAGTGTCTCCACAGTAACCACTAGGCCTGTATTCAATGAAACAACTGACACTATAACCTACACAAATTGACACATAAAATGAAACATCCCACTGATATAGTAACCTTTTATTACTGGTCTTTATGTCTTCATACAGATGTGAGTTAATGACTACTCTCTTATCATTGCAGCATTACAGATGCCCTTTAGTATTTCTTATATGACAGATTTGCTAATGACAAATTCTCTCAGATATTGCTTTTATTGGGAATGCCTTGGTATCTCAAACATTTGCAAATGGTAATCTTCTGTGGGCAGCCTTTTACTTTTAGCACTTTGAATCTGTCATCTGACCTACAGATTTCTGACTAGAATTTAGCTGTTAATCTCACTGAGGATTACTTGTATTGATGATGTCATCTGATACATGGGCTGGGTTCACAATGGGTCCAGAAAAATTTAATGGGGTATATTGTTGACTAAGAAAATAATTTAAGAAAACATTGTGACATAATATAGGAAGATGAACATTGCAGACATTTTTTTCAGACTCCTGAAGAAGGTGTTCCTGACCCTTTTCCCCTTTCCCCTTCCTTGTCCCCCTTCTTCCCCCACTTTACAATAAACCCCTTTCAACTTCATCTCACTGCATGGTTATGAGTGTTGGACTGAACTCCAATTTGTTCTAATACTTGGTGCTGAAACCAGTTATGCCCTCACTCTCTCCATTGTAGCTTGAGCATCCTTCCTTTCACTTCACCATGCCCAACACCCCACACTGGTCCTCTTCTACTATAAACTCTTTCAGGAATGACACACTAGGTTACTAAATACTTGCAAGGAGAGAACCAGATGAAGCAGCCCTTGACTACCATAGCATTGAAGATGCTGCCTCCATCCCCAAAGCCCCTAAAACCACCCCCATTCAGCAGGAAGCAGTTAAGAATGAAAAACGGCACCCCACCTCCTTCCCTTAAATCTATAATAAACAAAAGGCAGGAATGACTGGTCACAGGGGACGAATCTCAGGCCCCCATCCCTCCTCAGCAGTGACTGAAACTCATGGTCCACTGACTCATGACCCTTTCCCTCTTCCCTCCCCCTTGCCACAACTCATAATGCCTCTTGCCACACACTGCCCTGGGCAAGAAACCACATCAAAGAAGGACTCACAGTAGGGTTCCATCAATAAGGAGCATACAGGTCAGGACAGGCACAAAAATAAGGAAATAAAAATACCAGCCAATGCCAATCAGATGAACCACCAAATGCAGAATTCAGGACCAATAAAGGCTGACGAACATCAGACTATAAAAGGAGAAACACATCACAATGCAGGTGGACGTTTACTTCAGGCTCTTGAAGAAGGTGTTCCTTTACCCTTTACCCTTTCCTCCCTTTCCTTTTCCCCCTTTCAACCTCAAAAAAAAGATAAATATTGCTTAATTAACTAGTATTTATTTAAACTTTAAATTGATGTATGACATGTTTTTGACTAAGTTGGTATTGGCTATTTGTTAAAATTTGGCTTTGGAATAACATAATTTTAAGAAAAACAATTCAAAATTGCATTGTGGAATGGCTCATCGCATACATAGCTCTGGCTGTCAAAAATTTTTTCCTTTACTTCATTTGTTGATATTTCAGAGGTAGTTCAGTGACAATTAGTAGAGAGAGGTCAACATATTTTTCTGTATGTTATCAACCAGACATACAACATTTTTATCATTGTATTGACTCATTATTACAATAGTGCACAGTATAACATGAACTGAGCTTTAAAAAGGTTGTGCTTTTGATTAAATTGTACATATTTATTCATTTTTGGCTTTATTTAATGATATCTATACTAGAAAACAGCTAGAAAATAAGTGTGTGCTTTATTTTTTAATTTGATCATTTGAATTATTATATTAAAATTCACCAGACTTCACCAATATTTGCTCTGACATAAAAATGTCATTTCTGACACTTCTAAGCAGTTGAGAGTACATCTTAAAAAATTTCAAGGAGAAAGAGAAACAGAATATTTTTAGTAATTAAAAATCATGAGTGTTAAAGGACATTGGATTTCAGTTCATAATAGAACTAAGATTATGTCAATAGTTGTACAACTCTATAATTTCTCTAAAAACCACCAAAGTATGCACTTCAAGTGGATGAATTTTATTAAATGTGAATTATACCACTATGAAAATGTTTTAAAAATCATGGGCAATTTATATCTTAGAATCCTTAAAGTTAGTGTGATATTGAGCATTCTTGAAAATTAAGAATAAAAATGCAACTTTCATTAACCCAACAGAAATTGTTTTATTTCTCTATACATATGATCTCTATTGACTTAGAATAGTGTTTCTAAAAAGCAGCTGGCAAATAGAAAGTATTCAAAAGTATTTGTTTAATTTGATGGACTAATTGACACTCAAAATGTATTAATCAATTCATGAAATATTTGATGAAACGGTTGATTGGGTTTAAAATGTAAATTGATGAAATTTTGGAATATAAAAAATAAATAGCAATAAGTAGGCTCTGATAAAGTCCTAAGAGACTGTTGGGATGTCAGGAAAGGATGCTGAGCTAATCTAACTGACAGAAACTCTGATTTATTAAGTGCAGCTGACTTTCTCACACATTCAAGCATAGAAACTATGTATGCTTGAATCCTTATCCTAAGATAAGGAAAGATAGTTCAACCATAATTGGCACTTCTACTTATTTTTCAGACATATTATACCAGTTTTACATGCATAACAAACTATACATTGGAAATATAATATCAGTTCTTTTTCAGAAAATTTTCCTTAAAGGCTGCATTTAACTCTGAGTTGATTATTAGTAGTAGTAGCACAAATTAATTATTATTAATAGCTCTGAGCTATTATTAGCAGTAGTAGTACACATTTAACACATATAAACTGTTTGTTCTACCTAACCATAACGATATTATGTCTGTGAAAGAGAGTACCTCTACACTTTTTAAAGGTAAACACTGATTTTTAATCTAAATGAGTTTAAAATATATGTTAACATCTTACAGATTGGTATTCATTAATCATAGAAATATTTTCTCCTATTTCTAATTGTAATAAAATAAAATTGACTATTTTATGTAAAGATTTAGGAATATAGAATTCAATTTGAAATTATGAAACAAACTATTTATAATTTGTACTATTCACATATTACTAACTATAAGAATTTTAGTGCTTAATTTTGTTTTCATCATTTGTACTTTGCAACTATGTCATTCCCATAGTTGGAAGTCAAGAGAATCTGAGAAATACCTAAAAAATGCCAGAGTGAAAAAATCTTTATATATTTTTTAAGTTTAATTCTATTCCCTTGTCTTCCATATCTAATCTACATATCCCTCCGTTTCCCTAGTCAAGAAACTTCCCTTGGGATATCAATTCATATCTATAATATTTATTCACAACAGTACTACTTTGTGTACTGTTTTTCTCCCATATACTAAGAAAAGTATTAACTGTTCTTTAAATCTACACTAGGAATCTATGTTGAGAAGATCTCTGATGTGTGGGACAGAGGCCACACCCAGAAGTTTTTAATCAATGTTGATACAGAAGCCTGAGGCACAACTTTGAATGAACTAGTTACACAAGCAAGTAGTATGCATGCCCTAAACCTTGAGTTTAAGTAATGAGGCAAAAATGGAAGCAATCAGAAGTGTGAAATTCAGAAGAAGTTATTATTCTCCCATTATAATCTGGATACATGGGGCTAATTTCATAATAAAAGATACAGGTCCAGAGTGACCAATAACCCAAATAAAAACCCTATAAAATGAAATTACCTGTTCTAGTTTGCTAGCTACCAGAAACAGAATGGCTCCTAAAAAGAAGAATTTAATAAGTTGCTAGTTTACAGTTCTAAGGCCGAGAAAATGGCCCAATTAAAACAAGTCTATAGAAATGTCCAATCAAAGGCATCCAGGGAAAGATACCTTGGTTCAAGAGGCCGATGAAGTCCAGGATTTCTTTCTCAAGTGAGAAGGCACATGGTGAACACAGAATTTCTCTCTCATCTGGAAAAGCACATGGTAACCATGGTCAGAGTTCCTCTTTCATCTGGAAGGGGACATGGTGAACACGGCATCATCTACTAACTTCTTCTCCTAACTTCCTGTTTCATGAAGCTCCCCGGGAGGCATTTCCCTTCTTCATCTCCAAAGGTCGCTGGCTGGTGGAGTCTCTACTTCATGGTGCTGCAGGGTTCTCTGCTCTTTTAAATCTCCTTCATTCCCCAAAGTGTTTCTTCTTTTGTAGGACTCCAGAAATTTATCAAGAACCCCCCAAATGGGTGGAGACATGTCATCACCTAATCCTCCTAAACAACCACTCTAGATTGAGTCACATCTCCAGGGAGATGATCTGATTACAATTTCAAACATACAGTATTCAATAGGGATTATTCTGCCTTTATGAAATGGGATTTAGATTAAAACATGGCTTTTCTAGGGGACATATGTCCTTTCAAACTAGCACAGTGCCATTGTGAAACAATTGAGGTAGTAACTGTTTAGATTTGAAGAATATAGCCTAAGAGCCAGAAAATACCTTGTCACTGACAAAATATTGTTTTTTTCTTTACTTAATATATTTCTTTGGGGACAGAGACTAGAGTCTAAAAAAGCACTATGCTTCACCAACCCTAATCTTCATTAAGTGCTTCCACAAGCCAAAAGTCCCTTGCCTCAGGACCTTCACTAATGTTGCTAAGTCTAGAATACTCTTTCTCCTATTCATACCGACCTCATTCTCATTCTCCATGGCTCAGCTTTAATGCCATTCATGTACAGTCATAAATGTCTTCATTAAAGGACTAAGCATGTTCTCTCATTTTTCTAATCTATTGTGCAGTAGAGGGGATGGTGATAAAACTTACTTTGCTCTTCCCCACTCTGTTCCTATTCTGGAAAAGTGAAGCACACTTATTGCAAATGGAGAGCACGTTCAGAGACCACAAGCAAAATACAGGCAGTCTTCAAACATGTCCTTGATGTTGCAGCATCATTTTTTCTGTTTAACAAAAGTTTCTTTGGAAAAGTTCCATGTCAAACACAAGTGTGATTTTTCCTCTTTCTTTAAATTAGGAAATATGTTTATCAAAAGAATAAAAAGATAGGAGGCATCCAATAAGGATAAATTTTACCTGTCAAAATTCTTTTAGATTTCTGTCCAGTTAAATGGCTGTTGAAGTTCTTATAAATAAAACTGTAACTTACGAGAGTACCTCACAATGCATAGAGTATAGAAAGCCGCACAATAAGTAACATTAATGAGTCCAATGTATTACACTAAAAGAATGACTCTACAAGAAATCATTGAAATTGATTAATTATAAATGTCCTCATTACCCTAAGGAACAGTGTTTCTTCGTGGCCCTGGGCCCTGCACTCTGTGTCTCATTGCTCGCTCTCTTTTTCTTCCAGCAGCTGAGATATGACTGTCCCCTACAGCATTCTGAAATCGAGCTCTGTGAGCTGCTTCTACATGCATGCTAAATTCTGGGATAGAAAACCTTGGATGAACGTCCTGGTTTAGTTCTTCATGCTGACATCATTGGCACATTAGGCTGCATATTAACTCTATTCCCTCCAGATCCAAAGCCAGGGCTCCCCACTGGGACTTGAGATTGACTCCACGCCTAAGTGGACAGGGGCTGGGGGAAGGGCCAGTAAGTGTCCTATGAGATCCTACCTTTTTAAGTTGCCTTCTTCTTGATTTGACCTTTGCCTTCTTGCTGCAATCCTTTACTGTTTCCTGGCATTTTATAAAACTCATTTCTGCTGGTTGCTTGTTCTGTAGGGTTACAGAACCCTGGAGTGTCTGACTCCATCATCTTGACCAGGGCAGTCTACTCAATTTATAAAATTTCAATAAAATCTATATGCTGATTAGATAAGTTTACTTCTTTGATGCACATCATGGTCAGTCCCTTTAACTCTTCTCTCAGTAGCACACTTGTCAGCTCTCTGCTTGTTCTCAACACAGAGCCAATTCTCTGACCTCTCCACTTATGAATCAAATAAAAAATGTAATTGTATTATTAGTTCAAAATAATCTCAAGGGGTTGTTTGAATTTTTCTTATGTACAACTTTGAAGGCCAGAGTAGAGTTTATCTTAATTACTTTTCAGACTTTGCTGGGAAGAAAATTTTAAAATGATCTCAGGAGATTATTTTTTAATGTTTATGTTTATTCTCATTTACTAAAGATTGTGAGGAAAATGAATGACATGGTTAAATATGTATGTCTTGAATACACACATCTTTTATATTTGTACAAACAGCTTTTAATTCTTGTCTTATAATATTTTAAATTTTTTTTCTGTAGTAGAGAAGTTGTGGGTTTACAGAACAATTAGGCATAAAATACTAGATACACTACCCCACCACCAATACCTGCACTGATGTGGAAAATGTGTTACAGTCAATGATAACATTTGTTTTGTAATTCTACTATTTTTTTAAGTGTTGCACTTGTTGCAATTGGCAAATGACTATTAAATTAGTGCTATAACGATTGTCCATAATTTACAGACAAGTGATTTTCCCCATATTCCCAACCTATTATTTTTTTCATGCATGTCTTTATTTCATTAGTTATCTACACATGCACTGGATAAAGGAAAATGTCTATCTCAAGGTTTTAACAATCACAAGTTCAATGATAAAAGCTATATAGTTACTCAATCATTATTGAAGATCAAGGCTACTGGATTATAGTTCAACAGTTTGAGATATTTCCTTCTGGCTACTCCAATACACCAGAAAATAAAAAGAAACATCCATATAATGATTTAGGAGTAATAATCATTTGCTAAGTCCTAATTTCTCAGCTACACCTCCTCCCTCTCATTTGATCATTCTCTCAATCTTCAGGAATATCTTCAAAATGACCATTTTTTGGTGATGAAAAGTGTTGTCAACCTTACGGTAGAGGAATGAATCTGGTTGAAATTCTTGGAGAGACTGACTTCAGAGTGTATCTGGTATACGAACACTCTGGAAGACTTAGGTTTAAGAGAAAATAAACTTACTAAGTAAAACTTTAATAGTGTCTTAGACAGGGGCAGATATGCTTTAGGGTTTTCAGGAATACTATTGATTGGGGGTTGGTATACTGTGGCAGTTTGAATTATTTGGCTGAAGCTTGCATAAGAATAACCTCCAGAGTAACCTCACAGTGAAATCTTTTGGACACTGAAACTTTATTTTCCTTACTTTCCTCCTTTTGTTCAAGAAGGCATTCTCAATCCTACAATACCAGGGCCAGGCACATCCCTGGGAGTCATGTTCCACATTGTCAGAGAAACTTATACCCTCTTAGGAGATTCTGATGTCCCATCTCCTAGAACCATTGAAAACTACTGTGCTAAAACTTCTGGACACATACGAAGGTCTCAGTAACAGAGGACTGGAGTACTTGGATAACTTACAAAAGTTATGAGACCCATAGCACCTTCATTAAATTTTACTTTTAGGATGAGGCTTATTCTGTAATATAGTTAAAATTGTAAACCCTCCCCAGCTCACCACTGACATTTCCCTGTTCCTTCCTTATTTTTATAATTAGTATGTACTTTTCTAAGAAACATAATTAAACACGTAAAATATACCTAGTCTTATTTTATATTTCTGTAACAAAGCTGCCAAAAATATAGTGGTTCAATACCGCAACAAACACATTTTATCTCATTATTGTCTTGTAGTTTTATCTGTAACAGAGGGATTCTTTTGTTTGATTTGGTGTTGGCTGGGTCTGCCATCATTTGGAGGCTTAACTAGGCTAGAAAATTTACTCTGACTCTTTTATATGACTGGCAGTTGTTGACTATCAACTGGGAGCTCAAGCTGAGCTTTCAACTCCAGTGTCCTACTAGTCTTCCACTTGGACCTCTCTTCAGATAAGTCTTTCCGGGTTCTGAGAAGGTTTTTTACTAGCAGCAAAGACAAAGATGCACATCGGAAGCTATACAACACCCTTTCCCATGCATTCTTTAAGTCCTAACAAGTCATAGGACCTACCCATATTCAAATGACAGAAAAAAGACCTCCTTTCTACGAAAGTAATAATGGAGAATTTGCAAGAATATTTAATCCATAGCACCCATTTATTGTATTTCAATTTTACTGTAATGCAAACTCTAAGAATAAAAAAATTGCATCTCCTTTACTCACTATTGTCCTAGAATAGTAGCGGTGTATGAGACTCAATAAATATTTGTTCAATTGAATATCTAAATATTTAAGACTTAGCTAATACATTGAAATTTTTTAAGTTCAAGAAGTTATCACATTGATTCATGTTCATGTATACATAAATAATGTTATAATTTGTGTAATGCAACATAAAGACAATAAAAACTGCATAAGCTGAGTTTGAGATATTTCAGCCAGCCCCAAGCTAAACTTCAAATTTGTCTTTGAATTATCAAAGTAAGTGTGCTAAGCAATTTAAGTAAGTAAACAAAACTGTAAGGACATTGGTTAATCTATCAAAGAAATGAAATAGTCCATTACACAGTAAAAAAGTTTTGCTTCTTTAATGTTCTAAATATATAAATGCAAAATAAAATTAAGTGTAATTTGGCTCAAAATGATACATATAAATTTAGAAAAGAGCATTAAAAACTTGTTTTTGTTGAAATTCAAAATAAATGTAAAGTGATTATTAATTTCTGATATTCATAAACTGTTTTGTATTTTTTCCTGCAACTTGCACGTCAGCAGTACAGGTAGTTCTTTGGTTTCTGCATTTATGAAAGGCATATTCCATAATTGTGTGATGCCTAACTTTTAATGTATGTATTGGTAAATAGCCCAGGGTTTAAATAAATCCTTGCTGTTCATCATCTTAAGAAATAGGATCATTGATTTATAAATGTATTCATAAAGCAAAATGGCAAAAGTCATGGGTGAATAATTTAAAAAGGTATTTGTTTTCCCTTTATTGAATAGCGGATGCCATACATAACACAATTCTCATCAGTACATTTTTCAATTTTCGTGAGAATATAAACCAAAAAAAGATATTGAAATATAATTGATCATTACATGTCATTACTACTGTTTATACTAAAGTATTCTCTGTCAATATAGGCAAGCTTTCTCCAAGAATCATATAGATTATTTATAATTCCTTTCTAACAGAAGAAGTGACAATTTCATTTATTTAATGTTTCATGCCCACAAATATGTAAACATTAGTCCACAAACTTCCAAAGCATAGTTTCTAAAAGTGCAATAGGTATACTTTGTGGGAAAAATTATTTGCTTTATTGTTTTTTGTATAGCGTAATGGAATTTATTTTATAGATATGTATGTTTATACTTGTGTTTTCATATACACTACCCTAGTGAGAGATCTATCACCGTAGATACATACCTATATAAGGAAAATAATTTCCTTTATACATAATAAGAACTTCCTCAGTAAAAGCAATCTCTGATATATGTGTAACTTAATTTATGAAATCAATCAACATTTGACAGAGATATATTAGATAGTACGTAAAGAATGGAATTAGAACTCAGAAAATTTTTTACTTTCTCTTCTATAAAATAGGAATGCCATCTCCTTCCATCTCATTTTGAGGTTAAACTGAGTCCAATTATCAATGTATGATGAAGCATTTTTTAATGTTTTTAAGCAATCTTCTATTCCAGATGAGAAAGTTTAGTATCATTATCAGCAAACAACTCCAAATTAAGAGAGAGCTCTAAATATTCCTAGATTAGAAATGTCCATGGAAAGATTCTGATTGAAATACAGAGCTCCTCACCAAAGTGTATTCTCATAACTAGCAATTCCCAAACACAGATACCAGAGCAATAATAAATATGCAGCATAGGGAACCAAACATTAAATTAAAACTAATTTTTGTTTAAATTATAATTCTTTCATAGATTGTGGGCTCATAATAGTATACTTTAAGAATTATGTACTTTCACTCTTCATTTTCATACTTTTGTTTTCACCCATATTGATATTTGTTCTAGTTCAATAGCTGCCAAAATGCAATATACCAGAAATGGAATGGCTTTTAAAAAGGGAAATTTAATAAGTTGCTAGGTTACAGTTCTAAGGCCAAGAAAATGTCCTAATTAAGTCTATAGAAATGTTCAATCTAAGGCATCCAGGGAAAGATACCTTGGTTCAAGAAGGCCGATGAAGTTCAGGGTTTCTCTCTCAAGTGAGAAAGCACCTGGCGGACACAGTCAGGGCTTCTCTCTCAGCTGGAAGGGCACTTCGTGAACACGATGTTATCTGTTAGCTTTCTCTCCTGGCTTCCGTTTTCAAGAAGCTCCCTGGGAGGCATTTTCCTTCTTCATCTCCAAAGGCCTCTGGCTTCTGGGCTCTCTGCTTCTCATGGCTATGTCATTCTTCTCTGCTCTCTCTGAATCTCCTATTCTCCAAAATGTTTCCTCCTTTATAGGACTCCAATAAACCAATCAAGACCCACCCAAATGAGTGGAGACATGTCATCATCTAATCCAGTTTAACAATCACTCTTGACCAAATCACATCATCCAGGGAGATAATCTGATTACAGTTTCAAACATACAGTACTGAATAGAGATTATTCTACCTTTATGAAATGGGATTTTGATAAAACATGACTTTTCTAGGGGGCATACTTCCTTTCAAACCAGCACCATATTTTTGTTTATTTCCTTCTAGGAACAAATTATTTTCTGATGCCATGAAAATACTCTGTTCTTATTTTCTAGTATTTGTCATGTATTTAAACTTAGTTTTCATTTGGTGAGTTCCATTTGAAAGAGGGCAGAAGTCAAAATTTGTTTGCATAGTCCCTAGGATGTTAGCGACATGCTGATATCTAAACCTTAGCCTCTGCTAGAATTCCTCTTCCAGGGACAACTAAAAAGGGAACTTTAATGATTCTTATATAAGTCAGGTAAAAATGTGGACCCTCTTGAGTTAAACCTTCAAGTGCAATGTTCTAGAATTATTGCAATTCCATTTAAATTCAGGAATCACTGCCAAGTGAGAATAGTTCTTTCACATATTGGAATCATTGTGGTCAAATGATGTTGAATCTGAATAATCTTAAAAATATACAGCTTATGCTTTATTTTACCATAATTGTGTAAATGTTTATATCAAGGTTCATTTGATAGGCAATTTTGTCCAAATGTTATGCCAAAATACCACCTGCATTAGGTTATAAATAACCTAATAATGTTGGTTAATGATATTTGCAATATATAAAAAGATAACAGATTGATTCAGAAATCTCCTGATGTTCAAAGTACTAAATTTCATATCCTTCATCTACCAATCACACTGTTGAAATACTTGAGTCTGACTAAACTAAAAATAAAAATTATGTTATTTATGAGTTCATGAAACTTTATAAACATTCTCTACTTTTTACTGCTATGGAAATTGCTTGGAGTATATTTGTTTTTAATGCCCAGTTATCTTCATGAACATTCTTTACTCTCTAAACTGTTTCTGCCTGTTAACAAATTCATATTCTAGAGTAGAATCACTAGCCCAATATACCTAAAAGTAAGTTCACATAAAGGAATTAACTAAAATAACAACAGACTGAGGAGAATTTTGCTGCATGTAAAACTATATTTTTAAACAGATCAAAACAATTCTAGCACACAGCAAAACAAAATATATTGAGAACAGTAAAGATATGAGCTCAAGCAACCAAAACCATGTAAAATATAATGAAATAAGCAATTTCAGAATGAGGAGAGATGTGATTTACTGATATACTTTTATGAGATTTGGTTAAAAGCTGAGTATCTATTTCTGTTCAGTGTTGAAATAAAAATTATTGAGTGCACCAGAGAAATTTCCTAAATTGCTTTTGTGATGTGGATAATATATCAAAACTAGTTCATTGCTGAAGGCCAGAGATGAAAGTGGCTAGATTAGGCAAGTAGCAATGGGGCAAAAGAGATGTTGATTTATTTTAGAACTTTTAAATTCATTCAATCACTATACTTGTTAATATAATCAAATATTCTTTAACAAGGGAATGTCTTCTGCATGTGTTAGTTATAGAATATTAAGTTGTTCTTAGGAAGTGAAACGTGACTATATATTTTCAGGTATAATGTTTTTTCCTAAAAAGAATAATCAAAAATACATTTTTTAAAAATTTTTCATCTGCTGGAAGGAAATTATTTGAGATTATAATTAGTCAATTCTCGACACGCACTAAAAGATGAGAAAGCCAAAAAAATTTTTGACCATATATATCTAAATACAAACATACTTAAGGTAGGAACTGTTATTTTCTGTCAATGGATATGTATTTATTATCAAATGAGAAAGCCTTTCCAGTCTCACTTAAAGAAGCTGGTGAAATCTCCATGTGAGATACATTGAGGCCGAAAATCACCATTGCTGGTCCTGTTGATCTTGTATTTGAAAATGAAATGAGAGAAGAAAACAAAGACTCTGAAAGCTTAAAACATAAATTAATATATTGTTTCTTCTCCTCTAAGCAGGTCTTTTTTCATGGATTTAGTTCTTGAAAGGTCATTTGCCTTCAAAGACAGATGTGATGGTTAATTCGTGTGTCATCTTGGTTAAGTTGTGACGTCCAGTCTTGTAGTCAGACATTGGCTGGGAGGTGGTTGCGGGACTACGTTGTAGATGGACTGAACATCAGAAGTCAGGGGCCATTAGGGAGATAACCTTCCATAAGGTGGGTGGGCCTCATCTGATCTAATGAAGGCCTTAAAAAGAAGGAAATGAAGGTTCCTGAAAGAAGACATGCTGCCTGGACTACCCAGCCACACTGAGTTTCCACTCTGCTGACTTCTCTACAGATTTTGAGCTAAAGACGCACTTTCATTTTAGAATTTCCTGCCGGCCAGACTTCTTATGAATTCCAGACCTGCTAGTCCCCACAACGCATGAGGTGATTGCTCTGTCTCCTTATATGTGTATTTGTGTGTATGTGTATGTGTGTATATGTGCATATGTGAATGTGTGTATATGTATATATGTGTTTATGTGTATATGTGTATATGTATATATGCATATATGCGTATATGTGTATATGTGTGAATATATGTGTACACACACACACATATACATACATCCTTTTGATTCTGTTTCCCTGGAGAACCCTGACTTATGCAAGCAAAAGAAGAGGGGAGTCTTTGTGCCTCTAAAATCCACAAGAACCATATTTACCAGTATACCATATTCAACTTCATAGTTTCCAAATCACATTTTTGTGAAGTGTCATTCACACACCCAAAAGTATGTATTTTCTTCATCTCTTTCATACCCCTTTGTGTGCACTTATATATCTATTCACTTAACTGATAAAATAGCATGAGGAGAAGGGAAAACATATTTCTTCTCCCAAAAATTGTTTTCCATCTTCATTAAAAATGGGTTCTTACCTATCCAAGTGTGAATACGGGATGAAACAGAGGCAAAGTAAGAGACGTGGAACTGTGAAGATGCAGAAGGGTGATCATAGATTCTTCAGAGCTTCTTATTGAGCACTGGCCACCTGGTGGGTCATTTGTAATTAAGGACTGCACTGGTTTGAAAGGATGTATTTCCCCTAGGAAAGCCATGTTTTAATCAAAATTCCATTTCATAAAGCTAGAATAATCTCTATTCAATACTGTGGGTTTGAAACTGCAATCAACTCATCTCCCTGGAGATGTGGTTTAATCAAGAGTGGTTGTTAAGCTGGATTAGGTGTCCACATGTCTCTACCCATTTGGGTGGGTCTTGATAAGTTTCTGGAGTCCTATAAAAGAGAAAACATTTTGGAGAATGAGAGATGCAGAGAGAGCAGAGCAAAACGACATAGCCACGAGAAGCAGAGTCCACCAGCCAGTGACCTTTGGAGATGAAGAAGGAAAACTCCTCCTGGGAGCTTCATGAAACCAGAAACCAGGAGAGAAAGCTAGCAGATGACGCCATGCTTGCCATATGCCCTTCCAGATGAGAGAGGAACCCTGACCGTGTTCACCATGTGCCTTTCCAGATTACATAGAAACTCTGACCATGTTCGCCATGTGCCTTTTCACTTGAGAGAGAGACCCTGAACTTCATTAACCTTCTTGAAGCAAGGTATCTTTCCCTGGATGCCTTAGATTGGACATTTCTATAGACTTAGTTTAATTGGGACATTTTCTTGGCCTTGGAATTGTAAACTAGCAATTGATTAAATTTCTGTTTTTGAAAGCCATTCCATTTCTGGCATATTGCATTCTGGCAGATAGCAAACTAGAACAAGGACTGAGCAACCTCATACTTTATCATCATTTTCTTAGAAGGAACCAGAACCATACAGTAGCTTAATGCCAGCCAGTTCATTGTCCAATGAATGTAGGTTGCAACTATTTACATAGCTACATTCAAATTTCCATTGTGTCCAATCCACTGAAGAAAAGAAAGAAAGAAAGAGAGAGAGAGAGAAAGAAATAGAAAGGAAGGGAGGAAGGAAGGAAGGGTATTCTGAAGGTAGGGTCATGTGTGTAATGAAATTTCCCTCCCTCTGAAGTAATTGCAGATTCATTATACATTTACTTTTCCTGGAATAGTCTAAATAAGGTGGTTTTGCGGAGATCCTGACAAAATTTAATTTTTCTTGGTACTTTCATGTTTGTTATTCTTATTGGTACATTCTCCCCTGGATTAAAAACAGCAATTTTTTTTTCTTTTTCACTGAAGCATCCTATACTCTCCATTTGTTTGGACTTAGACCGAGTGATACGGGGTCGTGCTGCAATATCAGTGAGTTTCAGATCATGGAACAGTGCACAAGGATGGGAAGCGTTTTGTCCAGATTTATCATTCTGCAGTCACAGAGAAAGTATCTTCTGAAATAACGGAAAATATTCTCTACCATGGGGCTGCATCAAATTCATGAATAAGGAAATCAAGTGTAAGTTTCTTTACTTATATTAGACTTTCTATTTTATGACCAAGAAGCATAAGAGTGAAATTTTTAATACCTTCCCTGGGTACTCAAAGTCATAGACTTCTTCGTGTAAAAAATTAAAATAAAAAGAAAGTAAGAATAGGAAAGTTGATTTAAACAATTAACATGAGGACACTACCCTCATAATAGGTGGCTCTTATTTGTTTCCTTATTTTAAAGTTTGTGTTGTAACCATTTTCATTTCTATTTAAAACTTTATATTTATTTGGATTTTTCCTTCTAAAAGAAAATTACCTTTCTTATTTGAAGTCAATATTCTAAGATAGAAATCCTTTATTTTTAAATGCCTTAATGTCTTAATATAAGCAATTGAATATTTATATTTTGTTTTTAATTCCTCTATTTGAAAATATTTCTCCATCTTATCTATATACTACTCATATATAGGAAGTTAACTTCGGGCAGTTAGAAAATCCTGCATTCAATTTGTATTTTAAAAGATGGATTTTTTTTTCTATAGAATATAACAACTTAGCCTGAGAAAGGGCAAGATAATTCTTACTCCTTCAAGCCAGCAAATTTAAAAGGTATCTCCATATCTTAGACTTGATTTGTGACAACACATGCCCAAAGGCAATGGGTGGCAACTAAATGACTCCCTTACTCAGTGGTATGTGTCAGACAGGCAAATGGAGAAGAGATGGTTCAGGCTTTAGCCCAGAGAGGACTGGTTTTGAATTCTGGTTCTATCACTCACTGTACATGAGACTGCATGTACATCCCTTAAACTCTCTGCACATAAGGTTATTTTCGCAGTTGTAAAAAAGAGGGAAATAGTATGTGGTATAGTTTTTAGAATTAAATTTTTGCTTTTAAGGGAAGTATCTGGCTTGGATTTTAGCGCCAAAATGTTAGTTCATTTCTTTCTTGAGTGAAAAGGCTATTATAAATCATTTATCTATGAATCCCCTGAAATAACACCTTTCTCTCAGTCCTTTGATTTATGAGTCACTTGAATTATACATAAATGGTCAATTATAATTTTATTCCCTTGAATTGCTTAATAATTTTTTGAAAAGCTATACCAGTTAAAGAATAAAATTGTCTTCAATGATTTTCTTTTTAGCTGTATTTTAGTTATTTTATAAATTAATAAAAGATAAGACATGATAAAGACCGAGAGACATTTAAAGATTAGTTTAAATTTCCATTACTACTGAAAATAATTGCATAAATATATAAACTATAACGTAAGTGTAGTCTAACAAAGTCCTTATTTTTGCTATGATAATGTTGTTTTTGAAATATCCAATCATAGTTCCTAAAACATAAAAACACACTATTTATCCTGCCATTCACAAATACCGATCATTTGGGTCAATCTAAATTTATTACCTTATTACTCAATGTTCCAATCTTAATACCTGTTTTCTAGTCAGATGTGACTACAACTAATTGACCCATCTCATGAGTTGTGCTTACCTCTGTCTGTACCCCCTTGGAACTCTGTTCACATGCTTTTTCTGATACATGCCACCAAAATTGGCAGTTTTAAGATATGGCCCAAATTTATTTGACATTCTTCTTATTGACAAGAGAGGTTTATATTCACATCTGCAGTATACAGTCAGTCTTGCATCTGCTGGAACCAGTAGATTTCAGCAAAAATGGGTCTAGTGATTTTCAAGATTGGTTATAAAAGGCATTGAGCTTCCACTTGTTTCTCTTGAAATCTTCACTTGTGGCAAAACTTTTATTGATATACTCCTTTTGAAAAGCCACACACTTGGAAGTGAGAAGTACAAGACATATGGAGAGGCAATGTATAGGGTTCTGGTAGACAATCCTAGGGAAATACAACTTTCAAGGTATCTTATGCTAGGCAACAGATACATGATTGAAGAGGCCTCCAAATGATGACAGCACCTAGCCAAGGGAATCATCCAAAGCCCTTTGTGTCTTTGCAACCAAGACTGTAGATACCACGGAGTAGAAGCAAGCTATTTCTGCTGGACTTGAATAAGAAATGGAGGACAGTTCTTCCTAAATATTGTTATGCTCCTTCATGGTCCTAAGCAAAAAGAAATGCAAGACTATTAGCATAACTAACGGTCCAGGAAGCTATAGAAAGATAGAGACCTCCGGAGGGAGAGATGGTAACAAATGTACTTTCTTTCACCTACCTGGACACATTTGTTTACATTCCAGTTTAATGAAACTTCATCTCTCCCACCTCCACTGCAGGGAGATTTGCTTACTAAGCAATATCTCCCTTCCTCAAGGGGATACGAGCAGGTGCACAGAAGTCCATATATAAGCTCTGAATCTCATGATGTCAAGATTTTTCTCGTGTGTCCCAAACCCATTTCTTGTGTCGATAACATCAGGCTCTCACTATATTGCCCTATGTAGATTAGGACCCTCGCTGCTGTATTATGCCATGAGTAATCAATTGTTTCTTTAATCCATGAAGTCTCATGCTTCCTACCATAATATATACACATGCATATACATATATATATACACACACATACATTATATGTGTGTGTGTTTAACATACACAAATGTGTGTGTATGTATAACCAACAGGCTTGTTTGTTTGTCAGTGGAGTAACATCTCTCAGCATTCAGTTTCTGACTTAGCATATGTTTAACAGAAGATGGCAGAAGTCCTATGCTGTGAGGCTTCTAGTGCTGGTGTATGAAAGACCAAGTACTGACTTCCTTGATTGCCTGGAAAGCTTGCCCTGCAGAAACTCCCTCTCAGGATCTACTTCTCAGAAATCAGTCAGCATGCGTGAGAAGCCCAAGTCAAATAGTGGGGTTATGTTTAGGTTCTCTGAATGACAGTTCCAACTGAGCCTGGCTGTTGAGGCATCTCAGTTTAGGCAGCCAAAATATGAGTACAGAAGCCCATAGATGATCTAGTTCCAGCCCTTTTACTGTTCCTTGGTGGAGCCTCATATATAATATGGCATGGATTGTAGAAAAGGCATACCCATTGTACTCTCTAAATTTCTGTTTAACAGGATCATGAGCAAGATAGAATGGTTGTTTTCAATCCAGCAATTAAGATGGCTTTTTATGCAATAGATAACCAGAAAAAAAATTAAGATTAAATCCTATTTATTTCATGACGTGTTGCATAAATATTTCATTCAAATGCATATTTACTGGTTTTTCAACTTCTGAAGCACCTAAATTGGTTTCAACAAGCATTCTGCAGCATGGTAGTTGCTATTTCACATGAACAAATGCCAAATATCTCCATTTAGATTATATGTTCTTAGAGGGCAGACTATGTCAAATATTTTTTTTTAGTTCATTGCACCAGCACCTAAATAATGGCAAAACGGTGATAAGTTAATTCAAATAAAAGGAAATGATAATAAATTTAAAAAATACTACATGAGCACATGATGGTAGAAAGAATAAAAACACATGAGAATGTGACTTAAGTTAAACTTTTGCAGCTAAGCATTTCAGTATGTTTCATATGACTGTGTCTTTTGATAGTATCAATGCAGTCCTTTAGAACACATTAACAATGCATCAATAAGAGAAGAACAAATTAAAGCCTGGATGATTTTCAACATTGCTTTCTTTTCACAGCACTTTATAGGGTTTTAAATTATATCTAGCTAGCTTTTGAAAATGCAGCTACTTAAAACTATTTATCTGTTTCACAGCTACGAAGTGACAGAAATGATTCTGCAACTCACATCTCTGAGTTTCACATTCATCCTACTAATTTTACCAACTACTGTACAGAAAATATTTTCGTGCTCAGTTAAGTTCAGTTACTTGATTTGTACATAAATCTTTATTAAAAGTTTGAAATCCAGGAAATGAATGATTCTAAATAAACTTTAATATAAATAATTCTTAGAGATAAAGTAGAATACTTAATGGAAAACTTCAATATACTCTCAGTATTTGGAAATAGAGTAAAATATCTCTCCATGACTTCCAAATATTCTCTTTCTGAATCTGCATTCGCATGTTGTTTTGCTTTGATTTGTTACTTGCTCCCGTGTATCTCTGCACTCTGAAATTATCTTCCTTTTTATGTAGACAATTAATGAAATAGATATTCAGTGGTTCATTTAAATATGTCTCCTTTGAACTCATGTTACATTAATAGGAGGCTTTTTTAAATAGGCCATTCCCTTGAATTCAAATGGGAGTAAAGATAAATTAAGTCTTTTCATTTAGACTCTATTGACCTGTTTCTACTATAATGTATTTTCATAAACACACATCTGTTGTTTATCACGAGAGACTAAAAGTATATTATAATTAGAAAGGTGCCAGTAATTTATTTGCTCCTTAACCACCTGCTTCACACTGGGTAATATTATCTTTTATAGAGTATTCTTTTGTTTCAAAAATAAGGTTTTTATAAGAGAACATCATCTTAGGCTTTGGAATTCACTGGTTTTAAAATGATATTTATTTCCAATTACTACTTTTGTATCATGTTGGCAGTCATCTAACAAGTAAAGACTATTATTTTGACAATGGCATATTCTATTGATAGTATTTCAATTACCATAAAACCACTATCTTGGCCAATCAGAAAGCTTGCTTATTATTCTCATTGTTCCTTATAATTAAAAGTATGCCTCAACTTTCTTCTCTGAAAAATCACCTTATTTAACAGGAAACAAAATAACATGATTCAGTCATTGAAGAATGGATGAATAGAATCCACTGCCAAGGTAAAATATCAAAATATTAATAATTATTTTTATTGTCTTTATTTTTTCAAAATATTAATAATTATTTAAAAATTACTTTATTCATAGATATAATGGCATTGCCTATTGAGTTTATATTATCTTTAAAATTTAATATCAAATAATTTAATAAGTAGACTTAGCATACACTTAACCTACCAATAAAGCAAGGGATCAAAAAAATGTGGAAATTGTATTTCAAAGACAAGAAGAGTTTAAAAGCTTTGCATAACCAACCTTGAGTGTTGTTTTTATAGGTTGGTGAAATCTACAAAAGTGCAATCCTGGACCTTTTAAAATTCCCATTGATGCAATGTTTGTATCACTTACTGCATCTTGCTCACCTGAACAGGTAAATTATGTAAAGCTTAGAAGAGATACAAGGTCTTATTTGGAATTCTCTTTAAAAGGCAGTTCAAACATTTGAGAAAAGGAATCAGAGATTTCAACATTTATGTACATTAGAATTAATAAATGATCAACCAAATAATTAAATTTAGATGATAATATTTTCTATTTTCATTTAGCAATTAACTATTGCATACCTACTAAGTGCTAGGCATATTCTAAGCATTTTAGAATCTATCAGAAAACACACAGCTGAAAACCCAGGCCTTTTTCATAGGGTTTACAGTGTTGTGTACAGATGCCAGTAACCAGATTTTCTGAGCACTGAGTTTACGTGGAACAAGCCAAGATGTGAGAATGAATTTGTCAATTTTTAAAGGTTCCTGCTGTTTATGAAGGAACCAAGCATTAGTTTTGGACCTCACCTTTATAGAGAGATTTTGGTGGTGATACATAAAGTAACAAGAATGTGGTTGTTTTTATACATATTTACATTCAGATAATACAAGTCTATATAAATATTTTCATATAAAATAAATATGCTTTATATAAAATTGTATAGATACATTTAGATAAATTATTTACACATAGATATCATATAGTAAAATTTCTGTTGTACTTTACTGGTTAGAGCAGACACAACATTTACACAGATTCAAGGAAGAAGTATCAATAAATTTGTGGTCATTTTTTAAAACGCCACAGCAGAATGATACCCTTTTTATGATTGATGGCTTTGATTTCCCAACACATATTAAGAGTATGTGTATCTATGCTCAAGAGATAATAGTTTGTAAGTTTCTACTTGGTAATACATTTGACTGATTTTGGCACCAGGATAATAATTGTCTCAGAAAATAACTTTTAAAGTGTTCTCTATTTTCTGAAAGAGTATAAGATTGATATTATTTCCCCTTAAAATATTTGATTGCTTTTACCAGTGAAGGTAACTGGCCCTGGAAAGCTGTAGGTGTTTGTGTATATGTTTGTATGCAGGTGTAGTGTAGGAGTTTTAATTTAAAAATTAAACATGTATTTATCTTATTAATTCATTGAAAAGAATCCAATAATTAGTCAACTATTATCAAGATATGGAGATACAAATGTGCTCAAAGAAATTCTATAAGAAATGTATAAGATTGTGGACATCCAGTGAGGCTAAGATGCTCCAGAGTGTCATTCTCCCACAGAATCTTTCAACAATAGCAAAAAAAAAAAAAAAAAAAAAAAAAAAAGATGACAGACCCACCTTCCTCAAAATTCTTGAAGTACTTAAAGTGTTGGAGTAACTAATTGAGTACCAAATCCAGAAAATTAAGCTTTAAAAATGAAAGGAGACACTCATATGGTGCCAGCCTTCTCTCCTGTTAAGTGTTCTTGACTGTGCTAAAAAAAGCGTGGCCTCTATGTGCATGCTGGAGTACCTATATGTTGATGCCAATACGTCAGGTACGATTCTGAAAGACTGAGGCATGCAATCCCATTTGGGGTTTACTGTCCCAGAACAAGTTAAAGAGGCCTGGGACAAAGAATTACCCACTTTAAGACATGAAATAGAGCCACAGGGGATGGATAGTATTTCATAGGTAGCATTCTCTGGAGAAACAGAACCAAAAGGAGATATCTGTAAATATGAGATTTATAAAGGTGCCTCACACAATTGTGGAAATAGAAGAGTCCAAAATTCGTAGGGCAGGCTGTGAAGCTGACAGTGCCAACGAAGTGTCTAGATGAACTCCAGGAGGGGCTCATTGGCTGAAGAAGTGGTGAAAAAGTCTCTTTTTCCACAAAAGTCTTCAACTGATTGGATTATCTCATTGTGGGAGGCATGTATTAGTTGATCGCAGAAATAATCAGCCACAGATGCAATCATCCGATTGATGATTTAATAGACCAGCCTTCTAGCTTATCAACCAGCCATGAAATATCCTTGCAGCAGTAGTCAGGCCAGTGCTTGTCTGACCAGACAACTGGGCATCATCATTTGGTCAATTTAACACCAGAACCTACCCATCACAGGTAGGAAAGTGGGCATTTGTATTCCAGTATACAGTGAAATACCTAAGGCTGTGAATGTGTAGACAAGGCACAGGCTCAGAGAAAAACAGAGGATCCTACACTTCATTTTCACTTAAGGTCGATCTTCTTCATAGGAAGGCTAAACTCTGAAGGAAAATCCCAACTAAAGTGACCCAATTTGCAAAGATAGTGAAAGGTATTTTTGCCTTGGGTTGTTCATGTTTGTCAGCATCTGGCATTCAAGGAAATCACTGTCCTTAGCTGAATACTAACTTAAAGATCACAGAGTTCAGGAACTAAATCCCAAATTTAGCTCATTAAAATATTAAATGCACAGTGTTCAACAAAATATTTCATGGCAAACAAAAAACAACAATGTAGCCCATCCAAAGGAACAACATAAAAATTAAGGAACCATCAATGAAAAAGGCCATATTTTGAAAATACTCAATACTTTAAAGTGATGATATTCAACATGTTCAAGGAAATAAAGAAAAGCACACACACACAAAAACAGCTAAAGCATATCATGCAAATAATGAATGAACAATATGAGAGTCTCAATACATGGATAGTTATTTTAAAAAAGCAGCCAAACAGAAATACTTGAATCAAATACAACAACTGAAATGAAGAATTCCCCAAAGGGTATTAAGAGAAATTGGAGCTGGAAAAAGGAAGAATCAGTAAACTTGAAGGCAAGACTGATGGAATGATTCAGCTTGAGTAGCAGAAAGAAAATGAAAATTAGTTGACAGAGCTGAAGGAACGTGTGGGCCATCATCACGCATGACGATGCGGTTTGCAGTATGAGAACCCCAACAGGAGACAAGGAACAGTAAGGGGCAGAATGAACACCCAAAGAAATAATGACAGAGACCTTCCCGAATTTAATGAAAGACAGGAATATGCACATTCAAGGAGAAACAAACCCCATACACAGAGTACTTCTTTTGAATGCCAAAGACAAAGAGAAAGTTCTGAAAATTATACAAGGAAATCAAGGCATTTTGTATAAGGAAACCCCCATAAGATCAAGTGCCAATTTCTCATCTGAAAACATGGAGGCAAGAAGGCAGATGGACAAAGCATTTAAAATATTGTAGGAAAATAATTGGCAAAGAAAAATATCATATCCAGTGACAATACCTACAAAAATTAAGGAACGATTATAACATTTTCCAGATAAAGAAAAACAGAGGGAGTTTGTCACTACTAGACATACCCTACAAATAATGTTAAAAGGCATTCTTCAGAGTGAAAGGAAAAGACACTAGGCAATGGATAAAACTGGTGATGATAACTATATGGATAGCCACAAGTGACTGTGCTTCTGTATTGCACTCTTACCATGTGACTCTCTTTTTACTTATTTCATGTTCTAAAGTACAAACAAATAAAAAGTAATAGTAAATATGTCATTTTGGACCTACAATATATAGAGATGTACTATGTAACAAGTAAAACAAAGGATAGGAGGTCAGTGGGGTGTAAGGACAACATTGTTGCAATATTAATGGTAAGTTGGTATCAAGTAAAACATGATTGTTATAGAATTTTGATGTTCAGTTTAAGCACCATGGTAACCTCAAAATCAGTATCTGAAAAATACATACATTAATAAATGAGCAGGACGCAAACTGGTGAACTACAAAAAATTAAATAAATGTGAAACTGGGCATTAATTGAAGAACTGAGGGACTCAAAAAGAGGTATAAGACTTACAAAAGACCAAAATGCAAAATGGCAGAAGAAAGTCCCGTGTTGTCAGTAGTTAATTTAAATTACAATGGATTAAATTTTCAAATCAAAATGCAGAGATTAGCATATTGGATATAAAGCAAGACCCAACGGTATGCTACATTTTACTATAAGACAAGGTTTGTCAATCTTGGGCTATTAGATGCTAGATAATCCACTTGCGAAAGACAGCCCTGTGTTTTGTATGAAATTTAGCAGCAGCCTCTAGCAGCTCTACCACTGTGTCAACTCAAGTATGTCTCTATACAAAGTCAAGTGTCTTTTGGGTAAACAAAACCATCCCTAGTTGAGAAGAACTTGGCTACAGTGGGTAGAAACAGAGAAAGACCCACACTTGTAAAAACTGTAATTTTAATATATTCATATAGCACACTGTCCCCTATAACAGAAATCGCTCTGGCAAATTTTTACTTTGGATATATTTAATCAAAAGCACTCACCAATTGTTGAAAGGAAGGGCAGGTGTCCAGGAAAAATTTCTAAAATATCACTGTAAAATCTGTCTACTAGGGATGTGCTATCTCTGTAATTATCTGAAAATGGAGAATAAAAACTACTGCCTCAACTTCCAGTCCACATGCACACTATTTCAGACTTTTCTCATGTTAGCAAAATTGATAATCCTTACTATGCTTCTCACCTCCATAAAACCAGGTAGAACACACTGGAATCCCTTCTAATACTGGAAAAAAAAAGTCTCCCTGCATGGGCTTACTAGAAAAAGAAGTAAATGACTGCCCCATTTCCACCATCCAAATCAGCATGGGTATTTCTGTTTGGGGGAAGCTAACATCTGGAAAATGTAATCTTTAGCTTTTATAACCTATAGCATGAAGGAGCACATGTAACAATAGAGTTATAGTAGAGTTGAATGCCCCACTTTGCAATATCTGCCTGTTCAGTCTATTACAATAATTCATAATAAGTGCTTACCTTTACAATCAGAATCTAACCTATATTTCTAGGCTTTTATCTGCACTTTTCCCTTTATGAGACCTATATTCTAGCCAAAGTGCCTCTTAACGATGCTGCACATATTCACTCAGAGATCCCTGGAATGAGTATTCTTTTTTTGGTGATTTTATTCTTTTCTGTTACTTGCTTCCACTCATATTCCACTGAACAACTAATGCATATTATGAAACGATGGACTAAATGCAGCTGCATCCATTATTTCTTATGTAATTGTTCTAAGTGAAGGTATTATCTCAATTCACAGAGATTGTTGACCTCAACATTAATAGAATTTACCATGTCTATATTTTATCATGAAGATTATATCTTCCTCAGTAGAGTATGAATTTCCTGGTATCCATATATAAAATATTGAAAAAAATATCAAAATTAATGTCAAATGACTATATTGGGTTGCTTAATTTTATTTGCCTTATATATTAATTAGCTAATGATTCACATGCTAGTCAATACTGTGATAATAATCTTTAACCAGAATTTTTAAAACAACAGAAGATACTTGTTATTTAGAACAATGATTATTGTAAATAATCTATAATGTATTAATGAAAATGAGAATTTTACTGTTTAATATACAGTGGAAATTCTACCTAAAATCTTAAAAATAATATTTCTCAAATATTTGACTAAATTAATAAGTCATTGTGAGTTGTTCAACATGGTATTTAAAAACAAATTGCTGCTAATTTTTCCCTCTGGTCTCAACATGAATGAATCTTATCTGATGAATTCAATACTATTATTTTCCAACATTACATATTCCCAATATAACGTTTTGTTCCTCTCATAACTGTTGTGGAATTCAAAGATCACCCAAATGAACACAACAGAAGCTACCTATTCAGTGCTTGGTAAAGCAAGAGAGTAAACCATCATCACTTTAGTTTGGCAAAATGTTAAAGGTAGTTAGGAGAATAGAGAAGCTTTATAGTGAAAATGAAATGGAAAGCTTAAAGTATCGTGCTGGTTTGAAAGGATGTATGTACCCTAGAAAAGCCATGTTTTAATCCTAATCCCATTTTATAAAGGCAGCCATTTCTTTTAATCCCTATTCAGTACTGTATGTTTGAAATTGTAAGTAGATCATCTCCCTGAAGATGTGATTTAATCAAGAGTGGTTGTTAAACTGGATTAGGTGATGGCATGTTTACACCCATTGGGTCTTGATTAGTTTCTGAAGTCCTACAATAGAGGAAACATTTTGGAGAATGAGAGTGATTCAGAGAGAGCAGAGAATGCTGCATCACCATGAAGCAGAGAGTCCATCAGCCAGAGCTTTGGAGATGAAGAAGGAAAATGCCTCCCAGGGAGCTTATGAAACAGGAAGCCAGGAGAGAAAGCTAGCAGATGACGCCATTTTCACCACATGCCTTTCCAGATGAGAGAGAGACCCTAACTGTGTTTGCCATGTGCCTTTCCACTTGATAGAGAAACCCTGAACTTCATCAGCCTTCTTGAATTAAGGTATCTTTCCCTGGATGCCTTTGATTGGACATTTCTAAAGACTTGTAATTGGGACATTTTCTTGGCCTTAGAACTGTAAACTAGCAACCTATTAACTTCCCCTTTTTAAAAGCCATTCCATTTCTGGTATACTGCATTCCAGCAGCTAGCAAACTAGAACAGGTATGTTCTGATTAGAGGTTGTTGGAGTGGAGGAAATATATATTTGGCTCTTCCTAGTTTGTTCTGATTTGAAAATGGGGCAAAAATAAGGAAGTTGTTGATCAAGTACTGACTGTTCTCAGCTGATGGCTGCAAAAATTATGGTTTGAATTTCTGGGCCTCTCATTTAGAGTTCCATTTTATCTGTTTGCAGATTCAGTCTCTTTTGCTGCTATAATTACATGTTCTAATATGTGGTTGCCTTTTTCCTTTTCTTCTTTTCTCCCTTTCAACCTCCATTGCTTTCCTTCAATCAACAAATATTTCTGAAACACCAAGTACCTGAATGACAGTATGCCAGGCTGTAGCCATATACAATGATGACCCTTAAGTCAGGAGCTCAAAAATAGTGAAATTTCTCTGTAGTTTTTTTTTGTCCATTTGTTTGTCTGTTTAATAGTGAGGAGTGGGAGTTGATTCATATTTGATCATATAAATGAAAGCCAAAAATGCAATACAATTATCCAAAAGGGCAATGGCTAAATGGAGAGCCTTCCTAACAGATAAGCAATCTGTGTGAAGGGGTGCAGCTAGAAAACAGAAATTGATGTTTAATATTGTTTAATTTAATATGCTAGAACATTAGGATAGATGGAGAACAGTGGCTTAAAAGGAGGGTTTTCAGTTAAATAGGTCCAGGTCGTATTTGTAGAGAATTTAAAGAACTGGGCTATTCACAATGGAGGCAAGTCTTAGGAAAGGGTTTACATTCAAATCGTGCTGGCTAAATAACCTTCTCCTACAGTGAGGAATACTTGGCATTGGTAAATTGTCCAAGATATATTCACCTTCTCAAACTCAAATGGGAGAGTGCTTTTCATAAAAAAAAAGTTATAAATTTGGATCATGCATATAAAGATTGTCAAAGAAGCATTCTTCCACAGATAATGCCAAAGATATTCCAATGGATCCTTCCTGGAATTCCAGCATGGGATAATGCTACTCTTGATTTTACTCATATTTCTTCAAAATATTGGTGTCCTAAAATATAGTCAACTCTTATAGCTGCAAAGCACAATGAACAAAGTAGGATTACACTTTTATATGACCAAAATGGTGCGATCTAGAATTACATTGAATTGTAATTCTGTGGGAAGAGGTCACCATCATTTAACAGCTGAAAGCCTGCTGTCTTCTAGAGGCAAGCCATCTTGGTTCAGCAGTTATGCTTTTTTCAGTCTGATATTAACCTATGAATGTTTAGTCTCTCAGGACATGAATAGGATAGGTGTTTGCACTTAGTTAGTGAAAAACCTACAGATGCTCAAGTTAGGAAAGCAGAAAAAGATTATGACCAAGTCACTTCCACCTCCAATGAAATACTAGGCAGCTACTAAGAAGAATTAGATAGACATATTTAAAAATTATGGAAAAGAGATTTCTGGAAAGTGGCACAAAAGTCTAGATGTGCACAAGTTACTTTTCACTCTATACTGTTAGAAGTTTTTCTATGTGCACGGATAACTTTCAAAATTGAAAAAATATGTATTTATGAAGAAAAAATATACTATGTCTTAGGTATTTAAATGGACTATACCAACTCTGGAAAGTATGCATAGAAGGGTCCTTTTAGTGTTAAAATGCATATACATGTAAACATGCATGTATATATATAGTTGCAATTTTAGTCATAGATATATACATGTTTATACATTCAAAAATATCTGGAAAAATACATAATCAACTATTGTTTATGGTTGAGTGGAAGCACAAAATAGGGGACTAAGGGAATTGAGAAGGGGTATTTTCAATCTTTATATACCTCTTTGTATTGCTTGAATAATATTTAATATAGAGCATGTATATCCCATAAAATAAACAAATGTGTTAAATGAATCTATGAAGGAATGAAGTAATGTGTTCAATTATAATTCTCATCAGAAAGAGAATCTATTATCAGATATAAGTGATACAGAATAAGGATTGAGAAGTAAAGAAATAAAGGGTAAGGAATGCAACCATGATAGCATACTAAAATTTATCATCTACAGGATTTCAAGTATGTTTATCATAAAAACTATTTGCTTAAGATACATTCTAATGATAAATATGCATATCATAAAGAAAGATCCTTCTCTTCTGGTTCAACCACATTTATGCTTCAGTTTCTCTATTTTGTTTTTTGAAATGTTTTTAAGACATTCAAATATATGACACAGTTGAAATAATTCACTGTTCATATTTGACCTTGAACTTACAAATAAAACCCAGATCTGCTGTCTCTGCTTGTACATAGGGAAACAAGTGATCATATTTTAGTTTTCTAAGAAAAAAATTCCATGTAAATACCCTTTCTTTTTATAGAAAACTACTGTATATGGATTTCTTTTGACAGCTTACCATAAGCTCTGGTTGCTTTTGTAGTGAAAACCCAGCAATTCATCTGAAAGGTCATTCAGGAGTAGACACAATCATTTCAGCTGATCAAATCAATTATTTATAAAATGAACTACAGTATGGTTCCCTCTAGAAATTACCTTATTATAGCTACTCACTCCCACTGAACTCTAAGAAAAGTGACATTTTGAAATACAAAGCTTATTCTCTTCTGTGAGCTTAATACATATCGGCATCTCTCTGTGGCTCTTTTCTCTATTGAATAGCTGTCAGTCAGCAAGAGAGAGTCCATTCCCTAAGCATACTGCACAGTGGGTTTTCTTGACATGACGGAAAATTTTCCAGTTGGCAAAAGTAAAGGCTGAGGGAGGTAAAGCTTTGCACTCAGCATGGAAGGTAATAGAGCTATTAGCCAAATACCAAATTCAGAGATGCTGCTACTGCACCACCAGGCAGCTAAGAAGGAGGTTTCATGTCCCATGGGGCACAAGTTTAGGAAAGTGTGTGGCAGATTAAAGCATGTGAGTAGAGAGAAGATCATCTTTGGAACAGAGCATTTGGTATGGTAATTTTAAATTAACCATTTTGTCTAATACATGGAGAAGCTATTTGCACTAAGTGGACGAAATATTAATATCTAGATAATGGATGTAATAACAACAAAAAAATCACCTGTTGCCATGTTCTCTAGTTAGAACACAAGAATCATATCTATGACAAGTATGTTTATTAGATTCTCTGGAATTATTTTATTTATTACAATAAGGCTAACCTAGTCAATAACAGCACTATAATAATCAAAAATGTTAGGAGAGAATTTTACTTCTGCTTTAATTTTTATGCAAAGGTGAAATTGAAGATTGCTCAAAATCCAATTTTTAGAAATAATAATTAAAAGAAAGAAATGTGCTTAGACGATTGGTGGAGTCTCATGTTAAAGTGGGGATATCATAGGTAGGGGGAAAAGATTAAATGTACTATGTCATGTAACACATAGGAGACTGAATTAGTTATCAATAGTTCTGCAAAAAAATCATCAGAAAATTTTGATGATGTTTTGTTAAAACAACAAACATTTACAATTGCAGCATTTCTGGAGGTCTGGAGTACAGGTGCAGCTTAAGTAGGTAGAGGGCCCACTTAAGCTGAGAGTCTTTCACAAGACTACTTAAATATTAAACTTCACTATTGGTAGCCAAAAAAATGTGTTTTAAGCTATAGAGAAAGCAAACAAGTTGTTGTAGTCATAAAAACAATGAGAAAATAAAACAACATGTGATTAGCCATTCATAAATGCATAATAGGCCAAAATAAAGTTGCTTTTAGCTTGTTATTTAATTTAAACTATTTCAAATTAAGTTTTTCAAAAAAAATTTTAATAGCATTTCATGACAAATCAAAGTCTAAAATGCATTGGGTCCAGGAGGTGATTCTTTAAGACCAATTAGCACTTATGTATGCTATTTTATTAGGTATTTAATATTTCTAATGTTAAATTATTTATAACACCAGAAAATTAATAGAGTTGTAGCTAATTGCTTGTTCCAATCACTGTTATCTCTAACTGATCTTCCTGCCTCCATCCTTTCCCTTACATAATTCTACTAAGGAGAGAATCTAGAATTACTGTATTAAAATTTATGTCAATAGCATACATTTTTTGCCTTGGAGTAAAAAGTGAAGCTGTTGGTTAAAATCCTCAATGACTCCCCACATCAATGCAGGTAAAAACCAAAGTCATTGGAAAATTGAAAAACTGCTACATCTAGACATCTGTCTAAGATTTCTACCTTCTCCTTCTTTTGCATCTTGCTGGAGACATAATGGTTTATTGGCTACCTCCCACACAACGTTCTGAAAAGCATCCATCACCATCTACCACTAATTGATTTCTTCTTAAACTTAAAATAAAAATGCTCAACTTATCTCATTATAGTTCCTTAGTCAACCCAGAAAAAGAGTCTTAGTTTTGCAAATTATAGGAAAGGAAGGTAAAACTCAAGGTTTTAAAGTAGGCAGTCCTTATTTTATGTGATATTGAAATATATTATACATCATTTTGAAAATTTAGGAGGAGCTGAAATAGTTCTCAAAAAGCCAATTAGTACATACCCTGGCTCTAGAAAGGTTAAGACCTCGCTCTCCCAAGATAACTTTTACCTTGGTAAACGTTTTCAATTAAATGACATTTGCAGGGATAAACTGCCTATTCTACCGCAAATGAACTACTTTACAATTGCTAATTTAACACTATAATCTTTTGTTCGTCATTCTTGGTAGATAATAGCATAGTGTCCTTCCTTGATCAGACTTTCACTTTTCTACTTTGCTTATCTATCTTAAGATGGCTGAGATAGAATAAACAAATGCAAATGCTTTTATTCTTGTATTTCAAATCAGTAATTGGAACTATTTATTCACATAAAATTATAGTTTGCAAAGATTTCTGCACCCTGCATTACCATTTGAAACCATCAGTAGTCATAAACCTTTTAGCGCAAAAACAAGTCAGTTTTGTAAACGAACTGGGAAAATGTTACTTTAGTATTTAATAAGAATATAAAAAATATTTTTCACTTGTTTTCCTCTGTACAAGAACACATAATCTTCTTCAGTATTAACACATTGATGAAGACTGTCTTTATTATTAATTTCCTATTTTATCAGATGAACTCAGTGAGCTTGCAAAACAATTTTTTAACTAATTTCCATGACAATGCAACTGTGCAAATGGCAGCAAGTATAATCTTTATTTTGTACATAGAAATACACAGCAAAAGAGGTTAAGTGATTTTCCAAACCACTTGCATATTTCGTAGCAAAAAATATATATTTAGTAGAAAGCTAATTCCATTGCTAGGTTAAATACAATTTATCTCAACATTTTTTGTGATCTTTTTTTAATCCCCAAATTATACTGTTTTTCTCATCTAACTGTTTAGTCCTTCCCGCCTGTGTTCAGAAGAGCTATGTTATTCCCATAGCCCCAATTTCCACAGAGGAGAAAACTATAAAAATAGTGCTACCATTCTTTATTTAGCTTCTAAATCTGAGCAATCATGGGTTAAGAGGAAATAGCACAGTGGATAAAACCTTGGGCTCTAAAGTCGGACAGACCTGAGTTCATTCTCCACCTAATACTAATTGCAAAGCTTTAGAAAAATTCACTTAATCTACCTAATGTTCAGATTCCTGTTTTCTGAAAATTAGAAATAACAGCTGTATCAAACAAATGTCCTGGCTATAGGGATTCATTTATATAATGTCTGCATAATACTTTGCACAGAGCTAGAACATAAAAAGTCAGCAGTACATTAGCAATAAAACTTATTTTATTATTATTATTATTATTATTATTATTATTACATTATAGCAGTCAAAGTTCCTTTGTTCAATCTCTCAATCTAAAGAGAAAGCTTAGACGTTCCTCATGAGAGAAGGCCACACATTAATTCACTTATTCAACGATTATAATTTAGTGGCTATAATTCAGTGTTTGATATTAATCTATGTGCTGGTGAAATATTGGTAGGTTCAACAAACAATACCCTCTTTTTTTTAGTTTGCTGTATATAATGCAATATACCAGAAATGGAATTGCTTTTAAAAAAAGGGAATTTAATAAATTGCTAGTTTACAGTTCTAAGGTTGAGAAAATATCTTAAATAAAGCAAATCTATAAATATGCTCAAATTAAGACACCAGCAAGAGGTTACCTTCACTCTAGAAAGGCTAATGAATTTCAGGGTTTCTCTCTCAACTGCAAAGGCACATGGCACACATGGTGACGTCTTCTAGCTTCCTCTCCAGGCCTCTTGTTTCATGAAGCTCGCCCAGGGGTGTTCAGCTTCTTCATCTCTAAAAGTCACTGGCCGTTGGTCTCTGTAGATCTTATGTCTCTGTCGCTCTTGTCATTCTCAAGCTTTCTCCAAAATGCTTCCTTTTTTAAAGGATTCCAGTAACATAATCAAGGCCCACCTGGAATGGATGGAGTTATACATATCCCTCTATTCAAAAGTAAATACTCAAGATTGGGTTGGTCATATCTCCATGGAGATAACCTAATCAATTATCCAATTTATACTATTGAATAGGGATTACAAGAAGTGGTTGCTCCCACAAGATTGATTAGGATTAAAACATGGCTTTTCTAAGGTACATAAATCCTTTCAAACTGGGACACTTAGCAAATCAGAAACCAGATTTGTATCCTGGAGGAGCTAAGTGAAGGCCCACAGATGCTTACAGAGGAAAATACCAGCATTAAAAGCCAGAAGCAATGTAACTAGAAACAAGAGCCAATAGACATCACCCATGTACCTTCCCATGTGACTGACAAACATCAGTCTTTCTTGGGTCAAGATTTCTTTCTGTGGAAAGATTATATAGCATTAAAATTGTAAATTTGTAACCTAGTAATCCCCTTTACAAAGGCTGTTCCATTTATGGTATATTGTATTTTAGCAGCTTTAACAAACAAAAACATGCAGCATTCCCAAAATAGAATAGATCTGCATAGATCCACCCCAAGATACTAATCAGATTGTCAAATGTGAAAGACAAAGATGGAACTTTGAAAGCAGCAAGAGAAAAGTGATCCATCACATAAAAGGGAAGCTTGATAAGAATATGTGAAGATTTCTCAGCATAAACCTTGGAAGCAAGACTGTGGTGGTATAATATATTTAGGATTCAGAATGGGCAAAACACTAACCAAGAATTCTATTCCTAGTTAAACTGTCCATCAAAAATGAGGGAAAGTTGAAGATATTTTCAGACAAAAGGTGAATGAGAGAATGTGTGACTAAGAAACCAGCTCTACAAGAAATCCTAAAGAGAGTACTACAGAAAGACAGTAAAGGATGAGAGATAGTTCTGGAGAAGAGTGTAGAATTGAAGACTATTAGTAAGAGTAAAAAGAGAAAAAATAAGATTTGACATATAAAATTTGAAAGGCAAAACAGTAGAAGAATATATTGTCCTTATTGTAATTGCATTACATGTTAATGAAGTAAACTCCTCAATCAAAAGACACAGACTGGCAGAATGGATTTCAAAACTGACCCATCTTTATATTGTCTAAAAGAGACTCATTTTATCCCCAAGGACAAAAAAAGATTGAAAGTGAAAGGGTAGAAAAAGATACTTCATGCAAACAAGAACCAGAAAAAAGTGGGTTGCTAATATCTGAAAAAAATTAGACTTCAAATGTAAAACAATTTAAAAAGACAACGAAAGAAACTATTTATTGATAAAAGGAATACTTCATCAAGAAGCTATAACAATTATAGATATTTACATCCAGAGCCAGAGTGCACCAAATACATCAGGCACACACTGACAACACTGAAGGGAGGAGACACCTCTGCAATAATAGTTGGCGACTTCAATACACCACTTTTATGAATCAGTAGAACATATAGACAAAGTAGTAATAAGGAAACAGATTTTAAACAATACAATAAATGAACTGGACTGAACAGAAATTTACAGAGCATTACACCCCATAACAGGAGGATACACGTTATTCACAAGTGCTCATGGATAGATCATATGTTGGGTCACAAAACAAGTCACAATAAATCTAAAAAGATTGAGATTTTACAAAACATTTTCAAAAGAAAGCAGAAAAAGAGGAAAAATGGGAAGAAAAAGAATAGAAGGAACAAATAAAAAGTAAAAGAAAGCACAATGGAATTAAATATGAGCATATCAATAATGATATTATCTGTGTGCTGGTTTGAAACTATTATGTACCCCAGAAAAGCCATGTTTTAATCCTGATCCAAATGTGGGGGTGGGGGTGGGGGCAGCTGTTTCTTTTAATCCCAATTCTTTTTTTTTTTTTTTTTAATTTAAAGAACAGTTTAGATGGGTATAAAATCTTGGATCACACTTTCTATATAGGATTTGGGCATTTAACTTGAGGGAAAGTCTATTACGAATCTCATTTTTCTCCCTTTTATGTGACTTGGTTTTCAAGCTGTGATGCACATATAAGTTTTATTTTTATTTGAGATGTTCATTAGCTTTACCATGACACAGAATGCTCTTATAATCTGAAGATAATGTCTTTATAATTTATAAATTATATGTATATTTTATTTCCTCTGCCTCTCTCTTTCTTCCACAACTATCATTGCCCTATAAAAATTGTAGTTTAGAGACTGTTGATTGGGTCATCTCTAATGAGATGTGTCAAGCCTAATTGTTGATGTGTTCTTTTGGTTAAATGGAAATGTGACCCTGCTCATTCAAAGTGTATCTTGATTGCTGGAGTCCTTTAAAAAGGGAAATATTTTGAAAAAACCTCTTATGCAGATGCTTGGAGAGTACTTTCTTCAGATCTGACTGAGACCCTTACATCTGGAGAAGCTTGGAGTGCTGACAGAGAGCACAGATGTCTGAACAGGCATTACCTTGTGCCTTCACCTGAGATGCTGAGCAAGCCAGAAACCAGGGTTGTGCACCAGAGATGCTAAGTGAAGGCCCGCAGGTGCTTAGAGAGGAAACCACTGGCATCACAAGCTGGAAGCAATGGAACCAGCTGACAAAAGTACTCCTGACAGCAATAGCTTTTCTTTTGTGAAGGTAGCCTCTTGTTGATTCCTTAATTGGACATTTTCATGACCTTAGAACTGTAACCTTGTAATGTAATAAATCCCTTTATAAAAGTTTTTCCATTTCTCACATATTATTTTCTCACAGCTTCAGCAAACTAATACAATACACAAATAGTCTAAACAGCCCAATGAAAAGGTTGAGATTATCAGAGTGGATATAAAAGTCAAAATAAAAAAAAATACTTAAATTCTGTCTACAAGAAAGGAATTTTAAATAAAGACACATAATTCAAAAAGTAAAAAAAAAAAATGGGAAAAGCATACATTCTGCTAACAATAGTCAAAAGAAAGCTGTATTTGTTATATAATATGAGAAAAATCAATTTTAGATGAAAGAATACTACAAGGGGTTAAAAGGTCATTCTATTATAAGAAAACTTTCAACTCATCAGTCCTAAATACTTATGTTCCTAGGGACAGGGCTTTAAAACATCTAATAGAAAAAAAAAGTTAGCAAGTGTATAAACTGAGAATATAATCAACTGTATTGATCTAATTGATATTGATAGAGCACTATAGACTATAATATTTGAATACCCATTCTTTCATATGACTATTTGATATATATAGCACATTCATCAAGGTAGAACATACTCCAGGCTATAAGAAGGTCTCAAAACATTGAAGAAATGGTTTAAGTTACAGAAGAGTCAAATTAAATTAGAAATAAAGAACAGAATATCTGTAAAATTCACAAGTACTTGGAAACAAAATGAAAACCATTTAAATAACCTATGGTTCATAGACTAAATCAAAATGTATATTAGAATATTTTTTTACTGAATGAAAAGGAAACCCAAAATATAAGAATTTGTGAGCTGCCCCTGAAACACTGTTAGGAGAAAGTTTATAGCACTACTACCATACTACAAAGAAAAAAAAAAGCCTCAAATCATTGACTAGGAAGCAAAGAAAAAAGTAAAAATATGAATAAAAGCGTACCAGGAGAAAAAAAATAGAAAGATCAGAGAGGAAATCAATGTAAAAACAAACAAAAACTCACAGAATCACAAAGGAGAAATAGCTGAAATGATTTTGATTCTTGAAGAAAATCAATGAAATTGTTAGCCCACAAATCAGACTGATAAGAAATGAGAGAATGCAAATCACTATAGAAACCTCATACAATTGATGTAATAATAACAGAATGCTGTGAATAACTGCACTGGTTAGAATTCTCTTGAAAAATAGAAATGGCAAGATGTATATTAATATTTATATTATTTATATTTATATTTTATTATAGAAATTGACTCATGTGACCATGGTGATTGGCAAGTCCAAATTACAAAAGACGGGATGTAAACCGGAAATTTCAAAAATGGGGATTCTGAAATCCAGTATTTTCAAACTCTTTAAGATAGTTACAAGCTGGAAACTCTAATGAAAGATGATATTTTAATCCTCTGGAGAAGTGTTCTGGCTGAATCTCCTTTCTAACTTCTGATATCCTCAGTTCTCAGTGTAAGACCCAAACTTATTGTAGAGGAGACTCTTCTTTGCTGAAGGCAACCTCCTTTGTTTAATATAGATGCAATCAGCCATATTTGAATTCAATGACTAATGATTTAAATCTATCTTAAATACCCTAAAAGTAACAATTAAGCCAGCACTTGCTTGCAAACAACTGGGCACTATATCCTAGTCAAGTTGACACATGCAATTAACCAGTGGAGTCTACGCCTTGTTAACCTGACCATGCTGAGTCTCCAAATAAAGACAATAGTACGGTCACACTTTCACCTAATTTAATAAACTTTAATGCAACTTTTCTGCATACAACGAGAAATACAAGAATGCTTTCCCCAGGAGTGTGTGTAAGTCCTTGGATAATATTCATTGTTATCCTTCATATCCTTTAATTTCAGTACCATGACACATAGTTAATTCAATTTATATTATATGATAAGGGGTTTTGAGAGGGAGAAAACAAAGCCAACTGTTTTGTATATACACATTACATAATAAGGAAGGAATATTCATAACCATTATAGTCTTCATTTCTGCAGCTGGTTCTATTGTCATAGCTCATACTTTTAACCATTTTGGTCTACTCTCCATTCCATATCTCAGAAAACACCTCAGGTGATGATGGTTCTGTGCATTGTGAGTTGGTGCTAACGTTCATTCTTGAAGAGTTTGGGCCATTAAGGTCCTGTCTACCTGTGGTTGTTGAAGTTTTCCATTAATTTTAGTTACAGGGCATGGTAATGAGCCATATCCCAAGAGACTTCATGTATTTCAAACTTAATATTCTTTACATCCATTGTGTAGTAAGATTACTTTTCCCTTAGTGATCAGGGTCAGGCACCCAGCCAGTGTGAAACTCCCTTCTTAATTCAGAGATATAAGGAGACCCATGTAACCAAATGACAATTTCATCTTTCACTTCAGTGAAAATATTGTTGTGTCTTCTGGTAGAAGCATCCCTACCTTTGGAACTAAGACCTCTAGACTAGCAGAGCATAATGTCATGGAACAAAAAGGAAAACTTTTTCTAGTGGATCACCAGGGGTGTTCATGAGTGATGCCATTCCCACCTTCCCTCTTGAATCCTGGTCCCCTGAATCCTGGCTACAAGTATTAGTGATATAGATTATATGCTGATTTAGAGCATAGTACTGGATAGTACTACTGGATAATATTTCCCCAGTCCTGCAAGACATTGTCACCCAGCAGGTGTCATGATTGAATCTTCAAAGGCCAGTTGCTTCCTCTATCATTCCAGGTTCTTCAGGATAACTGGTCAAATGGTAAACAGTGGCTCACTGCTGTGCTTAATTTACCATGAATTGTGTTCCTTGATCAGAATAATTCTGTTTAGAATACCATGATGGTGGGTGCAACATCTTAATAAAAACCACCAGGAACTTTTGGGTTTCAGCTAAAAAAAGCCAGCAAATCACTGTTATTGTCCTACTTCAACAGTCTGAAAACCAGCTTCAGGTCCTATCTAGAATTTTAATCATCTTTCCTTTCTATAAGACATCACACTGGTCCATTACATTGATGAGATCATGCTGATTGGTCCTAATGTGCAAAAAGTAGCAACTACATTAGATTTATTGGGAAGGCATTTGTGTTTCAAATGGTGAGAGAAGAATCCAAAAAAATTCAGGATTCATCCATCTTAATGAAATTTCTAGGCATATAGTCATGGGTGGGGATGTTGACATCTCCCTTCTGAATTGAAGATTAAGCTAATGCATCTGGCCACTCCTACAACTAAAAAAAGGCACAATGCTGACTTGGCATCTTTGGGCTTTGGAGGCAACACAATCTTCATTTGAGTATTGTACACCAGACCATTTACTGAGTGACCTGAAAAGCTGCTAGTTTTGAGTGGTTTCTGGAACAAGAAGAGGCTCTGCAGCAGATCCAGGCTTCTCCTCAAACTTCCCTGCCACTTGGTCTGTATGACCAGTAGATCTAAGAGTGATAAAGAGTTCCATGGCAAATAGAGATGCCATCTAGAGCTTAGGCATTTATTAAGTGTTCAAGAATAAAGCATTTCACAGATCAATGGCTACACATCAGTTACCAGGGGATGTGCTGATTTGCTCAAGCTATGATACCACACCTGAAACAGAAGTTGGAATTGGGGACATTGCCTGGTAAGTTTATGATAATTCACCATCATCTTTCAAGATCCATTTGTTTTCTTCACAGGCCAAATAGGATAGTTGAACACAGGGATATAGTGAGAATCACCACTGCTGTATTTTTCAAGGTCTTGATGGTGGCAGTAACGTCTTTAACCCTTCTAGAATGATTTTGAAATACATTGTTGCTACATAGAGGCTGTTCTACTGACTTCTACTAGCCTTTCCTATCACAATTGTCTGCATTTGCAAGTCAGGAACCAATGTAGGAATTCTGCCAATTGCTGAGTGTCTCTATTCCAATTATGCATTTTGGAATTGGGAACATAACCAAAGAGTGGCTCTGGGGACCCACTGGACTTTCTGTATGACATATTGAAATAATATTCCTCTGATTATCTGACCTCCGTGAGTCCCAACTTTTGCTGGTGGACCACAGTGTTATTCTGGTCCTCCTGGAATTAATGTCAATCCAAAACCAGTGTCCAGTAATGCTTGAAGTACCTGATCATTTCCTTTTCTTAATGTACAGTTACCCTGATAAAAAGCTGGAGGTATATTTTGGGAAGTCTGGGAGGAAAATTAACAAGTATAAATTTTTGGCAATGTAACGGGGTTCATCTTCAAGTAGACCTAGTCTTCCCTACATTCAAGTGATTATGGGGCTATAAGTTGCTCATATCTGGGAATTGACTGAGTAGCCATCCCTCTCTGATTTTTTTTTTATTTAAATAGACTTTTATTCACTTGAACTGGAACTCTTTTGCTTATATAGATCAAGGAAGATACTAATAGAGTACCCATTTATTTCATGTCTAGGTACCTCATTATTAACTAGCCAAGGCCAATGTTCCCTGTGAGTCATGCTATTAGTTTACTGCTTTAACTCTCTTGTCCATATGATAGCTATGCTATTCTTGTATTTTACAATTAAACACTACCATATAGCTCTTGCAACCTGGTATCTTTCATTTAAGCATCCATATTTGGTGGCAGCAGTTCCCACAGTAATATCTGACCAATAGGCAAAAGCAATCACAGAGCTATGGAGAAATTCTGTGATGGAGATGCTATCATAAATTTATTCCTCATAGTTTTGGCATAGGGTGTGTTCTTGACATTCCAAATATGGGTGAACTGGTCTTACATCTGATCTCTCTAAGCTTTTGGATCTCTTCATCTACGTTATACCAGGGAAACTCTGGCATTTTTTCATTTAGGATAAGATACATTTTGATCCATGCTTCATCCAACCAAACAAACTGTTAGAGTCCTTTGTATCACTTTGACCTACAATACTGAATCCAGTATCTCTGCTTAGTGGGCCCATATTAATAAATTCTACCTGATCCAATTTTATGTTATTTCTACTATTATTCCACACACTTAATATCCCTCCCCGTACATTTTGTCTGTATCAATTGGAAAATGTCATGTAATTCTTGTGAAGTATAGCAAAGCTCCTCAAGTATTGCACATTGCACCTCACCTTTCAGGATCTTTTGGAGCTGCAGTCTCTTTATAGATCCATAAGAAAAGAGAACTGGTGAGGATGGGTCAGGAGAAAAATTAGCAGTATCTTTCAAGAGTACTACTACAAGGCATTCCATTACAGTTATATCTGGTATAAAATGGTTCATCTATACAGACCGAGGTGCTTTGGCCCTTTTCTTGGTGGAAGATTTATTCCTTCCCCCCAAGATTTATCAGGTAAGGCAGGGTTAATCTCCTCAGCACAGGTAGAATGACTAATCCCCCAGGGTAGAACATTGCAGGTATATCTGGTCAGGGAAACTCAGCAGAATTTAGAGGTTTCATTTCCTTACAGTTATTATTATCAGACCATATGTTACCTTTCCAATTTTCAATGCCCATTTTTTTTCTATAAATTTCTTCAGTTTAACAGCAGAAACCTGAAAGGCTATGACTTCAATTTACATTGTAATTCAGCTACCTACATAATGACACCTTGGGTCTTGTTTTCAAAAATATCACATGTGCAACAACAAGAAATAAAAGTTTCCTTTAGGCTACACAGGAAAATTTTCATGTCATTCCTGCAGTACTTGAGCTTGTAGTTTGAAGCCCTGAGTTCATCCTTTTCTTTAAATTTTAACTAACATATTTAGGGAACAACCAGATAACCTTATTTTGCTTTTGAATTTTGTAAAGGTCTACTAAGATATCAAATATGCTGTCACACAGAGCATTGCCTGTTATAAGCATTTGAGGAGGAACATCCAATAGTTATATTTTGCATATCTCTATTGCCAAACCATGCCATGGACTATCAGTGCACTCTGTATCATTAGAAATGGAATTATTAGTGCATTTTAACATAATCAGATTAGAGAATTATATTCAGAACCACAGAACAAATTCAGAAATCTCTTCAAGATTCTGTTTCTCAAAAGCCATCCTTGGTACCAAAATATGTATTAGGGTTCTCCAGAGAAATAGAAACACTTCATATGGAAATCCAAATAAACTAAAATTGCAAAACAATTTTAAAAAATAATTAATTTGGGATTTGTGAGACTTGTGGTAGGCAGAATTATGGACTCCAAAGATGTCTATGCTCATTTATTTTATTATTATTTTTGGATGGACAGGTACCAGGAATTGAACCCAGGTCTCTGGCATGGCAGGTGAGAACTCTGCCACTGAGACACCATGGCCTGCCCTATGTCCATTTTTCAGAACCTATAAATATGTTATATTTCATGATTAAAGTTGTACATGAAATCAAGTTGCTAATCAGCTGACCTTTAAAGAAGAAGAGTATCATGGATTATTTATTTGGAACCAAAGTAATTACAAGTGCCCTTAACTGTGAAAGAGTGAAGCAGAAGAAGAGTTAGTATAGAAGTGGATGAGATATGAGAACCTAATAGCCTTTGCTGCCTTTGAAGAAAGAAGAGTATTACAAGCCAGAGAATATTGGAAGTTTGTGGGAGCTGGAAATCTAAAAGAAATGGATAACCTTTTAAAGTCACCAAAAAATAGCATGACCATGCAGCATCTTCATTTTAGCTCAGTGAGACTCATCATAGTCTTCTGATGTCCAGAATATTAAGAAAACAAATTTGTATTATGCCACTAAGTTTGGGAAAATTTGATACAGCAGCGACAGGAAACCAATAAAGAGGCTGATATCAGGAAGTGAGATGATGCTGTAACAAATACCTAAAAATATGAAAGTAGCTCTGGATTTGGGCAGTGTACAGGGGCTGGAAGAGAAAAAGAAGTCATGAATCCCAAGTAATTTCACAATCCATTGGGCATTTTTATAGACTTTTTTGGTGCCTTAATTGGGCATTTTTATAGACTTGCTTTAATTGGGACATTTTCTCAGCCTTAGAACTATAAACTAGCAATTTATTAAATTTCCCTTTTTAAAAGCCATTCTAATTCTGGTATATTGCATTCCAGCAGCTAGCAAACTAGAACACTTAGCATATCATGGGAAGGTAGATGGTGATGTCTACTTGGCTCTGCATTTCCAAACCTCCTTGTGGAGGCATATGCTCTCTCTGTCAGCACTGCAATCATCTTCAAATATCTGTATCTGTGTTCGATCTGAAGCATCTTTTCTCTGAGCATCTGCATCTGAGGTTTCTCCCAAATGTTTCTCCTTTTAAAGAACACCAGTAAACTAATCAAGGCCCACTTGGAATGGGCAAAGTCACATGGCATCTAATCAAATGGTCAAACCCACAACTGCATGTGTCAACTCTTCGTGGAAACAATCCAGTTGTTTCCACAATAGGTGTTCTTATGCAAGATTGGATTAGGAAGGACAACATAGATTTTCTAGGGTACAAAACAATTTCAAACCAGCATTCTGTGCTTCTTGGACCTGTAATTTTGTGTCTTTCATAAGAGATGGGAAAATTTCAGTGATTACTTCCTTCATAATTCTTTCTGCCTCTTTTCCTTCTGGGACACCCATAACATGTATATTCATGAACTTCGTGTTGTCATTTACTTCCCTGAGACCATACTCATATTTTTCCATTCTTTTTGCTATCTGTTCTTTTGTGTGTAGTATTTCAGATATTTTGTCCTCTAGTTCATTACTACTTTCTTCTGTCTCTTCAAATTTGCTGTTGTAAGTATCCATTGTGTTTCCTATTTCTTCTATTTTGGATTTAATTCCCATAAAATCTGCCATTTGTTTTTTCAAGCTCTCAAGTTCTTCTTCATGGTTACCCAATATCTTTTTTATATCCTTCATCTCTCCTGCCATATCTTCCCTGAACACATTGATTAGATTTTTTAAGTCAATTTATCATATTTGATTGAACTTTAATTAATTGTTTCAACTCCTATATCTCATTTGAAGTGTTAGTTTGTTCCTTTAGCTGGGCCATATCTTCATTTTTCGTAATATGGCTCAAGTTTTTGTTGGTGTCTTGGCATATGATTTCTTTATTAGTTTAATCTGGATGTCATTTTTACACTTTTACTTAGTGTTTTATTGTTGATTGGTGGCCTAACAAAAAAAAAAAAAATCTTTGCTGCCTGCTGAAATGCAGTATACCAGAAACAAAATGGCTTTAATAAAGGGGGATTTAATAAGTTGCTAGTTTACAGTCCGAAGGCTGAGAAAATGTCCCAATTAAAACAAGTCTATAGAAATGTCCAATTTAAGGCATCTGGGGAAAGATACCTTGGTTCAAGAAGGCCGATGATGTTCAACATTTCTCTCAGCTTGAAGGGCACATGGCGAACATGGCAGCATTTGCTGGCTTTCTCGTGGCTCTACCAAAAGGGACCCTTTCCAAAATGTTTTCTCTTTTAAAGGATTCCAGTAAGCAACTCCACCTTCAATGGGTAGAGACACACCTCCATGGAAATCATCTAATCAAAAGTTACCACCCACAATTGGGCAGGTCACATCTCCATGGAAAAATCAAAATGCTCCCACCCAGCAATATTGAATGGGGATTAAAGGACATGGCTTTTCTGGGGTCCACCACAGATTCAAACTGGCACAATTGGCTTTATTCTTTATCTGTTTTTTTTTTTTTTTTGGCCTTCAGTTCAACTTATTCTAGACCTCTATCATAGCTTCTATTTAACTGTTCAGAGTTATTCTAACTAAGTACAACTTTTTCTTAATATGATCTCCCCAGATATATCAACAGCAGTCAGGTTTTCCAAGAGAAGATAATCCCAGGTCACAGGAGGAGGGTGTGATCAGTTACAAGTCTCCCCGGGGATGAGAACCAGCTCGTTGTTAGAGATTCCTGTGAAGCCTCTAGACTCTGTACTATTCCTTTCCTTCACAGCAAGTGGTACTTATTAGCCTGCAGCTCCTCACTGGGCTAAAGTTGTGCAGTGCCTTCACATTCTAAGCAGACCCTATAGCTGCCAGGGACATGGTTAAGATAGAAGCCAAAGTTGAAGGTAGCCTTGGGGTTTAGCCCCTGGGATCTGAATTGTCTGATTGATAGCCACCACCTGAGCTGGGCCACATACCCCATTTTCTTGGGGAAGAAAAACCCTTTAGGAAATTAACTCCTTCACTTGACTTTGTCTCTATACCTATCCAACTCCACCCTTGCCCAGATTAGAGCTGATAATTGAAAATGTTTTAGGTTTGAAAAAAAAAGACACTATTCAAAGTCAATTCCCAGCCCCCAAGGTTCACTTGTCAAGAATGAGATTTGGTACCTGGCTTTATGTGCCTTAGGGCACAGCCCTTTTCCAGTATTCTGAGCTTGGCCTATTCCAAAAGTCTCAATTTTTTGCTTTTTTTTTTTTTCAGCCTTGCCTCCTGTCTGATGCGAGAAAACCCGGGAGTACTTTCCTGTTTGCTCTCCACTTATCTATGCTTGTAGCTTGTATTAAGCCATTCAAATTTGTCAATTAAAACCAAATTGGTGCTTGGCTGGGCTGTCCTCCCTTGCTCTCAGCAAGGACCTCTTCTTTTTCCCACAGTGAAGTGCTTCTGACTGAGCCTGCCATGCCAGTGGGGGAAGGAGGCCAGACTCCAGATTTGGGGGCTTAACCAAAATTCTGTGTGATCTCAGCCCTTCCATCCATTTCAGTCTGGTCTACAATGTGTGTCCAATCAGAGATGTCCCTCAAACAGGTGTTCTAAACAGTTCCCAGCTATTTACTGTTTGTTATAGAGGTCAAGCTAAATTCTACCTGTCCCTACCCTGCCATCTTCTTCTATGGCTTTTGAAGCTGCAATTTCTTGATTCAGCAATTGTATAGTTAATGTAATCCTCTAACTAGTTTCCTTGTTTAAGGAAGATTACTATCTTTAAGATTCCTTTGCTGCTTTTGCCCAGTGGGTATTAGAACAATTGCCCCATTCAACACCTGAAGTACCTGACCAAAAGTAGTCACCGGAGATCAGATCACACGCCCCCAGAGTCTGGAGAACTGGGTCTTTATGCCCTACCTAGATACCAGTCAGCTGCAATAGTCTATTGCTCCCCTCATCAAAGCCAGGCATAGGGGGATGGTGGCAGCTGCAAGGAGGTTGAAATCCACTGGTATTTATTGTAATGCACCATGTCTTTATCCTGCCCCTCCCTTGATGTTAAACATTGTTTCGTTAGACTCCAGAGTTTCAAAATAGTTGATTCAGGCAGCTCCTGTCAGTTCAACAGTTGTTTTTGAGGAGGGACTGATTCCTGGAGTTTCCTACTGTTGTCATCGTCCCATGATCCTCCAACCACTGCCTTTTTCCTTTCCCACTTTTCTCTTAAGTGTTAACACTGACAAAACATTATCTGACTATAACTTGTTATTAGATCATAAACTCCTTCATTATAGAGATTGTGCTTGTTCCCAGATCAAAACAATGTACCTGATGTAAATATGTTTTGTGGTGTTTAGATTCAGTTGTCAACTTGGCCAGGTGAGCATACCTAGTTCTGTTGCTGCCGACACAAGCTAATGGTACATGAACCTCATCTGGTGCTGATTTATATCTGCAGTTCGTTAAGAGGCATGCCTGCTGCAATGAAGGACGTTTGACTTAATTGGCTGGTGCTTAAATGAGAGACCGCAAGGTAGCACAGCCCAAGCAGCTCAGCATTCCTCGTCTCAGTACTTGCAGCTCAGCCCAGGCCTTTGGAGGTGCAGAAAGAAATCACCCTGGGGAAAGTTGTTGGAACCCAGGGGCCTGGAGAGAAGGCCAGCAGAGATCACCTGAGCCTTCCCACGTAAGAAAGAACCTCAGTGGAAAGTTAGCTGCCTTTCCTCTGAAGAACTAATAAAATAAATCCCCTTTTATTAAAAGCCAGTCCATCTCTGGTGTGTTGCATTCGGGCAGCTAGCAAACTATAACATGTTTTTAAACCCTTTTCTGAATAAATGAACAAGTTTCTGAATGAATGAACAAAGAACTGATTATGTCATTTCCCCATCAGTTACTTACCAAAGTGCAGTGATCATTGGTAGTACTCACCAAGAAAAAGGTGAGAAACATGGGTTTGATGATTAGGTATAAATAGAAAACTCTTCAATAGAATGCAATGAGGAAATAAACATTAAATTAATTGAAGCTCAAATAATATGATCTCAGCTAAGCTAAAATTGGACTTTGCATTATCTAATGAGAGTTGTAAGTGAAAAAATTTGTAATCTACACATTTTTGAATGCAATATTTAAATGGGAAATAATTCTATATACTTAAAACAATAAAATAAATTCTGATAAAGAGCTCTCTATAAATGGTATGGTTGAAAAGCTATTTTTTATCAATCAAGCCATTGAATTGTATGTTTTCTACTATATGTGAGTAAAACATATGTGTTACATATATAAATACATGAGTAGAAATTAGATCAGTGGCATCCCTCTTTAGGGTTAGTATTTTATAGAGTTGTTTATTATTTTCTTCTGTAAAATTCAGTAGACAGTCTTACCCTCCACTGTCACTTTTGTTAATGCCAAAACCACTATTTAAGAATTGTTAAGTGGAGAGCAGATAATTAGCCCTCATTTTATCTATTAGAAATGATCTGAATTTAACTTCTAACTTATCACATTACTGTCACATTTACTTTTAATTAAGCATGTTATGCTAATTCTGATTTCATAGCTTTGCTGTTATTAGCATACAAATGTAAGCCAATAATGCATTCATAGTTCTCTTCAAAGGATTAAGTTAGACTGTCCATGGACTAATGACTTAAAAAACATTATGCAAGTTCAGCTGCAGCAAGCTTTCCTACGAATTATGTATTGCTCTAATAGAAATGATTTAGGAGGTTTTTGTGTTGGAGGAAGCATGGAAGACTAAAAAACCAAATGGTGTTTGACATAGAAAGTCCTATAAAATAAGAAAATAATTGGGCATTACTTTAAATATAAGCTTCTGAATTAGAAACTAGCATTTAACAATCAAAATGATCTAAAAATAAATAGCAAAGAAGATTATATTTAGACACAATATCTTCTCTCAAGATTTAGGGAATTTGAATTGCTCATTCAAGCCACTTTATCCTAATTTTAAATATATAGATTCTTCTAACTAATTGTGCAGTCTTCTGATTCTTAAATAAATGTTCTATTTTCTAGTTGTTTTATACTGAGCATTTAATAATAAAAATGAGCATCTTTATTATTATTTACTTATTTTTGTTTCCTGTAGAGGAAGTCTAGAGATTAGATTACTTTTTCTTCAGTGAGGTCTACAAGGGTACTTCCAAATTCTCATAATAGACCTTGAAATCTCTAGCTTGGGTAATTAGGCTAACCCAGGAAATTTTCCTCCTCAGGATAATAATTATAATATTGTAACATGTGGCATGCATCAGCCTTTGAGTAGATGCTGATTTTCTTGTCATGTCATCAATGTCTCTGTCTTCCCCACTCAGTAATCCTTGGACTTCCTTGTAAACCAATTATTTCACAGGAGAAGGGGTAAAGTGGAAAAATTATTCCACCAAACACTCACAATGTACCTTTCTGTTTATCTTTTACAAAGAATCATGTAGCAAGCAGCCGTTCAGTGAAGGCTCCAAGAAAAGAGAGTCACCACATGAAACATTTTCATGTTAACCAGGCAACAAAAAGTTTCTTTATGTTCTATCAAAGCCAAACAAAGTTTGAGACAAAATGAACAAAGGCTGTTTATTCTTAAACTTGCATCAGGGGAAACCCATCACTTACCCTTCAGCAGGAGATCAAAGGTATTTGCAAGAAGAGGACCTTTTAGTGTAGAAAGCTAAAGCTTGCTTGAGACTGGCAAGCATTCCATTAAGGTGGGAGTTTGGGGAGTGGAGAAGACTTTTGAGTTGGTCTGCAGGTACATTTGGCTGCCCTTGTCTGGCTACAAGGGTTAGGTAAGCCAGTAATTTAGGAATATTTCAAAAGAGGAGAGACTGCTCAACATTAGTGGTGGAGGTTTATTTATAGCAGGGGTCACTGGGGTGTTTTTGTGGATTTTTTTTTTTTTTTGGTCAAACTGTCATAGTCATAATAGTCTTCATGGAGTAGGAGGGGGGCTGCCATGAAGGAAGAGTCTCAGCTCTGATTATTTTCTTTCTAGGCATTCTTGCTTAGAGACAGCATAGCACATTTAGCTCTGAAGTCCTACTGTGTTCAAATGGGTGCTATGACCTTAGGCAAATTCTTTCATCAGTCTCAGATAATTTTTCTGTGTGTAAAATGAAGATAATATAAACTTCAATTAAATAGACACAGGATTTGCGAAAGGATTAATAGGGAGGCATAATAGAGGCCTAATAAAAGATTTTAAATTTTCCCCTTGCCTTCTACTGTTGTCACATTTTCTTCCTTTTTTCTTTTTTCTTTTTTTTTTTTTTGATTTTTGTTTTGCTGTCTTCTCTACCTAACAACTTTTACTAACTGATATCTTAGACTGGCAAATAAAATTTCCAGAAAATACTGTTGTGTTGGTTTTTCGGCTCGTACCAATGACCCTGACCAAAGGGCATGAAAATATGATCTTGATCTTGCTTCAAGGCAGTCAACCTGTCATGCTCTCTGATGCATATCAGCTAAAATGTAGCCTTTAACCTCTATTTGAATCACTTAAATATTTTACTTTTTAATAGATATGCAAATTATTTTCTGTCTGGTAGTGATTTTAATTGATTTCCTTCTCCATATGGAAAAAACAAATTTGTTCCCATTTTCAACTCGTCTCAACATTCTTCTATACAAATTTGTGCCATTTTGTCTTTTACCCGAACTGGCTATAAGATCTGCCTGTTTCTCTCACTTCATGTGAGAAAGCTAAATTATTTCCTGTGTTATCATTATTATACTGCACACAGTCATGATTTCACCTCTTTCTAAAAATTATTTTTAACACATTTTTATGACCTTTCTGAATGTATAAGAATAGTTTCTGAATTTATAAAAGTCTTGGTTCTTTAAATGTACTTAAAAATCATCTCACGTGCAAAATTTCTCTGTCAAACCATGGGTGGGAAACAAAGTTCAAATGTCTATGTGAGGCTAATTAAACTGATATATAAGGGCATGCAAATAAAGAAATAGAGTATGTTCCAGGACTTGGTGGTCTTCAGATGCCCTAAATTTTAATTATTTATCCCCTGAAAATTAAACCTGCCTAGCTGAATATGTTGAATAAATTGAACTAATGACCCATAGTCATACGAAAGAGATCAATGTAATATAGTGGGAGGGAGATCATAACAATTGTAATTCCATGCTCCTCCACGTGGAATATCTGGGAAAAAGAGAACAATTGTTTCCAGAGTGCATTAAAGAAAGATAAAGATATTACTGAGAGCTAGTGCAGAGCAGCAGAAGTGGACATGGGGAAGGGATGTCTTCTACCTACATCACACTCATATCTTCATAGGGAAGTATTTCTACTCCCAGTACAAAATGTCCTTCATGGGAAAATACAACACATCCATTGTTGAATTTTCTGATGCCCATCAATAGCAATTGACCTCTGCTAAACACAAAACTAGCACTAAGATAACAGTTCTTGAATACTCTTTTATCACAGGTTAATCAGCAGGCTCTTTTCAAATCCTAAAATTTCATAGCCAGGGGGAAATATCAAAATGATGTTTGCTGCCGTTGTATGGGTTACAATAGATTTTTCATGTGGTTTACTTGAAAGAGTTTCATCATTTTGATTCATTTTCTATCAGTAGAATTTTTCTTCAGAATTTAATTTGGAGCATTAACCAACACCTCAAAAAAGAAACTGTTTTTTATTCCTTCTTAATTACCTTGTGAAATGTCTGTTTACAGCTGGGAGTCTAAAGATCTTGATTGGGAAGCAGACAGAAAGGAACAGGGAGAGGTTAAAAGGGGAAAGAAAAAGAACAAGAAAAATAAAGAAGAAGGAATTGAACAGAGAAGATATTAACAGCACACACAATAACCAAAACAAACTAGCAAGAAAGCAAGTATTGGGTCATAGGACTCATAGATTATCTGAAATTAGAATAGGTCAATTGTGGTTGGCAGAAAAAAGTTAGAAGACATTTTAGAAGTGCAGATTTTTATTCTAATTTTATTGCCCAGTGACATGTTACTTTTTAACACACCACATTCACACTTGGATTCTGTCTCCCAAGTAGTAAATATAAAAGCTGAATTAACTTAATGATTTTCAAAATTAAAATATGCTAGGGAATGTGATAAAAGTTTTTACCTGACTACCAAAATGAAAAAGGAAAGTAAAAGTTGATGTATTAATTTTAATAAAACTAAATTTATTAAGTTTAAGAAATTCCTCCAATTATCAAACTCTGTTTTTCTTACTAGATAAAGGCTTTTATAATATATGATTTGATTTGACTGCAAGTAACCAATAAGTTAAATGTGAAATCTTTATTAGCTGTGTAAGTGGAGCTGTCAATAGGCAAAATGACTATAAAGTTTGTTCATAAATCATATGCTTTTAAAAATCACTGACTTCTCCTATTTAGTCTTCTTAATGCAACCTGTGTCTGGAACGGGCCCATCCTCACCGGTGCTTAGGCTCCTGAAGTCTGTATGGATGATCCTTAAATAGAAAGCAAAATCAATAAGAAATCCAGAAACGCCAAGTTATTTTTCTTTGTTTTACTTGTGAACTTACTATTGGATTTCCATATGGTTGCTGTAAATGTTTGTTGGTTGGCCTGATTTTGCGGAATAGATTATTTGTGCAATTTCTATCAGAGGACATTGAAATTAGCTTAGATCATTAAGGACTTGAACAGAGTGATTCCTTCCCTTATTTTCAAAGGCATGCCAGACTTTCATCCAACTTTCTCCAGTACTGATAAATGAACTCTTGACAATTTTGTGTCCTATTTTCCACTTGTCGCCATGAAGAAAATGGAAAAGGGAAAAGAATTTTCAAGTAAAAAATCCTTTATATTGGAGTTGTGTATTCCTCACTAAGATCATTTTTAGAGCATTTGCATCACAACAGAAGGAGAAATAACAAAGAAATAAAGAACATCCCATACCCCTTACCTCTCCCTCACATTGACACACAGTATTTCAATCTACCAAAGTTTTGCCCTTTATCTCACCCTATTATTTATTTATTTTTTATCCTTATTATTATTATTATTATTTACTCATCTGTCCATAACCTGGATAAAAGAGGCATCAGACACAAGGTTTTCACAGTTACATAGTCACATTATAAAAGCTGTATAGTCATACAGTCTGGAAGAGGCACTTTTATTAAATGTACTTTATGTGGGATATTGACAGCTTTATAGGTGGACTCCCTTTTATTAATCTATACCATTAGGTGATAAAAATAACTAAAATAATAAAATATTTTTATTAATAAAATATAAAATAATTTAAATAAAAATAATTAAAAAATGATTATCAAGAATACTTTGAAATCAAAGGGAAAAGAAATCATGCAATCTGAAAATGTAGTCCAAGTTTTACACAAGTTATTTATGAGACAATCAATTAAAATTAAAATAATTTTAGTTTTTCAATCCTTTATAACTTTGGAGAGAAGATGGATTAAAGCAAGGAAAAGATCTTTTTCATCAAAATGTAGTTACTCAATTTTTCCTAAAAGGTTTCATACCTGTCAAGGTTATAGTAATACACATAAAGAGTGTAGAACACATAATAAGTACTTAACAGAAATGATAAATTAATTTTCACAGTCCAGTGGTCTGTGATCTCTTAAATAATGTAATATTTTTACAAAGAAAGGAAAATTTTAGTTACATTACCTCACAAATTAATAGAACTTAACTATAGTCTTTGATAAAATATTTAAGGGTCAGAAACATCAAGGTTCTTTCTACTGTTTCTAGTGTTATAGTCAAATAGCTACTTCAAGTCAAAATGATCCTGGATAAAGCACAACATATTTCATATATAACCTGGTAGACATGAAATACGCTAAATATGCAATCCTCCTCTTCCTATACTCTAATTAGATCAGCATACATTATTATCTAAATTTACGTCTAGCTGCCATTTCACTTGTATCAGTTCAACCAAAGTAGATCAAATTCTGAAAGAAATAACTCTCATTCTCCAAACTCATTAAAAACTAACTATTAAGCTGTATAAGGCATAGAACTGTCTAGTAACTGCAACAATCCTCACTCCCTTTCCTTTTAACTATGGAAACATATCATAAAAGCATATGATTTATGAACAAACTTTATAGTCATTTTGCCTATTGACAGCTCCACTTACACAGCTAATAAAGATTTCACATTTAACTTATTGGTTATTTGCAGCCAAACCAAATCATATATTATAAAAGCCTTTATCTAGTAAGAAAAATAGTTTGATAATTGGAGGGAATTTCTTAAACTTAATAAATTTAGTTTTATTAAAAATAATACACCAACTTTTACTTTCTAGAAACAGAGTAATTAGAAATTTGTTTGGTGTTCATAAACTTATGGCATAGTGGATGTTCTAGGTTGCTAGCTGCTGGAATGCAAAACACCAGAGACAGACTGGCTTTTAATAAAAGGCCAGCTAGGGAAGGCAGCTAGCTTTCAACCGAGGTTCTTTGTTATGTGGGAAGGCTCAAGGTGATCTCTGCTAGCCTTCTCTCCAGACCTCTGTTTTCCAACAACTTTCCCCAGGGTGATTCCTTTCTGCATCTCCAAAGGCCTGAGCTGAGCTGCAAGTGCTGAGATGAGGCATGCTGAGCTGCTTGGGCTGTGCTACCGTTGAGCTCTCTCATTTAAGCACCAGCCAATTAAGTGAAACGTCATTCACTGCAGCAGGCACACCTCCTAGCCGACTGCAGATGTAATTAGCAACACATGAGGTTCATGTACCATTGGCTCATGTCCACAGCAACAGAACTAGGTGCCTTCACCTGGCCAAGTTGACAACTAAATCTAACGACCACAGTGGACAATCAGGAAATGTTCAAAAGTAATCCCTGGTTCATTAGAGTTTGTCACTATTCTTTCTTAGGTTAGAATATCCCTTCTTGCTGGCAGCTGGGAAAGATGGAAAATTATTAAATAAAATGTCTCTATGATTATGACAGGATTTCTAAGAAAGAAGAATGATTGAATTACAACTGCATGGGGGAAAGTTTCTGCTAGTGGGTGGTATTTGTATTTTAAGAGAAGGCATTTCACGGATCATAGGTTCAAGCAAATACCCATTGTGCCAGACATTAACTGCCACTTAGCAACAGTGATAGAGAAAAAGAAAACATCTGGTTGTGGATAATGAGGCAGAGCTTTTCAGCTCTCTTGGATGTTAATAGCATTGGACAAAGGTCATAGTGGAAGGCCATCTGGATTCCCGTGTAAAGATATGTAGAGATTTTTCCCAGCTCTGCAGATCGTCAGCATACTTGCTTGAAACAGCAGGCAAGAAAATCTGCGGGCAGTAAATATTTAACTGCCAACTTTACATTATGGACATTAATGTATTTCATTAATATTGTAGACACTTGATGCTAAATTTATATCACAAGTTATTAAAACTTCAATGTGTAATAATAAGTGAAATGATAAAATTATATTATGCATATAAGCAATATCGCTCATATGAAGTAATCTATGCAGAGGAGCTATGTGTAAAAATAGAACATTTTCCTCTCCTGATTTTTCCTTAATGCCATTTTCATAATATTTCTATTAAAAGATTACTTAATGGAAAAATATGCTATCATTTGTATAAACTTAAATACCATTCATTTCTTTTTTTAACTTTTTATTTTTTATTAGAGAAGCTATTGGTGTAAAGAAAAGTCATGCATACAATACATAAAATACAGAGTTTCCAAATACGACCCTATTTATTAACACATTGCATTAGTGTGGTATTTTTGTTACAATTAATGAAAGAACATTTTTGTAACTGTACTTTTAACTTTAGTCCATTGTTTACAATAGGGTTCATTCTGGGTGTTTTACAGCCCTATGTTTTGTTATTTTTACTAAGTTTTATTCTAGTAACATATATACAGCCTACAATTTTCCCCTTTAACTACACTCACGTATGTAATTCAGTGCTGTAATTACACACTCAATGTTGTGCTTCCATCACAACTGTTTATTACCAAAACTTTATGTTGACCCAAATAGAAACTCTGTGCAACTCAATTCTTTTTCTTTCTTTCTTTCTTTTTTAATGCATCCTCTAAAACAAATATGCACTGGCTTTTATGAAAGAATGTTCAAGGAAAACTTCCCCAAAGAAATGTTGTCTGTTATCTGTCTTGTGCTATATGAAATGTTGGCCAGGTAGAGAGGATTATGGGAGTTTCTGGGTCAGACAGAAAGGCAGAGACAGAAGCAGAGCGGCCTGGGAAAGCATAACCAGGCATAAGAGGAGTGGTATGAGCAGGCAGTGAAGGGGGAGTTATGCCTGTGTGGTGTCATTCCAATGAGCTGGATTTTACCTTGACGGCAACAGAAAACTCCATAATCACTTTAAAGTCATGAAAGCAGTTTATATTTTATAAAGATCATGCTGACAAGCAAGATCAAAAATAGGTTGCAGGATTGCCAGTTTAAAGGCTAAAAAGTCATCTAGGAAGCAGTTGTGGTACTAGAAGGAAGATAATTGACAGACTTGTAAGCATAAAGAAGAGGGTGATATAGTTGAGAGATATCCAAGAAGCAATGTCAGAAGGAGAGTTTAAAGAGAAAAACTATTCAAAGTTAAATCCAAAAGTAGAAATTTGGTACACCACACTAATAATAATCCTATTTATTCTGTTAGACAATGAAGGGGAAGGATGTTGGATGACCAGTGATAAATTATAAATCCTCATCTGACATGTCCAATATCCAAATAAGGATTCCCCACTGTACAAGTGAATACATGATTCTGGAATTCAGGAGACATATATTGTCTCAAGAGATAAGTAAAAGGGTCAATGACATATTGGTATTAATTGTAGCTATAGTTGTAGCTAAATGAATGAGACAACCGGAGAAAGTGGCTAGAATTAAGGTCAGTATGTGGTGACCAGTTATTTTAAGAGATAAAGAGAACAAGAACAATCCATAAAGGAATAGATGGAAAGGAAGAAAGAGTGAAAAATTGTTAGTTAAGGAAGGAAAGACGTGATTTCAAAATGAGGGAGTGTTTAATATACAAAATGCTTCAAAAGATCCCATCAAAGTAAAGACTGCACATAAATACTGGGTCATCTAAGCTAGGATGCCAAATTGAAGCCTGATTTTGCCCTCTTCCCACTAACTAAAAAGCATATAAAAATACACTAAAAAAAAAATGTTGGAAAAAAAACATGGAAACCTGGAATATCTTTCAATAATTCTCTAAGCTCAAAAGAAATTATTTCCAAAAAGAACTTATGAAGTATAGGAACATCTCTTAATAAAACAGTAAATCAGGAACTAAGCGGTAATTGCACCCTTGCTTACTGTTAATGCCTAATTCAGAGACAAAAGGCTATCACTAGCCTCTTTTTCTTACAGTAAATTTTCTGAGGTAATTGAACTTTATCATTCTCCCCCACCCGACTCTAAACCATCGTTATGCATTTCCACATTTAAACTATGACTAAAATTCTTAGTGGTTAAATACACCAAGTTTAGGGCAGAAATGCAGTAGCTAGTGCTATACACCTAGAATGTATTGTGAATAGTTACAACAGACAGAGAAGGGAAAAGGGTTAAAAGTTGTGCTTTCTTTGAGTTGCTATTTATTGGGGTTCTGCTTGTATGTCTCTGTGGATATATATCTGTATCTGTCTGTCTATCTATCTTAGGCTTCTCTTGTATATACCAGGAGTAAAACTGGATATCTTTTACTGCCTACCCCACAGGGTCTGTATGTATATGTGTATGAACTATATATTCATATATACATAAATATATAAAACATATTTTATACATTCCTACACATATACATATGTCATATATTCATTAGGTGTTGTAGAATACTATATACTATATTATGCATTAAGACAGTATGAAAAATTTAATTGTGCAATTCAAATTATCAATAGTACCCTATAGATGGCAATTAATATTTTACAACTTTTACTTATGTGTGAGACTATAGGAAAAAAAATTTATTTGGTATAAAAATTTATATTTTAACTAGTGCATTTCCTAATATAACTTATGTGGACAGTTAAACTGAACACCGTAGTACATGGAACCTTGTGTAGGGCATGAGATTTTGTAGGTTAATCTAGAGTGATGCCCCGATAAATCCCACAGTGATCTGAACAGTGAGTAAAAAAAGTATTTGCAAAGTCCCCTTGGGGGAATGGTGAGAAAGGGGGGAAATTCAACTTCCCCAAGTAGAAAATTCTTGATATTCTCACAAGCAGTGGGGACAGCCAAAGCAATAGGCTGAGCCCCCAAACTTGGGGTTTGTTCATATGAAACTTAACCCCACAAAGGATGGGCTAAGCCTATTTAAAATTAGGCCTAAGAATTACCCCCCAAAAGAACCTCTTTTGTTGCTTGGATGTGGCCTCGCTCTTTCAGCCAACAGGACAAGCAAAGTCACTGCCCTCCCCCTGTCTACATGGGACATGACTCTCAGGCATGTGGACCTTCCTGGCAATGTGGGACAGAAATCCTAGAATGAGCTGGGATTCAGCACCAAGGGATTGAGAAAATCTTCTAGACCAAAAGGGGAAAGAGTGAAATGAGACAAAAAAAAAAAGTGTCAGTGGCTGAGAGATTCCAAACAGAGTCTAGAGGTTATCCTGGTGGTTATTCTTATGCATACTGTAGATATTACCTTTTTAATTAAGGTGTAATGTAGAGGCTGGAGGGAAAAAAAATAGTGCCCCAATTCAGAAACTCTCAGATAGGTGAATCACCTCCACTCTGTGCTCATAATATACATCGCCCATCATCATGGTGAGACCTGGCCATGTCTGAGATTCCCAAGTCCACTGGATTTCAAATTCCCGGAATCATAGGAACTGACTATTGCTAATACGATTATTTTGATATGGTTTTACTCCAGGCTGATCTAAGGAAGACCAAAGGCTATACTTACTAGATTCGTTGAGGAAATTCTTTCCACCTGATGCTCCCATACTTAACTAACATACATTTCTCTCTCTCAAGAGGGAGAAATTTATGATATAATCACATGGCTGTTGCTGTGCAGTTTCTTTTCCTTCCTTCAGAATTTGCTTGATTCTTATTTATCTTAGTTATTCTTAATATTTGTTGTTGATGCTTTTGTTGTCATTTTGCTTTCTTAATGCCACGTTACCTCTTATCTCTTTTTATTGTCACAAATTCACATATAAGCCTTAACAATGGACAAGGAAACCTTCTGCATTTATTTATTTTTGCTTCCCTAAATGTTGGCCACTAGCCAAATGTGACTATACATATATATTTAAAATATCAAAATTAGAGTCAGTTCCTCAGTTGCATTAACACCATTTTAAATGCCCAATAACCGTATGTGACCAATGGATATCATATTGGATAGTACAGATATAGAGCATTTTCATAACTATAGAAAGTTCTGTTGCATTGCACTGCTATAGACAAAATTCAATAGAATTGTCTATCACAGGGTAGATACCGCCCTCCCTAGTAGATACTCTACTCCCTCTGATGATAACCTCACAACTTAAGAGGTAAAATATAACAAGAGGAAATTATTTAATCAAGAAAAATATTAGGTTAATTTATGTGAAAATTATCATCACTGACACATAACAAAAGATCATTACCTAATTCCTAACTATCTTTATAAATGCAAAAAAAATTGCATTGAGAAAAATTTGAATAGATAAAATTCTTTAAATAAAATATATTAAATGTTTCAAATCTAATTTGAATAAAGGGGAAATGTGGGATAAGTTGGTATTCTGTTATTAGAGTTGTCAAACCATCATACACTGCTCAAACAGAGAAAAGTATGCAACAAATGCAAAAAATGCAACTTTTAGTGTTTTTTTTTTCTTAGTTCACTGAGGGGGGAGTATTGGAAATGAAAAAAGAAACATGGAATAATTGCACAAAGCTGATTTTCTCCAATAATAAAAAAAAACTGGAAATAAAAGAAAACCAAGGAAATGTGAAATAAAGCAAGAATCACTGAGGGACTGGTGATTGCCAGAGAAGACATTTGGAAAGTGTCATGTGTTCCCAGACATCAGATTAATGGTGCCAAATCTGAATCTCATTATATGTATATGTATATGTATATTGCATCCATATATCTATATCTAGGTAGATAGATTTATTTTTTATTGACTGGGAACAAAATTGGAGTAACAACTAGAAAGAAATAGTTTAAATCTGGAAATAAATGTCCACAGACACTTATGATCCTTTACAAAATGAAAGCTTGAAACTTTTTCAATGGACACTTTGGAGTGACATGGGAATGTCAGCAAAATTAAAGAAAAATAAGTAGACAATAAAATATATTATATCTAAGCTGCTGTGTGTAACTCCTTCATTTAATTGAAAAGTGGCTTCAATTACCCACCACTGAAGTGACATGCTAAAACAAAGTCAGGTAGGGTGCAAATGATACTGGTACATGGTCAAAAAACTTCATCCTCATTATATGTGGATTAATCAGTGATCATTATAAAGCTACTCACATCAAACAATCATAAGGAAGTTAATTGTGACCAAAATAATAATAATAATAATGCTACAGATAAAAAGAACAAAAAGGAAAAAAGATGGAAAGTAGAGGAAAAAATATTTTATGGAAAATGCCACCAAGGTAAAGATATTTTCTGAAGAAATATTTTGCACAGTATTGAAAATTAAAATATTGTATCTACAAAAAGAAGGCTCAAAAGAATATGATAAAGGTATGAAAGAAATGAAATGCATTTGCAAAAAGGATGTAGGACAAAAACAAAATTATCAAGGAACTAAAACAAATTTGAAACAAAAAGCACAGATAAAAAGCATGGCTGAAAATGAATAAGATGAAGGCAAATATGAAACTTGCAAATATGAAGAGAACAGGAAGAAAAAAGGAGATAAAACAAAGAAAAACCAGTAGACATAGAAGACAGAAAGTCAAAGTACAATTCATAGCATGGCAATTTTAGAAGTCAAATATATAAGTAAATGACATATTTCTCCAAAATGAAATGACAGTTGTATTTGCAAAGTGAATGAGTGCCATTTTCAGTGAAGAACAATGGAGAACACTAGATATACTATGCTGAAGTTAATATAAGGTGACAAAAATTCTTAAGGATACCTTGTTTAAAAAAGTTGCAAATTATCCTCAAGGAATAAAACTGTTCTCAAACTTCTCTCTGCAGCCTTCATTTCCAGAGATTAATGGAACTATGCCAACAGTTTTTTTGAATGAGCAAATCATGGCATAGGATGCCTTAATCAACCAAGTCATTCAGATATAACTAGAGAAGAAAGACATTATGAAAAATCAAAGGCCTCAACAATTATAACTAAGCAAAATTTATTCTAATAATTAATAAATGAGCGTGAATGAACTAGTAGTGATCACTGGGTTATTTTAAAGTTAGAATGTGTGTAATACAGCAATGAGAACTCTAATTACGAAATACGAGGCAAATCTATAAATGATAGATTATAGATGAACCTATAAATGATGAAAACCAGAATTAACATAACAAACTAGGGGAAATTGCAAAGCTTGCTAGCAAAACTAACAAAAGTTGCATAGAAAGTATTTGAGGTTGGAGGAAATGTAATTGAACTGATTTTATGATGTCTTTGAGTGGGGAACTCTTAAGTTATTAGACCAAAACTTTGAAAAGAAAGTATTACAAACCAAAATGCCATAAACTCAAATAAGACTTAAGTTCACAGTGATTAATATCAATTGGATACACTTATTTATTAAAGAAATTCACTTGTTTTGCTTTATATAGAAACAAGTTAAAATACTCAGAAAAATTGCATAACCGAATTAAAGTTAATAAATTCAGCAACAAAGAGTTGACATAAGGTTGGATTATTTTATTAATTCTATACACTGTGGTCCATCAGGCTTGAGATTGAAATCATTCATACTTTCAGCCTGGGAACATATAGTTTGAGCACAGTAACTTAATGGCTTATGCAGCAATTCATCTTTACTGCCCTTTCTCTCCAGTGTTTTACTTGGATATGGTGCACTTAGCCAACTATGACAACCTTAGCAATATTTATGGCAAGACCCTTTCTTATAACCTAAGTTTCAAAATTAGGGAGCCAGTAGAGTAGAAAAAACATGATTGTTGAAGTTAAACAGTATTTAACTGAAAGTCCTGTCTCAATCATTTTTCTCTGCAAAGTTTTTAGCATATGAGTAGGAATATAAATACATAAATATGTGCACTATTGGCTAAATAACTACATATAGGAACATTTGCAAAATCCTTATGCCAGTGTTTACCATGAAAAAACATTAAATGAACAGTCAGCACACTGCATTCTAGAGCCCCTCCTCCCGTTCAGTTTCTTCCTCAAAGCTCAATCATGCTGTTCTCTTAAAGGAAATCCCAGCGCCTAGATATGCTTTGCTTTTCTGGAAGATTTCATTAAGAGAACATCACCTTGCACTAGTCCGCATCAGTACGATATGGACATGTAACTGAAAGCTTTAACTGTCTCCACCCTAAAGCTCCCTCATGTTATGGCTGCCTAATCTTCTTTTTTTCTCTGCGAGAGGTTGATCTAGTCACCTCCACCATTTACCCTCTGCCGTTCTTGTCTGTGGCCATTCAGTTTTCATTAGAACATGGGGTAGGAGGCAAAGGTCAAATTTTACTTAAAGAATTTTGACCCCATATGGTAATATTTAAGGATAGTAAACTATACACTGCTTATATAACTATAGAATTACAAATGTCTTCCAGATTTAACTTTCAGTGTTAAGATAAATACATTTGTCCTAGTTACCCCATTTTGTATATAAAAGCCTGAGATTTAAAGGGATTCTGATGCTTGAAAGACATACTATTTCTTAAGTATTTGGTAAGGTTAACTTTTTTAATTTTTTTCAGAAATGACATTTCTGCTTGGAAATGCTTTCATATGAAGCAGTGCCATTTTTGGTAAGTTACAATATATGCACGTTCAGCTACAATCAAAAAAGTCTTCAAACAGAATGCAGATCAGTTCCTTAAAGGTTAACTTCAAAAAGAAGTTCCTCATCATTTCTAAGTGAAACTGCTATAGTCCATAAAAGTTCACGGCAATTTCTGTCCTAAGTCCACAGAGTAGAATGCTCTTTACAACATGCCCCTATTTTTTTAATGTGTTGCTTCATGACACGATTTTCAATTTTACTCCCCACTAATAGAAAATATAATTTTAACTTTCAAAATTCTGTTACAGATGTATTTTTTAAGGTTGCTAGATGATTGATTGTTTTCTCAAAACTTCCTTTGCTTATCTGACATGAAAATGATTGAAATCAACTGCTTAGCAGTAATTTCAAATGAACTGAAATTGGAAAATTAGAGTACAGGAGTACAAGTATAAGAAGAATTCATCTTAAATTTTAATTATTTCAACATACACCCAGAATGGAAACAAGTGTTAATGGAGAAAGTTTAAAGCTAAGTCTAAAAGGAATAATGAAATCTAGTGAACTGAATTAAAAAACAAACAAACAAACAAAAAAAACTGTCAGTGCAAGGAGAATACCTAAAAAATCAACAAATAAAATTAGATCATCTAAAGTTTAATTTTGTGAACAAATAGCACTTTATATTTTTCTCATACTTGGAATTTGTCAAGAATAGGGCAATCATTTCAGAATAAAAGTAGCATGTTACATGGTAGTTTTAAGAATAAACTCAAGTATTGAACTGATAGGCAAACAATGACAGTAAGAATTGGGAAAAGTTCATGAGAGACCTCCCGAGAAACAGTAAACCAACTATTCTGATTCATTCCTTGGAGAAAGAAGGAGAAAGTTGACGTTATGTGACAGTGTCTAGCATTAGTATCTAAAATAATAGATTAAAAGGGAGGTGGGATGCCCCCATTGGTTTTAAAGGGAAGAATTTTATTTTGTTCAATGCATGCTTAATTTTAAATAAGTGGGCATTTACAAGATAGTGTCTAATAAATAGGACGTGAGGATGAAACTCCAAAGAAACATTAGGACAAGAATTTGACATTTTACAGGCTTCTTCTCAGTAAGGTACTTAGAGCTAGAAATGTAGTTACATTTTAAGGAAAGGAGGTAGAATACACAAAACCAGAGGGATTAATAATAAGATGTGATTATGCCTCTGTTTAAGGGATGAAGCATAAAAGATAGAAATGAGCAGGTAGAGTCAAAGTAGAACTATCAGACATGTAAGTTATAATGGAAGCAGAGGAAGAAAAAATAAAGGATATGAAGTTAGAATTATATCTACATAGAATTCTAGAAGTGAAAGATTATTAGTTTTGGTGAACATGGGTCCATTGGGCTTATACATGAAAAGAGTTTCAAAAGAAAGCTTATTCTAATTAGCTAATGAGATATGTCAATGGGATAGTAATACCATTTTTTAGCAGTCAATTTTTCAAAGGAAATACTGTTTTCATATAGTACAGAGTTTTTGTATAGTTGCTTATGACTTTGAGTGAGTTTCTAAATCAATTTAGGAGGCCTGCATAACCAGCTTTTTACTGTAAAAAATAGAATTAAAAAAATTCTACTACTTCATTATACAAAAGAATATAAAGCATCAGAATAGGGTGGGAGATTGTGTTCCATTTGTGTGTGTGCATGTGTGTATTCTAAGTCACAATATAAAATGTATATCATAAGTTCTGCCCCATGCAAAAAAAATCTGGGGTATATATAAAAGCACTGGGGTAAGGAAGGGCAAGGAAAGTTGTCCAGCAGATAGAGCAAAGGGATTTTTTTCCCTTATGTTTTTGCTGGTTTAGTTTTTTAAAGTATGGAGGAATCTGAGCATGATGATGGGTACTGAAAAAGGAGATGGTGGTTGAACAGATTTTGAAAACTTAATAGTGAAAGTAGGTTAATTAATCAGACAATGCCCCCAAAAAGAAAGGAACATATTTAATTAAATATATTGGCCATTTATCCTGGAAAGCCAAAGAGACATTGCTGTTCTAAGGAATGAGAAATAAAAATTAAAGAGGATTGTAGGATGACTGTAGAGCAAGGAGTCCCAGGACTCAGTCCTTCCAGCAACACAAATAGTAAACAAGCAGGAACTATATGAAACCACTATTCTGAAACTCTACAGGCTAGAAGATACTCCATAGCAATCAGGGCCCAGTGAAAGAAAGAAGCTGATAAATTATGGTAGAGAACAGCAAATTCCTCCATCCAGTTAGTGGTTTCCAGAGCTCATCTTCCGACCCTCTTTTTTTTTTTTTTTATTAATTAAAAAAATTAACAAAACATTTAGAAATCATTCCATTCTACATGTACAATCAGTAATTCTTAATATCATCACATAGTTGCATATTCATCATTTCTTAGTACATTTGCATCGATTTAGAAAAAGAAATAAAAAAACAACAGAATAAGAATTAAAACGATAATAGAGAGAAAAAAAAAAACCTATACCTCACATGCAGCTTCATTCAATGTTTTAACATAATTGCATTACAATTAGGTAGTATTGTGCTGTCCATTTCTGAGTTTTTATATCCAGTCCTGTTGCACAGTCTGTATTCCTTCAGCTCCAATCTTCCGACCCTCTTAAGAGGCTGCCATGGAGTTCAGCTCCTGGCTAGCTGCTGGGGACAGAAAGGGACATAAATACCTCTTCCCCAAGAACAGGGTTTGGAACAGCTGTTCACTGTCTACAGCTTTTGATTCGTGAGTTTGGATCCCTGGGGCTCAGTTTCTGAGGGCAGCCATTGTTTCAACCCATCCCAGATAAGGGCGGTGGTGGTCAGAGCAGAGTTAAATATGCTGTCTTCCTCATTGCTGCATGAGATGGTCAGCAAAAAAGCTTCCTTTAATGGGAGGACCAGGAAAGTTCAGCTTTGGGGAGCCATGCGCAGTAATGTTTAATTTTGAGGAGGTCCAATTTATCAATTTCTTTTCTCATTGCTTGTTCTTTGGGTGTATGGTCTAGGAAACCATGTCCTATTAGGATCTATGAGATATTTCTCTATATTTTCTTCTAAAACTTTTATGGTCTTAGCTGTAACATTTAGGTCTTGGATCCATTTTAAGTTAATTTTTGTAAAAGGTATCTGATTAGAGTTTAATATCCAGAATGTGTAAACAAATCCTACAACTCAACCAAAGATAAATAACCAGATTAAATATGGGTAAAAAATGTGAGTTGGTATCTTTCCAAGGAAGACACACAAATGGGCAGAGAGCACATGAAAAGATGCACAGCGTCATTAGCCGTGAGATACATGCAAAGCAAAACCACAATGAGATATCATTTCACTCTCATTAATGGCTGTTATTAAAAATAGGGAAATTAATAAGTGTTGGAGGAGATGTGGAGAAATAGAAACATTCATTGCTAATGTCAATAGAAAATTTCTACTGAAGAAATTTTGGTGTTTCCTCAGGAGGTTAAGTCTAGAACTACCATATGAACCAACAATTCCAATATTATGTGTATAACCAAAGATCTGAAAGCAGGGACTTGAATAGATACTTGTACAGTAATGTTCACAGCAACATTATTCACAAATGCCAAAAGATGTAGTTCCCTTCAACCAAAGGATAAATAAAATAAATAAGATAGATGATGTGCATTTATGCAGTAGAATACTGTTTAGTTGTAAAAAAGAGTGAAGTCCTGATACATGCAACAACATGAATGAACCTTGAAGGCATCATGTTAAGTGGAATAAGCCAGATGCAAAAGGACAAATACTGTATAATGTCACTGATAAGAAACAATTAGAATAAGAAAACTCATAGAGTCAAAATCTAGGATATAGATTACCAGGGGACAGTGTGGGAAAGGGAATGGGAAATTAAGGTTTAAAATGTACAGAGTTTCTTTTTTTGGTGTGTGTGTGTGTGTGTGTTTTGATAATGAATGGTGGTGAAGTAGCACAACATTTTGAATTCAGTTACCAGAAGTGAAATATATATCTGAATAAGATTAAATGGGAATTGTTAAATTATATATATAGTAACAGAATAACAGAGTAAAAGAGAATAAATTCTTTTTTAAATCCATGGAACTATATCAGACAATCAGGGAATTCTAAGTTAAACCACAGACTTTAATCATTAGTCCAGTAATAAAAGCATGTTATCATCAATTGTAACAAATATCTCACACCAGTGCAAGGAGTTGGTGATGGATTGGTGTTTGGAAAATCTATATTTTATATTTTATGCAGAAGTGTTCTTTAAGCCCACAATTTCTCAAATAACACATACATACATACATACATACATTCATATGTACAAACATAATTAAAGTTTGGAGAGCTATAATTTTTTTTATTAAATTCAAGTCTTGCTCTACATGGCTCACATTTATTAATACTTCCATCTCAGTTTAATTGATTTCACTCTGCAATTTTTGAATTTGTTTTAGTAATTCAGCACGAGTATAGAAAGACCATTAAAAGAGTTTGCATCACTTTAACACTGAGATTATGCATGGGAAATATATCATTTCGTCTAAGACTTCATTTATTTCTTTCATCATCATTTAAAAGTTACTTTATCTCATTAATTTGCTTAATTTAACTGCTTTATGTTATTTTTTTATATTTGTTTAAAATAGCTTTGGCAGGGTGAATAATACAGTGCTCTCCAAAAAGAACTTCATATCCTAATTCTCGGAAAATGTGAATATATTAACTTTGCAGCTGTGATTAAACTTAGGACCTTGATATTGGAGGATTACTCTAGACTATTAAATTGGCTTTGTGGTGCTGTGGAGCTGTTACGTACCCTAGAAAAGGCAACGTTCTTTTAATCCATTTCTGTGGGTGCGAACCGAGTGTGGGTGGGACATTTTTGTTAGTTTACTTCAATTGAGATGTGATCCACATGGGTCTTAACCCTCTTACTGGAGTCCTTTTTCGGAAGATGATGACAGAAAAATGCAGAGGATTTAGTGAAAAAGCCCCTGGAGGAGCAGAAACAGGAAACCATTGAAGCCAGAAGCAATGAAACCCAAGAGAGAAGGACAAGCAGACACCAGCCAAGTGCCTTCTCGGGTGTCAGGGGTGTCCCAGATGCCAGCAGCCTTTCTTCTGAGAAGCATTGTCCTATTAATGCTTTCATTTGGACATTTTCACAGCCTCAGAACTGTAAATTTGTGAGTTAATAATTTGCATTGTAAAAGCCAACCCTTTTCTGATATATTGCATTCAGCAGCTTTAGCAAACTGAGATAGACCCAATGTCATCATAAGGACCCATATTAGAGAGAAGGAAGAGGGTCACAGATATCAAAAGAGATTTTATAGATAGAAACAGAGAACAGAGGGAGAGAGAGGGAGAAGATGCAGGGATAGAGACCATGATATGCTGCTGGATTTATGTGTGGGATGAGCCAAGAGTCAAAAGATGGAAAAGGCAAGGAAATGGATTCTCCCTAAAGCCTCCAGAGGTAATTCAGGACTGCTAATACCTTGCTTTCAGTCCTGTGAAACTGGTTTCTGATTTCTGATCTCCAGAACTGTGAGATAATAAATTTTCATTGTTTTAAATCATTATGTTTGTGGAAATGTTTTACAGCAACAATCATAAATTAATATAGTAGCTAAGTGCATCGTTGTTTTTCTTTGTTTTAAGCTTTCTCCACTGGACTGCTTGTATCATGTGTTATTGGTAATTTTAAGTTAAATAACTGGAAGCAAAATTCAGTCACATCCCCCTATATGTGCATGTCTGGAAACATACATTTTTTTTGATATGCATTCTTATAAATGTACATATATATGGATCCACACAAAATATGGCAAAGAAAAGAAACTGGAAATTTTACTTCAAGGTCTTATTTGAATATATATCATAATGTAAATGCATTCTTCCAGGATATCTTTTTCAGTAACTCAAGAAATTTTAGGCGTTACTTGAATTTACTCCTAAATATTTTCATAATTCCTTTCAGTTTAGGTAGTGAAAAATTGTAAACTTAAGTCTCTACTTAATCCAATATTCATTTATGTCTCATGATTTGGACTCATAAATGTACACAAATAATGTTTTAAGAGGAAAGCTAAAAAGGAAAAATAGTTTAAATTTCAATGTGAGGTGCTTCTCTCTGTTTTTTTCTTGTTTATGTGTTTGAATTTGGCTTAAATAAGTAACAAATGTAATAGATTTCTGTTATTTTTTTTCTTTCTCATCAGCAGTGAGAATATTTGGTGAAATATACTTATATAATATATACATATTATGAACAATAGCTATGTACTCAATTATTAACTATTCTCATTTTTCTTATCAATCTCTAAATTGCCAAATATAATATTAAATATATTCATTTAAAATTATTATTAAGAAATACAACAGTAATTTTCTCCATGAATATGTTGCACTTGTATATTATTTTGGGATGTAATCCCTCTAAAAAGTACTTTAGAAAAGGAATATTTTATTTTGCAGCTCTAACAAACTTTTTCACAACTGTATACAGCGCTACAAGTGAAGAAAAGTGGAAATGTAATTATTTTATTGCCTTATTTAATTGGTTAAGAATTCTAGTATAATATAGGAAGCATGATGACAGGAAAAATTTTGATCCATTTCTCATCCCATTTTTTCTATCTTTCCATTAGTTGTGTGGTTTGCTGAAATTGTTTTAGCAGACCGACTTTACCACCTAAAGAATGTGTCTTTTATGGCTGCTGTGATTGTTTTGGTTACTGACTAACACCTCTGATCTCTAGAGCATTGCATTTAGCTGCAGGGAGCTGCCTGGCCCAGAGAAATTTGGGTGTCTGTCCACTACCTTTGCGGACAGACAGCTGAATGCTATGTGGAGTCAAAGCCCAATCATATCGTTTCTAGGAAGAAAAATTTTTTTTTACTATTTATACTCCAGAAAACAACCACGAATGTCACTAAAGCTAAGCTTTGCTGTAGAACGCTTATTTGCTCTGCCCTTTCTATAACCTTTGTGTCTCTCTAGCTTATAGGGTTTTCTTGAACAGATTTTCAATAAAGCCTATTCAGGTGAATCCCTTGTCTTATGTTCTACTTCTAGGGAAACTGACCTGAAACAACTTCTATTTCTCATTTGCTAAGAGTTTTTTTTTTTACCATAAATGGAAGGTGGCTGTATGAATTTCCTCTTTATTCATGGTTCTAATTACATTGCTTTTTCTCATTTAGGATAAAGGAAAAAAAAAATGTGGGATTGTGTTGATCCAATTTCAGTTAAAACATCTGAACAGCCTTCATCCAGGTACTAACCCAACTTAGTGATGATCTAACACCCTTTTTTATGTACTGCTAGACATAATTTGCTCAACATTTTTAAGGATTTCTATATCTATGTTCATGAATTATATTGGCACATAATTTTCCTTTTTTTGTGACAATTTTATTTTAATTTAAGTTTATTTTGGCATTAGAAATTTAACTGGGAACTATGCCCTTATTTTCTATTTTTTGAAATAATTTCTGCAAGAATGTTATTTCTTTCTAAATATTTGGAAGAATTTACAGTAATATTATCTGGGCTGGAACTTTTTATTATAAGACTTATAAAATTATTACCAATTCCATTACTATGAGAGTTATTGGAATGTTTGAATTTTAAAAATTTTTTCTTCGGTTTTGGTTAGTTATGCTTTTCAAGACATTATAAATTTCATCCAAATATTTGCATAGAATTGCTCAAAGATGTTGATAGTATCCTCTTATTATCTCTGTTAAGCAGAATTATAAGGGGACCCAAAATATTGCTGCCCCTGAATGCACTGGCCATGGCTAATCAAAGGTGAAGAAGTGGAAGTAGGAGCTGTGATGTGGCTGGACCAGAGAGTGCCATAGCGTCTCAGTCTATGATTAAGCGACTCCTCAGAGGACATTGAGTTAATTAAAAAGGCGATGATGATTTTGCGTTGGACCTACGAATTAGCTAAACTCTTTAACCAAAGGTTCAGCTTCAGAGGGACGCTTTGCTACTGACCTGGAAGAAAGCAAACTGTCGTGTTGCAAGAGGACGACCTGCCAGGAATAGTGGTTGGTCTCTAGTTGCTGAGGGAATCAGTCCTATCATGAGGATGCAAATTCTGCAAAACCCAGTACATTTGGAAGAGGACTCCAAGACTCATATTAGGCCAAGCTTGTTTTCAGCCTTGACAGACTCTGAGCAGAGACCCTAGTAGAGCCCTGACTGATTTTTCTGGACTACAGGACTATGAGATAATAAATTTGAGTTGTGTTAAATTGTTTAGATCTTAGTGGCCTTTTATGTAGTAAAATAAAGCTAAAACAGCATTTGTTCAATATTTCAGTGAATTTTAAATTCCAAATATAAACTTTAACTACAAATTACAAGCTTTAATAGATCACATTTTATTAGCATTTATATTTAGTTAAACTATATTTAATTCCATTGTGATTTCGGGACTGATAGCTATTTGGGGACCTGTAGGGACTTTAAAATTTTATTGATCAGTTATTGACTTCCAGCTTAGGACCATTGTAATCCAAATGTTTGCTCTATATGATTTCAGCTCCTCAAAATTCTTTGGAAGTCAATTCATAACCTACCTCATATTTCATACATCCTCGACAAGTATGATGACATTAGTCACTTAATTGGTGTATCTGGTTTGTATTTAATATTGTAGTTTTAAATTTAAATTGATCACTTTTCCTTTGTTTCCTATTTTTTTCCCACCTATATTAGTTAACCTCTTATTTCTTGCTTCATTTGGATGAATTCATTTTTATTGTTTCATGTTAAACCTCATTAATTTGTGAGTTATACATTATTTTAGTATTCTTTTCGCATTAATTGAGAGTTTATAATATTTACCCTCCTTATTAGAGTTCATATAAATTAGTTTTTAACCATTTTCAGTTTATGTAAGAAACTTAAAAGACTAAATAGATTATTTCTTTTCTGAGTATTTTCTATTGCTGTTATGTATTTTACTTCTTTGTGTGTATGTTAAATGTCACCAAACATTATCATTATCAACTGTTCTTTGGCTCTATCTAACCTTTCTCTTAATTTTCATCCCAACCTTTATCTCTGATCTGCCATAACTAATTATCTTCCTTTTGGTTGAAGTCCCTTACTGCTAGTATGACTGCAGTGAATTATATCAGTTCTTTTAGGAAATATCTTAAGTTTTCATCATTATTGCAGGATATTTTGCTGCATATTGAATTTCTGCATATTGACATTATTTTTCATCCTACATTTCATTTTATGGAATCCTTTTTCTTTTTTGATTGCTTTTACTGAGAAGCCATCTTTCTGTCTTGCTTATGATCTTTTACATCTTTTTTTCACCTCTTTTTTTTGCTTTAATATTATTTATCTTTGCTTCTCAATAACATTTCTCTGGTAGTCCCAGTTGTGATTTTCTTTAGAAGTATGCAGGTTGGAATGCATATATAGTCTTTTGAAATTATAGTTTATTCATTTTATTAATATTAAAAACCGCTAAGCTGTTATCTTCACAGATTTTTTTTTGCCTTCATCATTGTCTCTTTAATTTTTAGGACCAGACACATGTGTGTTAAACCTTTTAATCACATCTCATATAATATAATTCTTATACTATTTTCTATATTTTACAAGCTTTATCTCTTTCCCTGCTTCTACATGGATGTTTCCTTCTAACCTATTGTGAAGTCCACCAGTTCTTTCTTCAACAGTGTCTAATGCATTATTAAATCCCTGTTGAGTATGGAACTTCACTTAGTGTATATCTAAGTTCTATATTTTCTATTTGGTTATATTTGCAAATTTAAGCATTCTGATGAAATTATCAATCTTAACGTTTAACTTTTGAACATATTGATAAGCATATTTTTAAGTTCCATTTTTAAAGCTTCCTCATTTCCATTTAATTTAGATGTCTGTCTATTGTATTGTAGTATGTTTATTTTGAGTTTGACTCAGTTCTTATCTTATTGAAAGCCTAATCAGTTTTGTTTGAATGTCAGACCTTCCTAGAAAGAATTTTAGAAACAGAATTTGGTCCCAGGTATTGTTACCTGCTTCCTGAAATGTTTTTATTTTGTTTTTAGCATGCATTTAGGATAATGCTATGTCATTTCAAGTCAAAGTCAGATCTGAATTACTGAAGGTAACTGACAGGGTTTGCCTGTTTATAGATTACTCTTAATCTTTAATATTTATCAAGCCCTTCCTTCTAAATAGGCACTGAAATGGTTCCTTATTATCTTATTGCTAAGGTATTTCTATATGGAGCATTTCTGAGAGACACACTTCTGAAAGTACTGTTCAATTCCTCAGCCTCTTAGGAGCCACTTCCTTCTTTGGACCTCTGCCTTTCTGCACAAGTCTCAGAATTGGAAATATTTTAATGTAGTGCAGCCTTATATAGTAGCCACTATTCATATGAGGCTTCTGAAGACTTGAAATATACCCTGTGCCCTCCCATGTGACAGAGGGACTCGGGTGCCAGCTGCCTTTCCTCACAGAATGTATCATCCTCTTGGTGCCTTAATTTGGACACTTTCATTATCTCAGAACTGTGAATTTATAAACTAATAACCCCCCATTGCAAAAACCAACCCACTTCTGGTATATTGCATCTCTTGAGCTTTAGCAAACTGAATCACCAAGTGTAAGTACTCTAAAAGAAAACTACCGTGGTGAAGAATTCACACAGCTAAGAAAATTACGCTATTTTGCAGAAAACATGCTAAAGACACAAAATTTTAATCAATTTTGCCTTTAAGTTGCATAAAGATAAAAATAAACAAAACACCAACAAAGGTAAGGGACATAAAGGAACATAAATGGCATTTTACACACTTATATTAGTAATAAAGGGTCTTTATCAAGCAATTTCATTTAGAATTTCTATTAGAAAATTCTCAATATTTAACTGCCCTTATCTTTAAATGAGATGTTGATAAAATCATGTCCCATTGTTGCAAATTATCATACATCTTCATAGCCTTCTTTCCCCAGTGATGGAATCATCTTATAAAGGAATGAGGAATATTTATATTTTTTTATTTCTATCAGATCCAAAAAATCATATGAAAGTTGATGCTTGAAATGGAATAAATGCATTTAAACTTTATTTAATCTACTCAGGTTGGTACAATATAATTGAAAATGACTGGAAAATAGGTGTTTTTCATCAACCCATTAACCAGCTGCATCTATTAGCAATCATATAATATTCCTTTACCACTCTTAGAAATCTCTCTTGCTTACTTTGTCTTTTTCTCTCCTTTTGCACAAGTTCTCTGAACCCCAGTCCTTCTCCCCCTCCTTTTCTCACTCTAAATGCACACACTCAAACACAACACAATATTTAAGTATACAGTTCCAAGTTCTGTTTTTAATTAACTTCAGTTATTTTTAGCACTTATTACTCTTCTATATAAAAACCATCTCCCTTTTCTTCATAAAATTGTAAAAGTTATTTTTCTGATAACTCCTATTAGAAGTGACTCAGAAACCATATTTGCTCCATTCCAAATTCTTGCTATTTTTAAAAAGTTATGTAAAAAGCAATTCTGTCTGTTTTTTTATTTTAATTTAAATAGAACAAGACATTAGGGCATATTTGTACCATTATTGATTCATCAATGTAAAAGGAGTGTCTTTGTTCTCAAAATAACTCCATGAGGAGGTCTGTTTGATTATATTAATGTGTGAAAAAGATTCACACATTCACACTGATTACCCTGGGTAAAGTATGTAACAACAACTTTTGTTTTCAACATTATAACAAGACACTTGTTTTAAAAACTTAGACTTCAGAGAAAAGATTGATCATTGTGTGGGTGAGTATATATTCTGAAAGGGTGCTTGTAGGGGCCAAAAGAAGCTACCGGATGGATATAATAGACTCTGATACGTAAGGTAATGCTAAAATTGTCTTGCAGCATCAGGCACCATGGCATATGACTCTGCTTTGTGAAAGTGACTAGACAAGATAATATGAAATAAAAAACTAAGTATGTCTTTAACCTACAGTACACAGGCAGCAGAGGCTGTGTGACCAGACGCATTCTCTTTATAACTCTATCCATCACCTCCGCTCAGTGTTTCCTCTCTTTCCTTTGGTTAACTGGAGGGAAGAGTTATGTTCCCTCTAGCTAGAGAAAACATGTTAAAATGACTTAGTTCTTAAAACTTCCCTCATAATCAAAGGAAGTATAAAATAGTCAAATGTCTTATAGAATAATCCCCTTAGCTTGCTTTTCTACTGGGACCACTTCCCCCTCCCCCAGCAGCACACACATAAACCTCACTCATAAACTGAAATCAATTTCCAGACTTGTCCAAGTGCTTAATGAGGAGTTCTCTTCTATTTGCAATGTAATATGCAGAGAATACATTGACTCACGCAAGAGATGATGCTTGACTTTTTGGGGAAGGAGAAATCCTCTGAGTTCTTGTCTCACTTTCAGACTGAGCCTTAGGGTGTAAGCAGCACATAAATAGATCATATACACTACACACATATACAGCATGAGCTGTATATAATAAGTTATCAAAAGCAAGCAAACTATACATCTCTCCACGGATGATCAGCCTCATCTAAATCAATATTGACCAGGACCCTGTAAGAAAATAAAATTTTTCATTTCTTTGTTTTTAAACTGGCCCAAAGCACCATTTGAAACTCTTGCATGAGATAATATTCCCTGAAGACTGAAAATTGGACAAGGAGAGTTCAAAGATTTCAGCTTTTGCTGTGCAAGCAAAGCCCCTAGTTTTGGAAAAGACAAAGGGTTGGCTCTTCCCTTTATATTCAGTAATGCAGAGACAACCTACATATTTTTCCAAATATCTAGTAGGCCCAAACACAAATCATGGGCAGAGTAAGTGCTCCCTTATAAAACAGTTATTTTGATTTTCATTAAAAACACAAAGCAAATCGGAATCATTGTGAAATGCATTGAGTCACAGCAAGGAAATCACACGGGGACAGTGGAAACAAGCTCCATCAAGAAGGATATACGGGGCAGGGAGAAGAGCAGATAAAAAAGAAGAAACCAATGAAGATTTAAAAGAAGATTTAAGTGTCTTGTGAGACGGCCTTGCAGCTGATAGCACACGTCTGATGTGAGGGCTGCACTCATCACGTCTCCTGCCTGCTCCTGAGCTCTCCGTGGGGATGAAAGGCCAACGGAGGCTCTAATTTATCTTTCTGGGGGTTTCACACTTATCATCCAGCAAAAAGATAGCCATGATTCTTCACAAAGATTAGGATTTTTGTGTTATGTTACCCATTGATAGCAAAATAAATGCTTTATGGAGCATGTAAAAAGCAATTTAGGCCTTATCACCTTTTCCACCTCATGTGCTAGTGATCAGCTGTACAGGAAGAACAAAGGGACAGAGATAGGAACCAACACGGTAACATAGTTTTGAGCAAAGAGATACGTACTTAAAATAAACAAATTACCACCATGGCAGCTTTTATGTTTACTAAATAAAACTCTTCATTTTCAAATTTCTTTCTTCAATTCCATATCAAATTATATATTTTTGTTACGTATTCAATTCTCTTCATGAATATTCTAGCTTATTAAGATGTCCATATCATGCCTGTGCATTCCAAACAAACCACCAGGAGTTGGAAAGATGAGTGCTGAACTTTTCCTGTTAAAAACCAATGTTTAAATCCTGATTCTGTCATTATAATAACATAATGTTCAGGAAATAAATTCATACATGCTTTCCAAATTTCAAAGAGCATATACTTTCTGTACAATGAAGATACCAATTATTACCTCAGAGGCTGTTTTTACTATCATAAAATAGTGTTTAAGCACCTGATAAACTTACAAAGCATTTTTCCAAGACCTTACAGTTACTTATGAGCTTTGCATGAGTTGTATATAATAAGTTATCAAAAACAAACAACATCCTTTCAGGGAGACATACTCAAGCTAACCGTACCATAAACAATATGTATGTGCCTTTCTGAATTTTTGTGATTCTTCTCATCACCAATGTTATAAATTTATATATTAACGTTGAATTTTTAAGAATCCTGAATATAATCTCAACTGAAGAGGCAATAATGAACATGTCACTAATTATATATAAATCTTATGTAGATACATATGTAGTTATAAGTATCTAGTTACATATTGTCATACGTATATCTATAATATTACTCAATCTACAAAGCTAATATGTTAAGAACTATTATTGTGTCTATTATACAATTAATAGGAAAATAGCAACAATTCCACAGTACTTAATACTTGCCAGAAACTGCTCTAAAGGCTTAACATACTTGCACTTTTTAGTGATTTCCCTAAACTCTGCAATACTCACATCTAACCTAGGTCCACTTTTAAGTAATACTCTATCACTTCACCCACCATAGGGGAGGGGTCTTAAGCAGTAGTCCCAATTCCTTGCCCCATTCTTTATAATGTTATCATTCATCTCATCTATCCATATACTCTAATCTTCAAGTTCATTGATAGAATTATTATTTTAAATACGCACTTATATTTTAGGTCAATTAAGACTAAGGAAAATAAAAGATTTTACCTTCATTTTTCCTCCTCCAACACACTTACTGTCTTTAAAATGTATATTCTAATTTCTTACCTTTATAATTTTCCTTCTTCTAAAAGAGCTTCTTTTAATATTTCTTGCATGGCAGGTCTGCAGGAAACACATTCCCTCAGTTCTTGTTTATCTGAAAAGATCCTTGTATCTCCTTCATTTTTGAAAGACTATTTTATGTTTCATTTAGAATCTTATATTGGAATTTTTTTTTTCTTTCAAGACATTACGTACTTTAGTCCCCTCTCTTGCTTGTATGGTTACTGATAAGTTCACCGCAATTCTCATCATTGTTCCTTTGCAAGTAAGGTGGTTTTATTTTTCATTTCTCCCTCTGGATTCTTTTAAGACTTTCTTTTTTGTCTATGGTTTCTGTACTTTGAAAATGATAAACCTAGGTGTGGATTTTTGGGGAATTTGTACTTCTTCATGCTCTCTGAGCCTCCTGAATCTGTTTTGATGCCTGTGATTAATTTTAGAAAATTCTTGGTCATTATTACATCAAATGATTTTTCTAATCCACTCTCTCTTTCTTCTTCTGATGTTTCAATTACACATACGTTACATCTTCTGAAATTTTTCAGCAGTTCTTGGATATTCTATTCTGGCTTCCCCACCCGATTCTTTTTCTCTCTTTGCCTTTCAGGTTGGAAAATTCCTATTGGCACATCTTCAAACTCAGTTATTCTTTCTTTTGTCAGGTCCTGTGTAACGATGAGCCCAGTAAGGACATTCGGCATTTCTGTTACAGAGTACTTATCTTTCTGCTAACATTTCTCATCTGTTCTTTCATGTTGTCTATATTTTCCATTAGCTCTCTAAGCATACTAATCATAGTTATTCTAAATTCTCTCTCTGATGACACCTAAATGTGAGTCATGTATCTGAGACTGGTTCTGATGCTTGCTTTGTCTCTTCCTAACTTCTAGTATGACATTCAAGTTCTTAATTGAAAACCAGACATGATGTATCAGGAAATAGCAACTAAAAACCCTTTGTGTAGAGTTTTACATAAATCTGGCTAGGAATTATGCTGAATTGAATGTTTTCCAGAGGTTTCAAATTTCTTCAGTGTCCTTGTTTTTGACTCCTCCTTGAAGAAGTTCCTTAAATGGAGTTTGTGCCTGTCACCTCTTTCAGCTGCAGTCCACTGTTACTTTGTTGAAAACTCGTTTATAGGGCAGTAAATTATTGGGAAAAAGAAGTGTTCTATAATTGTATGATTAAATCTTAATTTTTTACTTGGCTTGTGTCCTTGGGCTGTGACTTTCTCAGGTGTTTCTTAGTTCTCCACCCCTAAACTTAACTGAGACAGTGAGGCAAGAGGAAGCTGGAATTTGGAATACGCTTCTCCTATGTCAGAAAGTTTTCTGGTAAAGGCTTTTCCCTGGAGAGTAGTAGGCCTTTGTTGCTGCCAGATACATGTGGGTATTTTTCTTGGCCCTTCACCTCCTTTTTCCTGGAGGTAAAACCCATGAACGTGTGGTGCCACTTACAGATTGTGGCCTCCAGAGTTTCCTACTCTCACGCTAAGATCCACTCAGCTTCCAGCGATTTGGCCATTACTATTTAAGTGTTTCTGCCTGTCTATGGCTCCAAGGGGTTTTCTCCCACATATGATCTCAGCTGTGACTCCAGAGTCCCCTGTTTCTCCAGATTGCTGAGCCTTAAACTTCATATCTCTAGTGAAGCCTAGAAAAGTCAATGATTTTCAGTCTGTTTGGCTTTTTCCTTATAAGAATGTGAGTGACAAATTGCCAGCTCTTTGTTAAAGCTGAAACTGCAAATCTAGTTTTCAATATTTTAAAGTCTAAAATCATACAACAGACTTTCAGGTATATATTGTTACTGTTTTCTCTTTACAAACAGAGGAATTGAAGCCCAGAGAATTTAAGTTCCTTACCCAGGGGGTCAAAGCTAATAGGTGGTAGACCAGGATTTGAACCTGAGCATGTTACTCCAGAAACTATTCTCCTCATTACTGTGCCATGCAGCCTTTTAGAGACAGCACGGGGAGATCCAACAACTTGTCCAAGGTCTCACAGCCGGTGAAATGTGAAGCCAAGATTTGAGCCAAGCATCCTAAGCATGTAATCGCTGCCCTGTTTTGCATATATTTGCATCAGGTCTATTGGTAATCTGGGATACTAGATGTTTGCCCCATTGCATACTGCTTTATAAACCCACATATTACATCTTGAATCAGTTACCCCAAGTGTGAGAATGGCATTTTCCCTGCAATAGAATAATAATATCTAGTATTATTGAGTGTTTACTACATGCCAAATGATTCTTAAATGGTTTTTGCACGTCAATTCTTTTAATTCTCAGGACATTATGAAATCAGGACAATTATTATATATTTTTAAATGAGGAAACTGAGTTTCAGAAAGATTAAATAAATTTTTTAAGTTTGCAAAGTTCTCACTCTTTATTTAAATCATATCTAATGTTTGAATTACATTTCCATGCTGAAGGCATTGGCACATCAATCTGTGAAATCTGTGAGGCCTGAGTTTTAATCACAGTTCTGACATTTATTATTGCAATCTAGTTAAATAAACTAACTGCTGAACAGAAAAAGTTCAAGAGAAAAAGAAATAGGGAGAATGCATGCTTAATTTGAAAAGATTATGAAAAATAATATATATTTTATTTTTGCACAAGTGAATGTTAATAAATCCCAAATAAATATTAATATTAATATCAATATTACTCTAATTGACCAAAGAAATATGCTGGTTTTGTGCATAGTAAAATAAATCATTTTCAGTCTCTTTAAAATTATGTGTATTTTAAAATGATAGAAGTTAAATAAAATATATATTTCAGGTTCAAATTTTTTATTGACATCTTTAACCTCACTGAATCTTTCTGCAGCCACAATCAGTATACTGATAAGTCCATCAATAGCATTCTTTATTGCCTTCATAATGTTTTCTTGTTTACTTTAATTTCTAGCATTTCTTTTTGGTTATGTCTTAGAGTTTTCATCCCTCTGTTTAAACTACCCATCTATTCTTGCATGTCACTTTTTCCATTAGAGCCCTTATCATATTAATCATTACTAATATAATCATTAGTTAATATATTAACCCCTATGTGTTAATAAAATACATCAATGTAAAACAACTGCTTGTATAGAAAAATCATTAGCATATATTAAAATTTGACATAGCACTGTTTGCAAACATTCTATACCTACTGTATTAGTTAGGATTCTCTAGAGAAACAGAATCAACACAGAACATTTGCAAATATAAAATTTATAAAATGTCTCATGTGACCATGGGAACACAGAGTCCAAAATCCACAGGGCAGGCTGTGAAGCCAACGATTCCAATGGAGGGTCTGGACTCCACAGGAGAGGGTCACCAGCTGAGACAGGAGGAGCTTGTCTCTTCTGAATCCTCCTTAAAAGGCTTCCAGTAATCAGATTAAGCACTACTCATTGCAGAAGACACTTCCCTTTGACTGATTACAAATGGAATCAGCTGTGGATGTAACTGACATGATCATGATTTAATTCTATGAAATGTCCTCATGGCAATGGACAGGCCAGCACTTGCCCAACCAGACAAACAGGTACCACCACCTGGCCAAGTTGACACATGAACCTAACCATGGCAGTCCAACCCCTTGTCAACTTGCCAGCTATACATACCACCTTAAAGCATACCTAATATAAAAAAAAAAAAAAAAAAACACATATTTTTCTTTCACCTAACAATACTCAACTGTCCTGCATCTAACTGGAAATACATTAAATCTCCCCAGAATAGGGTGCAAATCCTTGTAATATTCATTCTTAAACTTGATATCTTACAACTTAAATAGTATAACATGAACAAAACAGCATTACAGTCCTTGTTTCTGTAACTGATCATGTGATCGAAGTTCATATTTATGACTACCTTCTTCCAATACCCATTCCATGTTCCCTTTACCCTCAGCAAGCACTTCAGCTGGCCATGGTTCTTCGCCTGGTGGGGTAACCCAAACCTTCATTCCTAAAGTTTCAGAGCCATTTGTAGTCCTGCCTGGATTGGGTTGCTGCAGTTTTCCATCGATTTTAATCACAGAGCATGGTAGTACTAAAAGATGCCCTAGGGGATCTCCTATATTCCAAGAAAACTCTTCTTTTCCCTCACTATGTAGTTGCAGTCCTACTTCCCCCTGATAGTCAGGGTCAATCAGCACAGACAATAATGTAATACCCTTCTTGGCTTGTTGATCCAGTGGCATAAGTAGCCCAAAGTGACCAGGTGGCAGTCTTAACTTCCAGTTCAATGGAATCATTGTTGTTTCTCCTGGAGGAAGAACTCACCATTTTGGAACTAAAACCTGTAGACCACTAGTGCTCAGGGTCGCATGGACAGGAAGCAAAAATTTTTCTAGTGGATCAGTAGGGGTAATAGTGAGTGATAGCACTCCCATTTCCACCCCTTGTTTCCTGGACCCATGGATCCTGGCCTTGGGAGAAACAGCACCATACAGCAGATGCTGATTCAGAGCATACACAGCTTCCTGGAGAACATTACCCCAGCCCTTCAAGGTAGTGTTACTTAGTTGGCACCGTAGTTGAGTTTTCAGAAGGCCATTCCACCGTTCTATCAATCCAGTTGCTTCTGGATGATAGGAACATGGTAAAACCAGAGAATTCCATGAGCTTATGCCCATACCCGCACTTCATTTGCTGTAAAGTTTGTTCCTCAATCAGAAGCAATGTTATGTGGAATACTATGACGATGCATAAGGCATTCTGTAAGCCCACAGTTGTTAGTTTTGGCAGAAGCATTGCATGCAGGGAAAGCAAACCCATATCCAGAGTATGTGTCTATTCCAGTTAGAACAAATCACTGCCCCTTCCATGAAGGGAGTGGTCCAATGAAATCAATCTGCCACCATGTAGCTGGCTGGTCACCTTGGGGAATGGTGCCATATCAGGGGCTGAGTGTGGGTCTCTGCTGCTGGCAGATTGGGCACTCAGCAGTGGCTGTAGCCAAGTCAGCCTCAGTGAGTGGAAGTCCATGTTGCTGAGCCCATGCATAACCTCCACCCCTACCACCATGGACACTTTGTTCATGAGCCCATTGGGCAATGAAATGAGTTGCTGGGGAAGAGGCTGACTGGTATCCACAGAACGGGTCATCTTATCAACTTGATTATTAAAACCTTCCTCTGCTAAAGTAACCCTCTGGTATGCATTCACATGGGACACAAATATCTTCATGTTTTTAGCCCACTCAGAAAGGTCTATCCACATACTTCTTCCCCAGACCTCTTTGTCACCAATTTTCCAATTGGGATCTTTCCAAGTCCCTGACCATCCAGCCAAACCATCAGCAACAGCCCATGAGTTGTTATATAAACGCACCTCTGGACAGTTTTCCTGTCAAGCAAAATGAACAACCAGGTGCACTGCTCAAAATTCTGCCCACTGGGAGGATTTCCCCTCACCACTGTCCTTCAAGGACACACCAGAAGGGGTTTTGGTGCTGCAACTGTCCACTTTTGGGTAGTATCTGCATATTTTGCTGAACTGTCTGTAAACCAGGCCCAAGTTTTCTCCTCCTCAGTCAATTCACTATAAGGAATTCCCCAAGAGGCTATACTTCCGGTCTGGGAAAGAGAAGGTAATGTGGTAGGAGTGGAGACGATGGGCATTTGGGCCACTTCTTCATGTAACTTACTTGTGCCTTCAGGACATTCTCTGGCCCTATCTCATATATACCATTTCCATTTTACAATTGAGTGCTGCTGCACATGCCTAACCTTATGACTTGGTGGGTCAGACAACACCCAGCTCATGACAGGTAATTCGGGTCTCATGGTAACTTGGTGGCCCATGGTTAAGCATTCTGTCTCTACTAAGGCCCAGTAGCAGGCCAAAAGCTGTTTCTCAAAAGGAGAGTAGTTATCTGCAGCAGATGGTAAAGCTTTGTTCCAAAATCCTAAGGGTCTGCATTGTGATTCTCCTATAGGGGCCTGCCAAAGGCTCCAGACAGCATCTCTATTTGCCATTACACTTCCAGCATCATTGGATCTGCTGGATCATACATCCCAAGTGGCAGAGCAGCTTGTATAGCAGCCTGGACCTGTTGCAGAGCCTCCTCTTGTTCAGGTCCCCACTCAAAATTAGCAGCTTTTCTGGTCACTCCATAAATTTGCTGAAGTAGCACACCCAAATGAAGAATATGTTGTTGCAAAAATCCAAAAAGGCCAAACAGGCATTGTGCCTCTTTTTTTGGCCATAGGAGGGGCCAGATGCAGCAACTTATCCTTCATCTTAGAAGGGATATTTCAACATGACCCACACAACTGGACACCTAGAAATTTCACTGAGGTGGAAGGCCCCTGTATTTTTGTTAGATTTATCTCCCATCCTCCGACATGCAAATGCCTTACCAGTAAGTCTAGAGTAGTTGGTACTTCTTGCTCACAAGGTCCAAACAATATGATATCATCAACATAATGGACCAGTGTGATGTCTTGTGGGAAGGAGAAATGATCAAGTTCCCTGTGGACAAGATTATGACATAGGACTATAGAGTTGATATACCCCTGAGGTAGGACAGCGAAAGTATATTGCTGACCTTGCCAACTGAAAGCAAACTGTTTCTGGTGGTCCTTACTAATAGCTATTGAGAAAAAAGCATTTGCCAGATCAATAGCTGCATACCAGGTACCAGGGGGTGTATTGATTTGCTCAAGCAATGATACCACATCTGGAACAGCAGCTTCAATTGGAGTTACCACCTGGTTGAGTTTACAATAATCCACTGTCATCCTCCAAGACCCATCTATTTTCTGCACAAGCCAAATAGGAGATTTGAACGGGGATGTGGTGGGAATCACCACCCCTGCATCCTGCAAGTCCTTATAAGTGGCAGTAATCTCTGAATTCCCTCCAGTAATCCAGCATTATTTCTGATTTACTATTTTGCTTGGTGGGGGCAGTCCTAGTGGCTTCCCCTTGGCCTTTCCCACCATAATAGCCCTCACTGCATGAGTTAGAGAGTCAGTGTGGGGATTCTGCTAGTTGCTCAGTATGTCTATGCCAATTATACACCCTAAAACTTGGGAAATAACTACAGAATGGGTCCGGGGGCCCACTGGACCCACTGTGAGATGGGCCTGATCTAAAACTCCATTGATCACCTGGCCTCCATAAGCCACCACTCTGACTAGTATACTAAAGTGACGTTTTGGGTTTCCTGGAATTAATGTCACTTCTGAACCAGTGTCTAAGAATCTCTGAAATATCTGATCATTTCCTTTACCCCAATGCACAGTTACCCTGATTAAAGGCCATCAGTCTTCTTGGGGAAGGTGTGGAGGAAGATTAACAGTATAAATTTGTGACAGTGTAACAAGGTTCTCCCCCAAAGGGGTCTGGCCTCCCCTTCATTCAAGGGGCTCAGGGTCTGTAAACTGTTTCAAGTCTGGAAATTGATTAAGGGGCCCTGACTCTTTGTCTTTTTAATTCAGGTTAGACTCCTGTTCACTTGACTAGAACTCTTTCATTTATATAGCTTGAACAAGAATTTAGTAGACTGCCCTTCTATTGTATTTCTAGGTACCCCATGATTTACTAGCCAATGCCACAAATCTCTGCGTGTCATATAATTTTGATGTCTGCTTTGAGTTTGCTGTCTATTATAATAGCCATGTATGCCCTATCTTTGGCAATTAAGTGCTGCCACCTGGCTTCTGCCAACTTGTGATCCCATCATCCTAATTGTGTTTAAGGATTCCAGCTTAGTTACAGCAGTTCCTACAGTAATATCTGACCTACAGAGAAGTGCAACCACAGAGCTCTTGAGGGATGATGGTGCTGTCTCATAAATTTATTTCTCACTGTTCTGGTAAAAGTTGCATCCTCTGGACATTCCTGGGGTGTAAGAGCAGGCTTTGCATGATAAATCCACTCTAACATTCCAATCTCCCTAAGCTCTGGATCCTCTCATCCACATTATACCAGGGAAGTTCTGGCATTTCAACCTCAGGTAATGTTGGTCACCTTTTGATCCATGTTTCAATCAACCATCCAAACAAACTGTTAATACCTTTTCTAACCCCTCGAGCTATAACATTAAATGCAGAATCTCTGCTTAGTGGGCCCATATCAATCAATTCAACCTGATCCAGCCTTATATTCCTCCCATCATTATTCCATACCTTAAAATCCATTGCCACACATATTCCCCTGATTTCTGTCTATATAAATGGGAAAACGCACACAGTTCTTTTGGAGTATAACATACCTCCTCATGTGTGATACTTTGTACCTCTCCTTTAGGGGCCTGTTAGGACTTTAGTCTAATTGTAGGTCTGGAAGAAATGAGGGGTGGTGGGGGTGGGTCATGAAAATAATTAGAAATATCTTCCAAGCCATTTGCTTCAGGGCCTTCATTTACAGTTTCATCTGGTGAAACAGGATTAATCACTCTAGGGCTAATCCTTTCAGAAGGAAGTTGGGTGGCCAACTCCTCAAGGCAGGCTGGAGGTAGGGCAGTTATGTCCTCAGGGCAAACTATTCCAGGGTTATATAGAGAAGACTCAGCATGACTTCCAACCTCACCCTCGACATCATTATCAATCCATATGTCACCATCTCATTTTTCAGGGTCCCACTCATTTCTAATCAATGCTCTCACTTTAACGGCAGACACCATGCAAGATTGAAATTTCAGTTTATGTTGTAAAGTTGCTAGTCTAACAATAAGGTTCTGAGTCAGGTTTTCAGAGAGCTCATGTCTACGGCTACAGGAAATAGGATTTTCCTTCAGAATATGCATAGAAATGTCTACGACTGTCAGACAGCGCTTAAGCTTCTCGTTTGAAGCCTTAAGCCCATCCCTTTCACTCCTTAATGTAGCCAGTGTATAAAACAACAACCAACCAACATCTCTATACCTCTTATTTCTACAAAACTCTGTAAAGGTGTCAAAAACATTATCCCCTAGAGCCTGGCTTCGTACAAGCGAAACATTAGGAGAATCGAATGATGATATTTTGGCTATGTCTTTTGCCAACACACTCCATGGTTTGGGAGTATCATTCTGATTATGGGAATCAGAATCCTTAGAGTCTTTGAGTCCAGTCAGAGTAGAAAACCATTTATAAAAACCCATTTTTAAGATTCTGTTTCTTAAGAAACACTCCTGGTACCCAGATGTATTAGTTAGGACTCTCTAGGGAAACAGAACCAAAAGAGAACACTCACAAATATAAAATTTTTATTTTATTGTTCATGTGACCATGGGAACATAGAGTCCAAAATCTGCAGGGCAGGATGCAAAGCCGATGATTCCAATGGAGGGTCTGGACTCCACAGGAGAGGGTCACCAGCCGAGACAGGAAGAGCCTGTCTCTTCTGAGTCCTTCTTAAAACGTTTCCGGTGATCAAATTTAGCATTACTCATTGCAGATGACACTCTCCTTTGGCTGATTACAAATTTAATCAGCTGTGGATATAGCAGACATGATCATGATTTAATTCTATGAAATGTCCTCATCGCAACAGACAGGCCAGCACTTGCCCAACCATACAAACAGGTACCACCACTTGGCCAAGTTGCCATGACACCTACCAAGCAAAACTCTCCCTTTCCCCTTAACCCCTTTCTCTGGTACATTCTAGTATACTTTCTGTCCCTGCAAATTTGTGAGTTCAAAATATCCCATATAAATGACATCATAAATATTTGTCTTTATGTGCTGTGCTTAGTCCCATCAGCATCATGCTTATATGGTTCATCCATGTCTCAGAACTTCATTTCTTCTATGGCCTAATAATATTCCATTGTGTACGTACCACATGTTGTTTTTCTTGTTCTCACTTTCTTTAGCTATATACCTAGGAGTGGAATTGCCAGGTGGTATGTTAATCACATTTAACTTTTTGAAGCACCACCATATTGCTCTCCCAGTGACTGCCCAGTTTTATACACCCACTGACAATGGACTGGAGTTCTCATAACTCTGCATCCTTTCCAACACATTTCATTATTATTATTATTATTATTGCTATTATTATCATTTAATAGTATCTTGTGGTAGACCAATATTGCTTTTTATAAATAAACATCTTATATTAGGAGGGATGACTAGATAATAAACTGAGTCTTAAAAATATTTTTTAAATGTCCATAATGTTCCTCACACGGCATTGTATTAGGTCATTGACAACTGCAATGTCCTATTATTCTATGACTCTACTCTATTCATAATAGTTTGAAAACAAATGTACACAACCTGAATTCTATTTTTCCTTCTGTTTATTAGTCTTGCAAATTACTCAACATTGGAAAAGTAAGTCACAAAGTAAAAATAAATAGATTATCTGTTTCTTCCCATTGGCAAAGCCTCTTGTGGATCACCTAAGAAAACTATATAAAAAGTCCTTCCAGGTTTATCTCTTCATTATGTACATGCTAAGGTATGAGCAATATCTATATTAGATTCAAACAGTCAGCACCTTGGTGACTTTGCACAATAAACCAGCAGAGAATCCTCACATCTCTCAGTGGCTGCCCACTGCCACTACTTTATAGACATTGAGTTGAGAACGAGTTTGGCCTTGATGGTGTCAGCTCTTTCCTGTGATTAACTAAAAAAAGCTAAAGCATCATAATCTATTCCTTTTTCTTTGTTAAACTCACCAAGTAGCAGAATTCAGTTATAGTTTCAGCTTCATAATCTCTATGAACCTCATCACATTCCGTTAAGTCCAACTACCATTAAAACAAAATAAATCTCAACCACTTACACAAAGTTAATACAAAAAAGGATAAGCACACACAGCTTCTCTGTCCTAGGGATAATTATTTGAATAAATGATGAAAAGCCAACTTTTAATATTATCTGATACAAAGCCAAATTTTAATATCATTCCATCTATCTATCACATTCTTTCATTCCATAACTAGACCTGCCAAGGCATGCCATTCTAAACAAGGAGCAAGTCTCATTAATGATGAGAAATTGAGGCTTCCTAACAGGTTGTAAATCTTTTACCTACTGGGTGAAAGGACCTTACGGAGGTCAAATGATGCTGACATCAAACCAGCACATGGAAAGAGAACCATTCCGAAGAGTCAGAGAAGTCATCAATGATAGTAAGTATGGAGAAGTTAGAGTTCAGGCCTATAATCAGTCAGAGTGATGAGTTATACAATTTCTGAAAGGAAATTAAATTTCAAGTACCTTTAATTAAATGCAGAGGTGGAAAGAAACCATAAAGAGATAGTAGAGAGGGAAAATCATGGACCTCTAAATAAAATATTGTTTTCTTCATTAAAATTCTTTTACTTAATTTTCTTTCTTTAAAGGTATAAGGATGGCAGAAGCCACCAAATTAAAAATTCTCACAATGCCTGTAGGTCATTTTTCAATCACATGATATAATGCTCTTGAAAAAAAGACTTTAAAAAACAAATGTTTTCTACCAATTAAGATTGTCCATTTGCATTCGATTCCTGGTGCCTGCCCAGGCAAAAAAATATATATATAACTTATATTTCTGTCATAAATGAGAAAAATCAAGTTCATTGAATAGGGTGAATATGTCATTTATCAATTATTTCCATATAAGTTTTGCTCTGACCCAAAATCAAATTGAGTTCGTTGCACATGCTTCTAATTTTGTTGACTTTCTAACATCCTCTTTGCAACAGATATTCAAAATTTGAGAATACACTTGATAATAACATTATAAAAAGTCATAATGGGTCATGCTTGGGTCAGTTACTGTTCTCGTAGGACCTATGAAGTTGGATTACATTATCATTCATTTATTCCTTGTCTAAATATTTCTTACTGAGGGCTTACTATATATCAATCAGCATGCTTCAACTTAAATAAATGTAAAGCATTGCTACTTCCCTCATGAATTTGACAACACTGAACCTCTCCCTTTTTAAGTCAGCATATGTTGTTTAAAAATAAATAAGGAAAATCAATAAACTGCAACGAAACTATAGTAGAATAGGATGTCTATCAATTTGGTAACTCTTTACTCCTTCTATTATGAAGAATTATCTTTCCATCAAAAAGCAAATACATTTCTGTACTCAGCAGTCATATCTTTTATATCTCCTCTGGGACATTACCACTTATCTTATATCTGATTTTCTCACATTCTATAGGCTCCTTCTTATGAGTATTTATATGTCTATGCCTTCCATTTTAAAAGCAGTGCTCTGTCACAACTCTTCCTTTCTTCTTATCATCAAATTTATTTAGAAAGATTTTTAAACTCAGTTTCTTTTGCTCATATTCACTCCCTCCTGGAAATAAGGAGGTCGGGAGGGTAATGGTACCTTCTGCTTCTACCATGGTACCATATTTGTTCTTGACCACATCACCAAAAATATTCTGGCTAGTTTAACTGATCCTACTCATTTCTTGTCTTTTGGCCATCTCTCCCCAGAATTTGACACTATTGATCATTCCCTGCTTCTTGTCTTCTGTGATACCACATACTGCTCTTGTTCTCCCACTTCCTTGGTCTATGTGCCATTTTTTGAGATCATTTTTGTTCTGATTTTAACTGTTGAAATTACTCAGATCCACTTATATTACGTTACTTTTTCCTTTCTTATCCTACAAATACAGTACTCACCTGCATATTTGACTTGATTGCAATCTTGATGCTAATGGTTTTCAAATTTGTATGGTTTTCAAATTTGCATCTATTTTCCAGAAACTTCTCTGAACTATGCATTTAATAATTCAAGTTTCTACTGAAAATATTTACACTGGTAATTTTTATCCCTTAAACCCAGTAAGTTCATTCCTTAAATCATAATTTTATCCCAAATCTCCATTTATCACATTTCTTATTTTAACAAATCACATTATCAACCACTTAATTATACTGTGTAAAGTACCATGATAATCCTTTACTCCTAAATTTTGCCTCCAAAACATCCCTTAAATATATATTTTTCCTTTCATACACACTACCATCCTTCTCATCCACATCACTGAGTAGCACATTGAAAAATCTAACTGCACCCTAATAAGTTAGCATGTGTCCCTTTTGGATTCCTCAAAACTATTTCCCATATATGGGAATGATCCTTTTCTTCATTAAAATTTTAGTTTAATGATCTAAAATGATCCTTTTAAAACTGATCTATGAAAATGCTTATTGTAGTCCCTCCAGAATATTAATTCATCAGATCACCAATTGCATCTGGCTCATTCAGCAATGTACCCCCAGTTCATGAAGAAGCTCTCTGATTGTTTATAACTTTACAGTGATTTTCTATCCCTTTCAAACAAAACTTCTTAGTGCAAATTATAAATCCTTTATTATGTAAAACCTAGATAGGTCTCTTTAGCCTAATCTCTGTCCATCCTCCCTTACTTCCCATAGAAATTTACATTTTGAATCCCATCCATCTTGGTTATGTTTTTAATTTCTCAAGACAGTCCATCTCTTCCTTTACTATTTTCATGTATGTTGTTATTACCTGGTAAACTCATCATATATTTAGCTATTAACTGGACCATCTAGGTCTCTATGAGACATTCCCTAGCACTGCAGATTCTCAAGTGAGAGAATAAGTTAAAATAATATAGAGTAAAAATTATATTTGAAATTTTCTTAATTCCCTGCACTCAGAGATAAGACAAGTCTGTATAATGTCATATAATGGTCTATATGCCTACTCAATTTTGTAAACTGCTCAACTACAATAAATGATTTACAAAAAACCAAAATATATGTGTAAGTGACTGAACAACTGAAAAGTCGGTCTACATATTGTAAAGGTCTTAGATGTTAATTGAGAGGTGGAGAATTCTAATGTAATGGTACTTGCCTACAGTGTATATTTCACTTAATTTTAATATTGGATTTCTAAACTTCATGCCAATTTTGGGCATATTTGTTCTTGCATTAATTGAAACATCTTAGTTTTTTATTCTTACTCACAAATTAATTACTCACATGATGAGAGCTTAGTTTATTGTCTTAGGATTCCCAATAGGATACTAGTATTATTTTATATTGGACTCTAGTATTATCTTGACTTTCCCTTCTAGTAGATAACATATTTATTATGGTTTATACTAGGTTGTTCAGTTAGCTGGTCTTTCATTTCATCTGTGTAATTCTTGAGTCCGAAGTCCATGTCTTTCTGTGTGTGGATATGCACATATAATATTTATTCATTTTTTTACTATAGACCATATAGTAGGTTAGGTACAGAAATCAGTGGTAATTAGACTGATGAGATCTCTGTCTTCATCAGCTGTGGTCTACTGGCAGAAGGATTTTAAAATAAATAATTACAACTAATCAAATAATTTCAAGGACATGAGCTACTGAGGAGTACAGTATATTCATCAGATTAGAGTAGGTTTATGTTGTAGTAACAGTAACGAAACCACCAACACATCTGAGTATCTCCACGCATTCAAGTTTACTTCTATTACTCAAATTTCACTGTAGAATGATTGAGTGGGTGCTCTAGTCCATATGTTCACAGGTTTCTAGGATGACAGAGAACGCATCATCTGGAACATTGCCTATTGTTCACAAAGGTGTGAATTGCGGCCCATATAAAAAATCTAGATTGTATTTTAAGGGCAGTTGGAGGCAATCAAAAAGTTGTAAACAATGAATTCACATTTAATTTGAATATTCCAGTAATGGAAAAGAGTTTGTGATCAATATTGGATACAAAGAAATGTTAGGTGGCTTTTACAGTAGTCTAGACAAGACATTGTTGTGATATGGTTGTGTGTTACAGTATATTAAAGGAGTTTTTTAACTCCAGAATTAGTAAAAATTGTTGGATTGATTAATATGAAGTATTCAGGTAAGGAAAGAAGGAAATAAGATCCAGGAGATTTTCTTTGCTAGTTAAGAGATATTGTTCATTAAGGATGGACAGGCTACCAGAGGAGCAGGATTTGAGAGTAACAAAAATTCAACATCAAACATGGCGACTTGACAATCCTTGTGGATAGACAAGTGGGAATGTTGACTAAGTAGTTGGAGAGGTAGCAGCATGTGGTGATTAAGAATATGGATTTTTGAGACTAATTAGATTAGTTGGGAACCCTTCCCCACCAGTTTCCAGCTGTGTAATCCTGGGAAAATTATTTAACTTCTTTGTGCTTCAGTTTTCTTATCTATAAAATGACAATACTCAATATTTCTACTTTACTGAATATTGTTAGAATATATGCAAATTTACAAGAAGAGTGCCTGATGCAGATTGTGTTCAAAATTATTAGTTGTTTTTAATGCTATTATATAGATTTGAAGGTGCGAAGAGATATCTATGATTGAAATATAGGTTTGAGAGTCATCTCAAATTATAACTGAGGCCATAATAGTGTGTAGCATTAACTAAGGATATAGTATAGAGTAACTAAAGCATCAAGGCCAGCTAAATATGAAAAAAAGACAAGTTAGCCAAGGAACCTGAGAAGGAATAACATGGATACAAAGAATACCAGGAGAGATTGTGTCTCAGATACCATGAGATAAGTAGAATTCTCCTAAAGAGACCAACTAAATTAAAGGCTGAAAAACATCTCTTGGTTTTGGCAACATAAATCTGATTAGTGACTTAGCAGATGTGATCTTAGTGATATGGTAGCAGATGTGATCTTAGTGATATGGTCTAATAGAAGTTGGAGTTATCTGAAAACTGAGTAAAAAAATGTTGTAGGTTGAATTGCTCCTCCAAAAAAGATATGTTCGAGTCTTAATCCCTGGTCACGTGAATGTGAGCCTATTTGGAAATAGGGTTTTGAAAATATGGTTAGTTAAGATGAGACCTCACTGGATTAGAATGGGCCGTAATTCATCCTGACTGCTGTCATTATAAGAAGAGGAGAATTGGCATAGACAGAAAGACAGACACCAGGCAGAGTATCATGTGATTTAAGAGGTAGAGTTTGAAGCCAGGGATTTGTGGAAAACCTTTTAAATCCAGAAAGAGACAAGGAAGGATTATTTCCTAGAGATTTCCTACAGCTAGCTTCTAGAATAGAGAGACAAATAAATTTCATTTTCTAATTAGCGATGTAGGTTTACAGAAAAATCATACAGAAAATAGAGATCTCATATACCTGCTTTCATTTGCAACATTTTACCTTAGTGTGTTACCTTTGTTACAACTGATGAGAGAATATTCTTATAACTATAATAGCTATTGTTCACAATTTTCATTAAGATTCACTGTGTTGTATAGACTTATGGGTTTTTTTTTTAATTTTTATTCTAACAGATTTACCACCTAAAATTTACCCTTTTAACCACATTCAGATATATAACTCAGTGGTGTAAAATATGACAATGTTGTGTTAAGTCTTTCAGTTTGTGATATTTTGTTGCAGGAGCTCTAGGAAACTAAGACAATTTTATGGTAACAGGAAGTGGGAGGCTGCTTTAACCAATACTGAAAATATGGAGTGGCTTTGTAATTCAAAAGTAGGCAGATGCTGGAAGAATTTTGAAGTTAGGAGAGAACCCCAGATTTCCCTTGAAGGGAAGAAGAGATGGGAAACATGAGTGGAAGGATTGAATTTATTTAGAAAAGAAAATTTGCATTTCATCAGGATGGGAGAATAAACTTTTAGGTGCTTAAATATGTGTGCATTTTTAAAGTTGGAAATTGAAGGCGCTCTGGAGAATATATATTTTTTCTAAGTAAAATCCAAGTGTATTTGCTGAAGGCTGAGATGTGGGGAGTGATCAGAGATCTGAGAAGCATGAAGTTTGAAATGTTTTTTTCAGGGCATAGTAGGGTGAAATGCAAAAGGTATTTGACAGTTTTAAGAGAAGTTTGAGTATGGTGACCTCAACTTTATATTAAAACCACTTTTGTTGACAGAACTGCGCCCAGGCAGAAGCAGTTTACGGACAAGTAACACAGTGTAAGAAACGTTCAAATCAAAGAGGTTGGGGAGAAAGGATGACTGACTTTAAGACACACAGTGCTGCATTAAGGAAGGAGAGGGTTGACTGCTCCTAGGTAATAGTAGGGTTATTCATATTCCTGTAAACATGAGAATTCCTAAGACCATGAGCATAAGTCCTGGATAAAACCCAGGTTCAAAATAGACAGAGAGAACCGCACATTTGGAGGTGATCCAAAGGATGCATTTTATTTATACCTTAGATGGTCTCTGTAGCACATTTTAGCAGATTTCTTTTTACCACTGCAGATGGTCCTTCCTACTTTTCTTTGTACATCTACCTTCCTTTATCTTACTCCCCAAATTTGGAGTTCTTCATGCATAAACCCAGGTTCCTATTCTATTCGCACTAAGCATATTATCTGTTAGTAGATTCATGTTTTCTCATGTTCTTATTGCAGTGAATACAAGCTTCATATTTTAATTCTAGAACTATTTTCTAATTTCCAAACTGGTGTATAATATGGTAAACTTTTCATTTTTAATTATATTGTACAGATATAATCAACTTCAAATGTCTGAAACTGAGTCATGATTGTTCAGAGTGTGAACATCCCCAGGTAACATCTGTCTTTGCATACTGAATTTAGAACCTCTCAAGACAGATGCAAGGCAAAAATTAACATTGTTTTCACACCAAAACAAAATGGCTTTGAGCACTTGATATAGAGTTTTGCCCAAAATAATCTTATTTTCCCACTCTTGAATAAGGTTTACCTATCCAGTAACTCTGATAATCGTATACTTAACTCTGGCAAGCCTCTACTGTAAGAAGGGCTAGACTTGCTAGCAGACAGATCCATAAAAAGGAATGAGAAAGAAGAGAGAAGCTAGAATTACTCCCACTATAACACTCTCCATAGAAGAATGGTTTAGCTATTTTTCCTCTATAGTAACAGAAAGAATGGAGAAAAATATTCCTTTATAACAACAGCCTTCCTTCTAATTTACCTAGATGTATACACTGTTCTCCATAGCCACCAAAATCTCTTATCCAAGCCAGCATTATCTATCTTATGAACTATTTCAGTGGCCTCCTAACAAGTTTTGACCCTGCAATGTATTCTCAAAGAAGCCAAATGAACTTTTGAAGGCACCAATTCATTTCACCTGTGCCTTTAAAGCCTTTGATGATTTCACTCTATTTTTGAATCATTAATATGGCTAAAAATCCTTATTTGACCTAAATTTCATCTCAAAAAAAAATCTGAGGATTTTGCTTCCATTGTCTAGATGAGAAAATAAAGGATCATAAATGACAGATAACTTGTTTTAAAATTCTGCATTATAATCAGCTACGCTTTGAGCTATCAAATTTTTCTTCTTATGGGTGGGCAATGGTGGCTCAGTGGCAGAACTCTTGCCTGACATTCCAGAAACCTGGCTTTGATTCCAAGAGCCTGCCCATGCCAAAAAACCAAAAGCAAACCATAAACAAAAACTAGCCAACATTGAAACAAATATAGTTTGAATTTTATTTTCAGTGGAAAATAACAGCTATTGCAAAGCATTGCCAGATAGGATGTAATAAAAGCTCAAAAAGCATCATTCTCAAACTCATAATTAAAAAAAAAAGAGGTGATCTATAGAAACATGACTTTTCTTGAACCTGACAGAGAGCAGAGGTCATAGAGAAAATAACTAGTTTGGAATCTAAGGAAAGACAGTAATTCTCAAAGGATTTATAAAACGTTAGCACATGCTTACCGTGTGCCACCAGATGCCCAACACCACAAAAACTGATAGGAATGGCTATGATTTAGTTACCAACTTTTAATAAATTGTTAAAAGCCAGTATGGTCTCTTGTGAAAATATGGAACACTGAGGAGCTACAGAAATGCAGGGAATTTGAATGCTCTTACAGATATAAATGATCAATATCAGGAATTTAAAGGGAGGCACCACTACAGACCCAAAGGTTTTTTTCATGTAACTGTATAGTCCCTCCATTTCTTCCCTCCCTCATCCCACCAATGGCCATCACTGGTTCTCAGTTTGCCAGAGCCACATTGACAAATATCACACAAGGGTTTGGCTTTCAAATACGAATCTGTGGACTCCTGGTGGGGAGGATAAAAGTCTAAGACCAAGCAGCCAGTGAGATCATGGATCTCCCTGAATTCTGTATGTTACTGGTGCTGGCTTGTTGTAGTCCTTGGGGTAATCTGGCTGACACATCTGCCTCTTGTCATATGGAGAGCTCGCTCTCCTTGTGTCTGCCCTTCTCGTTTAGGCTGACTCTGGCTTATTCCTGTGGTCTCTCGGACTTCTGGATTTTTTTATAAGGCTCCCTGTAATGCAGATTAGCATCCAGTGTGCATCACTTAAATAGAATCTTAGGACATCCTAGTCACAAATGAGTCCACACCTTAATTTATAGGAAGACTTAAAAGGGTCCTATTTACTAATCGGTTCACACCCACTAGAATGCAGATTAAGAATAAGAACCTGTTTTTATTGAGGTACATTAATTCTCATTTTATTCTGTATTTTCTCTGCTGTTAATAAGAGAAATGGGTCTATAATTTTTCTGTTTATATTTTATCTGGTTTGAGATTATGCTAAGTATATAAAAATAAAGGATTAGTTTTAGATTTTTCTTCTGTGTTTTTTTGTAAAAGCAATCAACAATCCTATTTGGAAGCTTCTAGAATATGTTCTTTGTCTTTGAAAAACAATTTTCACTATAACATGTAGGTATCATTTACTTATAGCTAGGAATTTTAGCATTCTGTAAGTCATTTCACTTTCTTATTTTGGATATTTATTATCACTATTACTTCAACAGTTACTGTCATTTTGGCAATCCATTCTTAATGCTGCGAATTTTATAATATCCATTATTTCACTTTCTTAACATTTCTCTCTTTATCTTTTTCTATTGTCACCTATAAAAATTTCTGATTATGATTTTCAAGGTCATTTATTCATGAATTAACTGCTGCTGAAAAGCATTTTTGTATCTACCATATGTAAAATTTTCAATTTATCTCCTTTTTTTTTTTTTTGCATGGTCAGGCACCAGGAATCAAATCAAACCTGGTCTCCGGCATGGCAGGTGAGAACTCTACCTGCTGAGCCACCATGGCATGACCAATGTATGTCCTGTTTTAAAATAAATTACTACTGTTATTTAATATATCTTAGTGGTTTCTAAATTACAAGTAGTTTAAATTCTTATTTTGCCTGTTCCAAAAATCTGGTTACATGTGTTAAATTTGTTATTCTTCTTTATAGTCAGGTTTTACTTCTCATATATCTGACTATTTGTCCTGTGAGTTCAGGCTTCCCTGGTGGTGTCCCCTTTTAAGTAACTCTAGTGAAGGAGTTAATTGCTAGTTGTTTCCCTCCTAGTGAGATTAAGGAAACTGCAAGGAATGAGCCTTAATCTCAAGCATCTCAAGCACCTTAGAAAATTTGATCAACCCCCTATCTTGCCACTCTGTCTGGTCTCTTCTCTCATCCTGGATTCTTCTTCTATCCTGAATTATGTTTTGTCTTGGCTGTTTCTCGATCAAGAAGACTAAGTATCATAATAACCTAAATAATATAGGATTTTGCTCTTTTCCCACTTAGTAGTCCAAATGGGAGTTTTCTAGAGCTGGTGGCTGTCTCTTCACCACAAAATCATTGAGGCACTCGGGTTCAAAGGTGGCCTTCGTTCCAAGTTGGCTGGTACAGGTATTGTCATTTGTAAGCCACCAAGAAAATGGGACAAGGGAAGGAAAAAAAACTTCCTTTTTAAAGGCATAATCAAGACATTGTAAACATTGACGCAAACTGCATCATACTGGTTTGCAAGTGAAGTTAGGAAATTCAATATCGATTTGGGCAGACTTGTGTCTTGCTGAAATTCAGGTTGTTCTATTATTAAATGGAAGAACATTTGAATGGATCCTGAGAGATAAGTAGCAATCTCTTCAAAAACGTACTCTTAGAAAAAGCAGTATTCAGGAAAGGTTTTCTATAGAAGTGGCAAATCAGCTGTCCTTGTGTCTGGAAGAGGTGAACGTGAAGCCAAAAAATCCCTGCCCTGTTCTGCTCCTGATTCATAGACAATTCAAGCCATCAGGACAATTCAGGCCTAAGATGTTCCTAGAGATTTCTGTGGTGATGGCAAGCACTGGCACTCTCAATATAAGACAGTTCTAAAGTCAGAATTATGAAACGCTCTCCCATCCTAGCCTTGCACTGCAATGTACTTTTCTACAAGGATGCTGTAAATGCACATGCTACTCCCTTGTAATTTCTACTCTGACCCATTGATTAGATGGAAGTTATGTAAATTCTGTGTATTTGTGCCATATATATTCAGATGTAGTCACATAGTTAAATATGCACCAGATTATAGAAGCTATTGATCTCCCAGGCTTCTCACTGTTTCAGGTTGATTCTTCAATCTTGCATTTTTAAATTGCATCTACAGTTTCTCTGAAATATGGGAGGAACCCAAAAACTGTGCTAGTGGCCATTTTAACAGAAATGAAAAAAATTTTATCAGCTATCAGATGCTTAATATTTCAACTTTAAAAATAATTAAGAATAGCTGTATAAATACTCTAGAAAACTTCAAAATAATTTGTGGGAAGTTAAACATTTCGTTTGTGATTTTTCATTAACTTCTGAAAGCTTACTCTATCTCCTAATCAAGTGGATTGTTTTGACATTTTATTGAAATATCATAAATAGAAATATTTGAGATGGCAAAAAGAGTGGTGAGCCATGATCATTACTGAAATAAGTAAAATTAAATGAAAGAATAGTTGAGTATAATTTGGGTTTTAATTAAATAAATAAAACTTGGGTTTAGACAAATTTTAGTTAAAAAATGTATAATGTATTGAATTTCTCAAACTGAGGACAGTGATAAGTTTAGTTATTTTTAGAATGATAATAAGGGCAAAGGAAAGTTTAGACTTCAGTGGATAACATATCCGCAATGTTAATTAATATCATAGTTCTTGAAAATTGTGTTCTTTTTAAACAATTAAATTATGAGGTCATTGCTGTGCCATACCTTTCACGCAACCTTTGATCTCCAATTTTATGATTTATAAACTTAAAAGATTAAAGGAACAAGAATATTTACTCAAGTGTATCATAATGTTTGTCTTTTAATATCTTAAATAATCTCAAATTAACCAGTTTCAGTTTTAATTGCTAAGTCTCTGGGAGGTGGTGGAAGCCTATAGCAATGTAATCTAGTCAGAAAGGGAAGTAAGAAACCAAAAGGCCCTAATTCATCTACTTCCAGTTACATAATTAAGGCTACTCGCTTATACCTCCAGGCCTTCCTGATTTAGTCAAATAGTCAGATCATGTGCAATCAAGGTGTTTTCACCTTATTGCACATTGTTCCTTTCTCTTGCCATATCCTTTCTTCTGGACCTGAGGCTAGATTTATACTAAAAAATACAATATAAATTATTTATAAGCATATAAACACTTGCAAGTTCTTTGTCACTTTGAATGTTTTGCTTGTGGGACAGAGACCTATAGATGCTTACTTATTGATATTTATTCCTCTTCTTTATAATAACAGAAATGGTTCCAGCTACAGACTAAAATCCTCAGCCTCCATTACAATTTGCTATGAACACTTTTTTGTTTTATGACAGATGGGAAATGAGAGGAAGTGATCTGTCAATTTTCATGGCATGCCCTCAGAGGAAAGTAAGTGTGTGCTTTCCTGACTCTTTTAGACTCAGTGACTGAGAGATGGTGTGAAATAACTGCCTGTGAAACAGGCACTTTGAATGCAGAGATGAAAATCTCCATACCAACTTTGGACTTACTATATTTATTATCTTATGAAAAATATAAATATATCTCTGTGTTGCTTTGGTACTGTATTTTGTGGTCTTTATGTTATAATAGTTAGACAACACTAACTAATATGGTAGAGCAAGTTGGTATATGGTCTGTCATGAAAACAGGTTCAAGGACAACAGAAAAATTCAGCAAATGACCACCTTATTCCCTACTACTGTAGTTTGTTAAAGCTGCTGTAATGCAATATACCAGAGTGGAATGACTTTTAAAAGGGAATTTAAGTTGTAAGTTTATAATTCTAAGGCCATAAAAATGTCCAAATTTAGGCACCAACAATAGGTTGCCTTCACTCAAGAAAGGCTGATGCCATCTGGAACACCTCTGAGGGCCAGGAAGGCATGTGTCTGGCATCTGCTGGGGTCTTTGGCTTCTGGACACCTCTGCCAGTTGGGACGGCACATGTTGGCATCTGCTAACTTTCTCTCCTGGCTTCTCATTTCATAAGGCTTTCCCTGGGGTATTTTCCTTCTGCTTCTCCAAAGGTCTCTGGCTGTGTGGTCTTTGAAGCTTTTTCCAGAATGGTTCTCTTTTAAAGGATTCTAGTAAGTGACCTACCTTGAAGGGGTACAGACACATCTCCATGGAAACAACTTAATCAGGAAGGTGCCACCCAGTAATATTGTAACAGGATTAAAGAACATGGGTTTTGTGGGGTGTTCTAGTTTGCTAGCTGCTGGAATGCAATATACCAGAAATGGAACGGCTTTTAAAAAAGGGAATTTAATAAGTTACTAGTTTACAGTTCTAAGGCTGAGAAAATGTCCTGATGAAAACAAGTCTATAGAAATGTTCAATCTAAGACATCCAGGGAAAGATACCTTGGTTTAAGAAGGCTGATTATGTTCAGTATATTTCTCTCAGCTGGAAGGGCTCATGGAAAACATGGCAGTATCTGCTGACTTTCTCTCCAGGTCTCTCCTTTCATGCAGTTCCCTGAGAGGCATTTTCCTTCTTCATCTCCAAAACTTGCTACTTTGTGGTTCTGCTGCATTCTGCTGCATTGTCCTTCTCTGCCCTCTCAAGCTTTCTCCAAAATGTCTCCTCTTTTACAGGATTCCAGTAAACTAATCAAGACCCACCCAAAAGGGTAGAGTCATGTCTCCATCTAATCACATTTAATACCCAAAGTTGATTGAGTCACATCTCCATGGAGATGACTTAAGTTTCCAACCTTGCTGAATAGGAATTAGAAGAAACCATAGCTCCCACAAGACTGGTTAGGATTTAAACATGGCTTTTCTAGGGTACATAAATCTGTCCAAACCAGCAGATGGGATATATAATAGTTTCAAACTGAGACATCTATACAATACAAAGGGGCTAAAACAGGAGGCAAAGAGATCCCATCATGGCTGGTCTCTGAGGGAAGTTAACTGTTCAGGTCATGATCAGTGAAAGTCAACTCTGCTTATCCCACCTCAAGCCAGAGAGAAGGTCTTATCCTGTTTAAGTGCTGATTGAGTATTTATGCAACCCAAGGTGAGGGGCCCTGCCACTGTAGAGCTTCTGCCCAGATCAGCATCTGGGGCTGTGTATTTTAAGGTATGGTTGGAGTTTTTCATTAGTCATAATGTCTCTGGCCCCCTGGTGGTGGAATTTAAACATTTGCTCACAAAGCAGAAAAAGAAAGCAGGGTAGATGATAGCTGGTAGAAAAAGAAGGCAGGACATAGGTGACACATGGACACTGAGCATGTGTCCATGACTTCCCAAGCAATTCAACTATCAGTCTCTCAACCAGGCCAAGCCTACTCCTAATCATTAGCTTCTAAAACACAAGCCCACTTCCTATCTCAGACATGAAGACACAGATGGGTTACGTGTGCCAGCCCTTGGTTCTGAACAGTGTTGACAGTAAAGTTTTGGCAAACATCAGTGGCTGAGCTGCATTAGGAGGGCTTTACTCATGCACGCTGTTACCCCCAGCAGGGTAACCAGGCTTATCTGGAGTAATGGTTGCATCTAAGTTCCCTACTCCCCAAAGACAGATGAACAGATCGCACATATCTATTTGTAAACTCTAAGTCAGTGGGTTTACTGCTGAATTTGTCACCTCCTGTTGCACCCCTCCCAAGGTATTAACTCACACGCAGCAAGAGGTGTTAGCAATAGTATATGTCTTCTTGTTGGGTTAAGAGGAAGTCTCTAAAAGTCATGTGTTCATTGGTGTTTACCCCCAGCCAAGACAATGATGAAATGCCAAAATGTGAGAAAGCAGAATCCTGGATGTCCTAGGCAGAGCAAGCATTGCTGGAGAAGCTAAATTTAAAAGACAGCTGAGCCATCTGCCAGTTTTATTACATCTGGATTTATGGCATCCTGATAGGTTGTCCAGGGGTGTGGAAAAGAAGTTATATTTTATCATGGGGCACAAATAAAGGACTTGCTGATATTAGTAGAAACACAAGGCAGGGAAAATAAGCCCTTGAGTGTCAATTTGGACTCAGCAAAGAAAGATGAGTGAATGAGGGATTGGTTGGCAGATCCAGCAGTCAGGCAGGTTCTCCTTCATCTTAATGGCCCAGGAGAAATGCAAAGTTGTTTTCTTTACAAGTTGCCACCAAGTAAAATTTTTAGAAAACAGGAGCAGGGAACAATAACTAGTCTGGACAGGGAGTGCCTCCCATGGCAGACAATTTTCTTGACCTATTTGGAGTAATTTATCTTTTCCTTCTGGGCACCCAGGCTGCCCTTTGCCCTGAGATATAACCACATCTCTTTCCACTTGATCTCAGTGTCGTACCCATATGTTGAAGCCCACTTCTCCCTCTTTCTGATAAACGCAAGCTGTCAGGATGCTACAGAGTTTCCATGACCTTTTTCAAGGGGACTGATGGCTCAGCCATGAGTAGGCAACAACCACTAACTTCAGGTATGTATGTGTGTGTGAAGCTATAAGGTTCCACCCTACTGGATTGTCAACACATATGTTTTAAGCCCTTTGAGGCTCACTTCTGCCATCAACTTCTCTACCTGGTGATCCGAACTTCCTACCATCCTGAGAATCATGAGGGTAGATATGGGGGTAGGTGAGGTCTGGGGATATGGCCACTGATAATGTGCCTGTGACTTCTCCAGCACATATGTCATGAAAACTTGGTCAGTTCTCCTTGATATTGGGACAATGCCTAAGCTTGATATAGCCTATGATTGTTTTGCTTATTTTGTAACCACTCTTTTTAATCACATTCTCTCCTATTACTGCATCCCTTCAGGAAATAGATGTCCCATCACTTAGAAACAAAGCAGGGATATTGCTGCTTGGTAACTGAGATACTAAGGGGTGTCAAGCAGCAAAACTGACTGTCTGATATAATGATTCTCTTTATTTGCAGTGATGCTGAGACTTCATATAGATAAAGAATGGGTTTCATCAGCAAATATAAGAAAAACAAGGGGGAGGAATAAGCAGTTCTTTAAAGCAGATTTTAGGAGATTATTTCTTATATGATCTCCTAATGATCATTATAGAGAGAAATTCAGCCTAAGCCAGTTTGCTTCTTTACTCTAACTGATGGCTTATTTAAATTCCATATGTAATGTTGGCTAGGTTTTTATGTCCAGTTTTTTGGTCAAGCAAGCACTGGCCTGATTATTACATTGAGGGCATTTCATAGATAGCTTTATATGTAGCCAGTTAATTGCATCTACAGATAATTGCATCTACAGCCAATGAAGAATATTGCCCTCAGCAATGAGGGGAATATCCTCATCCAATCAGTTGGAGGACTTAAATCCAGAACTGAGCATTTCAGATGTCACAAAGAAGAATGTCTGCATCCTTTTCAGCCAGCTGGTTTTTCCTGGGGATTACAATGGAAACCCCATCAGGGTTTCTGACTTGCAGCTGCGTCTATGGGAATTCATACTTACAATTTCCATAATCATGTGAATTAATTTTTATAATAAAGCACTCTCTGTGTCTCTCTGTTTCTGTCTTTCTTTCTCTATCTACATATAAATGTGTATGTATGTGTACCTGTTGCTTTTGTTCCACTGGACACGTTGAGTACTAATATACTCCACTTCATGGTACATGGGGGACCAAGAAGCCACATATTGTATCATAATTATAAATCAGCTACTTTACTTATGTTAACCAGGACACTCGGAAAAACACAGGAGACAAATAATTATAATATTGAATAGTTATTCATGTTAAAAAATTGTTTTCATAAAGTAGAATTCTAAACAATTTCACATGATATTCAGAGGTCAATATTCAACTAGCCAGGTAAAGAGAAAGGATACCTATGTGAAAGATTATGAATTCATTTGTTTGATCTCTATTTAAATTCTTGTGGCTTAGAGAAATTATTGTTTTGAAAATGTCAGATGTACGTAGCTTAATGCGCTCCTGAAACAGCACATTACCCATAAGATAGTAAGGGTGATAATTCTAGCTTTTATCAATAAATGGAAAAGACACACATATTGATGAACTATTCTTTACAAAGGCTGTAAGAAAGAAAGTAACTTGAAAGTTCATGCCTTTAAGATACTAAGAATTTAATTTGGGACTAAATCCAGTAAATTATTCATATAATGATAGAATGATTAAGTCATAAAAGCAAGTTCAAATATAATAATGAGCTTAATTCTGACTGAAATATCAGTGAAATTTTTAGAGATAATGTCTTTTCATTTCAATTTTAAATATGACAAAAATTTCAACAGTAGGAGAACAGAAGAAAAGAAGATTTCAGGTAAAAGGAACATAACGTAAGAGAACGTCAAATAAATAAATATGGACTTAAGGAAGAAGAGACACTTTCCAAAGACTTTCCCAATGGGGTAAGGGAATATTCAGTCTGGGAAGGATAATAACACAAGAGAGAGAAAGTTCTGACCATAAGATCTTTAAGAATCTTAAAGTTCGGAAAGAAAAGGTTTTTCTTAAAATGGAGACCAAACAATACTAGAAACAACTGGTTGTGAGGAAGTGAAGTGAGCAGGTGGCTGATTAGCTAATCAGAGAATATTTTTCACTGGGATCAGCTGAGAGAGGCCATTAAGAGGATTGTACTACATTTCAATGCTTGTTTTACCGCCGAGCAAGTCAAAGTTCAGAAACTTGTGTGGAGGAAAGAAGGCCAACTGAAATTTGGTAAACGAAGTTAGCAGGAATTTTGCCCAGATAGGTCACTGGAGACGGAGAGTTCATCTAATCATTCATGAGGAAAAAAATGGGAATTTACAGGCTCTGTGTTGACCTGGTCATATGTAAGCAAAGGGATCATGGTTACTCTTATGTAAGTCATATAGGGAAGGGTATTTATTTGGAGTTAGTCATTACCCAGAACAGAAAAGAGTGAGGGATTCCTTAGCTTTTGCTATTTCCCTGGATCACAGGGCTCCAGCAAATCTCAACGTTGCCAGTCTTCCCTTTTGGTCAAGAATATCATTTGTCATTGAGCATCTCCTCTCTTTATTGGGGTGAAGCAGTGTCTAAGAAAGAGTCTCATGAGGACACATGTTGGCATTTTTCCTGCAAAATTAGTTGATATACCTGTTGAGAGACAGTGACAAAGGTCAGTTGTTTTAGTGTCCTACTTTGAGGCATCTTAAAAGAGGGATGTCTAAAAAGAAAAAGGGAAATATCCATATAAATGATTGTTTTAAAATAAAGAGCCAGGAGTTGAGGAGATGCTATCAACCAGATCTGAGGAGTTGGGAGATTACACAGCCCTGCTGTTTTAGATTAAAGGTAACGTGCTCTTGTTGGCACTGTCCATGGTCTTAGTAAACTTTCACATAAGGGCAACCATAACTTGACCAGTTTACAAAACTACAGAACCAGATTGCAGCTTGTGCAGGGAGAGTTGCTGCCCATGCATGGTTTGGCTGCTGTGATGGGTCATTTGAGGTATATATCAAGTTACTGAGCTTTGGCTTGCACTGCTGCTTTGCAGGGCTTCTTCTTTGTAGATCCCAGGGGGAAATGCCAGCTATTAAGCAATCTACAGTCCTAATAAGGATCTGGGTAATTTAGTTGTTGATGATGTGAAGTCAGGAGGAAAGAAAAAAAAAAAAGGAACAAACCACTAGTTTGAAGGTTTGTAGTCACATATTGAAGGAACTGGAAAAATTGAAAATTTCGTGATGTTTGACAATTTGTGCAAGATGACAGAATACAGTACAATTTACAGGTAAGTAAAAAAACTGGTGTTCTACAGTAGGAAAGGAAGTTGATTAAACCTCTCCCAGACAAGACAAAGTCTGCATATCCATTTAGTTACCTGCAATTTACAGAGTTGTGAAATAGCCAACAGACAATGGACAGGGCCAGGTTATGATAACCCAGAAGAATGTGCTACAGCATTATTTTGAAAAAAACACAATTTCTCTCAGCAGTCATCCTCCTTTTGATCAAAGATAACATCAAAGAAAAACCACTCCAGGTCACAAAATAAGACTGGTCTCACTAAATTTGGTGTGTGTATTTATATAGGTGGAGCAAGAATAATCATTTATCGTGTGCGCCTTTCAAATGTGCTTTGGTGTAATTTTATTATAAGGAATCTTAGATTGAACTTCCTTGCCTTTTGAGGTAAAAGAAGTCAAGCTAAAAAGTCACTATCAGATTTCACTTGCAGTACATAAAGGATTGGGTAACTTTTTGCTCATGTGGCAGTCCCCTAAATATCCTAAGATTCCTGGGACTTTCTGGGAATTGACCTGCATTACTATTCTGTAAGCCAGGTACCAGGACAGTTTTCCCAAAAGGGCTTTGAAAGTATATTGGTTCCATAAAGTCAACCTTAGCTCTTTAAAAGTATTCACATCTGATTAAAATGAGTATCGTTCTCAAAATATGGCATTCCAATCAAAACCTTGATCATATAACCAATATTTCCAATATGTCTAACTTAAGGAGATAGATTCTTGTTGAACCTATGCAAATAATTATATTGCAATGAAAATAAGAATACTCAATAAGAATTTTTGTATTTTGGAGGGGACCAGCAGGGGGAAAAGATAAATTTCTGTTTACAAAAGCATAGTCTCCTAAATCGCTATGAGTTATACATAGCTTAAGAAGAAAGAGAAAGGGGTTACATTTGTAGAAAATAGAAGGTTAAAGCATTGGCAATATTCAGAAAAAAAAACATTATCATCCTATATAAATATATTCATTCAATCTAATGTAACTGAATCTTTTTTTCATTACGGCCTGGTTCAATAGACTTGTGAACTCTTCTGCTTTCCCACCAGAGTACTGAAAATGATGGTTTATTATCCAGCTGCATGTTCTCAAAGTTATTTAAGTAATGCCATCAGAAGCTTATGCCCAGGACCACCTGTCAGATCCTTTCCCTTGGTCTCTGAGATGGCCCTTTGTTAAAGACAAAGCAATCTGGCTTGTACAGATTTGCAAGCACTTTCAGGTGAGTGTCAGAGTACACCAAACAAGTATGTGTAGATGATAAAACAAAATAACTTGAAATAACCATGGTTAATTTATTATTGATAATGTTCAAAAGAGGAAGATCTGATAATCTAATAAGAGTTCATTGCAAAAATAATGCAACTTTAAAGGAAATGTAGTTATTTTGTGGCATGCAAAACAAAATAAATTCAATCCCAAAAATGTTTTAGACAAAATATGTATAAGCATAGTGATTTGCCCCGTTTTGAAAGGTTAGTGGATATCATACGTAGTTTATAAAAATAGAAGAGAATCTTTATAGAGAAAAAAACCTTCAGATATAACATAAAATAATTCTGAGGCATAATATACCATGGAAATACTGAGCATATAGTTAGAATTTATAAAGACTATATCAATAGTGCACAGAAAAGAAACACAATATGTCTGGATTTGGTTCTAATCACCTGTATATTAAGCGATATGAATTCCTATTTATAAATTATTGGCCTAGAATATGCTGGATTCAAATTAAAGAAGTAAAATTGTGACCAATTAGCATTTAAAATAAATATATGAAATTATGACTGTACTATACTGTTATGTCTAATATCATGCAAATCATCCCTAGGACTCTGATAAATATAGCATATCGTGGAGAATGAGAGTGAGAGCACTGACAAATCTTTATGAACTTTAATTATTTCTAGCTACTCTCTTTTTACAAAATAAACAAACAAATTCTTTGTGACTTGCCAGGAACCCTTTGGGCGATGTCAAAGACAGTGTTAGGTGTAAAATATATAATTTAAGGACTTGTTTAGGGAGAGAAAGTATGTCAAAATTCATAAGTTTTGAACCCTTGATCAAATTGGATTATGGGGTAGTGAGAAAATAATTACCTAAATATTTAATCAATTAGAAGAAGATGCATCTAATATTCAATTACTATTTTAAATATCTCAGTTGCATATATCTTAATAATATCAGTCACTGCCAATTTAAAGCCAACGAATTCTTATGAAATGCCTGCAACAGTCAGGCTAGAAATATAACAAGGGATTTTTCATGAATAACAATAATTTGCAGCTCTGAAATATGCAAAGACTTAAAAATTCATAAGCAAACACAACGAAATTAAGAAATTAACATAAAATGTTAAATGCTGTAAAAGAGCTTGAATCACTTTTTCTATGTGTATACAAGTGCACGTTACAAAAAGTGCTCAACTTTTTCTTGTAATTCTGACAAGCATGAAGAGATAATAGAACAGTGATGGTTTTCAACCTTGGCATTTCTGTTCCACTTTCGCTCTTTGCATTCCAGTGAATATTTGTGTGTATTTGCTTTAACACTCTACCAAGGTCCTAATCAGTCTCCTCATCCCAAGAACACTGGTGTTTAGTTTTGTCAAGGTTACATTCTAATGAGTCTTTATGAATGCGAAGTTCTGAATGCCTGAAAGGAGACGATGTAGCTTCACAAGTTGGGACATAAACTCTTGTCCTGAAACTGGAGTGAAGGAAGAAAACAGGAACTTTCTGCTCTGGATGCTCAAAGAGAGCAGAAAAATGCAGTTGATCAAAGCTTTATGGAAGAATGAGTAAAACATTGGACTTAAGGATAAAGGATCCTGTGTTTCTGATTTTTCTATTTCCTGATAAGTAACTTTACTTACTCAAGCTTTGTTTGAATATACATCAAATGGGAGTATGATACCTAGTTGATAGCATTGTGGAAACTAAATCAGATTTTATATAGCTTTATCTATCTCTTTCATGTATATATATATATATATATATATATATATATATATACACACACACATATATAATAGAACAATAGGGGACATTTTATCATCATGTTAATTTCACACATACTCAAAAGTCTAATTCTGCTTTTAGTTAAAACCACTTACTTAAATATTTGCCTCATTGAACATATTATAAACTGATCATTCTTAATCAGCATTGCCAAATGCTTTTTTTTTTCTTTTTAATTATTTTTATTTTTTACATGGGCAGGTACTGGGAATTGAACCTGGATCTCCGGCATGGCAGGCGAGAACTCTGCCTGCTGAGCCACCGTGGCCCGCCAAATGCTTTTGATGCTGAGCAGGTCAGTGCAAATTCCCCTAATACTGCAGTTCTAGATTTCAAAATGGGCATAATTTTATATCTTACAGCCAAATCACCGTAAATGCTCTCTGATATTATTATAACTGCTATTAATCAGAGGCGATTCATTCTTGTATAGAAATAATAGGATATTCGGTTTTCCCCCACACTCCCTTCCAATCCCAGGAACTGATCTGGTCATCTGGCCAGAATTCTGCTAAAATGATAACTGGGAATATCCCTATCCCAAAAGGGTACTTGAATTAGCAATCAGGGCAACTAAAAAATATCATCCAAAATTGTGCCCTCCATAGACACACCATAACTTCCAGGCCAGCCAAACTCTTACACAATACTTTCTAATTAGTCCAAATATTGTCACCCAATCCATGGCTCCTAGAGACTTTGCTTTCCTGACTTGTCACAGAAATTGTTCACAGTTTTCACCTTTATAAAACCTACCTAACTTCTCCCAGAGCTTCACCCACAGTGTGTGTTAGATTAGGTTTTCCCTGCTTGGCCATAAAATTTTCATCTAGTCTCAATATTTGACCCCAGAATCTTTATTTTCAAAAAGCCACAGATTCGCACATAGGTTCTGCCTGCTTTTCCTAGAACCTTTCCATCTTATGAACTCCTACTCAACCTTCACATTTTAATAGAACATCTTCTCACCTGGGAAAGTTAATATAGTATTTCTAGACAGTTTCTTATTCTTTTAAATCAGTTATCATCTTTATTTTTGACAAAGAAGATGAGCCTTACCACACTGCCTGATGCAGAAGAGATATCCAATACATATTGGAAGTGAAATAGGAGATTACTTTGGCATTATTAGGAGTCGAGATAATTAAACCTTAGAGCATAATTTGAATGACAGCATCAGATAGATACTTAAGAAAACATCACCTACTAATCAAATATTATATGATATTTAGTGAGGCTGATAGAATAATTGCCTTCTTAGTTGTAAAATACATGCTTTAATTTTTTTTTCAGGACCGGAACTGAAAGTAAACACCCTTAGGAGTAAATTGGGATTAATAGCAAGCATTTGCGAACTAGGCTCAGTCCATGGAAAGAACTCTTCCCTGTTGTTCACATCAAGCTGAGTTTATGTGACTCTTCTAGCATACTTCTCCTGCTTGCATCCAGGAAAGGATGTAATTAGCATTCACATTCAGATGAAGAGAAATTTTAAAGACCTATTAATTATTGTTAAACTTTTCATTACAATTAAATGACTTACTCAAAGGACTTGGAACAATGGCTGCAACATAGTTGATCACCCTAAATGAATATTTCCTGAGTGTTCAAATATTGCAGCCATTGCTCCAAATCCTTTGAATAAGTCATTTAACCAAAGAGCCATGTACTTGTTTGTACGTGTGTATATTTGTTTTAAAACTCTACCAAGGACCTAATCTGCCTCCTTATCCCAAGAACTCTAGTGTTCAGTTTTGTCAAGGCTGCTTTCTAATGGGCCTTTATGTGTGTGAAGTTCTAAATGCCTGAAAGGAGACAACGCAGCTTCACAAGTTGGAACATAAAATAAACTCTTGCCCTGGGACTGGAGTGAAGGAGGAAAATAGGAACCTTCTGCTCTGGATGCTCAAAGAGAGCAGAAAAATGCTCAGGGATAGGAGGTAAAAACAAACACAGCAAAGGTCAGCCCAGACAGTCTGGGTAATTGATGGGCACTACCACTCAAAACATACCCCAGCATAGAGATGATTTCTCTTAGCTTTCTCTAGTGAAGCAAAACTGAACAACGTGTCTCTTAAATCACAAAGAAATTAGAGGAACACAAAACTTAAATATATAAACATGTCAAAGGAGTACCAGTCTGACTGAAGCAGAGAGTAGAGATACCACACAGTGCTTCCATTTTGGCTTTCCTCTCACTTTTGAACACCCACCATTAAACTTCTGGGTTTTAGCAGCACCACTGGAAAATAACAGTGTATGGCTTTTATTATTATGATCAAATATGGAATTAGTGGAAGGATGGATTTCAGTGGTGAAAATAAAGACATTAGTTTTGAACATGATAAATTGCATAGCTAGTAGATCGTCCTTGTAAAAACCAGGGAAATAACTTCTACTGTCAATTTTCTCAGACACTTTAACTAAGGAAATGTCTCCAATTCTGTTTTCACATAGCTTTTGATATATTTCTTCCCTTATATACTGCCATTTCCCACTCAGACTATTGCAATAGCCTTTTAACTGTTCTCTTTACCTTCAGTCTGAAACATTTGCAAATTTTCCTTTATAGAGCAGCTCTCAACTAAGATATAATGATATTCTTGAATCAGTGGGGGAAGGAATAGAATTATGGTTATTGCCTTAGAAAAATTCAGAGTGACCCAAAGATTATGCAGTGTCTCATGCTATAACTTATCCTTAATAACCTTTAACTCTCCTTAATTTATGACATGATGAAATCTAAATATCATTTCATGGTCCATTAGTCAAAATATGCTAGACTCTTTTGTGTTTAAAACAAAACAAAACAACAAAAAATTAACCTTGGTAGATTAACCAAATAAAGGGTTCATTTCTGACCCATACAAATCCATCATGGCTCAGGTACTCTCCTCCATCTCTGGCTACCCAATATGGATTGGTATCCTTCAAGGCCACTGCAAAGGAGAAGAAAGAGACCATGAGAAAAGCACATTTGTCCTTAATTTCTTAGACTCAGATACTTCATAGGTTTCTGCTCCATGTAATAATATGCATTGACCCCAATCTCAGGCTCCCAGAGCAAATACTGGGAAATACATGATTTCTCAGTAACTACCAAAAAGGACAATGAAATGGGATTATTCAATGCACAGCATTGTCTTTCACACAGGGCACCCATAAATTCACTGTTTATTTTCCAGCTTTATATTCTAGCCATAACAGAATACTTGTTAACATCAAATGCATCATGTTGTGTTTCATACTTCTATGTTTTCAAAAATACCACAAATGTCATCTTGCTCCTTCATTTCAGTAAATTTAGTCTGTAACCTTGAAGACACTAAATAAAAGGAGCCGCTATAAGAGTTAGTGAAGGTACGTTATGATGATAACAAGAAAGTTTAGTTGGAAAGAAAGATGAAATTGGAAAAATACAAGAAAAGAAAGAAGGAAGGAAGAAAAGAGTGAGGGAGAGGAAGGAAGCAAAGAAAGAAGGAAGGAAGTTTGGGAGGAAGGAAGGAAAGAGGAGGGAAAGGAAGGGAGAGTGGGAGGGAGGGAAGCAGGAAGGCAGGGAGATAGGAAGGCTGGAAGGAAGGAAAATGAACTTTGTTACAAGCTGGGAGGGGGACAAGGACATGGACAGATATTAGGAAGTGCAGGGAGAAGCACAGGTTTGGTTAAGAAACTATTTTAATCAGTGTTTCAATCAGAGAAAGTAAGACCAATAGGTCTTATACACTGATAGATAGATGAATTAATTATGGGGAATTGGCTATGCATTTGTAGGGGGGAGCAAAGTGAGCCAAAGTGCACTGGCAAGTATTCAGAAAGGGGAAATCCTGGGGAAGGGAAAAGAATGCAGGCCCAGAGGCCGCTTCACAGCTTTTAAGTGAGTCAACAGATCAGCAACATGGAAGCGATTGGAGGTACAAGGTTGTAGAAATATTTTACAATTGTCTCCTTTTTGATGCTTAGAGTCACTAATTTTAGTACCTCTTTAAAGGGCTTTCACCTGATAAAGCCATGGATAATCTCCTTTTAGTTAAATAAATCAACTGATTTTGGATTTTAATGACATCTTCAAAGACCGTTTACAGTAGCACCTAAGCCAGTGTTTGACTGAATAACTAGCAGGTGAGGTTATGCTACAAGTTGCCTGCTGCCTCCCTTCTAACCTCTAACTCTTGCGAGAGAAACTTGTTTCCCACTGTTGTGAGTTAAATTGTGTCCCCTAAAAAATTCTGCATAGGTCCTCATCTCTGTTACTTGTGATGTGACCTTAATCGGATATGGAGTCTTTGAAGATGCAACTAGTCAAAATGATGCCCTACTGGATTAGGGTGGGCCCTAACCCAATATTGCAGGTGAAGAGGTAAATCTGAACACAGGAAGGATGACCAGGTAAGACAGTCAGGAATGGAAATGACATGTCACAAGCCAGGAAGGCCTGGGACTACCAGAAGCTGGGAGAGACAAGGAAGGGTCCTCTCCAAGATGCTACAGATGAAGCAGGACATTGCTAATACCTTCATTTTAGACCTTTACTCTCCACAAATGTAAGAGAAAAAAATATGTTGTTTTAAGCCACCCAATTTGTGGTACTTTGTTATGGCAGTCTTAACAACCCAATAAACCTGGTCTAACCAAAAACAAGCTAGAAAGGTGATGATAGGGTCTGTTTAGCCAAGTTGACACATGATGTTTATTAGCTCAAGTAACTTTGTTGTAGATTTCTCAGGATTTTCCAAGTATAGTATCATGTCATCTACAAATAATGAAAATTTTACCTCTTCTTTTCCAATTTGGATGCCTTTTATTTCTTTGCCTGATATCTCAAGCTAGAACTTCTAGGACAATGTTGAATAATAGTGGTGACAGAGAACATCCTTGTCTCATTCTTGATCTTAGGAGGAAAGCTTTCAATCTTTCACAATTGAGTATGATGCTGGCTAACGACTTTTCATATATGCCCTTTATGATATTGAGGGAGTTACCTTTGATTCTCATTTTTGAAGCATTTTTATCAGAAAAGAATGTTGAATTTTGTTGAATGCTTTTTCAGCATCAATCGAGATGATCATGTGATTTTTCCCTTTCAATTTGTTAATGTGCTTTATTACATTAATTGATTTTCTTGAGTTGAACCAGCCTTGCATTCCTGGTATGAACCCCACTTGGTCGTGGTGTATAATTCTTTAATGTGTTGTTGGAATTGATTTGTTTGTATTTTGTTGAGAATATTTGCATCTGTGTTCACACGGTCCATAGTTTTCCTTTCTTATAATATCTTTTTGATATTATATTATATAAAAGGATATTATAATTTCCTTTCTTTATAATATCATTTTGGTATTAAAATGATATTAGCTTCATAAAATGAGTTAGGTAGTGTTCCTTTTTCCTCAATTTTTTGGAAAAGTTTGAGCAGGATTGGTGTTAACACTTTGTGGAATGTTTGATAAAATTCCCCTGTGAAGCCACCTGGACCTGGGCTTTTCTTTGTAGGAAGATTTTTGATGACTAATTGAATCGCCCCACTATATGATCTATCCTGGAGAATATTCAATGAGCACTAGAAAACAATGTATATCCTGGTGTTTTGGCGGTGTAATGACCTATATATGTCTGTTAGGTCTAAATCATTTATCAAGTTGTTTAACTTCTTTATTTCCTAGTGACCTTCTGTCTGGTTGTTCTATCTATAGAGGAGAGTGGTGTATTGAAGTCTCCATCTATTAATGCTGAAACATCTATCACTCCCTTCAGTTTTGCCAATGTCTGTCTCATGAACTTTGGAGCTCCTTGATTGGGAGCATATACATTTATGATTGCTATTTATTCTTGGTGAATTGTCTCTTTTATTAATATTTAGCTTCCTTCTTTGACTCTTATGATATCTTTACATTTAAAGTCTATTTTGTCTAATATAAGAAGAGCTATTCTTGCTTTCTTTTGGTTGGAACTTGCATGGAACACCTTTTTCCATCCTTTAACTTTCAATCTGTTTGTATCCTTGTGTCTAAGATGAGTATCTTGTAAGCAGCATATGGCTGTATTATATTTTTTTTTTTTTCTTTTTTTTTTTTTTTTTTTTTTTTTTATTAACGGAAAGAAAAAAAAGAAATTAACACAACATTTAGAAATCATACCATTCTACATATGCACTCAGTAATTCTTAACATCATCACATAGATGCATGATCATTGTTTCTTAGTACATTTGCATCAGTTTAGAGGAACTAGCAACACAACAGAAAAAGCTATAAAATGTTAATATAAAGAAAAGAAATAAAAGTAGTAGTAATAGTAAAAAACAACAACAACAAACAAACCAACAAGCTAACAAAAACAAAAAAAAAAAACCCTATAGCTCAGATGCAGCTTCATTCAGTATTTTAACATGATTACTTTACAATTAGGTATTATTGTGCTGTCCATGTTTGAGTTTTTGTATCTAGTCCTGTTGCACAATCTGTATCCCTTCAGCTTCAATTACCCATTATCTTACCCTGTTTCTAACTCCTGCTGAACTCTGTTACCAATGACATATTTCAAGTTTATTCTCGAATGTCCGTTCACAACAGTGGGACCATACAGTATTTGTCCTTTAGTTTTTGGCTGGATTCACTCAGCATAATATTCTCTAGGTCCATCCATGTTATTACATGGTTCACAAGTTTATCTTGTCTTAAAGCTGCATAATATTCCATCGTATGTATATACCACAGTTTGTTTAGCCACTCTTCTGTTGATGGAGATTTTGGCTGTTTCCATCTCTTTGCAATTGTAAATAACGCTGCTATAAACATTGGTGTGCAAATGTCCGTTTGTGTCTTTGCCCTTAAGTCCTTTGAGTAGATACCTAGCAATGGTATTGCTGGGTCGTATGGCAGTTCTATATTCAGTGTATTATATTTTTTAATCCATTCTGCCAATCTGTATCTTTTAATTGGTAAGTTTAGTCTGTTAACATTCAAAGCTGCTACTGTAAAGGCATTTCTTAAATCCACCATCTTATCTTTTGGATTTTATTTGTCTAATGTATATATTCTTTTCCCTCTTTCTCTTGTTATCCTTTAAGTTACCCTTACTGGTAATCTTCAATTCTGTGCCCTCATTTAGACCTCCTCTCCTCTCTTTTTTTTTCAACTGGCAGACTCCCTTTAATATTTCTTGGAGGGCTAGTTTCTTGTTGACAAATTCCCTCAGGATTTGCTTGTCTGTGAAAATGTTAATCTCTTTCTCAGTTTTGAAGGGCAATTTGGCTGGGTACAGAATTCTTGGCTTTCTCTTTCAGGCTCTTGAATATATCATACCACTGCCTTCCCACCTCCAGGTTGCTAGTTGAGTAGTCTGAACTCAGTCTTAGTTGATTTCCTCCATATGTACTAGATTGTTTTTCTCTTGCTGCTCTCAGGATTTTCTGTTTCTCTTTACCATTTGACAGACTGATTAGTATGTGCCTTGGGAAGGCCTGATTGTATTTATTCTATTTGGAGTTCATTGAGCTTCCTTGACTTACATATTTATGTCCTTTATAAGGGTTGGAAAGTTTTTCCCCATTATATCCTCAACTAATCTTTGTAGCCCTTTACTCTTTTTTTCTCCTTTAGGACACCAATGATTCTTATATTTGTGTGCTTTGTTTTGTCCATCATTTCCCTCATATCCAATTAAAATTTTTCTATCTTTTTTGCCATTTGCTGTTTTAAGTGTTCAAAATCTGTTGTCCTGTGCTCTAATTCACTTATTCTTTCTGTGCCTATTCAAATCTGCTGTTGTGCACCTCTAGTATGTTTTTGTTTTTTTTTTTCACATGGGCAGGCACTGGGAATCAAACCTGAGTCTCCGATATGGCAGGCGAGAATTCTACCACTGAGCCACCGCCACACCGCTCTCTAGTATGCTTTTTATTTGATATATAGAATCACTAATCTTTGCTATATTGTTGTTTTTCTATTTATTCTTTCAAATTCTTCTTTATGGGAGGGCAACAGTGGCTCAGTAGCAGAGTTCTTACTTGCCATACTGGAAACCCTTGGTTCAATTCCTGGTGTCTGCCCATGCAAAGAAAAAAAAAAAAACCCTCTTTATGCTCTTTATCTCTTGATCTCTTTTATGTCATCAGCCATCCTATTTAATTAATTTAGCAGAGTTATATGATCATCTTTGATTAGATGTTCCAACATCTGTGTCTTCTCTCATGTTTTAATTTGGTCATTAGGCTGGGCTTTGTCTGTCTGCATCATGATAGGCTTATTTATCTTCTGCTGTCCTCGTGGCATGTAATATCTTGATTGGTTTACTCTAGAAGTTGATTTCCCTCAGTATTCTAAAGCCTTGTATTTTCGGGATGGTTGTGGAGCAGGATGCGGGGCATGGGGTGGAGCACAACGGTGCAGTTATGCATTTCAGCACACGTATAGGTGCAGGTTGGGGATGCTAAACTGGTGCTTATGAGTGTGGGCACCCTGCAGCGGGGAGAATGTGGCTGTGCTGGGGCATAGGTCTGGGGGGTGGGGCTCCTCTGTATGCTGGTCTAGGGTGCAGGGCCCTTTTAGCACATACAAGAGCTCAGGGCAGCAGGGCAGCATTGTGTGCGCTTGGGCTGGAGGCGGATGTGACCTGACTGTGTGGTAAGTGCTTGCCCAGAGCTGGAGTGGACGTGACTAGGGGCCATGCACATGCACAGTTCTAGGAGGGCCGAAAACTGAGATACACGTGCACCAAGTTCAGTGCTGATGTACATGTAGCACTATGGGCTGGGGGAGAGTGGGGCCTGGGTATGGAGGTGAGCATAGAAATTATAGAATTCATGGGCTCTTGACCATCTGCAGGGGTGAGGGACGGGGAGGTAGGGCTAGGGAGGGGCTGGATAAGACTGCTCTTTTGCAGGAGAGGTGGGCTGGTCTGGGGCAGGCATGTGTGTGTGTTTGGGATGGGGTTGAGGAGTGGTGTTATGGGGTGCGTTGTGCAGTGGGATTGTGGGTGGGGGTGTGGGGTGGGTGTGCTTGTGAGGGGTTGGCAGAGCAGGGGCCTTGGAGCGTGGGGAGTAGGGGCGGGTGACAGGGTTCATGTGCGTGGGGTGTGGGGTGAGTCACGGGTCATAGGGCTGCGCTGGTGAGGGTAGCACATTCAAGAAAAGTGGTTTGGCTTACATCCCAGTCCCTGACTCCCTGTCCATGCACTCCTGAGGGCTCAGGGCTACCGTTAGCCTGTATGCCCCAGCCATATGGTCTCCAGTTCTCTGCTTCTCAGTTTCTCAGCTTTTGCTCCTTATGTGGTGTAGGAGAGTGTCCCAGGTTACTTACGCCATGGACTCACCTCCCATCCCTTCTCTAGCTGTTTCTTAGAGCAGGGTTGAACTTGCCCTATCCTATTCCACCATCTTCCTGAACTCTATTCATTCTTTACTTTCAAAAAGTAAGGCTCCGCAGGAACTCACACAGGACATTTAGGTTATAATATTATCATAACTTTAGGTTACAATAGAGATTGGGATGAGAATGATGGATTAGCCTGAATAGTCTTCACATCTCCTATGGGAGAATAAATGGTGGTCCTTGAAATCTAGGGAGTGAAGGAAGAGGCAATGCTACTCACTGGGAGTGAGGGAGGGATCGGGGCAAATAGAGAGGAATAGAGTCAGCATGCTTTAGCATCAGCATCACAGAGAGCCCAGTGATAGGGAGGCAGGAGAAACCCCAAGTTCTGCAGACTTTTTATAACCACAAAAGTAAGGGACCCAATTCCTCCATGCTTAGGACCCATGCTAGTGAGAGCGGAGAGGTACTCAGATTGACAGCTGTCACGCATGGTCTGTGGATAATGATACTGCACAGGAACAGCCAGGCCTGAGAATTTGTTGAACCCCATACGAAATGCTCTGATAGAAGCATTTCAAGTGGATAAGAACTCTTACAGCCATAGCCCTCAAAGTGAGGGGCAGAGCACATATACTGCATGTGTTGAATCCCACAAGTTTTTATATGAAGAGTAAAGGGAGATAAAATTATGTACTCTCCTACTAATGTAAAACCATAGCATTTTTATTAAACATTGTTCAACAAGTAAATGTTATGTTATTTTGAAAAGGTAAACTGATTCATACTAACTTTATTTAATGAGGTCCAGCTCATCTGCAATAAAGCAGATGTGTTGCAGAAGTGGTGACAAGTAGATCCCCACCTACCGCAATGTAAATGTAAGGGGAACGTGACAAAACTATTAAAATCCAGGGCCAGAGACATTTTAAACACTCAATTCACTCAATTCTATCACTGAGACAGTTATCTGTAGAGTTTCTGCTCTGTAGTCACACATACAAATTAAACCCAGAAAGAACTGTTGAAGCTGAAAAAAATTGTTTTCCATCTTTGCAAGGAGAAAAAAGGAAAAATGTATATCTGATATTCTATGGAGGCACAGGAAAATCAAGCGCAATATTTTAAGCTATTATATAAAAATATGGTCATAGTTCTATGTGTAAGTACACATTTCCAAGTTTTATTTAGAGTGAATATAACACTCTGTAAACAGAGTTCATATTAATAAGAAACATAAATATAATTTATGTTACAGTAATTGGTTTTCCTTCAGAATAGCAGGCATTTTTTTTTAAAAAAAGCAATTTGGATTAATATTGAATATATTTTTAAATTATAAGAATATTGCCTGCATTTTTAATGTATTTAGTAGAATTTATTCCTGAGGAAACAGTTCAAAGACTATAATAAACTTAAATTTTATGTAAAAATTTTAAATAATATATTTTTATTTATAAAATATTTTTCCTTTAAAAATATTTTTACTGACCTTAGTTTCTTCTCTATTCTCAAACTGCATGGCTATTATTGATTTGTGAGCTTTTTTATTTGTTATTTATGCTTTTTCTTAGTGTATTATTTTATGATTTTCATTATTTGTTCTTTTTTTAGGCTATGTGGTTTATATTTGTTTAATTTTTTTCCCATCTATTGTGATTTTGAAAGTACACAGACCATTTAAAAATCTACTACTAAATTTTAATTAAAGAGAAGTTTTAAATCACTCAATCTGCAAAAATCCAACGAAATAATATATTTTACCTTTTAAGCCAACCCCACCCACCATCTTTGAATTCATTTTCTTTTATGAACATAATTTTAAAAGAAGAAACATCCATAAAATCTGAAATAGGAGAACGATGAAGTATATTATTACACAACCAATAGATGATACATCCCATATCCATAAAGTGACCTGTGTGGTGATTATAAAATAATATTCTAATTTCAGATGATTCATCTTACCAAAATTCAAGCAGTCTTGAAGAATGTAAATACACTAGAAAAAAGATACTGAACAAAATTGGGAGGATACATATACATTTTTTAACAGAAGTCATTTTTAGGAGAAACAAAAATGATCTTTTTTTATTGCTCCTAATTTTTAAAATTCTAATTCCAAGAACATATATATGACCTAAAATTACCCTTTTTTACCCACATTCACATACATCACTTGGTGCTGTTAATTACAGTCACAATGTTTGTACCGTCATCACTGACATACTTACCCAAACTTTGCAATAAAACAAAATAGAAACTCTGTATAATTTAAGTAGCATTTGTATTAATTCTTCTTGGAATATTTGGTAGAAATCACCTGTGAAATCATCTTGTTCTGTGCTTTTCTTTGTAGGGAAGGTTTTGATGACTGTTTCCATCTCTTTATCTATAATTTGACTGTTAAGATCTTTTATTTATTCTAGAGTCTTATGTGTCTCTAGGAATCTGTCCATTTCAGCTAGGTTGTCTAATTTGTTGGTATACCATTGTTCATAATATCTTATGTTTTGTGGAATAAGTAATAATGTATCCTCTGCCATCATTTCTGGTTTTATTTCTTTGGGTCCTCTCCTTTTCTTTGTCAGTCAGCTAAAAGTTTGCCAATTTAATTGATCTTTTCAAAGCAGCAAGTTCTGGATTTTTTAGTACTTTCTATGTCATTTATTTCACCTCTAAAGTTTTCTATATCTTTCCTTTGGCTTGCTCTGGGTTAAGTTGGCGGTTCTTTTTCTAGTTCCTCCAAGTACACAGTTAGATCTTTGATTTTAGCTCTTTCTTCTTCTGTAATGTAAGTTGTTTGAGTCATAAATTTCCCTCTCAGCACTGGCTTTGCTGCATCCAATAATTTTTCATATTGTGTTCTTGTTTTTGTTTGTCTCAAGATATTTACTGATTTCTCTTGTCTTTCTTCTCTGACCCATTGATTAGACAAACGTTACTTAAATTCCATATATTTGTGGATTTTCCAGTTACCTGCTAGTTACTCATTCCCCTCTTCATTCCATTACGATAAGAGAAATTTAATTTCAATCTTTTTAAATTTATTGAACCTTGTTTCATGACACACACATGATCTATCCTGGAGAACTATCCATGTGCGCTTGAGAAGAATTTATACCCTGCTGTTCTGAGATGCAATGATCTGTATATGTTTCTTAGGTTTACTTCATTTGTCATAGTATTCCATTTCTGTTTCCTAACTGATCTTATGGCTAGATGTTCCATCTACTGATGTTAATGGTCTAGTGAAGTCTCAAACTATTATTGTACAGGTGTCTGTTTCTTCTTCAGTTTTGCTAGTATTTGCCTCACATATTTTGGGTCACTTGTTAGGTGCATAAATACTTATGATTGTTATTTCCTCTTAGTGGATAGTGGATTGGCACTTTATATTAATATATGGCATCCTTCTTTGTCTCTTGTAACAGATTTTGACAAAGCTTATTTCTCCCAATATTAGTATAATTATGCAGCTCTATTTTGGTTAATCTTTGCATGGAATTGCTTTTTCCATCCTTTACTCTCAATCTTTGGTTCTAAGGTGAGTCTCTTGTGAACAACATGCAGTTGGATCATACTTTACTATCCATTCTGCCTATTTTTGTCTTTTGGCTAGGAAGTTTAACCCATTAGCATTTGGTGTTATTATTGTAAAGGCAGTACATGCTTCACCCATTTTTTCCTTTGGATCTTACATATCATATATATTTTTTTGTCTTTCTTTTCCACAATCACAAACCCCTTTTCTGTAGAGTTGATTTTTGTGATGTATCTGACTGATCCCTTTCTCACTTCTGTATCTCTATATTTTAAATGCTATTTTTATAGTTACTATGGGGAATATTATTATATAACCTAAGTCTATAAGCTACTAATTGAGAAGATACCCATATATCTTCAATAGAATGCATGTTCTCTGCTGCATATTCCTCTGTGTCCCCTGTTTATGTTGTTTTTGCTCTCCATTACATTATTCCTTCTACCTTTATGGCAAAATTACTGTCAGAAATGGTCAAGTGACAGTGTTTTCTAGTTGAAACAAAGGGTAGCTCACAGAATGTATGAAGTATGGAATGAAAGTGAGTTATAATTACAGAAGTGAATACTCCAGGGAGCTTATAAGGATAGGTATCTAGAACTACGAGTGCAAATTTCATAGGCACAGCAGAGAGAAGTAGGCAAAGTATGTCAGGTTATTGCTATATAAACAAATTTCAAATGTCAGTACTAGTATCTGATAAGCTTAATTAGAAAAAAAATTCTGCAGCATAGAAAATTGGTCTGGATACAAGTGGTTTGGTGTGAACAGTCCTTTTTTGAAGAAATATATGTGAATATAACATTTAATTCATCAGTAACTGTACTACTACCCAAGTTACAGTAGACAGCCTCAAAAAAAGTTTTAAATATCAGGAATAACGCTCAGACAACACATATAAAGGATGGAAGTAAAGACATGAGCAATATCCAGATGTCAACAATCTTGAGTAAAAAAGCAAAAATATGAATTTACTTTTTTGCTAAAGTGTACAGTATTGAGTAAATAGGATAAACTAAATAGGACTAATGTGGGAAACAAGTATGGAGCACAAGCATTTAGTGCTTTTAATTTGAATTTCTTAATTTCCCAATATTTCATATTTCAGTTTCTCTTTACTATATTATATATTTTATATTTGATCTTAATTTTTGACACATGTTTGAAAGAAATTCAGAATATTCAGACTTAAACAGTCAATTTAAATTTTTTCAGCTCACTAGTTTGTTGATATTTCTTACTCCAAAACTTTTTAGTCAGGTAAGCCCTACCCAGTTTTGGTTCATAAATTATAAAAATGGTTCTGGACTTTCTCTTCCCTGTAGCCCAGACCTTTTCAATGTTATTTTTCAACTCTTTCAATGAAGATGTAAATTCTGTTCCCCCATCCCTTGAATCTGATTAGCTTCAGCCAATAGAACTGACCAGAAGTGACAGGTTTTGAGTTTAAAGCCTAAGCAACAAAAGGCCTTCTGGAATTTCCTTAACTTCTCATAATCTTATCACAGCTGTGACAACAAGGCTTCAATAGCCTGTTAGAGGATGACCGATCACATGATTTATCCCATATGAGATCTCTTAAAATCAGCCAGATTACAGCCCACTCTCCAGTTAACCAGAGATTTATGAGGAAGTCCAGCAAAGAACAAATTAACAAAATCCCAATCAAAAGAATTTTGCAGCCAGTCCACAAAATCTTGAGACGTATCAGTGGTTGTTGTTTTATGTCACTGTGGTGGTTTGGAGTTGTAAGTACCAAGGAAAATCATGTTCTTAAACATATTCCATTCCTGTGGTTGTAAACTATTATAATTAGGACCTTTTGCTGAGGTTACTTCAGTTAAGGTGCGGGGAACCTCAATCAGGATGGACCTCAACCCTACCGCTGGAATCCCTGATAAGCAGAATGATATTCAACAGCGAGAAAGCCAGAGGGAGCAGCCGGATGCTGGACATCAATGGAGCCAGGAAAAAAAAGGAGAAACCAGGAGACACCACCATGCACCTTTCCATGTGATAACCATCAAGGTGATCCATCCATGGATCAAGGACCACCAGCAGCCAGCCCCAGGTTCTCTTTGTGGAGAAGCATCATCTTTATGATGTCTTGATTTGGATTTTTTCCCTAACCTCAAAACCACGGGGGAATACATTTCTATCTTAAGCTTGGCCATTGCATGGTGTTTCCTTGAGCAACCAAGGAAACTAAAATAACTACTAAGTTTTGGGTGGTTTGTTACATACCATAACTAGGTGAAATATTCTATGTATCTTTCTATACTAATTCCTACAAAGCCAGGAGTAGGATTTATTTATTACCTTAAGCAATTTGAAGCTTATTTCTTACCTTTGGTATGAGGCAGGAATCTGTCCACCATGTTAGGCTTATTCATTTAAAAAGTCTTAAGAAACTTAATTTGGTAACTTTACATGTCATGAATAGGTTAAAGACTCTTGAATCAGTATTAAAGTACTGATCTCTGTGAAGTTCCAAGTGCCTTGTTAATCTCATCTACACTGTTTTTCACTTTTCATTTATGTACAAATATATATAGATAGAGGCTCCTTTATTTTTTTTTCCTATTTCCCGTCAGTCTGTCTGTCTGTCTATCTATCTATTTATCTCATCTCCTGTAATGAATACTATTTTTGAGTATATTTCAGCAGAAGAAAGCAGATCAGGCTAAAAATTTGCAATTCTCTAGCTTACTAATGGAATTTATTCTGCACTCTTGGGTAAGTTTCTCTTCTTACTACAGTGCAGAAATTTTAAAAAGATTAGGTTGAACTAAAAAAGAAAGAAAAAGAAAAAGTCCTCTGTTTTAAAGAGCATTTTGGGTTGGGGTAGTAATTTAGTTTTTGGGGGGAGTGGGGAACACATTGGGGTGGTGATTTTAAAGGAATTGTATGGACTTAATTAGAAATTAGAAGAGGGAATTTACTGTATGAAAGGGAAATTGAGAGAGCTTCATTAGGTGATTTGTGTGAGAAAGAATGTATTTGAGAAAAATATAGAAAGAGTTTGTTGTTTTTGTTCTTATTTTTTAATTTGTCTTGAGCATCTCAGGGGATATTTGTACGTTTCATTGTGTAAACAGTCATGAACTCAGTAAGGTTCTTCTCCTATTTCTCTTTTGGTTAACAGTTATGACCTAACTAGACACTTGGCAGTTATATAAGTTTCCTAAGGCTAAGTTTCCTAAGTTTACCACAAGCTAAGTTCCTTAAAAGCAGCATACATTATTTTCTCACAGTTATGGAGGCTAGAATTCCAAAATAGTCGACAGGTCATGCTCTCTCTGAATGCCCAAGAGAAGACCTTTTTTCCTTTTCTCTTCTAGTTTCTGGTGTTTCTCAGTAATCCTTGGCATTCCTTGGCTTGCAGCTGCATCATTGCATTCTCTACATCTGTGCTCACATGGCTTTCTTATAAGGTCATCAAGCATTGGACTTAAAACTCACCTAATCCAGGATGACTTCATGTCACATCTGCAAAGATGCTATTTGGAATTAGAGTCACATTCTGAAGTTCTTGGTGAACATAAATTCTGGGAGGACACTATTCAACCCAGTATCATAGTATTTGAGATTCCTCATCTCTCAGTGCCCTTGATTGTTCTTAGATTTCTTCTACCAATTAAACATACCCTAATTATATTGACTTTATTCCATATATCCTTTCCCCATTTTATTAGAGACCCATATTATTTATTTTGAACAAATCTTAATAATATTTTCCCAGTATATCTCTTTTTTCTGGCCTACCTAAAAGATTAGGCTTATTTTGCAAGGGAATACCCATTTCTTTTCAAAAAATAAAATTTACCAGGAAACTTCCTTGTTTAAAATGTCCAAATGGCAGTTAATCACTTTAGAATGTTGGGGAATCCACTGACACAAACTCAGCAGCCATCACCCAGCCGTCACCAATATCCCATCCTATTCTTGCCTCCTTTGCTATTGTGTACAGATATTACAATATGCTTCCATTCTACAGCCAGAGAAAGATATTAAGTCCAATAAAATGGCTTAACAATACCTTAAACCTGAAACAAGGAACAAACAGACGCAGCTGCTTATTAGAACAGAAACACTCACTAATGGGGCCCCTCCCCTTGCGTTGTGAAATACCCCTGCCTTGAGAGCACAAATTTGTCTCTCCTTTCCAAGGAAAAGCGTGGGACATGCAGAGCTGCCATTCACCAAACCTGACCTGGACATTTGGCCTCCCTAGGAGACCAGACACAGTGGGATTTCTTTCTCTGCTCTTTTGAACCCTTTATACTGTGTAAGTAACATAGCAGTCATTGGCGGAATGTTTCTGTGGTTCATATTCTGTGTTCTCATATGTGGTACCATGCAACAAGTAATTTCACAGATTTTCATACAGTGAGCATGGTGCATGGGGTAGTATGGAATGGGTTGAGTTATTGGCCATTATTTTCATCACTCTTGTATTGCTTCTACGTAGCATGTCTTGGACAACACAGGAATCATGGTTTTGTAAGCTAAACTGAGGGCCTGCTCATGCCTATCAGTCAGGGTTGAGGAATCAACCTACAGCTGGGGGACCTAAAGCGTGCTGAATCTACTCTCTGGGAGAAGGGTGGCAATAAATGGGACCCTACGAGTCACCCCTCCCCTAGATACCAAGGAGTTCGCTAGCTTGTTCTGTGCTGTCATAAGTGGGGTTGTGGCTTCCACTGCTGGCATACTTTCCCATGGCTCATGGACTTTTTTTGGGGGGACACATGGTTTGGAAATCAAACCCAGGTCACCTGCATGGAAGGCAAGCATTCTACCACTGAACTATCCATGAATCCCATGCATGGATTTTTATACATTCTCTCATTCTAGAACAAGGCATAATTACACTCAGACTATCAAGACTGTTCAGTTTTTAGTGTGAGAGTATTAAAACTGAAGAAGGGGACCTGGAGGTGAAAACAAAATTACAAGTTTTTATGGAAAAGGAGATTTGAAAGATAGTTATGGACATAATCTTGGAGAGAATCTCCTCTCATGGTTGTCTTGATTTTATGATGAAGGAGTCATTACCACCCTGATCAACCAGGCTGAATGGAAAAGTCTTGATCCCTTTGCTTCCAACCCCATCCTCCAACAAACTTTTAGTCAGCTGGAGTTAAGGGAGGAATAGGTAGGGGTTGTGGAGGAAATGGTTGAAGCTGTAACCAAAGGTGCTCCCTGACCACAGCCTCTATTTGACCAGATCCTTCAGAGAGTCAGATGAGTATATACCACTCAGGATGACCTCCTCCAATATCCAACCATGCCTTGTAGTCATGAGGAGAAAGGTGTGGTCACACTGTGACAAGTATGAGTTTGTACATGGATATTCCACCCTGTGAGAGAGAATGAGCTCCTCACCAGATTTCTGTTTTGCAGCAGGACACTAATAATTTTATTGGAAAGGGACCTCCTAAGTTGGGTATTAAACTGGTTCTCCCATTCAGCCCAGGGCTTCTTCTGGGAAAAGAGATTGAGCAGATTTATCATACCTTCCCTGATCGGGGAAAGTGCTTCCATATCAGGAGGGTGACCACTGTGGTACTGACAGAGGAACCAGGCAGGGGTCAATAGGTACCTGCTTCTTAAATCAGTGCATCCTGAGAAATGCAGGATGAGTCTTCAGCCACTTTTTCCTCCCAGGGCCCCCACTTGCCAAACTATGTTCTTGTGACTATTCTGGCAAAGATTCCCAAAGGACGCTGAAGACACTGTGAAATGAGTTACTTTATGGTGCCTCATGGGAATACAGACTTAGGCACAACAGAAACATTCATTAAATGTCCACTTTATTACTTACACAGCACAAAGTGTCCAAAGAGCAAGGGAAGAGATCCCGTCACGGCCATTATACTGAGGAGGCCAGGGCTAGGGTCCGGGGGGCTCCACCTGCCTTACTTTGTGACGGAAAGGAGACACCCCGTGCTATCTTACTATTGACTGCTTATACACCGGGGGAGTGGGCCATGCTATTGAGATTTACCCCCACTAAAAAGCAGTAGGGGCTGCTTGTTGCCTGTTTCTGGGTTTAAGGAATGATTGGGCCTTTTCAATAGACTTAATATTCCCCCCAGACTGTGAAATCGAAACTCAATGATGCATCTGTACACAGTAGAGGAGGAAGAGGATCCTGAAGATTTCCTACTTCTCCCTTCTGAGCCAACTGAAGAATCTGACCCCAGGAGGGACCTCTTTACTCAGATTGACTAAATAAAAAAATGGCCATCCACTCCTCAGGAACCTAAACGCATGCACAATTTGAGGAGAGTAATCAAACCTTTATTGGACTTTTGGATACAGGTGTTCTTACTATTATTCTGAGAGATGGAGGGAAGAGGATCACAAATAGTTTTGGAAGGTTTCAGTAATTCCACTGATACAAGGATGAATGTTACTGCTACCTGTGGGTATAGATGTAGATACACGAGTGCTGTGTACCCATTGGCCTTGACTACCCCTGCCATCCTATTTTCCATCAGGGAATGCATGATAGGAATTGACATCCTCAACCACTGCACATCCCATTGGCATCTGTGAGGATACCCTCCTCCCTCCTAACAAATTCTGGCTATGATGGTTGGGCACATGACAGACACATATCCCAATTGTTGTACCTCCTCACCACGTGTCCAGCAGTGGGAAGCTATCTCCCTGGTGGGTAAAAGGGTATTACAAACTCATAAATGACCTTCTACCTGTGGATGTCATATGTGCCATTATGTCTGTCTATAATAGCTCCATATGGCCAGTGAAAAAGGCAAGGGGATCATGGGGACTAACTACAGACTATCAGCACCTGAATGCAGAAGTCTCCCCTTTGACATCTTCATTCCCAGACATGGTGACTCTCACAGAAGCCATTATGGCTACCATGGGAATTTGGTATGCAGTCCTTGACCTGGTGAATGCATTTTCTCCATCCCACCCTGGTTAGAGGACTAGGATCAATTCACTTTCCAGTAACAAAACCTACAGTATACCTTAACTCTACTGTTACACAGGTATTTAAACTCCCACACTGTTTGTCACCAACGGGAGGAACAGGATTTGAGTAAGCAACCCCTGCCCAAATGATTCCAAGATTTCCATTAAATTATTCTCATGTTGATGTGCCAGATTTAGGATCAATCCCCTAGGTATTGGGCTTGAACATTCCAATTGGGTCATAAATCTCAACAAGATCCAAGGCTCAGCCCAGCAGGTCACCCTCTTAGGTAACATATAGCTAGATCTTAGTTCCAGATCTCTGACCAGTATGGGGTAAATTACTGACCCTATAGATACCTCCACAAAGAAGGCCCAGTGGGAGAATGGGCTATTTGAATACTCATCACTTTGGTATCCTCTGAGTACCCTTACATAGGATGACATAACAAGCAAGCACTCTGCACTTGAGAATGGAGGGTGAGCAAACCCTACAAGAGCTAAAATCAGCTGTCTCAGCTACCCTACCTCTAGGATACTTAAAATGTACATCTCTGAGCTACAGGTTTCTATCACCCAGACAGACTGGCCCATGTGGCAGAAATAATGAGCAACAGGAATTCACAGAACCTTGGGTTTTGGGACCAAGAGATATCCAAATGCAGTTCAGTACTACTCCTTCTTTGAGAGGCAAATCCTGGCATGCTATGGGGCCCTGGTGGAAATGGAAAGGATTACCAAAAGCTCCAGTGACTCCTGAGGCCAAGAATCCCCCTCATGTCCTGTGTCCTAGCTAATTAGGCACTGTCCAACAACAGAGTCTCATCAAAGGAAGTGATGCATTCAGGACTGCACACCCAGGCCCCCAGGGACTAACACACTTGCATGAACAGATGGCAGGGGCACCCCTCAAATTTGATCTTGTTGCAACACAAGCTGAGGGCCCTTCCCTCCTTGCACTGGAATATTGGGGACCTTTACTCAAGGATGCCACCAGAGCATCTCTGCTACTTTATTGATGGTTTGGCAAAGCTGAAGCTGACATCCATTGTCCAGCAGCTGCTGTTCCCCATGCCTTACGCAGAATATATAGTCCTTCTGCACTGAATAAACTGCCCAATGGTCAGAACTGCTAGTGCTCTCCACAGCTCTGGAACATGCAGACCCAAGAACCCCCATTTCTGTTTACTGAATAATGGGACATCATCACCAATGGCCTCATGTGGGTCTCTCCTTTTCAGCTTCCCTATCAAAGGATCATCCTGCTTTTATACCATATAGCCTTTACATGATTCCCAGGATGGTGGGAGGTCATGGTCGCTGAGGAGTAGGGTGATGGGCCTGGGAGCGCTTAGTACACATCACATGGGGTGACATTTCAGTCAGTGTGCTAGACCCAGGGGGCCTGGCAGGCACTTACTGGAGCTAGTGGGCAATGCCTACACTGTTTGGACCACCAATCCCCTTTGGAATGGTCCTGGGATAACTTCAAGGAGCCTTGGCAACTATCAGAAGAGGGTTGAAGTAGCTGAAATTTATGGGTTAACTACTCAGATCAACGAACAGGAGTGAGGTTATAGTTTAGGGCAAGAGACAAACAGACTACGTGACCTTAAAGGAAAAAGATACGTTACTACAAATAGGTCAAGAAAAGTGTCTCCCGGGGGATGGTTACAAAACCACCCTATCAGAATTAGTCACTGCTCCTCATTCTTGTTTTCCACAAATTTGATCCAGTAGTAACCTGGAAAGAGGACACCTGTGACAACAATAATGGCACAGCCACTGGCTGGGCATGCTTCTTTCACTCCTCTGGATACCTTGTCGTGATGCAACAGTTCTCAATGTAATGAAACTGGCAAATGCCTCAGTCATCTTCTCAATTTATTATCTCAAGCAAAGCATGGTTCATCTAGGGGTTCCGTTATTCTGGATTCACCTCTTTCTGCAGATCATTAGTATCCTGCTGGGGTTTAAGCACCAATGAACACATGATAAGCAATCTGTCAGCCACATTGGCTATAGTTATTGGGTTCACAGCATGAGCTCTTCAGGCTCAGCAAAAATCATTAGACTCTCTAGCCAAAGTAGATAATCACATTGCCTTAGACTTCTTCCTGCCCCAACAAGGAGGCATTTGTGCTATTGCTAGTACTTCCTGCTCTTCATGGAGCAATGCCTCAGGGGAGGTGGAACTGGAAATGAAAAATCAAATTCAAGCCTATTGGCTGCAATGTGTATAAACAGATTCAATGTGGCACCTCTTCAGCTGTCTCCTGGGGGCTAAAGGGACATGGATGCAGGCCTGATCACCCTGCTTGGAGGGTACTTATAAGCGAAGCCCTCTAATGTTCTATGGGCCTGTAGGCTCAATCGATCTCTGCCTTTGAGTCATAGGGGAAGGTGGGCTTATGTTATGAAGTTAATGGGGGGATTTAAGCTAGCCACAGTTGAGAGGCTGAAGGATGGACTGCTGGAGAAATCACAGACGCATGTAACAGACATCTCCCAACCCTTGCCTTACTCCTACCTCCTTTTATATTGTATGCTGATGCTTCAATACATTTTCATTCTGCAGTGGAGATGATGTTAAGTCTAGTGAAGCAACCTGATCACAATTTAATTCCAGAAATTTGGACAGTTTTCAGCTGCTTATCAGGATAGAAACTCTCAGAGTCAAGCCCCCTCCTCCACGGTATATTAAGACCCTATTTTTGGGCAGCACAGACTTGTCTCTCCACTCTGCAGCAATATGGGCGGGCGTATGGAGCTGCCATTCACTGATCCTGACCTAAACAGTTGGCTTTCCTCATTGGCCAGCTATGATGGGATCTCTTCCCTACTCTTTTGGAGACTCTGTGCTCTGTAATTAATAAAGGGGCCATTTGCTGGAAGTTTGTTTTGCCTGATTGTGTGTCTATGATGCACCCATATAGCAACTCACTCCACAGTCAATGCTTCAGCATTTTGTGCTCACCCAAAGTCATTCTCTTCTCTCATGCTGCATCTATTTACACTTTTACATGAGTGTGAGCTATGGCAACTTTATGCAACTCCCTCAAATTCTTTTGTTTTTTTCACACATCTAAACCTACCACAGGCAGATATCTGATAAATACCTACCTTCCTCCAAGATTCAGCTCAAATATCCACCGGACACCACCACTTGTTTGGTATCTCTAGCTCTCAAGTCTAAAGTACCTTTCTCCTCTCACCTAGAGCCCCTTGTTGTCTCGAAGATTTCACTGTAACACATATCACATGATAAAATTATTTTAGTGTCTTTTTCCTTTACTGAAGGATTTACCGAAGGAAGAGCCTTTTGCTATTAAGACTCTAGCAGATTATTTGGTATAAGTTTTCATTAAATGTCGAATCAGTTTTTACCAACTACAAATACTGTTTGGCTGCTTAGTCATTTAATGGTGATATCATGAACAACCCTTCACCTCAATGAAATTGGAATATATCTAACAGATTAAGGGTCCTAATTCAACATCAGGTGCAATGCAATAAATAGCATGGTATATATATATGTGTGTAAAATATGCATATATCATAAGCTTTTGGAAACAGTCATGAATTAAGTACAAAAATGTTCTACTCCTAGTATACTTGCTATGGTCTTTTATACGAAATATGGAGCTCAGAAAGAAAATCTTTTCATTCAAAAGATTAAATAGGGTAATTCATATCAAGTTGGTTACAAATGAGAGCCCTAGAAAAGTTATTTTTAGTAATATTCATCCTTCAATGATATTTTCATTTGACCATAAATCAGGGAGAAGAGAAATAATCAAATATGTTTTCATAGCCTCCCCTGATTTCTTTTGTATAAGGTTTCTCTCTTAGCACAATACCTGCCTAGTAAATCAGCTTTATGTTTGATGTGATTATATGTAATCATGTTTGCAAGATATACAAGACACATTGCCTCCCTCCCCCCACCATGGGCAGGCACTGGGAATCGAACCCTGGTCTCCAGCATGGCAGGCGAGAACTCTGCCTGCTAAGCCACGGTGGCCCACCCAAGACACATTGATTTTACTTATTTTTTTCAAATATCTATTCTTACATATATTCTGCAAATTTATTTTTTGGTTGCTTTTTTTTATACATAGGGAGAACACTAAAATTAAATGATACTTCAACACTTACTTTTGTTTCCATGTGTGTTTCATTGTAAGAATCTCTAGCCTGAAAGGATGGGCAGCGGGTGGTGATGATGGCAGCAAAGCTTTGCGAACATAATTAACAGCAGTGAATTGTATATTTAAAAGTGTATAAAAAGGAGAAATTTTAGGTTGTAGATATATTATATGAATAAAAATTTAAAAACAAAGCAAACACCATGTTCACTGAACACAGTGAACAACCCCCCACCATCCTACCCCCCCAAAAAAGGAACAATTGTCATCTACGTTGGAGGGTTTAGTCATTTTAGTCTATCTGACTGCAAATCGCTATGCTTTCTTTGGTGACTATGTAAGGTGATTGTTTTCAGGACCATTTCTTTCCATTTCTTTTTTAATTATAGGCAAGCAATAAGGTGGTTTTTTTTAGTAACTCTTGACTTATTGTCAGGGATGTATATAAAACCCAAAGATTTTCCCTACAATCTTTTAATTAAAAAAATAAAGTGTCATATTTCTAAGAGTAAGACAAGATGTTTATAGTTATGTGCTCTACAAATAATGGTATAAAAGAGCTGTGCTAAAGTCTAGAAATTTAGAAAGCAACTGATGATGAGCTAAAGAAAAATAAACTAACCCTGTAAAAGTAATGGCCATAATAACAAACACTAATTTAACATATCTGAACAAATTTAGTATTAAATACTCTGCATGCATTTTCTCATTTAGACGTCAAAATGTTGTGAGGAGAGTATAAATGGTACCGTTTTCAAAATAGGTAAACTGAGGTTAAGACATTGCAAGCAGTTGCTTAATGTTTTACTATTAGTTACTGGCAGAATCATAATTAAAATACAAACATCTGATCCCAAAGCTACAATAGCTCAATTGAAAAACAAAAGGAAAGCAGAATTTGGACCATTTTTCATAAATAAATAGTACAGCAATTTGGAGGAGAAATATTTCTGCTTAGGATGCTTTGCAGATTCTATTAACAAACATTATGTGGTTTTCTACTATTGTTATAATGAATCACCACAAACTCAGTAGCTTAAAACAACTCAATATTATCTTACAATTCTAGAGCTCAGAAGTTTGCATTGAGTCTCACTGAACTAAAAGCCAGCTATTTTCAAGTTTGCATTCCTTTCCAGAGGTTCTAGGGGCAAATCTTTTCCACTTGACCAGTTTTTCCAGAGGCTGAAACATTCTTTGTCTTATGAACTTCTTCTATCTTCAAAGCTAACAAAAGATCAAGACCTTTTCACAGCTCATGACTTGAACCTCCTCTTGTGCCTTCCCCTTCCACATGCAAGGCCATTTGTGATTGCACAGGACCTACTTTAACAAACTAGGATGATCTCCCTGTTCTGAGGGCATCTGATAAGCAACTTTAATTCTCTCTGCAGCATGAATTCCCCTTTGCCATGTACCAGAACAGATTCACAGGTTCAGGGCTTGAGGACAATTTTGGCTGGCTGTTGTTCTGTCTACCATACCATGTTTAACTGCACTAAGAATATATAATAATTTAATGCTATAGAATTAAGGTAAAAATCCTCCAAAGCCCCATCTTCCTAGAGGCTGGTATATCAGGTTCTATAATCAGTAATAATTGTTATCAAGAATGGAAGACTTTCTAATCCAAAACAGTTGTTTCATTTGCATGGTTCCTATAATAAGAAGCTGATGTGATTAATTAAAGGACACTAGCAGATGCAATTCATTAAGAAGTTATATGGAAAAATAAAGAGGAGATAACCTAGCATTTTTCATACATTAAGAATGAACCATAATTCCAGGGTTCTCCATGGTGAAATTGTAGAAGATAATACTAATGCGGAGTGAGATTCTTTCAGGCATAGAGATTCCTTTCCAATGTTTAAGAAGTTTTACTTTCTCTGACCCACTCCCATCGAATTAATCTGGAATCTGATTATATATATATATATAAAGAAAGTAGACAGAAACACACAAGCACTTTGAATGTTTTCTGGTGATGTGGGTAGTGTGAAGGATAATTCACCAATGTGTGTGTGTGTGTGTATAGTTGGAGACAGAGAAAGAGAAAAAGAGAAAATTTCTTCTCATTTAAGTCCCTCTGCTCTGATTTGACAAACTTCTGCAAATGTTGTACACGTTGATTCAAGGAGTTCTGTTTTACAACCATAATATTTTTACTTCTATTAGTTCTGCAGCAAAATTTCTTACAGTTCTTATTTAATCACTTTTCTCCTATAAACACTTCTCCTTTACATAGAAATAGGAGAAATGTAAATTAAACACCAGATATAGTACATGACAGTAGCTGGGCAGAACCTACGGTGGTGTTCACACAGTACTAAGTACTAGTGCTAATGTCTCTCTAGCTAACAGGAAACATGCTGTTGTTGTTTTAGATAATTAGAAAATAATATCTATTAATCAATCTAACTTCAGGTGTGCATGTGCTTAGCGTCAAAATAAAAATAGATGAAAATCTATAATCTATTTGGAAGCTTCCCAAATTGCTTCCAAAGAGTAATTGTAATAAAGTTCTTTACTGATAACTATATGTGAGGAATAATACACTTTGTGCAACTGTGTCTTTACTGCAGTTTTACCATTTCAATGTTATTCTCTACTTCATAATAAATAAAATATATGATTTAAGAAACTATTTCCATTTCTGTTTTCTCAGCAGTATTTTAAATAATTTATGACTATAGTAATATTTGTTTAGAGAGTGAAAACTACTGCCCAATATAGTCTTTATATCATTCTTTGTTTCAACAGTTTATTTGTTAATGTCAAATATAAAGCAAAGTCTGTGAAATCCCACAACAACTATGCCAGCTCAGCAATATTTTGTTGGCTTTTTCTTTCTTTCTTTTTAAGATGACAGCTTTATATTTTCTATGACAAAAAAATATTTTGAAACTATTCTTATGCTTCCAGGTCAGTGCAGTGGGGTGAGCACAGATGTAGAATGCAAGAAGGGCTGAGAGAGGTGCAGTGCAGGGAATAGAAAGCGACGAGTGGGATGCCGTGCAGCGGGGAGGTGGGCTGGAGAGTAAAGTGGCAAGAAGGCAGAAATGTGTGGTCTGGGCTGACGGCTTTCAGAATGCCTGGTTGGAAGAGGAGAGATGAAGAACTAGGTATGGCACTGAAACCTGAAGCATGGATTAAAGTTTTCTACACAATGCCTGTTCCACAAACTATCTCATCTCCACCACTCATGCAGGATTCTTGCTGGGTAAGGGGTGCAATCTATTAGCCAGCTCCTTATTTGCATTCATTCAAATTAAACAAGCAGGCTATAACATCCTGTTTCTGCTTTAATGCAGTTTCCCATTTAGGCATAAGAATATTTGGGAAAATGTTTCTATGTATTCAGCAGCACAGGACATTCTCTCTGTCTGCCTATGAAATTCAAAAGACTGAGATAGAAAAACTGACTCTGGTATAGTTGGAGACAATTACGGGGAAAAGGTAACATTAAAAAAAAACAACAAAAACACAATATGGAATTGCAATCCTCAGACACCTGATGTGGCATCCTTAAAAATCGGAATAACAATTAGAGTAAAACAATAAATAAATAAATACATATATATATATATACATATATATATATAGAGAGAGAGAGAGAGAGAGAGAAATGCATGTGTGTGTGTATGTGTGTGCATACAGAGAGACAAAGAGAGATTTTTCTATTTCTTTTTGTTCTAAGTGCCGGGAAATGTCTTTAATTTTGTCTGCTAGTACTTTTATAGGGCAATGATACAAACAAGGAGATTCAAAGAGAAAGATAAAAATGGGAAATAAATATTTGAAAAGATACTCAACCTCACCCATCGCTACAGTCATCTATCAGACTTCAAACATTTTAAGATGTGGTATCACTCAGAGTTGGTGAGGGTATGAGAAATGGCCATGTCTTATAAACTCTGTGGGTATGTGAATAGTTAACATTTCTAGATGGCAATGTGATACTGTCTAGCCAACTTAAAATACATAAATAATGAGGCCAAGTTACGAATTTTCAATTTATCCTTTTTTTTCCCAATGTATATGCTCCCAAAACTAGGACTGCTGGAGCAAAACAATGTGTTTAATATTCTTAATGTTTTTATTTCAATTTAATTCTTCAAAATGTTGCAGCAATTTATATAAACTAAATGAAGAAGCATGACTATAGAATGCTAAAAAAATTAAAATCAGTTCAATTTTTGCAGAAATGAATAAAATAGAATTATTAAGAATGAAAATACGTATGAATTATAATTTTTCTCTGTATTGCCTATGTTTCAGAGACCAAAATTTGTTGTTTGCTATAATCCTCTTACTTCATGTTCTCCTTTTCTCTTTTAGTATCAATAAAATAGAATGGCAATTCTATTTTATATTTCTTTGCTTTAGCTATTTTTAATTCTAGATGTATAAAAATGATAATTTCATTCATCCTTGATCTCATATTTTATTTAAACAGTTTTATTCCCATACCATACAATCCATCCTAGGTGCACAATCAATGGTTCTCTGTATATTCACATAGTTATGCATTCACCACTGCAGTCAATATGAGCATATTCTCATTTCTTCTAAAAAAACAAACAAAAATTCCATACTTCTTATATACCTCTATTACTGACATTTAGCTTTGGTATTGTGCCTTCATTACAATTAATGAGAGAATATTACAATGATACTGTTAAATATAGCCCTTAGTTTGCATTAGTTGTATTTTCCCATACATCACCTTATTATTAACACCTTACAATAGTGATGGACATTTGTTCTAGTTCATGTAAGAACCTTCTTATATTTGTACAATTAACCACTGTATTAGTCAGGGTTCTCTAGAGAAATAGAATCAACAGGGAACACTCGCAAATATAAAATTTATAAAAGTGTCTCACGTGACCGCTGGAACTCAGAGTCCAAAATCTGCAGGACAGGCTGTGAAGCCCATGACTCCGATGGACAGTCTGGCTGAAACAGGAAGAGACTGTCTCTTCTGAATCCTCCTTAAAAGGCTTCCAGTAATTAGATTAAGCATCACTCATTGCAGAAGACACTCCCCTTGGCTGATTACAAATGGAATCAGCTGTGGATGCAGCTGACGTGATCATGATCTAATTTTATGAAACGTCCTCATTCCAACAGACAGGCCAGCACCTGCGCAACCAAATAAACGGGTATCACCACTTGGCCAAGTTGACACATGAACCTGACCATGACAACCACCATCATCATCCACTCTAAATTTTGCTAAATTTTACAGTCCCAATTTTTATTATCCAACTTTCCTTCCTGTGATAGAGATGACCCTGGTCTTCCTCTTTCAACTATACTCACACTTTGCTTCTTAATTACACTCACAGTATTGTTCTATCATCACATAGTTTTGTGCTATCCATTTGTAAGCATTTACAACCAACCTTAAAAAAACATTCTGTACTCCTTAAGCATCAATTGCCCAATCTCTACCCCCTTTCTATTTCCTGATAACCTGTGCTCTCACATTTAACTCTGAGTTTGCTCATTGTATTAGTGAGATCATACAGTATCCATCCTTTTGTTGCTGGCTTATTTTCTTCAACATAGTATACTCAAGTTTCATCTGCAATGTTGCATGCATCATGACTTTATTTCTTCGTAGAGTTGCATGGTATTCTATCATATGTATAGTATGTACCTCATTTGTTTATCCATTTTCTAAAATGCCTAATTTACAACAAAAATTTAGAAAGCCTGAGATAGCTTCGGGTTGGCTGGTGCCTGAGGTTAGAGATCCTACAGAGTGAAGACTTCTAAATTCAAAATCATGGCAAAACATCTGAAGTTCTTTGCCAAGACTGTGATAGCACAAGAAAGGATCTTGGAAGGTGCACACAGGGCTCATTGAGGATATTAAGTTGGCGGTGGTCCTAGGAGAAGCCATCCAACCTGCGACAGCAGGAAAGCTATGAAACCTGCAGGGAGATCTACAACATGGAAATGGTTTTCAAGTTAATCTTGATGTGAAAAAATCAGAAGGATCTGTGGCAGGGCTGCTGAGGCCTGTGGATAGTTATAAGAATGCTGGCCCGGTTTGTGTTTCCACCTCTTTTCTTTCTCAAACTCATTTTCTCTTACCTTTTTCAACAAAAATTAAATTACAAATATACAGAAAGACCTGCATACACAGAGGTAATCCAACTAGTTATTATAGGACTCTCTCTATTATTCAGTGAGAGAGAAATTTAGTCAAACAAATAAAAAAGTCTAGGAGAGGTCAGGAAATTTTTAAAATGTAGTGAATTATATCTCCCAATTAGTATGAACCTCAAAGCTAGGTTTTATTTTTGGAAAAGGATTTGCTATTGTTTGTGGAACTACTATCTACCTTCTAAGTAAAGAAGAAAGATTAATGTATTTGGAATAAATTATACTACTGAAGCACATATCAAGAAAATAAATTATAAGACTTGTAAAGTAGCAAGAAAATATGAGAGGAATAAAAAGATCAGGTAATGGAAACTGCCTATGAGAGAGAATCAATATTGGATGAAGCAAGAGAACACTTCAGAGTAGCCATTATGTATGTGAAAAAACTGAGCAAAACCATGCTTAAAGAAGCAAAGAAAGGTAGGATGGCATTGAAGAAGGACCCTTCCAAACTTATTCTTTGTAAAACCACAAAGACATCATAAGAAAAGGAAACTACAGACCAATATATCTTATGAATATAGATGCAAAAATGTTCAAGAAAATATTAACACACCAAATCCAGCAAAATATAAAAAGGATTATACTTCATGACAAAATGGAATTCATCTTAGAAATTTAAATTTGATTTAAGATCTGAAAATCAATTAATTTAATATACCATATCAAAAGATTTTAAAAATATGATTTTCTCAACAGATTAAGGAAAAAAACATTTAACAGACTCCAACACACTCATGATAAAAAACACTCAACAAACTAGGAATGGAATAAAACTTCCTCAACATGATAAGAGGCATTTATAAAAGAAAACCAACTAATATCATCCTTAATGATGAAAGCCTGAATGCTTTCCACTTAAAACCAGGAGCAGGTTAAGTATGTCCACTCTCCTCACTTCCATTAAATATTGTATTAGAGAGTCTAGATAGCACAATTAGACAATACAATAAAATAAAATGCATCCAGATTGGAAAGGAAAAAGTAAAGCTTTCTTTACTTTCAGATGACATGATCTTTTATATAAAAAATCCTGGGGAATTCACTAAAACACAATTAGAACCAATATAATAGTTCAGAAAGGTTGCAGAGTACAAGTTTAGTATATAAAAATTAGTTATGAAAAGTCATTTACATTTCCATGCACTTGAATGAACAATACAAAACTAAAAGTAAGGAAACAATTCCATTTAAAATAACATAAAAAAGGATAAAAATATATACATTTAATAAAAGAAATTCAGAACCTATACTCAGAAAACTAAAAAAAAAATGTAAAAATTTGAGATGATCTAAGTAAAATGAAGAGGCATCCCACTTCTGTGAACTAGAAAACGTATTATTTTTAAGAAGGCAGTACTCCCAAAATTGATCTCCCGGTTCATTGCAATTCCTATGGAGATTACAGCTGTTTCTTTATAGAAATGTGAGAATCGGATCCTAAAACTCACATGGAATGTCAAAGGAGATGTGGAAGAGCAAAACAAAGTTATCAAAGACAAACATATTTGGAGGACTCGTCTCAATTTCCAAAGTAACTATAAAGTAACAGTAATCAAAAGAGTGTGGCACATGCATATCCCTATCCTCAGATGGACATATGGATGAATGGTGCTGAATTGAAAGCTTATGAAGAAATCATCACATTTTCAGCCAATTGATTTTCAACAACATGCCAAAACAATTTAATGGAAAAAGAACAGTCTTTTCAAAAAACGGTGATGAGACAAATGAATATCTGTATGCTAAAAAATGCATTTAGATGCCTGCTTTGTGTCATATACAAAATGTAATGCTAAATGGTTAAAATGTTAGTGTTAAAATTGCAAAACTCTTAGAAGTAAACAAGGGATAAATCTTCCTCACCTTGGATTTGACAATGTTTTTTTTAATATGAAATACAAACACAAGCCACAAAAGAAAATACAGAAAAACTAAACTTCATGAAATTTAAAACTTTCATGTTTCACAGAACACTATCAAGAGAGTGAAAAGATAGCCCATATAATGGAAGAAATATTTTTTAAATCATCTGTTGGTCAGAAGCTTATATACAGAAGATATGAAAAACTCTTATAATTCAATGATAAAAAGACAATCTACTTTAAAAAAGGGTAAATGATCTGAGTTGGCATTTCTCCAAAGAAGATATACAAATGGCCAATAAATACATGAAAAGATGTGCAACATCATAAGAAATCAAGAAATTCAAATCAAACCAAATGAGATACTACTTCACATCAACAGCGATGGATAAAATGAAAGAAATAGACAATAAAAAGTGATAGCAAGAATGTGGAGGTATTGTACTGGTAGGACTGTAAAATGCTGATGTCATATGGGGAAACAATTTAATAGATCCTCAAAATTTTGAATATAGTTTTCCCATATGAGCCAGCAATTCAATTCCCAGGATAACCAAGAGAAATAAAGACATAGATTCATAGAAATACTTGGATATGAAGGATCATATGTCAGTATTCATTATGGTCAAAAGGTGGAAATGACCCAAATGTTCATCAACTGATGACTGGATAAACAATAGTGATATCTCCATACTATGGAATATTATTCAGTCATAAAAAGTAATTAAGTACTGATACATGCTAAAACATGGGTTAGCCTTGAAAACATTATGCTAAATGAGAGAATATACTACAAAAGATTACAGAGTATATGATCCCATTTATGTGTTCTGTCCAGAAGAGACAAATCTATAGATGCCAAAAGTAGACTGGAGTTACCTAGGCTTGGGGGAATTGGGGAAATTGGGAAGTGATTATTAAAGTATACAGACTCTCTTTTGGGTGTCACAAAAATATAAAACAATGATTGTGGTGGTGGTTGCACAACTCTGCAAGTATACTTACTATCAGTGAGTTTAAGTGAATTTTATGGATGTGAATCACGTATCAATAAAGCTGATACCTTTATATACAATAAAGCTGAATGTGTATCTCTCTCTCTATATATATAATATATATACTCTCGCATTCTCTTGAAACCGTGGCCTTCTCAGTCTATATTTAATTTTCTTATTTTTATGGATATGTACAAAATATTCATTTTTCTTAATTCATTATTATAAGAAAAGCAACAGCATAAGCAAGATTATAAACATCATTGACAACTGAAGTCAGTAACAGGAAGGCAGTAGAGAGTGGTGGGTATTGTAGCTAACAGATTAGAGAATATGTGTTCCATCTGAAAACCACAGATGCCCTGCAGAACACCCAGCATTTCTAGACCAAGCAGTATTATCAAAAGCAATTGGACATGCCCAGTTTTATAAAGTTTGTAACAGTTTTAAGGGCTAACCACAAATTTTAAAAATTAGAGGTTTAAAAAAGCAAAAGACACACATTTCCAAATTAATTGAATTAAATACATGAGCGTAAGTAACCTAATTAACTCTCCCGATTAATTTGTGCCATCCCCTACTACAAATCCCTGAGGCTGTGTGCTAAGTTAAGAGTATTTTCTCTTCACTTTCTCAATCTTTATTTATTTAGATGACAGCAAGTTCTCATTTCCCATTAAATCAAATGTTTTTTTTTTTTTCATTTTGTACCCAGGAATCAATGTTGGTTTATTACTTTCCAATAGAAAATGACCTGTGCAAGTTTCATAGCTAATTTTCTTTTAAACAAATTATTCTGATATCATGAGGGATACTTACATTCTATCCATTTTGAATGATCTTCTTTCTGTATTATATACATTTTGGAAATGTTATTAGGAATCCCCTTACTCCAATACACCCATGTATAAGAACATTTCCATGAAGTAAAATCTAACACCAGTTCCTATGAAATTCTTTCAGGTACAGGGAAAATTCCATTTTTTATTTATGAGTCATTGTCATAGAATCCAAAAGCAGAATTGAGTAGTGATTAGTTTCGTTCCCATTTAATGGACTGAGAAACTGAAGCATTTAGAACACCTGTGCCTTACTTCAATTTCCTTATATACTAATAACTATTCAGTTAATGTAAATCTCCAACAAAACACAATGAATGAAACTTAAGAGAAAACAGCAACATTGATCATGCTTCTAATAAACGATATTTTCTCACTCTTCAAACTACTGATATTAGTGTCCTGGTGCAAGTGATCTGGAAAAGTCATCCTTGATAACCAGATTGAAATGTGCAATGCATTTAGGGGAACTTAAGTAGTTTAAAGTTGTTAGAACATAGGATAGTGGCCAATGCAGCAAGAGAAGAAATTAGAGAAATATGTGGAGCCAAACTCTGAATGGCCTTAAATACCAAGGTAATATCAAATGAGCATTATAAATGATTATAATAGTTGCCAACTAGTCAACACTTAGCATGTACAAGATGCTATCTAGAACATGTTTCCTCTGACAACAGTCTGATGATAAATGTATTTTTATTTTTCTGCTATCAATTTACCACTTTTTACAGACAGAGAAAATGGGGAGTAGGGATATTTTTTGAAGGGATAAAGATAGCACAGCAAACGAACGACTGAGATGAATCCCAAGCACTTTAGGATGTACTTTATGGGAAACAATGGTAGATTACAAACTGGGGAACTGTATGACAGGTTCTGGCATCAAAAGATGGCCAGGCTAAAGCTTCAGAAGTGGTTTGAAAACTCCTTAAATTTCATAGCGCATGATGTTTTTATAGCAATTGACTCTGTTTTGTCCCTTCTATACTTCTTTACTCTGGTGACTTCTGGGATTTCGGTTCTCCTCCCTGTTTCCTGTTTATTTTTTCTCTCTTCTTATTATACTGCCTATTCTTTCTCATGTTGTCTTTTCTCCATGTCTAATCTCTAGGAAATCTCTCCCACTCTCGTGTACTATCTGTATGTATATATCACTCACAAGCGTCAATCTCTTTTCTGAGCACTATTCCTACATATCCAACCACTACATCATTTCTCAGGTCTACGTTACTACCATATTAATCCCGTTTTCCTTATCCCCACTGCTGCCACTTTAGCTCAGATGCGCTCTATTTCTTGCCTTTGATATTTCAGAGGCCTATTAACCAGTAATCTGGTCTCGAGTATTGTTCCTTTTCAGTTCATCAGAGAGTTCTTCTGAAATGCAAAGTTGATCTTATCATTGACCATGACATGAAATTCACAATTTACAGAGCCTCATAATGGAAATCTAATACATACAAAAACCACTATTTGTGGATTTTTTTTTATGTTAGTTGCTATTATTATTATATACTAGTAGAATTTGGCAATAACGAGTCATGTCCTCTTGCTGGTCCAGGTTAATTAAGAAATAGTGAGTCTATGTCATAGTTGTTTTGAATTCATTCGTTCTCTTCTTATCAGAAAGTTTCATGTCTGATATGGAATAGCTGTTTCAAATCTAAAGTGCACATAAGGAACATACCTCTGGCACTAAAATTCTGCCCCTCAATCACAATTAAATGAGAAATGATAAGAATCTCTCATTAGTGAAGCTCAATTCTTTCCTTAAAATGTGCTTTAGTACTGGAATGATTCAAATAATATCTGAGTCATAGAATCCTAAGATCTGCCTGTCAATGGGATAGAAAAATAACCACCTTATCTCAACATTTTAAAGTTATTCTCATTGTCTAAATCAACTAATTTCAGGAATACTTTTACATCAAGGAGCCCCAAATGAAAAATTATCAGCTGCATGCCTCAGGAAAATATTTTATTCTTCAATAACCATTACTTCTTACAATTCTATCCTACTTATTCTCTGAGATATAAAAATATGTATTCAAATGAAAAGTTTAGCACTAGAGCTCATAGATTACCACCAACTAGCTCCATGAATGGCTCAGGAAAATGATCCTTAGTCTAATCATTTGTAAAATAAAATTTTGGAGTACCTTAATTTGCTGCTCCAGTTCTAAGATTGATTGACATATTTTTCACATAATATTAAACATTGTTTATGCTTTATCCTTGCTAAAATGTGTTTTCTTTAAGCATTCATTCTTTTTAAAATATTGTGGGCATTGTGTTTATTTTTGTTTGCATGCTTTGTTTGGAATTCACATTTATATCTTTTTGTACCCATGAGTGTGGGTCTGACAAAGAGAAAAAAAATCAGATATTATATCGGAAGTAGCTCCTAGGCAGACAGACCACTAAAAGTTTTAGGAAGTCTTGAGAAACAAGCAGCAAATAGGTCAATAAACATTGTCTAGACCAGAATTTGTCAAGGTATTAGTAAACCTCTGCCAAATTGGCCTTCTTGCTGTATTCCATGAGTGATTTAAAGGTTATATATATTAAGTATCTATATGTATGTTTATATATATATATATATATATTATGCATATCTACACAATATTTTCATTACAGCTAGACCTTATAATCATTTGCAACTGTTTAAATATGCCCTTTGTATCCTTCCTTGATATGCACAGATTATATGCTAAAATTTCTTAAGAAAACTAAAAGAAACATCACATCCCTATATCTAATGATCACATTAAAATTACTTCCATGTTAGTTAGACTTTCACTGTTTTAGTGCTTTTCTATGTCATACGTGTTTTGAATTCATTCAATCTCTTCTTATCAAGAAAGTTTCATAATGCCTGATGTGGAATAGCTGTTTCAAATATAAATTGCACATAAGGAACATACCTCTGGCACTAAAATTCTGCTCCTCAGTCATGATTCAATGAGAGATGATAGGAAGCCTATCCAATAATTGGCAACAGCATGCAGTTTCATTACGTGAAGAATATGGATTCCTGGTGGTTTCTCTCCAATAAGTGCTGAACTATGGCTCTACTTGGGCTCTTTGCTTTGTACAATACAGAATAGGTAGTATTTGATGCGTGCTTGCACTTCAATTGCATTTCCAATTCACATTGCTATTGTCACATCCTTAAGCATATCATATATTCAGAGCCTATTCCAGTCAAACATTTTAAATTAGCTACATCATTTTATAAACTTTAAAAATGGCCATTAAGTCAAGATATAAAAATTGCACGTAAAATTTAAAATACTCTGTTTTATTTAGTAGTTTATTTCTCCAGGAGGAGATTAGCCAAGAAAGTCCTCTTACTAATGGCTGCCCTTTCATTAGAGTCAGATTTTTTTTTTACTCGGGGTTTTAGGGATTTACAGAACAATCATGCATAAAATACAGGGTTCCAATATTCCACCTTATTTTCAACACCTTGAATTGGCATGGAACATGTATCACAATTGATGATGGCACATTTTTATAATTGTACTAATAGCTATAGCCCATGCTTTAACTTAGCATTTACTTTTTGTAGTGCAGTTTCATGTTTTTTTAAACTATTTTTTAATCATATATGCAAGATAACATTTCCCCTTTTAGTCTGATTCATATATATATATATATATATATATATATATATATATATATATATATATATGTCAGTCTGTTAATTACATTCACAGTGTTGTGCTAACATCACCACCGTCCATTACCAAAATATTTCTATCTTTTCAAATAGGAACTCTATACATCTTATGCCTTACATCTGTTTGCCATTTCCGCACCTCTTCCCATGGTAACCTACATTCTTAATACTAGCTTTTTTTTTTTTTTTTTTTTTTTTTTTTTTTTTTTTTTTACAGAGAGAAGGAAGGAAGGATAGAAGGAAGGAAGGAAGGAAGAAAGGGAAACATTTTCTTGTTTTTTTTTATTGTATTCTGTTTCTCCGTTTTTTGTTACATGGGCTGGGGCCGGGAATCGAACCGAGGTCCTCCGGCATAGCAGGCAAGCACTTTGCCCGCTGAGCCACCGCGGCCCGCCCTTAATACTAGCTTTATGAGTTTGCTTACTCTGATTATCAGTGAAATCAAACAATATTTGTTCTCTTGTATCTGACTTATATCACCCAACATGACATCTTCAGGGTTCATCCCTGTTGTCATATGTATCAGGACTCCATTCCTGAGGAATATTCCATCAGGTGTATATATCACATATTTTTTATCCATTCATTGGCTGATGGATACTTGGGGTGTTTTCATCTTCTACCAGTTGTGAATAAGGTTTCTATGACTATTAGTATGCATATATATCTTTCAGTCCCTGCTTTACATTTTTTGGTATTATACCTAAATATGAAATTGTAGGTGATACCATAATTATATACTTACCTTTCTGAAGAACTGCCAAACTGTCTTCCACAGCAGCTGCTACTTTACATCCCCACCAGCAGTGAATGGGTGTTCCTGTTTCTCGGCATTCTCTCCAACATTTGCAACTTTACGATTAGTTTTTTAATAGTAGCCATTCTAGGTAGAGTAAAATGGTATCTCCTGGTGATTTTGATTTTTACTTACATTTCCCTGATGGATAATGATTTCGAGCATCTTTTCATGTGGTTTTTGGCCATTTGTATGTCTTTGGAGGAATTTCTTTTCAGGACTTTTGCCCATTTTTCAATTGGGTTGTGTTTTTTTGTTACTAAATTGAAGATTTATTTATATATCCTGGATGTCTAACCATTTTATCAAAGCTAAACATCATTAATTTAACATTGCTGAATGGTTTTTTTGCATTCTTTAATTTTTTGAAATTTCTTCTCAAATGCAGATAAAATACACAAAACTGTTTGATCTTCTTAAGGCTTTAAAATTTGTTAGATGAGTCCAGAACAAACGTTTTCTGTGGCTAATGTGATTACCATAAAGGCGTATTGTCCTACAGACTTTATTTGAAGCTCTGTATATTTGGAGGTCTTTCTATTCTGGATAATAAAAGCAAGAATATTTCCCAGTGCTGTGTGAGCTCTGATATTTTGTAGTTGATAATTGCCTAGTTCCTTTGCCTCCTCAAACTCTTTAATTTGCTGTCTCATATTAGGAAAACTTTTGGATGCTACCTTGGCCATTCCTTGTGTCACTGACCGGACATGCTCTGCTGCAGTTAGATGAGGCATTTGTAGGGGTCATCTTTTTTTCTTTCAGTGGTCTCTTTTCTTTTGGACTTATATTCCAGTGTCTTAAACCATTCATCTTGTATTTCATGTATAAATTTCAGATGTTTAAGTTTGAGTGGGTGATAAACTTGTTCCCTGTGTCGTCATCACGCCTTGAAGTCTTTGCTTGTTTGTTTGAGTATTATACCAGCACTTTAGGTATTGGGTAGTTTCTTTGGACAGCTAATCTACAATATGTTCTAGAAATTTGATGCATACCTTTTTCTGTCATCTGGAATTGAAATGATAGATTTTACAATTCTTTTGTTTTCTTTCAATTAATAGTTAAATTAGGTAACATTTATTCCTGTGGACTATATATATATATTTTACTTTGTGAGTAGCTTCTACCTTTCAGAGTCCATTGAGTCTCAGAGATAAAATCTCAACCAATAAATACCTTCAGCCATGCTTTAATAAACTTTTTCACCATTCCTCTATCCGGAAGTCAGTAGGCTTCAAATTCCTTCAACCCTTCCAAGACTTCATTTCAAAATCCTTCATTCTTGCATTTTTTATCTGATTTCCTTCATTTATCCATCCATTTTCACCAATTTTCTCTTTTTTCTGTTGAGTTACAGTAAGAAAGTTTGTCATCCATCAGTAGCCAAAGAGAGATCCCAAAGTAAGTATGTTTATACCAGAAATTACTCCATGGGCTAAAGTGGTAACTAATCCCTTGGATTTATTTTCTATAGTAACACGTTTTAAATTCAAAACAACTGACAAGATTGTGTTGAATATCTATTATTTGGACTTATATAACAATATGTACTGAGGACTCCCCTCTATCATTATATTTATTTTAATGTCATTGAATGTCGTTCAGATAAAATGCATGACACATACTTAATTAAACTTTTTGATGAGAAAACAAAATATGAGATAATAAAATTCTTAGTCATTTTTATTTAATGCATATGTGGATTTTCATGTAGCATTGAATCCTGCTTAATATGGTTGTAATTGTGGAGTTACATAAATTATACTTGCGTTTTAAAATTTTTTTTCAATCTTAAGAACAGGTGCTTGAAATTTGTAAAGCTGCAAAACAGAATATGAATTCTGTTGAGCTAGTTTCTAAGCTGAAAACAAGAAACAGCATATCAGGTTTTCACTGCTTTTATCATTAATACTAAATAATGGTTGCAACATCTAAGCAATATATTCTCATTATTCTTATGAACTCTTCAATGTATTTGAAGCATAATACTTCTGACAGCAAATAACAGTCATATCTAGTTGCACAGCATGCACTAAAAAAATGTTCCAGGTTGAAACATATTCTCTTAAATGTGTCTGTAGATATTGTCTTTTTTACTTCCTCCTACCTTTCCCCTCTTAGCTGTCAGCTGTTATCATTGTTGTTCCATTTTCTTTAAGTACTTTGTGATTTTAATAAACAGATATTAAAAATACTTTTGAAGTTCATTGGATTCATCTTCAATTAATGAAGATTCATCTTCAGCTCATCTTCAAGCCTGACAGCTCTCAAATAATATTTAACATAATGGTCTTCAGATTGTTCCGTTTTTGAGAGCAAGTGATAGTGCTATTAATAAACATGGAGTGATCATTTTACATAAAATTGACTGTGATCATTGTTTATGGAAACATAAAACTCTGAAATGAATAAGATATTTAAGAATTGTATTAGTTCATATAAGAAATTGCATATTCTTTCCAGTTAATATGACTCCCTAGCTATAAAAACTGGATTGTTTATGGCCAATTTTTTAATTATATATTTTTAATTCTGAATCTGAGTTTGCTCAATACAGTCTTGATGCTAAATTCTAATTAGAGAATACACTTTTAAAATGTATAAAATAGGGTGGGCCACAGTGGCTCAGCAGGCAGAGTTCTCGCCTGCCACACCAGAGACCTCGGTTCGATTCCCGGTGCCTGCCCATGCAAAAAAAAAAAAAAAAAAAAAAAAAAAAAAGAGTATAAAATAATGTTTATAATTAAGAAGGGTAGTTGTTGCAAATGATTGATATATCCTTATATTTTTTCCTTTCTCATAAAATATTCCTGCATCCCCCTGTTGCTATGTGAATTACGCTGGTTCCCCGCGTGGGTAACGAGGATTGTAGGTCTATTATCAGTTGTTATGTAGGACAAATTTATTATTATTCTTATTTTTTTTTGAAGTTAGGGAATTGAATCTGCCATTACTTATATGAAGTCTTTACTTCAGGATTACCATTCTTCACTAACATATCTGATTCTCCAGCTCACTGGGGCACATGGAGTCTTACATTCCCCGTCCCCTATGAAGTTAATCACTATCTAATGACTTTCTTTATCTGATGATAAACATAATTTTTGGGAAAAGGTATTTAAGAGATGGTGCTTAGTTCTCCATACTTTTTTCCCTTAACATTCTTCTGATCACAATATTTGTTGATTTTGAGTTCCCATAGGAATAAACTAACTGCTAAGTTGTCACATGGAGGAGAGGTACCCTGGACAGTCACCTGAACCTTGAATGGACCTTAGGTGAGTGAGAAGATAAATTTCCCTGTGGAAAGTAACTGACACTTATTACCTGAGCAATATGTTCTCAAAACAAGAATCTTCTCTTCCACCCAGGCCATTCTTCTCCAAGTTCCTATATGTTTCTGCTGCCCTTAACTGAAATCCATTCAGTTTCAGTTCTCTTTCTCACCAGTTTTTAAGTTATACCAACATATTTATGTCCAGCTGTCTCATTCTGTCCTTTATAAAGATTTACCTGATTATGCCAGTTTTTCTCTCTCCTTTCTATCTATGTCTCTTTCATTTGTAATCTACATCATTGTTCTCCAAAACGAAGAAAGTATCTCAGTGGTTACAAAAGTAATTTGCCAGAAATCTTAGAAATTTCAAATGAGATTAGGTGTTATGGCTTGAAGTAATGTACTTCATGAAAAAGCTCTTAACCTTTTCCATCCTTTTGGGTATGAACCCACTTTAAATAGGACCTTTTGATGAGATTACTTTGATTAAGGAATGTTTTAGTTTGCAAGCTGCCGGAATGTGTTATACCAGAATTGGAATGATTTTGTAAAGGGGAATTTAATAACTTACAAGTTTACAGTTCTAAGGAAGTGTAAGTGTCCAAATTAAGGCACCATCAAGAGGTTATCATCACTAAAGAAAGGCTGATGGGTCAAGAACACTTCTGCCAACTGAGAAGTCACCTGGCTGGCATCCGCTGGTCCCTTGCTTCTGGACTCCATTGCTTTCCACCTGTTCCTGTGGGGAGTCCTCACTTTGCTTCTCCAGGGCTGGCTTTCATCTCTGGGCTTCCCTTGGCTCTCTCCAGGTTCAACCTTGCTTACCATCTCACAGCAACTTCTGCTGGGCTCCAAGCATCTCAAACATTCATGTCATGTCTCTATTCTCTGCCTTTCAGCTCTGTTCTGAAGTTTCTGTCTGCTCTGTCATTTCTGACTGTCTTCAAAATCCTTTTCTCCTTTAAAGGATTCCAGTAAGCTAATCAGACCCACCTGAAATAGGCGGAGTCACATCTTCAGCCAATCAAAAGGTCACACCCACAGTTGGGCATGCCACATCTCTGTGGAGATAATCTATTCAGAAGTTTCTAATTTACATTACTGAATCAAGATGAAATGGAACAGCTGTCTCCCCAAGATTGAATCAGGATTAAAACATGGTTTTTCTGGGGTACATGATACTTTCAAACTGGCAAAATATGTGACTTGGCTGAATCAGGGTGGGTGCTAATCCTATCCCTGGTGGCCTTGTAGAGATGGACATAGGAATCCACAGAGAACAGACCAAAGTGGGCAGTCAGTGGAACCAGGTGGAGAAAAAAGAAGATGCCACCATGTGCATGGTCATGTGATGGAAAACTCAAGGAACAAGGATGACCAGCAGCCAGGTCTAGAGTGCCAAAGGCTTTGGGAGAAAGCATTGCCCCGCTGACACACCTATCCTCAAAACCATGAATAAAGAATTCCTTGTTGTATAAACCAACCCCTTTATGGTATTTATTTTAGCAGCCAGAGAAGCAGAAAAGATGTTTCATATTAAAAAACAAAAATAAATACAATTGTGCATGTTTTCTCATGCCCTCACAGATTCCACGTTGGATGCTAAATTGTCATTCATGTCATGTGATGCCCCACTAACCCAGGTGGGAGCTCCTCTGGGCAGAGAGGTTGAATATGAGACACTTGTGCATTTGGTCTTTTTCATGGTGCATTGAAACATATTGTGGTTCAAATATAGTTTTTAAGATATGCAGATTCAATTACATGGTTTTAGCTAAAAAATTCCTCACACAATGAGCATGTGTTCTTAAAAGACTGATGTTGAAAATATTACTAAGACGAAGTACAAAAGCAAGCACAAGAAGGTGTAGAAACTGACATTTTTCTTTACATACTTTTCTTTAATAGTATTTATGGTTGAAATGTGACGCCAGACAAGAAGGCTAAAAACCTATTCAAACCCACCTCAGATATGGTCTGTAAAAGTCAAAATAATCAGGATTATATAAAATAAGGATCTACTTCATGAAATGTATTAATAAACAAAACATAATATTTTTGCAATTTGTGGATTGAATTTTGATATTATATTCTCAATTTATGATCTGTGTTTATAAGTTCATATGTATATATCAATGTAACTGCATATAAATAAACTGATAAATGATAAATATATATGTTAAATATTTTTAATTATAAAGAGGTTCCAAATTAGAAACTACTACATGATAATACAAGCTGTATTCTTTTATTGTATTTTTCTCCAGTAGGTTCACATCTGTTGATATTATATGGTGATGAGAAACTAAATATCCTGAGAATAAAAAAAAAACATATTTTTCTTTTATGTCCTCTTAGTACCTAGGAGAGTGTTCTGAGTCAAAACACAATAGGTAATCAAAATATCGTAATTGATTAAAGTAAATTTTAATCATCGTTAGAAGGCAAAATGTATATATACTTCAGTGATGTCACATTTACCTGGGAAACACTTGTGAATTATAATTAAAAGTTTTCATTTTGGATAACATACCACTGTCACAATGTCTCAAAAACCAACTTTTGCAATACTTTCACCAGGTAGAAAGAATAAAGACATAAAAATGTATATGCACAATAAGAGTCACATATTTACTCAGAAGAATAAAGGATGCACCCATTGATGATGCTACTTCATAATACAATTTCTGATTTATACCACTTTGAAAGGATTTAAATTTTCTGAGAAAAATCACTATTTCCGCTGGATTCTCTTCCATTATGAAATTAGAACAAGAAACTCAGCAAGCTAAAACTTGAAAATGACCGTTTTATTTTTCCTGAGAATTGACTTATGGTTCCTTACTAAAAGCAAACCTACAAAATATCACTGTGCATTACCTATAGCTCCAGGTAAACACTAGATTTATTGGAGAAGGATGATCACAGTGAAAGGCCACTGGTGTTCCTAGCATACAGCAACTCCAGCTTTTGATTGTTTCATTTCATGTTTAAAGGTAGAAATAAATCTTGCCCCCTGATTTGAGAAATTGTGGATGCTTGTAACACATGCAGCAGCAGCAGCGAGGGTAAGTCAACACCGCAGGAAATATCTGATTGTTACCTCACAATTTCTGGATTAAAGTCTAGAATTATGCTGAAAAACCATTTGGATAAGGTCTTCCGATTGAATTCTAATCTTTCATTGCAAACAACAAAGAGAACCATGATTTATTAAGGGGAACATCCACTTTAAACGCATCCATATATCATTTAATTGATTTTTCTTGTATCACTGTTAGCAATTTCTAACTTCAAATCCATTATAATCCTTTCCATACAAACACAGTAGAGATAAAATAAATAAACCAAGCCATGTAATGGGTGATTTAAAAATAACAAAAAAGATAGCAATGAAAAGAAGTATATGAATGACAATAGATCAAAAATCTGAAAAGAAAAATTGAGTTAAAACTAACATACATTACATTGAAATAAAATAAAATATCCAGATATATGCAAGAAAAAAGAGTGGTGTTAATATCTCAGATCCTTAGATACATGCACGAGTATTTTGGGCAGAAAATAAAAATATATTTGCAAAGTAACCTTGTGGGGCTTGGGAAAAAGGTGGAACTATCAAACTACCTCAGCTGAGGAAATCCTGATATTCACTCAGGCATTAGGGACCCAATTTAAGAGGCTAAGCCTTCGCTATTGAGGTTTGCCCTTATGAAACTTATTTCTTCTACGGGGAAGCTATACCTGCATGTAATTATCCCTGAGTCACCTCCAGAGAGCCTCTTTCATTGCTCAGATGTGGCCTCTCTCTTTAAGCCAACTCTGCAGGTAAACTCACTACCCCTCCCACTTCCATCCCCAAGGTGAGACAAACTCCCAGGGGTGTGCGTCTCCCTGGCAATGTAGGGTATGCCTCCCAGGGTCCAGCCTGGCCCTGGCATTGTGGGATTGAGAATGACCCAAAGGCAGAAAATAAATGGAACAAAATAAGGTTTCAGAGGCTAAGAGATTTTTACTAGAGTCTATAGGTCATGCTGGAGGTTACTCTTATGCAGCTTTAGCCAGATATTTCAAACTACCACAGCATGGCATGCCCGGATCAACAATAGTCCTGAAAACTCTAGTGAGTGCCCTGGGCTCTATCTAAGTCTCTATAAAAGTTTTCCTTAGTAAGTTTATTTTCTCAGAAATTTAAGGTTTCCAGATTAGGCCTAGGCCAGATAAATCCTGACACCCAGAGGTGCCCGTCTTTCTAAGAACAACAGTCAGGTTCATTCATCTACCCCAGAAGGTCAACACTCCTTTCCAGCAAGAAGATGTTGAAATGGTCATTACCCAGAAATCCATGGAAATTGAGAGAAAAATCAAATGGCAGGAAGGAGGTCTAACTGAGAATTAGGATGTAACAAACGGCTGTGACTACTGACTCATAAGGTAGGTAATTCTTTTTAGAGTCTAGCGTTTTAGAACTAAAAGGAGATACTTGAAGTCATTGACCTTTACTCCAGTAACCCTAATCTTTGATAATGATTGTATAACTATATTGAAAAAAATCTGTGACCCATGTATGTATGTATTACTCCTGGATGTTCTGTTTTGTTCCACTGCTATATATCTTTGTCAATACTGCACTGCTTTAGTTAACCAACTTCTATTGTAAGTCTTAAAATACAGTTGAGTCCAATACCTGTGGCCAAAAAGGGGTGGGGGTAAGGGGTATGGGATGCATAGGGTTTTTCTCTTGTCTTTTTTATTTCTTTTTCTGCATTTATGCAAATATCCTAAACATGAGCATAGTGACGAATACACAACTACGTACTGAAATTGAGAACCACTGACTATATACTTTGGATGGTTTCGGTGGTGTGTAAAGATATCTCAACAAAAATACATGATAATTAAACAAAATAAAACTCAGATCCTGGAGCAGACAAGCCATATAAGCACTTTTTACCTAAACTTCCCATTCTCTAAATTGTCTTTGACACAGTCTACTTGAAATTATTGTGAAAGAGTTAACCAAATAAGAGTAAAGCACTCACAAAAATGTCTCAGTTGTCGAATTCATGTTTCTAGTTTCTGCTATTGCTGATACAGCAAATATAGGCATTAATGCACAAATATTGTGTAAATATAAGTTTTCATTTCTTTCTGAGTCAATTGCCCAAGAGTGCAATTGCTGGTTGTATGATAGTTGTATGTTTAACTTTTTTAAGGAACTGACAAAGTCTTCTCAAGAATGTGAGAAAATTATATTCTCATCAGAATGAATGAGGAATCCTTCTTTTCCACATCTTCACCAGCAATGAATAGAACAACCAGCGATGTTGTCCCTATTATTTTTTTCAGCTATTCTGATAAGCATATGGTATCTCATTGTGATTTTAATTTATATTTTCCAAATGACTAATGAGGTGGTACATCTTTTTATGTGCTTATTTGCCATCTATGTCTCCTCTTTGGGGAAATATAGCTTTATGTATTCTGCCCATTTTCTTCTTGGGTTGTCCTTTTTCTATTAAATGTGAGCTCTTTATATACTTTAGATACGAGTCCTTTCTGAGATATGTAGCTTGCAAATACTTTCTCCCAGTCTGTAACTTGTCTTTTCATCCTCTTATTGGGTTTTTCTCAGAAAAAAGTTTTTAATTGTGATGAAGTTCAATCTATCAAATTTTGCTTTTAAGAATTATGCTTTTGACATCTCAAAGATTTTTCCCTTGTTTTCTTATATTCTATGATCCACTTTGAGTTAATTTTTGGATATAGTTGCAGATTTTGTTCAAGATCTGTTTGATCATTTATCTTTTAGGGTCCATTTTGGGTTAATTTTTGGATGACATTGCAGAGTTTGTTAAAGATTTATTTATTTATTTATTTATTTATTTATTTATTTATTTATTTATTTATTTTGAGATCTGTGTTTTCTCAAACATGTGTTGAAAAGTCTATATCCTTTCTCCAAATAATTACTTTTGTACCTTGGTGAAAAACCCTCCTGTGGTTCTGTTTCTGGGTCCCCTGCTTTACTCCTTTAATCTCTGCATCTCCCTCTCCATAAACACCGTCCAGCTTTCATTACTTAGCTACATAGTAAACCGTGAAATTGGATAGAGCAATACCTCCCACTTTTTTCTTCCTTTTCAATTTTTTTTACTTGTTTCTTCTCTTCCTCCTCCTTTTCCTTCCTCTTCTTTGTACTGTCTTTATCTTGTCTTTGTGTCAAAGTTATACTAGCTTTGTAAAATTAATGGAGAGGTTGTCCCTCTTCCGTATTCTAGAAAAGATCATGCAGGATTGGTATTAATTCATCTTTAAAATTTGGCAATAATTTCCAGTGATACCATTTGGGCCAGGGTATTTCTTTTCTAAGAGTGTTTAGATTATATTAAAAAATCCTTAACATGTATAGAGCTATTCAAATTATATAATTCATATCAGATGCATTGCTGTAGTTTATGCCTTTCATAAAATTGGACCATTTAATCTAAGTTGTCAAATTCATGTATGCAAAGTTTATAGCATTTCCTTGTTATCTTTTTTTTTTTTTATTTTTTTTTTTTTTTAAAGGAAAGACAGATAGAAGGAAGGAAGGATAGAAGGAAGGAAGGAAGGAAGAAAGGGAAACATCTTTAAACATTTTCTTGTTTTATTGTATTTTGTTTTTCCGTTTTTTGTTACATGGGCTGGGGCCGGGAATCGAACTGAGGTCCTCCGGCATAGCAGGCAAGCACTTTGCCCGCTGAGCCACCGCGGCCCGCCCCCTTGTTATCTTTTTGATGACTGAAGAACTGTATAACCCATTTCATTAAAAAAACTTGAGAATTTATATTTTCCTTCTTTAGGCTTTTGCCAATCTTACTACAGCTTTGTGAATTTTATTGTTTTTCCCCCAAAAAACCATCTCTTGTTTAATTGTCTGTCTCCATTGTTTTCATGCTTTTAATTTATTTGCCTTCTAGTGTTACCTTTATCATTATCTTTCTTCTGTTTGTTTTGTATTCATTTTGGTTCTTTTTGTTCTAATTTCTTGAAAACGGAGCTTACATTATTGACTTGAAGCTTTTTCTCTCTTCTAATATGAACATTTAGTTCTATTAATTTCCCTCTCACAGCATTTTACATGTCTCTCACAAATCTTGATATGCTGTATTTTCATCTACTTCAGTGTGTTTTTGAACTGTATTTAAGACTTCCTCTCTTAACCATGGATTATAATGGTTTCACACCCACTGGAATGGATTAAGTGTAAGAACATGTTTTTATGGGGTATATATAACCCAAACACCATTTTATTGCTCCTCTCTTCTGGATCTCGATGACATGAAAGTTAAATCATTTTATTATAGTAGCACAGATCCCTAATACTCTGTTCATCTTGTTTTGCTCTTTATTTCCTCTGTTTTAAAGATTATTATTTCTACTTTTCTATCTCCAAGTTCACTGAGACTTTCCTGTGTTCCAAGCATTTGTTTGTTAAGACCATTCCTGAATCATCTCCTGTCTTTTTCAGGTCTGAAATTTCCATTTGATTCTTCTTTAGAGCTTCTGTTTCTTCACTGTGATGTAACTTTTCTTTGTTTCAAGCTTACTCTTGATTTCTTGTGGAACCATTTTATGATGGCTGCTTCAAAGTATTTGGCAGATAAACCTAATATATTTCTCATCTCAATGCTGATATTTTTTGTTTAATTTTCATTCAAGTTGAGATCATCTTGGGTTTTGGTGTGAGAAGTGTTTTCAATTGAAACCTGGACATTTCAAGTATGATGATTTCAACTTCTAGGTCACATTTAAGCCTTTCATTTCAGCTGGCTTCCTCAGACACATCTCCAGTAAGGAAAATGGGGGGGGGGTGTGTGTGTTTTTTTATGCCTGTTAGGGGTTTAAGCCCAAGTATCCAACTCAGTCTACATAGCAACAAGGCAGGGAGGGGTCCGTTGCTAGTGTTGTCTAGGATGAGATTTCTCGATCCCCACTAGACCTCTGCTGGTATCACTCTGGGAGCATTTGGAATGTTTCCTTCATTACTCGTGCCCACGTGACCTCCACTGACACTCTGGGGAGGTGACCTCATGTCCAGTGGGAAGTGGTGAAAAATCCTGACTCTGCAGTGGTTTCCTCTGGCAATGCCCCAGTAGAGATGATGAGGGGCACCTCCTTTCTGCCATTTGGGTGTGGAGTCCAGATTCCCCATTCAGTCTACTGACCCCTGAGAGAGGTTATTCTTTTCTCTCACCCATGTAGGAGTACAGTTTTAGGTGAATTGTTACAATTCGATTGGAGGTCTAGCTCCCCATATAGCCTTTATTCTGTGTGTGTGTGTGTGTGTGTGTGTGTGTCCGCGCGTGTATATAAACCATAGTTTTTGGCTATAGTAGAGTGGTTATTGCCTAAATTTTTCTTACCAGGTTACCTTTTTCCAGATCCTTTGGCTAAGAAAAAAATGACTTTTCTTGAGGCTTTTCTTTTCTGGTCTCATTATATTTCCAGCTTGCCAGCTACTTCAGATCCAAATCTGGTATATATCAGCCTTAAATAAAATCCAGGTAACACACCAGCAAATAATGCATGTAGTTACTTGTATTCCAAGGTCCCTAATCAGTCTTCCTTATTGTCTTCACATTCCCCAGTTTGTCCTTATGTTTGTTTCAGGTGTAATGTAGAGGGATTTGGTTGTCCTTAGTGAAAGGAATGGAGGAAAGTACGTCTACAGTGTCCTTCCAAGGAATGGATACTTATTATTTATTTTGTATTACTAAAAGATGAGTTATAAGAAAGAATTCATGCAAGGTAAAAAAAATGTTGAGTAAGGCATAATTTAGAGATTGCAAGTTTTGTATCAAATGTGTTTTATTCAGAACAGAAATAATTCACAGTAGGACATTTCATAATGGTAAAGTATTCTCACAAAGAAAAATCTACATTTTATAAATATAATAATGTCAGAAAATAAATAACAAAAAAGAGGATTTACATTCATAAAATAAAATATGAAAATTTAAAAATACATCATAGTAAGTGATTGAATACATATATCTATATTTTTCCATCCATCCATCTACTTATCTATCTACCTATCTATCTAATCTATTTGTGTGAACTCACACACACACACACACACACACAGGATTCAGAGAAAATGCTTAACTCCTAGTGTCCTTAGGATATTTACCCATATGTTGGTTATAGAGAAAAGTGAAATAAAATTTAAAGTTAACTGGAAAAATTCATAAGTATAAGTAATACAATAGAAGAGAAGCTAGAAAGAGAAGAAAGCGTACCAATGGTAAACTATTTATATTTATTATAATTAGGGGTTATGGAGTACATTGCTACCCAGTGTGTCATGGGAGCACAGGCTCAGGGCACAACAGAAACTTTCAACAAACGGCTGCTCTATTTCTTACACAGCACAAAGGCCCCTTAGGAGCAAGGGAAGAAATTCCATCATGGCCTGTCTCCCAGGGTGGCCAGAACTGTGTGTGCCAGGGTCAGCTGATGTTGGCTCTGCACGCCCCACTTCACAGTGGAGTAAAGAGACTAACCTATGCTGTTTGAGGGTGCTGGGTATCCATAACCCAGTGGGCAGAGGGCTCTGCAACTGAGAAATACTGCCTCGATTAGCTCGTAGGGCTGCTTGCTCCCAATTTTCAAGTTTAAGTTCTAGTGGAGCCTTACAATAAACTTAATATTTGCCCCTGATTGTGGAATGGAAACATCTTCGCATAATAAGAGGTGAGTAGGCAAGGGATGGGACATTGCTGGTGAGTGTGTGCTCCTGACTTCGAAAGCCAGGTTTCCTAAAGAAGGTTTCATTTGATAAGTGAAACGGGTATTTAGGAGACAAATATTGGGATAATTCCTGGACAAGTGAGCAATTATTCAGATGGGGATGTTTTTATTGCACTAGTTGTTAAGAATTTTGAATATTATCCATGCATATAAATGTATCATTTAGAGTTATAATAGATAAATAGAGATGTTTCAAAGTATTACCTCTAAGGAGTAATATTTAAAACAATGTAAGATAATAACTTAAAAGTTCATTGCTGCATTACCTAACGAACAATCCTCTTCCCTATTACACTTACTATACAGGCTTTCTTAAACATTTTCTTTAACATGTTTATTCTTTTTATAGTTATTTGTAATCTCATTCTCGTCTCAAATATTTTCTGTTTAAATTTTAAGATACGGTATTCAATATTTATACTCAATAGTACTTCCTATTAAGGCTCCTTTATTAAATTACTGACTTCTATATTTATGTTAAGGCATACACTCTAGAGAAATGTTTAAATAATTTACTTTTTGTAAATATTTCTAAAATATTAATAAATAAGTAATTCTAATTTATTTATAAGTATTAATAAATAAATCATTCTAATTTACATATACAATTGAGCAGGAAGAAGCACTTGAGTAGCTGGGCAGCACAAGCTCTACGTTGTCATCCTGCATCTTCCATATAAAGTCACCATTCTGTTGTTTCAAATCTGTATCCCTCCTGGTTCTGTGGACTGAGCACAGTGATAGTATAGGAATAACTATCTCATGACGTTATGATAAGCATCAATTGTGATTTACTATATCAAGTCGTTTGCAAAAAGTATATTGAGTACCCTTCTTACTATAAGACATATGACAATTTTGGGGAGGGCACAGGTTTACAGTATGAGGCATAGTTTTAGAGCAAAAAATGTATTTGCACTTAAAATCAGACACTTCAGAAGGTTCTTCTATGCCATATATCTACAGTTTTCATTTTTTCATTTTTTTCTGTAGCAAGTTTATTTAATTTCAGCTAATTGTGCTTCTGACAGCAGTCACATCTCATTACAGGATCTTCCAGATTTTGTTGGCACCTTCACACTTGATCACAAAATCATGCCCGTTTCTTTCATCAAGCAATCCATAATTATCTGAAAATCAGCAGCCTGCTGTTAACAGAGAACAAATGAAATGAGGAAAGAATAACATTCTCTTCCATACACATGCCTGGACATTCTTCAGTGACATCTGATGTAATTTCAATACAGTTCTATGCTGATACTCTTTTACACACCTATGACTTAAATCTTTAATTTTTTATTCTTCCTCAAAGAATCTGCTTGTTTATATATGCATTAAAAGCTGCATGATCCTTTATTCTATTCAATAGAGATGATGCAAAGTATTTAATGATATTTAGTTTTACTGTTTTAGGTAAGGGAAATAATATGGCTCTTTAATTAAGTGGGATGTGTGTGTATATATATGTATATATATATATATATTTAATTAAGTGGGGTGTGTGTGTGTGTGTGTGTGTGTGTGTATATCTGCCTTGAAAAATGGAATTAATAAACTATTAATTGTCCATTCTTCCCAATATCAGGATAGATTTCTAATCACTCAGACCCATAAAATCAGCACAAAGTCTGGGGAAATTGTTCTAATAACTTAAGGCCTATTTGAATGCTATCGCTCAAACTATTTTTAGCTAAAGGAGTTACTGTGTTGGAAAATGCACTGTTTCATATTTTAATTGTGAAATATAGCATATATACATATACATGCATATGCATATACGTATGCTATATATATATTTTTTTTTTTTTTAGAAAAAAACAGCAATTATCAAGGTACATTTTAACAAGTAGTTATAGAAGAAATTTGAAAGTTTGGTTTGTGTTACCACTCTACAAATTCTGTTTTTTCCTTCTAGCTGCTCCAAAATACTGGAAGCTAAAATATCAATTTAATGATTCAGCAGTCATACTTGTTTGTTAAATCCTGTCTTCTCTGTTATAACTCCTCCTTCTCCATTGATCCTTCTCCCACCCTATACGGATCTATGGGCAACGCCTATCCTGACTTTTTCATCTTGGAAAGAGGTGTCCACAACGTAGGCTAGGGGGATGGAATTAGTTGATGTTCTTGGAAAAGATAATCCCTCTGGGCTTCAGGACTTATCTGTCTTAGGAACCCTCCAGAATGTACAGGTTTTAGAAAAGTAAACTTAATGCATGAAACTTTTGTAGTGTGTCTCAATTAGAGCCCTAGTTATTCTTTAGGGCTAAGAGGAATGATGTTGGTTGGGGGGTGGCAAACCATGGTAATTAGCAGTATCTAGCTGAAGCCTGAGTAATAGTAGCCTACAGAATTACCTCTTGACCCTATTTGAACTCTCTTAGCCACTGATATCTGATTTTATTGCATTTGTTTTACTGCTTTTGGTTCAGAAGTCATTGTCAATCCTGTGGTGGCAGGGCTAAGCTCATCCCTGGGAGTTGTGCCCCATATTGTCAAGGAGACTTTCACTCCTGAATGTCATGTTCCATGCAGAGAAAGGCAATGATTTTCCTTGCAGAACTGGTCTTAGAGAAAGGCTTATTCTTAAGCCTAATTGTAGATTGTCTTAGCTTCTCCATTACAGAAATAAGTTTCATAAGGACAAACCTCAAATTCAAGTTCTTGGCCTATTTTCTTGGGAGTCCCTAATGTTTAAGAGAGTACCAAGGGATTCCCAGATGGGAAAATTTAATAGCTCCATAGTTTTTTCCCAGTCCCTCTGGGGACTCTACCAATACTTTTTAATTGTCTACCAATACTTTTTTAATTTAATTGTATCTGAGTATTACATTAAGCTGTACAGAATTACAAGCCTCATTCCTGTTCTGGGTCCCATATGTTTGTGTTGTTTAAATGAGCCATCCAGACAGGTTGATTTGATTTGTGTATTACAGAAAATCTAGGTTCTAGACATGGTAAACCTCTCCACCTTTGGTCTAATACAATTGCTGAAGCTCTAGAGTACACATGCTATTATCTTTTTTCCCCTGTATTCTGATTTGCCTTACTCCCAACCAGATCAGCTACATTTTTATCTCTAATTGAAGCCTGATCTCTTTTTCAGTTACTTAAACAGTGGTTGTATATAGCAATGCTGATTTTCAGAGCTGCAGAACTTCAGCTCTGAGTCTCAGATATCACAGAGGTACCCAAAGTTCCAGGGGTAATACCAACGTACACACATATGGCACAGCATCTCAGAATCTAGAAATACATTTACAACTCTGGACTAAGTGTGGCTGCTATAAGAGTTTACAATATAGACTCCAATTTTCTTAAAAGTATTTTCTAAAAGTGACCCTACCGTATTTGCTGTTTTGTTTCTGGCTTATTTTGCACAGCAGAATGTCTCCAAGTTTCGTTCACTTGGTTGCGTGCCTCATGACTTCATTCCATTTTGTAGCTGCAGAATATTCCATCATATGTACACATCACAGTTCATCTTTCTGCTTCTCAGTCATTGTACTCCTCGGCCCCTTCCAGCTATCAGGCAAAATAAATAATTAATGTCTTACAGGGTCCTCACTTCATTATACAATAGCAGCACTCTCAATTTTAGACAATTTTCATTGGTCCAGAGACCTAGAACTGATAAACACAGCCTCAGCAAATAACAAATCTAAACCTCCCATCTCTTGTCACTACCCCCACAAATTATTCACCCCTGGTATTACTGCGATACTGTTGATAACTTCTTGTTAACTATAGGCTAAAGCATGTTATATTAGTTTTCCCCCATACTCCTCTATTATTGACTCTTCGTACGAGATAAATCATTGAAGTAATTCATGCAAGAACTTATTTATAATTGTAGAGTTACTTAGTGGGATACGTGACTCTATACAATCGTGTTCAATCATATTTGCTTTCAACATGGCGATTTTACTTATAACCCCACTAACAAACTACTGTCACTTCTATCCATTCGTTTAAGTTCAACCTCATTGAACTTCAACCTCATTTAACTTCAACCTCATTGGGTTCGCTTATCTCTATCTTAGGTGTATCTTTCTGTTCCTCATGTTCTATATTGTAAGCCTCTAAGTTTACCTTTGCCAGCATCATGACAGCAAAATCATACAGTATGTACCCTTTTCTGCCTGTATTATTTCCCTTAGCATTATGTTCTCAAGGTTCATCCATGTGACCGTATGGCTCTGGACCTCATTTCATCTTATTGCTACATAATATCCCATTGTATGTACACGCCACATTCCGTTTATCCATTTTTCTGTTGATGGGTACTTGGTTTGTTTCTATCTTTTGATAAGTGTGAGTAAGAGCCATTATGAATATCAGTGTGCAAATGTCTGTCTCACTGCTTTCAGCTCTTCTGGGTATATATTGAGAATTGATATTGCTGGGTCATAGGACAAGTCGACATTTAGTTTTCTGAGGAACTGGCAAACTGTCTTCCACCACAGTTGTACAGTCATACAAAATTGATTCTTGAATCATGACTTATAAAAAAAAAACACATAAGTGGTGTTTGCTATGGGAAGTTATTATGTCATCTACCTACCTTCACAATATGCGGTTTTTAAGTATACGCCCGTATTTCTTGCAGGCAACCAGATTAATATCCTTACAATTGACTTCTGTAATGGTTCTAGATCTTCTACTTACCTATTTCCGTATTAGCATATCTACATGTCATTTTTCCAAATCTAACACCTTATTTCGCATTCAGTGTATTTAACCATTTGGGTTTCTGGGTGCCTCAAATAGTATTACCATTTTATCTAAATAGTATCAGGTAAAGAACTTCACAAAGGGTGCATTGTTGCTCACCTTGTTTTTTCAACTAATCTTATATTCTCTATTCTTATCCTTTGTAGTTTTAAGTTTTATGAAGCATGGTAGCCAAAATTAATTAGGTATTAAAATTTATAATACTGCATTATTGTTTTCTCTAGCATTTATAGAAACACACAATTTATAAATTAAAGATTATGAAAGGACCAATTGTTGAATTGAATGATTATTCATCATTGCAAAATTGCCTGTCTCTCTAACATCTCTCAAGTGTTGATAGCAGAATAAAGTTGTTTACTTAAGATACATTTGCTTCAGGCAATGGGGGAAGAGGAACTGGCATACGTATCGCAGGGGTATCATACAATAATAAACCTGGTGGATATTGCATCAGCAGGTGGTAATGATTTTCTACTACGAGTTCCGTGTTCCCCAGTCAAATACCCAGATTAAGAACATTGTACTAAGAGGTATTGCATAGAACCAATGAGCTTGTCTTTCTAAAGTCTTTTCTCAGATCGATTCTCCTTTCAAACCCATTGTTCTCTTACAAACTAATATTAAAGTAGATTACCAATGTTTGTTATTTTTTTAAATGGCATTTTTAAATCCTAAACTACATCTAAAACTGCTGCAAAGTTAGTTGTATTTAATTTCATTACTCGAGGCTAAAAATTTCATGTAGTTTTCTTTATAGAGCAAAAGGTGCTACTATTTCTCTAAACCTAAAGTAACTGGTAGCCAAGGGGCCGTGTGCATGGGTCATAGAGGAGCACTGCGCTCAGAGGGAAATCTGATAGAAGCACCACCTACTGCATTTACATATATATTCTCATTTTCAGGCTGTTAATTTCCTCTGACAATTCTACTTCCTGTGGTATTTCACTTGCTTCATTTCTTTAATAACTTTAATAACTTCCGTTAAATTAAGTTTGGGCTTAATTTTTGTCAATGTTTTATTCTCCCTTCTTTTTATTTGAAAATAACTTACTTCGGCTATTCAATGGAGACCTGGGCTTAAAATGTAAATCAAGATGACTGCTTTTTAAGGAGCTTTAGAGTATTTTCACTAATTCTACAATATCATATATATATATATATATATATATATATATATATATTAACATGGCACCATAAAACCGGCTTCCTCATATATGTTCAGCTTTATCTTAATTGCATAGAGATTTGAGAATCAAGGTTTTGTGTTCAAAACTGCTATAGAATGTATTATAACATTTTTGGTCAGAACACAATCTATTATATGCATAGAGCCAGGACTTTGAAGCCACCTGCGTTTGTGATGTATTTCACATAAAACTACAGTGAGTGCAATAATTGGGGAATGCTCTATGTGTCCTTTTAATACCTTCAAAAGACTTATGTGAAGAGACACAAAGGAAATATCTTATAGAAAGAAGTAAAGAACAATATAATTCCAACCTCTTTTATGTGCACTAGTCTGAGTGTTTGAGAACTCTTTATTTCACATGATTATTAAAATAACAATTTTATTATTTCATTATTAAAACTTAGAGTCATCACACAATACACCCACTGTACTTTAATCTTAAATAAACATGATAAACATTTTATCCTCTATGCAGTGTATTGTTTCATTGTACCAAAAAGTAAAATCCCTAAATCACCAAATCTCCCAGCAACACACATAAAAAACATATTTGTACCACAGTTTAAATGGAGTAGTGAAAAGAACATTAAACCATTTGAAACTGAAATATTCATGAGACTCTCATAAAATAATGAAACTAAATATTTTCAGATGTCCTAAAGGAACAAGAATCAAGGAAACACAAGAATAATGAGAGACTATTCTATTTTAAACTTTATTCTTTTTCTTCGCTTTTCCTCCATTAGATGATAACATACAATTTAATGCCACTGCAGTATGAATAGAGTGTGACAAGCTCACTATTCTATGATAAAAAACTCACAACATTTGATGCAGTTTAAGTCTACACTTTTAAGGATATCGAGAGTTCACTTGCTTGGCCTTAAAGGATTTAACTGTTAATCTGAAATATGGGCAAAACTTTCTTGATCTACATAAATATTGAAGAATATGCACTATATCTTTGAGTAAAACATCACAAAATCAATATCAACCTTCAGTTATATTAATACAAAATCTTAATCGGATAAGTACCTAATTTTTAGAAATTATAACTCATAATGTCTATAAACATTCCACTGCAAATACTAATTGGTCCTTTGGGGAGTTATTTCTACAGGTTTACATGTTGCTATTTTTAGTTTTAAATCAACTACGTAGTTTTAAATATTGTCTATTTTAAATAATATAGCCATGAGGTAGAAAATTTTAAAACTTCATACGATTATTTAGGGGATTAATGAGGTCATAAATCTCTAACAGGATAACTACGTGTATTTTTGTATGCTCAGAGACATTTAGAAAAATTATATGCACGTAAGCTATTTTTTATTATTCTACCATAATAAAATGCCTTCTGTTCTCTTACACCATTTCCAACCCTGAATGCATCCTATCATACATATTTAGCTGATTATAATTGCTTGTTTAGCTTTCTATTTTTCGTGTTAGACTACAAACTCTCTTAAGTACATAGGTGTTGAATCATTGTTTCCCAAGTACCTACCTCAGATTTAGCATAAAGACACCAAATACATATTTGTTGGATGAATTAGCAAAAAAATACAGTGTATGCATTGCATTGCTTTTTATAAAATATTTGAGTTCTTATGATAAAATTAATCCAATCTTCATTTCTTTATATAATGGTATATTGCTAGGTTTTATTTTTAAGAATAATATTGTGCCAATGGCAATAATCATATATTTATTCTTTCAGTGAAAGATGAGAAAACTATCTTTGTGTTTTGAATACATGCATCTGTCTATTATAGACACAACCATTCTTTACTTATCTGGGAGAATATTTATTGCATATATTCTGATGTCTTTGGAAATAACTGCTTAAGAAAAACTTTCCCAACAAAACACATTAATATTTTGCACATAAATTCAAAGTGATTTTATTTTTCTTATCTCCAAATAGGTCAATCTTCTAACTAGTATGTTCCTAAAGAATGAAAAAGAAAATAGGGAAGGTAACTTAAGGGCATGTTTCTAGAACAAGTATAGATAAAAATTTCTCGTAAGTATATAGAATTTGAATTTCAATTTTGTAGAATTTCTCTAGAATGTATTTTCATGCTTATTTTAGAGCTAATATAATTAATAGATATCATAGTTAACTAATAAAATAGTTGACAGTTCCCTCTTCAGTAGTAAAATTAGATTCAAAGTCTTATACCCTGTTAGCTAGTATATATATATATACATATATATATATATATATATATATGTATATATATATATATATGTATATATATAGAGAGAGAGAGAGAGAGAAAGAGAGAGAGAGAGAATTAGGAATTTCTGCACTATATTGAATAAAAACTTAAAAAGATGAAACGTTCAACTGTTTGAAAGTATTAATCTCTGTTTAAAATAGCATAGGAGATATTAAATGGTGGCCACTTTTTTTTTTACAAAAACTATTTTATTTTGAAGAATAAATGCTAAGATAGCCTAGGATTTTCTTATTTTTTACTTTTTTTTGTCGTATAATATAACACATATACAAAGCAAGGAAAGAAAAAAGCAATAGTTTTCAAAGCACCCTTCAACAAATAGTTACAGTACAGATCCCAGAGTTTGTCATGGGCTACCATGCCATCCTCTCAGATATTTCCTTCTATCTGCTCCAGAACGTTGGAGGCTAAAAGGAATAAATATTTTGTTTCATCACAATTGACTTTTTTTTCTTTTTTGTGTAAAATAACATATATACAAAAAGTAATAAATTTCAAAGCATAGCATAACAATTAGCTGTAGAATTGATTTCAGAGTTTGGTATGGTTATAATTCCACAATTTTAGGTTTTAATTTCTAGCTGCTCTAAGATACTGGAGGCTAAAGGAAATATCAATTTAATGATTCAGAAATTGCACTGGTTTGTTAAACCCAAACTTTTCTGTATAACTCCACCATCACCTCTGATCTTTCTCCCACTGTTTAAGGGTATTTGGGCTATGTCCATTCTAATTTTTTATGCTGTAAAGGGCTGTCAATAAGATGGGGTTGGGAGATGGAACTAGCTGATGTTCTGGAAAGGCTGGACCCTCTAGGCTATCTGGTCCAGGGACCCATCTGGAGATTGAAGGTTTCTGAAAAGTTACCCTAGTGCATGGAAATTTTGTAGAATCTTATATATTGCCCTCGGGTTTCTTTAGGATTGGCAGTTCTTCAGGATGGTTTTGGTTGGGGGTTGGCAACATATGATAGGTAGCAATGTCTAACTGATACTAGCATAAAAGTGACCTCCAGAGTAGCCTCTCAACTCTATTCGAACTCTTTCAGTTACTGATACCTTATTTGTTATACTTCTTTTCCCCCTTTTAGTCAGGATGGCATTGTTGATCGCACAGTGACAGGGCCAGACTCATCCCTGGGAGTCATCACTACACTCACACTGTCAGGGAGACTTTCACCCCTGGATGTCATGTCCCACATAGGGGGAGGGCAATTATTTCACTTGTAGTCTTGGGCTTAGAGAGAGTGAGGCCATATCTGAGCAACAAAAGAGGTCCTCCAGAAATAATTCTTAGGCATACCCATAGATAGGCTATGTGTCTCTGCTACCTACAAAAGCTTCACAAAAGCCAGCCACAAGCTCAAGGACTTGACCTATTGACATGGGTGTCCCTAATGTTTGACACAGTATCAGGGGTTTCCCTGGTGGTAAAGTTTAATAGTGCCATATTTTTTTCTCCCATCTCTCAAGGGACTTTACCAATATTTTTTGATTGTATGCTCAATGTATTTTAGGAAGTATCCAGGTTTTATACTAAACTATACAGGATTAAATGCCTTCTTTCTTATACGGGCTCCCTGTGTTTCAGCCTTTAATGATCTATCCACAAGGTTGAGTTAGATTATATGCTACAGAAAATTTAAGTTCTGGACAAAATAAACCTTTCTTACTTTGGTCTCAAAGAGTAGGCGAGGTTCTTAAATATTGACACTGTCTCCCTTATCCCTGTGTTATGAATTACCTTAATTCTGACCTGGTCAGCTTTGTTCTTATCTCTAACTACATCTACAAAACGTTATACATATATAAAACAGTCCCTCAAAATCCATTAATAATAGTTACCACTCGAGACTAAATGTAGCTGCTATAAAAGCTTACAATCTAGGCCCCTGTCTCCTTATAAGCATTTTCTAAAGGAGACCACAAAATAATTGCTTTTTTGTTTCTGGCTTATTTTTCCTCACCAAATGTCTCACAGGTTCATTGACAATGTTGCATGCCTCACGACTTCATTCCTTTCTGTAGCAGCACAGTATTAGATCACATGTACACACTATTGTTCACCAATCTACTTCTCAGCCAGTGCATCCTTCAGCCACCTGCATTTATCAGGCATCATGTATAACGTCAAAGTCCACAGTCCATCAGCCCTCTCAATTTTAGATAATTTAATTGTTCCCAAGAGAAAGTAACCAATAAACCCACCCTCAACAAATAGGAAATCTAATCCTCCCCTTAACTCTTGTCCCACCTTTCATTATTTACCCTTGGTATTGCTGTAATACTGCTGATATTTACCTGTTAAATATAGCCAATAGCATGTATGGTAGTTAGATTCAGTTGTCAACTTGTCCAGGTGAAGGCACCTAGTTCTGTTGCTGTGGACATTAGCCAATGGTACGTGAACCTCATCTGTTGCTGATTACATCTGCAGTCGGCCAGGAGGCATGCCTGCTGCAATGAATGATGTTTGACTTAATTGGCTGGTGCTTAAATGAGAAAGCGGAACATAGCACAGCCCAAGCAGCTCAGCATACCTCATCTAGCACTCGCAGCTCAGCCCAGGCCTTTGGAGCTGCAGAAAGGAATCACCCCGGGGAAATTTGTTGGAACCCAGAGGCCTGGAGAGAAGGCCAGCAGAGATTACCCTGTGCCTTCCTACATAAGAAAGAACTTCAGCTGAAAGTTAGCGGCCTTTCCTCTGAAGAATTAATGAAATAAATCCTCTTTTATTAAAAGCCAATCCATCTCTGGTGTGTTGCATTCTGGCAACTAGCAAGCTAGAACAGCATGCAATAGCAGTTTTACCCCTATACCCTGAACTTAAACATTTTGTATGAGAAATCTACCCTATTGAAGTAGTTCATGGAAGAACTTATTTATATTGGTAGTATTAATCAGTGGGACACATGAGTTCATACAACTCCTTTTAATCATGTTCACCTTCAATATGGTAATATTACTTATAGACTTACTAGTGAATCACCTTTACTTCTATTCCCTTATATTTGCCTTCAATCTCATTAGCTAACTCTTCATCCATCTCTAGCTTTTATGTATCTTTAAATCCTGTATATTCTGTATTATAAGCCTCTGATTTTACATTTACCATGGCCATAAAAGTGTAGTCATACAGTATCTCTTTTTTATGTCTGCTTATTTCACTCAGCATTATGTCCTCAAGGCTCATCCATTTGTCATGTGCTTCAGGATGTCATTTCGTCTTACTGCTGCATAATATTCCATCACACGTATATACCACACTTTGTTAATCCACTCGTCTGTTGATGGGCACCTGGATTGTTTCCATCTTTTGGTGATTGTGAATAATGCTGCTATGAACATCAGTGTGAAAATGTCTGCTTGTGTCACTCCTTTCAGCTCTTCAGGGTATATACCAAGTAGTGCTATTGCTGGATCATAGAGCAACTAGATATTTAGTTTCCTAAGCAACTGCAGAAGTGCATAAGTGTCCCAATTTCTCCACATCCTCTCCAACATTTGTAGTTTCCCGTTTGTTTAACAATAGCCGTTCTTACAGGTGTGAGGTGGTATATCATTGAAGTCTTGATCTGCATTACCCTTATAGCTAATGAAAATGAGCATCTCTTCATATGCTTTTGAGCCATCTGTATTTGCTCCTCAGAGGAATGCCTAAACATGTCTTTAGCCCATTTTATATTTGGGTTGTTTGTTCTTTTATTGTTGAGTTGTATGATTTCTTTATGTATACAGAATATCAAACCTTTGCCAATATGTGATTTCCAAATATTTTCTCCCATTGAGTTGACTACTTCTTCACCATTTTGAAAAAGTATTTTGAGGTACAGAAGGATTTGATATTGAGTTCCAATTTATCTATTTTTTCTTTTGTTGCTTGTGCTTTGGGTATAAAGTTTAGGATACTTCCTGCCATTGCTAAGTCTTGAAGATGTTTCCCTACATTTTCTTCTAGAAGCTTTATGGTACTAGTTCTTATATTTAGGTGTTTGATCCATTATGAGTTAATTTTTGTATAGGGTGTAAGGTAAGGGTCCTCTTCCATTCTTTTGGTTATTGATATATAGTTCTCCCATGTCCATTTATTGAAAAGACTATTTTACCCCAGTTCAGTGAATTTGGGGCCCTTATCAAAAATCAGTTGACCATAGATTGGGTGGTCTATTTCTGCACTCTCAATTTGATTTCACTGGTCAATATTTCCAGCTTTGTGCCAGTACCATGCTGTTTTGACCACTATGGCTTTATAATAGGTTTTAAAGTCAGGGAGTGTTAATCCTCCCTCTTCATTCTTCTTTTTAAAGATTTTTTAGCTATTTGATGTCTCTTTTACTTCCAGATGAATTTGGTAACTAGCTTTTCTAAGTCTTCAAAGAATGTTTTTGGAATTTTGATTGGTACTGTGTTGAATCTGTAGATCAATGTGGGTAGAATTAACATTTAACTATATTTAACCTTCCTATCCATGAGTAGGGAATATCTCTCCACCTATTTAGATCTTCTTTGATTTCTTTTAGCAATGTTATGTAGTTTTCTGTGTACAAGCCCTTTGTGTCCCTACTTAAGTTCATTCCTAGGCACTTAATTCTTTTCATTGTTATTTTGAATGGATTTCTGTTCTTTAACTGATTCCTCAGTTAGGTCATTGTTTATATATAGAAATATTACTGGATTTTGCACATTAATTTTACATCCTGCCACCTTGTTTATTAGCTCAAATAACTTTGTTGTGGATTTCTCAGGATCTTCCAAGTATAGTATCATATCATCTGTAAATAATGAAAGTTTTATTCCTCCTTCCCAATTTGGATGCCTTTTATTTCTTTGTCTTGCCTGATTGCTCTAGCTAGAACTTCTAGTTCAATGTTGAATAATAGTGGGGACAGAGGGCATCCCTGTCTTGTTCCCAATCTTAGGGGGAAATATTTCAATCTTTTACCATTGAGTATGATGCTATCGGTTTTTCATATATGCTCTTTATCATATTGAAGAAGTTACTTTTGATTCCTATCTTTTGAGGTGTTTTTATTAGAAAAGAATGTTAAATTTTGTTGAATGCTTTTCAGCATCAATCAAGGTGGCCAGATGTTTTTTACTTTTCAATTTGTTAATGTGTTATATTATATTAACTGATTTTCTTGTGTTTAACCATCCTTGCATTCCTGGTATAAACTGCATTTGGTCATGGTGTATAATTTTTTTAATGTGTTGTTGGATTTAATTTGCTAGTATTTTGTTGAGAATTTTTGCATCTATATCCATTAGAGAGATTGGCCTATAGTTTTCCTTTCTTATAGCTTCCTAACTCAGTTTTGGTATTAAAATGATGTGAACTTCATAAAATGAGTTAAGTAGCATGCCTTTGCCCTCAACTTTTTAGAAAAGTTTGATCAGGATTGTTGTTAGCTCTTTTGGAATACTTTATAAAATTTCCCTGTGAAGCCATCTGGCCCTGGCTCTTCTTTGTAGAAAGATTTTTGATGACTGATATTGAATCTCTTTACTTTTGATTGGCTTGTTGAGATCTATTTCTTCTTCAGTCAGTGCAGCTTGTTTGTGTGTTTCTAGGAATTCCATTTCATCTAAGTTGTCTAGTTTGTTGTCATACAGTTGTTCATAGGATTGTTTTATGATTTCTTTTATTTCTTCAGGGTCTGTATTTGAAATAAAATAAAACACTCCACCTCAAGAGCAGTAAGCTAAAGAAGAAACAATGTTTTCTTCACTTCAAACTGAGTTGCAGTATTTCTCAGGATGGTACATGATGACTTGCATCAAATTTACCTGGTAGTGCTTGTTAAAAATTTAGAATCCTACATCTTACATCCAAATCAACTAAACAATAAATTTAAGGGGAAGGGATAAAATGGAATATGCATTTTAAATAAGCTTCACACATTTTCCAAAAAATTAATTGGAAATCAGTTGAAGAATAAAATTCAGTTGTTGCAACAAAAACACTTTAATCCAAACTAAACCAATCAGCCAAACCACCAAATAAATAAAAAACACAAAGATGCACAAACAAAATTTATATTTCTAATTGTCCTGAAATAACTCTGGGTTACCTTCTAATATGGCAGTTGACCAACCACAGAGTACCTTTTTTTTGTTTGTTTTGCTCACAATATTGTGTGAAAGGCTAGAGTAAGGTGCTCTGAGCAGGCCAGGGGCATCAGTCAGTTTGAATGAAGTGATGGGTCAGCACCAAGCCATAGTCAAGATAGCCCAGTGGAGAGTGAGAAAGGAGGGGCTGAACAGGAGTGGGACCAAACCCTATTTCTCAGAAACAGCAGAGATAACCAGGTGGAGAGAGAAAGCAGGGTTAAGCAAGGAGGGTAGAAAGTAAAGTTCTGTGACGAGCCTTAGCCTAACACATAAATAAAAGCCAGTATATAAAACCTAAGGATGCTTCAAACATGCACATCCCCTCTCTGGGGTATGTGCACACTAATTTCATAAGCATGTACTCTTCCTTGGAAAACCTTTGTATTCCCTCTCACATGTACTGACCTTTCAATAAATTTCACTGCTTGCTACTACTTTTGCTCTTGTGCCTGAATTCCTTCTTGTGACAAGAAGCCAAGGCTAGAACGAAACTTGGCTCTGGCAGAGTTTCATTAACAACTTTTTGGTGAGCCAGCCAGGAGGACTGTGTTCATCTTTCTTATGTCAGGCACCATTCCATGGGAATTGTGTTTCATAAGTCATGCCCCTTGACTCATGCTGCACCAATTAACCTTTGCTCCTTGCCATTCTTTTCTGGTCACTCTTCCTTACTCTTGTATTCTTTATAGCCAATTTATTTCCCCCCAGGGGCCTGGGTGACATGTGTGAGTCCTCTGAAACATCATTAGCTCATATTTCCTTTTCCTGTCTTCTGTCTTCCTCCTGTCTGTGTAGGTTGCTTACCATGAATTTCTCACCAAAGTCACTCTCTTTCCTTCCCCAATTTAAATGCATTCTCTCTTCTATCTTCCCCTCTTTTATCCCTTTGCTGCCATCTGCTGTGTCTAGATATTTGTTCCTTCATCTCCTCCATTGTTATTTGCCCTTTATGCAGACTCAATAACTGGGTTTGCATTAAGACACTTCCTGTGTTGCAGAGGTTGTAAATTTCCCAGGGGACCATCCTCATAGTCCCTGGAGAGAGATTTATTCTTGGTCATGACACCTCCTTTTCTTTTCCCTTTCCCCAGGGGAAATTCTTCTTGATATTCTTGCTCACTGCTTCTTTTATGTATGGCCTGTGTATCATTCCTGTAAAGACCCTTAGCCAGTCTTTATAACATCAACCTTCTCCTCCCAAAGGAGAACACAGGCCTTAGTCAAATGAGATGCCTATCCCTTCATGTTCTTTGTTTGGGGTGGTTTTTAGATTGTGTCATGCACACAGCTTACAAAAGGACTTTCTGTTCCTGGGGTTGGAGAATGAGTAGACCTTGGCTCATAGTCCCCAGAGTGAGGAATCTAGCTCATCGGCCCTCTGAATCCAGCTCAGAGCCACTGGGTAAGAAGCCTGGCTCACCAACCCTCTGAACCTGGTTCAGGAGTCAAGGGTGAAATCAAACCAACCATTTTCTGAGTCTAAGGCTTTCTTCCCCATGGGGACACCTGGGGGTGAAAAGGTGTTGTGGGGTTACACTCACCTGCAAGTTACCTGGGGCACTGGGCCTCGATCAATGAATATCCCCGCATTCCTCTCCTTTCAGAGTATGGACAGTGTGACTAGCATCTTTTCCTGGGCTACATCCTGAAAAATTGAAATGCTCTACCAAACACAGAGCTGAAAGAGGAAAAGTCTGTCTCTTGTTGAAATGTTGGTTGCCATCAGTACCATTGGAATGTGGAGAATAGAACTCTCAGCTTTAATGCCATTCTCTAAGTAGATCTTTTTTGCAAAAGGGGAAGAAGGGAAATATTTCCTATTCCAGCCTTATGTGGTCTTATTTCAGGATAAAAACTTGCAAAATAGCTTTTTTTTTATTTCAGGGAAAGAAAGAGGCATGTATATTTGATGACCCATTATTAGCTAAGCTCCCCCCATAATAAAACCCCTGGGGGATTCTGAGGTAATCATCGCCCAAGTCCAGACTCTAAACCCACTGGACCTGATTTCTTATAGATCTTCCTTTAAAAGGGGAGCCTCTTCAGTCCCCTCCTCAATCAATTCTGGTCAGTAATACTCACAGTGAAAGCCCCTACCACCACCCCTCCTAAAAGAACGAGAAAAGCTCGGGTGGATGCAGAAGGCACTCTCTCTGAAAGGTAGCTAATGAGAACATGGGAGCTATAAGTGTGTACGTCCCTTATCTATGACAGATCTAGCACAGTATAAGAGACAATTAGGGAAACTTTCTGAGGATCTCTCCAAATTTATGGAGGAGTACAAAAATCTATTCCTGACTTATGAGTTTACTTGGGGAAACATCCAAGTCCCTCTCTCCACCAGCTGTACTCCAGAGGAGAAATGGAGGATCTGGACAGAAGCCCAAGGACAGGCAGATAAGTTGCCAGGGACACAGCCTACACAGTATTGGGCCAGGGCTGAAGCTGTTCCTAGCATAGACCCTAATAGGAAGTTTCAGAGGAGACAATAAGACAAGAATGCAGAAACCATATGGTTACTTGCTTAATAGAAGGTATGAAAAAATATATTATCAAGCCTATAAATTACAACATGCTACAGAGCATGACACAGTAAGGCAAGGGAAATCCTGCTTTGTTTCAAGGGAGACTAGTAAAGACTATGAAAAAAATATAGCAATATAGATCTATTTTCTGACAAATCATGTTAAAAGCCTACATTAACATGTGTCTGCTTCAGATACAAGGAGAAAACTGCAAAAATGTCCTCAGGGCTCCAAACACCTATGAATGACCTCATGTGTACTGCCTTTTCTGGTAACAGCTGGGACAGGACTGCAGAGGAGGAGAGAGTAAGGAGAGACTGGAATAAGGTAAGGTTCATAACTTTAGCACTGAACTGTAAGCAGCTACCTCAAGACCACTTGAGGCTGAAGCCACCAGAAACCTGTCACTGGTGTGAATTCTGGGTGCCGAAGGCGAGAATGCCCCCAAGGATGGAAGGAGCCCTGAGGAGGGAGAGGGCCCCCCAGGGTCCTGTCATGATACAGGAAGACAGGACTCTAGGCCCAAGAGTACACCAATCCCTCAAGGGGGGACAACTTTCCCAAAGCCCTGTTGACCATCGTCTACTAGGACTGAAGGGGCTCAGGGCCAATGGCTCTCAGATCTTGCTGAAGAACATTGAAATTGTCAAGCCCTGGGTGTCTCTTGACATAGTGGGTAAGACCATTAATTTTTTTAATTGACACAGGAGCTGCATATTCTGTCTTAACCTCTCATTCCAACCCTCTCTCCTCAAAGACCTGTGCCAGGATAGAAACAGATGGGAAGTCTCAGGCTCTAACCTTCCTCCCAACTCTTTCCCACTGAACTGGTAGTATTCTCTTGAGTCATCAGTTCTTAATAATACCAGAGTGTCCCAACCAGCTTCTAGAAAGGAACATACTAAGTCATTAAATACCCAATTCCAAATAATTGGCTGTCTGCCAAAGCAAGAATGTGAGCGCTCCCTTAAAAATATTGAAGCATTAAGTATGATGTTAACTGGAATTGAAAGGCACTCTCATGTCCCTCCCCTGAGACTTAAAAGATCAGGTGGACCCCAAAGTCTGGGAGACAAGCCTGCCTGGGAAGACAATTCACATCCCTCCTATTGTAATCCAGTACAGAAGAGACCTTCCATTCCCCAGAAAAGACAGTATCCCCTTAAGCAGGAATAGTTTAAAGATATTCAACCTCCCATCCAAAATTTCTTCAAGGCAGGCCTTCTCATTCCCTGCCAGTGTCCTTGTAATATTCCCATCCTACCTGTTAAAAGTCAAACAGGACCTACAGATAGTGCAAGATCTTTGGGCCATAAACCACTATGTCATTCCCCTCCACCCATAGCTTCTAACCCTTACCTTTACACCCAGATTCCCAGTTTCCATTTGCCTTTGAGCAGCAGGGGCCAGGAGAAGCAATCCCAACCCAGCTCACATGCACAGCCCTATTCCAAGTGTTCAGAGATAGACCTCATCTTTTTAGGAATGCACAAGCTCGATCTAACCCTCCTGCAGTTTCTTCAATGTGTGGATGATTTATTAATAGAAATCCTAGGAGAGGGACCTCCTTCAGGGCCACAACTGCCACTTTAAATTTCTAAGTTGAACAAGGGCATTGAGTTTCAGCTTCTAAGGCTTAGATTGCCTTGCAAAACTTCTCTATCTTGAGTTTATTCTCACCCCAGGGGAGCACTCTGTCATCAGAGAGAGTCCAGGCTGTACTCAGATACCACCACTAGAGACCAAGAAACAATTAAGATCCTTCCTGGGGATGGCAGGGTATTGTAGAATCTGGACATGCTGATTTGAGGAAATTGCACACCTTCTGTATGATGTCACTGGGGGACTAGATAATGCCCCCTTAGAATGGGGAGCAGAACAGGCTACAGCCTTTACCTCACTCAAAGTGCTCTTACCAGCCTGCCTGTCCTGCCAAACTTAGATAAACCCTTTTTCCTACATGTAACTAAAAAGAAAGGAGTAGCATTAGGTGTCTTAGCACAAAATCTTGGAGGCATTTCCCCACCTGTGGAAAACTTTTCAAAACCATTATATGCCCCAACCCAGGGATGACTGCTCCATCTCAGAGCTGTAAGAGCCACTGCTGTACTTACAGAATAAGCCACCAAGCTGACATGGAGACAAACGCTAAGAGAGTATACATATCACCAAGTCAGAGATATTTTGGAGGCCAAAGGACATCAGTGGCTTTTAAATAATTGGTTCCTAAAATATCAAGTCCACCTGCTACTATGCCAGAGGTTCAAATCCAAGTCTGTACCCGTAAACCTGTAATCACAGACCAAGGGCATGCACCCCTCAAGCACTGATGCATGGAAACACCAGCTCAAAATTATTTTAGGTGGCCAGAACTATAAGACCAGCCCTTATATAACCCAGAGTTGGAATGATTTACAAACAGGAGCAGCTTGGTAAAAGAAGGAATTAGAAAAGTGGGATATGCTATTGTCTCCCTGTAAAGGAGTGAATCTCTCTCCATCCTCAACCGGCATCATCTCAACCATCAACCCCGATGTCCCAGGTACCATCACTCTACTAAATTGGACATAGGGGAATCCAAGAAACTGTAGGTAATATTCTCAGTATTTTCACAGCAGGCTTGGCTCCAACTGTAACTCCATCGTTCTCCACACCACTTATTTAGGAAAACATTTGCTCTCTCTACACCAAATGGCCCACAATAAAAATTATACTGGGGCTAAAATAATGGGATCATCATCATTGAAAAACTAAACTCTACAGAACCTACCCACACCCCGTACGCAGCTCCCATTGAGGAGCTAAACCATCCTCTTCCTAATAATCCAAGTCCAGCAACGTGGCACCCATGGAGGAACCAGCCTTCAAACCAGCAGGCAGTCCCCACTGTAGGATTGTCACCACATCTTCTCCCAGAGAGTGAAATCGTCTTCCTGTGTGGGTAAGCCATATACTTAACCCTTTCCCCTCTATGGGCAGGCCTCTGCACACTTCTTTACCTTATCCACACTGTCTCAGTGGCTGAGAGCAGCAAGAAATGCCTCTGCCCTTTGTGACATCACACAGACTTAATAAAAGAGCCCTCCCCTTACTAATAACCCTCTTGCAATGTTAGGAATAGCAACCATCACTGGAATGGGTACCAGAGGCATGGTTAGAGTCCAGCAAGTGTATTTTAACTTATTTTTAGAACTTTCAAAAGGCTTCAACTTTAACCGGTCATTCCCTCCAACTGCTACAAGCCCAGATATATTCTCTAGCTGTCATAGTATTACAAAAACTGCTAGGTCCTAGACATGTAACCACTGCCCAAGGAAGAATTTGCCTATTTCTAACTGACAAATGCTGCGCTTATGTAAACAAATCCCATGCAGTGGTTAAAACCATTAAGGACCCACAACATCAAGCAGCAAAGCTAAAAGAAAATGTTAATAAACCCTGGTCTTTCTCAGATTTCCCTAACCTACTATTATGGATTCTTGTCTTCTTAATGCCTCTTGTTTCCCTACTTGTCCTCCACTTATTTGGACCTGGCTTGTTTAATCTTCTTGTCAAATTTGTCTTCAACAGGCTGCAAACTTTCCAAGCTAAAGTCATGATGACTAGGCTCCCAAACTAAGACCAACTCCTCTCTGCCTCTACCAATGATAAAAAAAGTTTTACACCCCAGCAGGTAGGGGTGACCACCCATAAAAAAGCAGGAAGAACTTCTAGAAGCCTGTCTTTTGCCTCTAAGCCTGCTCTTAAGGCTAGGGAGTATTGCTCTCAGGTGGAAACTGAGGCAGGCTAGAGTAAAGCACTCCAAGCAGGCCAGGGGCATTGGTCAGTCTGAATGAAAGATGGGTCAGCACCAAGTTATAGCCAAGATAACCAGATGGAGAGTGAGAAAAGAGGGGCTGAACAAGAGGAGAGCAAACCCTACTCCTCAGAAACAGCTGAGATAGCCAGGTGGAGAAAGAAAAGAGGGTTAAGCAAGGAGGGGAGAATGGAACGTTCCACCACTTGCCTTAACCTAAAGCATAAAGACAAGTCAGCATGTAAAACCTAAGCATAGCTCAAGCAAGCTTGTCCCTTTTCTTGGGCACACCACACAAATTTCTTAAGCACATATTACTTCTTAAAAACCTTCGCTATTTCCACTCACATGTACTGGCCTTTCAATAAATTCATTGCTTGCTACTCCTTGTTCTCTTGTTCCTGAATTCCTTCTTGAGACAAGAAATCGGGCCTAGAGCGAGCTCGGCTCTGGTGTTGGCAGAACGTGGTAGTTTGCAAGACTTTTTCTAACAAATATGTTGCCTTTGGGTAAAGTAGAAACATCATTAAGAGAGGACACAAGAACATGACATTAAAAGGACCTTAGGCTAAATTTCATCCTCTACTTTTCCTATTGGCTGAAATGTCCGCAGTCATACGTTGATGCCCTAAAACTCCATGACCCCAGTTGCTTAACTAGTAGTGACTCACTTGATGGTACCGCCTTGTTCTACACTAAGCTATTCTTCAGTAGAAAATACACTGCTGTATTAAATGATGAAACACTAATCTATACTTCAGTAGAAAATATAACAAACTATTTGCACAATATAAATCCTAATGAAAGTTATGATTATTACAATTTAAAGTAGACTTTTTGCATCATACCATGCAGAATGAACTCTTACCTTATTCATAAATTATCATTCGTGGGGTGATAAATATGAATAAATTAAATTATGTACCCTCTTCATGTAGTAGATTGTCTTCTGTTCTTATGGATATATTACAAGCAAGTAACATAGTGATTTCCCAGCTTGGTATGGGGAAATAGATGTAAATAACAAAGGTACTTTTGGGGGAAAGGATGCACATAACACAAGGGGACTAAATATGAAAATAAATAAGGCACATTAGAGAATCTTTTTGAAAAAAATGAGTTCCCAGAGAGAACATATGCCTATATATGAATATGTATAATATATGTATGTGTAAGTATATGTATATTATATACGTGCATATTTATCTAATCTATCACAATCTTTCTATCATCTATATTCCCCATATTTATGTCCCCCAGTTTCTATCCCCTAGGCCATGCTCCAGATTGGGACCTATGCATACGCTGACCTGGCCAGGACAGAAGTAATACAGACAGCTTAGCTGCAAGGAAATCTAAATAATACTCAAAGAGAGAAAAGGAAGTCTGTCTGAACCAGTAATAATGAATTCCAATGCAAAAAAAAAAAGCATAGAACAAAGACAATTCATAAGAGGAGAACAGAAAAAAGTTTGTCATTTTCGAAGTCATTATCAAGCTAAATAGTCCCAGTGTGAGGCCATGGAAAAGGCCAGATGTTTGGATTCTGACAAATGTGTTATAATGAGGTTTTATTTGGCTTGGTGGGGGCTTGAGAACTTAACAAGTCTAACTGAGACATCAGTTCCAACCAAATTTCTACCATTGTGTTCAAGATAAATAAACCAATGAAATTTTAAATATCTTTAATTCTGCCTTTAAAAGTTAGCAAAATAATTACTACATATCATATGCCCATTGATTCATGAATATTGAGCACCATGCTCCCATATGTCCAGGAAATATAAAGTAAATGTGATTTTTTTACTTATGCATTTTATTTATACAATAAAGAAAAATGAAACAATCTGGATCACTTTTTGATTACATTTTTGTTGATTGAGCCCTTAATTTGAAATCATTTTTTCTTGTATGAGTAAATTTAGTTATGATCATCTACACTAAATTTTTATAACACGGTGTGGAAGAAATTTTGACAATAGGTCAAAATCAGTGCTAGGAGTAGGGTACTGCCAGGAACCTGATCTTCAAGCCAGTGCAGTTTATACTGAGCGCTGGGGTAACTTTGAGGCTGAGAATAGCTGACATTTTTCCCTCCACTTACTGCTGGCAGCGGTTAGTAATTGATGAGGTGAGGGACTCAGGGTGTGAGCAGGTGACACATTTTTCTTATCTTCCTTGCTTGCTTTAGGGCTTTCTTCCATGCAGCATTGTTATCACTCAGGGTAGAAGAGCCAATATGGACTCACACGCACTTACTTATGTCTCCTCATCACAATTAAAGCCAGTGGGTAAGCAAACTTATGGTAAGTTTACAGAGCCCACAAACTTTCAGCGCATTCTGATTCAATAAAGTCTCCCTTTTTTTTTAGCGTGGAGACCAGAACATTTCTTTTTTCGTTTTTAACTCATTAATTAAAAACTCAACATTTTCCTCTGATTTAATCTTTCATTCTCCTACACAAATGCCTCCAAACGCCTCCCTGCTCTTCCCTAAGGTGGAATTAAATCATCAATTGTTCTATCCCTGATTGTTCTTTACTCATTTTCATGTGGATATTTTAATTATAATTTCATTAACATGAGGAGAGGGTCTCATTTCCATGGCAACCAGGAGAAGAGCTTGAACAGTACAATCTCATTTATATTATAAAATCCATTTAGTCATACTTAAGCTCTCAAACTGTGTTCACAGCTCATCTCTCCCTTGTAATGACAACACTGCAAATACTCTGCAATATGCAAGGTTCTTATGGAAATAATCTTATCTGGTGAGAGTGAGGATGGAAATGGCAATTAGGCAGAATTCTGCATATGTATATATATATATATATATAATGTTGTACCATGCAACCATATTAATTATTTAAAAATCAAGTTAAAATTCTACTTACAATTTTTATAGCTCAGATTTCTTTATTTTGCCTTATTGTGATTTTTAGTACCTTCAGTATAATGTTAACATGGTTATCATAGGAATAGTAAGTGACCTTCTTTTACTCCTGACCTATATACCATGAATGATTCTGGTATCCTCATTTCAAGCATGATTCTGGTTTGGAGTTGAGATTGAGTTTCTCATGTTAAGTAACTACATATCTAATCTCAATAAATCATGATTTTTGAAGGAGAATGGTTATCGAATTTGGTCAAATATCCTTTTCATATCCATGGAGATGATCATATCTTAATGTCAAAATGCATGGACTTTGGAACCAGGCATTTTGGATTTGCAAGCCTACTTCATCATCTACTGGCAACATACTGTTTGAAAAGCTATTTAATCTGGCTTTACATCTGTTTCTTCCAATTTCTTTTGCAAAATAGGTGTAATATGAACCTACCTCCTGAGATTATCCTGATGATTAACTTCAAAGTGCTTTGAACAGAGTCAGATATGCAGTAAGTGCATGCTTTCCCTTTCTTTGTAATTATTATGATTTCCATAAAATATTAAAATAATGATCATACAAATATATTCCCTTATTTTTAACTACTCTGGCATTTATATAACCAATACCATTTGATTATGAAGAGTCGTCCTTTTAATCAAGCGATGAATTCGGTTAATATTTTATTTAATATATTTGCATCAATATTTATCTTTGTTTTCAAGGGCAGCTATAACAAATGGTCACAAAATAGCTAACTTCAAACAACATAAATTTATTCTCTCACAGTTCTGGAGGTCAGAAGTCCATAATTAAGGTTTCAGCAGGGCTGTGAACCCTCTGGAGCCAATAGCGGTGACCTCATTCCTTGACCTTTCAAGCTCCTGGTGACTCCAGGAATTCCTTTGCTTGCAGCCACATAACTACATCTCTGCCTCTGTCATCACATGGCCTGCTTCTGTTTCAGGTGTCCCTCTGGCTTTCTTATATGAATTTAGAGCCTACCCAATAATCCAGGATGGCCTCACCCTGAGATTCTTAACTTAATTATACCTGTAAATGTTTTGATTTCCAAACAGCATTACGTTCATAGTTTTCTGGAGAGCATATCCTTGGGAAGCCACTGTTCAGACCACTATGATATTCATAATCAAGATTTTTCTGAAATTTTATTTGTTTAGGTCAATTTTGTCAAGTTTTGGTTTCAGTAATGTATTGGCTTTTTAAAAATGTTTTACTTTTCATTTCACTGCCTGGAACAGTTTAAGACAGTTTAAATCTCATTTAAAAGTATTCTTCTTAAGGAGAATCCCTCTATGAAATGATTTTCCCAACTTTTTCAAACTCATTCTTATTGATTGACCAAAATGGCTTATTTTAATATATTAATTATTTCAGTTTTCTCTGATTTTAAGATTATCTGCCTCTCACACCTTCATATTTTGCTTTTTAAAATTTATTAGATTAGGGTGGGCCAAGGTGACTAAGCAGGCAGAGTTCTTGCCTGCCATGCCAGAGACCTGGGTTCAATTCCTGGTGCCTGTCCATGCAAAAAAAAAAAAAAAAAATTAGTTTAGCAATTTTATGCCTTTTTTGTTTTTCTTCAAAGCACAGCTTTTACGGCAAAATAATTGATGTGTGTTAAATTTAATGTATGCCATCATTCCAATAAAGGTCACACACAGTCTAAGGCAGTCTTTAAAAGGCCTTCATGCATGCATTGCTGAATCTTGTCTTTTATTTTCTAAATGCAGTGGTTATTGGGGTCCCTGCTATTAGTAGCACCTCATAGGCGGGGTCTAGTAATCCCTGTAAAATCTGTGTATTTCCTTCTTTCAATGTGATAATGAGTAAAAAGTCCCTTTTGGAAGAGAGGAGTAAAATATAGCATCATTTAGGATTCTGAGTCTATAAAATAGCTCAGGTCTTGGAAATCAGAAATAAAGCTGTGGATCTGTATTGTTAAGAATGTACATAAGTTGTTCAATGGAGCCAGAGTTTTTAGTTTGTTTTGTTCATTTCAAATTATAAAGATTGATTAAAACCTTAGTAAGCTGCCATTGTGTTCCATGGCTTGGCACTAGCTCTTAGGCTCTGTAGACCTTTTGGTTTTAATGTTAACAAAGCTTTTTTTTTGAACAGACATTTGACTTCTACTGTTCTGTGATCTCATAATCTCCAAGAAATTAGGAAGACCGTTTTAATGATGACTTCTCAAAGACTGTTTCTATCATCAACTGTAAAGTTCTCAAACAATACTGATATTATCTTTCCATTCCTTGCTGAGGTTGGTATTACTTAAAGACCTCTTGTGTTAAGGATCCATAGCTAAGAGCTGAGGGAAATGAGTCAGACAAGAAAATTCTATCCCAAAGTTTTAATCTTCCTAAACGTTTGGATTTCTACTGCTACATTATACTAAGGAAATCCTGGCATTGAGACTTCATATAATAATGGCTACTGTTGAGTTCAAGCATCAGTCAACCAGCCACGAAGACTGTTAGAGTCAATCCCAGATTTTTTAGTTAAAAAAACAGTAAACCTGGCTTCTTTGGTAAATATACACATATTGATATATTTGGCTTGATTTTGTCCTGCCTGCTTTTAGAATCCATTCACATACTTTTCTCCAGGCTCTATCAACAGACATTGTGTGCGTGTGCATTTGCGTGTGCAAATTATCTCCTCTATGTTCAGACATCTGTGTGCTAGTTTGAAAGAATGCATGTCCCCTAGAAAAGTCATGTTTTAATCTAAATCCCATTTTGTAAAGGCAGAATAATCCTTATTCAATACTGCATGTTTGAAGCTGTAGTTAAATCATCTCCCTGGAGATGTAACCCAATCAAGAGTGGTTGTTAAGATGGATTGGGGTAAATGTGTCTCCACCCATTTGGGTGGGTCTCGAGAAGTTTTTGGAGTCCTATAAAAGAGGAAACATTTTGGAGAATGAAGGAGATTCAGAGAAAACAGAGAAGAACTACATAGCCACAAGAAGCAAAGAGCCCATCAGCCAGCGACCTTTGGAGATGAAGAAGGAAAACACCTCCCCAGGAGCTTCCTAAAGCTGGAAGCCAGGAGAGAAAGCTAGCAGATGATGCTGTGTTTGCCATGTGCCCTTCCAGCTGAGAGAGAAATTGTGACTGTGTTCACCATGCACCTTCTCACTTGAGAGAGAAACCCTGAACTTCATCAGCCTTGTTGAACCAAGGTATCTTTCCCTGGATGCCTTAGATTGGACACTTCTATAGACTTGTTTTAATTGGGACATTTTCTCAGCCTTAGAACTGTAAACTAGCAAACTAGAACACCCTGGCATACGACAATGTCTCCTCTAGTTCTGGACCTGGATACGTAAAGAGTGATCATGGGTAGATCTTAATGAGAATCAGCATCCAAATTCAAGTCAGAGTTTGGAGTAAGGCAATTAAAGAGGCTTAAAGAAAGCGGTTCTAGCTTTCTCAGGCAAAGGAGGGCAATTTTTGCTGAGAAAGTAGACTTTTTGAGATTTGACATTTTAAGAAACTTGTTTCATCTGAATCTATCTAAATGCCTTTTTCCAACTTTCCAGGTGCCAAAGTCTCCTATCAATTCAATAATGATACATATAAGAGACTTGATAAGGCTGTAAATCCAAATTGAATTGTAATTTTACATTCTGAAAAATCAATCGTGTGTCTTATATTAGGAATAGCTTTCCATAGGTTAGGAATCATAAAACATAACTTTAGGGCACACCTAAAATGTCTATAATTTTTGGCCAAATTTTTGACCTCCAAATCTAAAGCCTTCAGCATATCATTCTCTATACGTAAGACTTCTTATGTGATATTGAAAGCACATGGTCCTACTCATAGTCTTAGGAATCATTATTCCTTTTCAGTTCTCTACTTAAGTAGCCACTTTATTATGTACAACCTTGCCTTATCAAGACAATCTATTCCAGATAAATTCACATGAGAATTCACAAATATGATTTTCACAGAATAAGATTAATAACCAACTTTCCTCTTGTGCTGTAATCATCACTACTTTCAAAATTAACCAAGTTTGATAACATATACTTGGTTTTCATTTCTGCATCCGTGTTTCTTAAAACTATTTTATCATAACCAATATCAGTCAGGCTTCAATCTAGTAAAGACAAACCAGTGTAGTATTTCAATCTGGAAAATACTATATACAGGGAATATTAGCACTAGTTCTCAGTTTTTGCTACTAAGTCCAACAAGGGAACCTCCAGGTAACTTTTGACTAAATGGTCACAACTTCCTTTAGCACTGAGGCAGATAATCCTAATGGAGATCTCAGAGAACCTCGCAAAACCACAATGTACTAAAATCTGCACACATGTCTGCCTATTGTTGTCTTGGGAACAATTTATCTTTGTCTTCTCTTTCTCACATTCATGCCTCTCATTGGAGGAGTTTACACAGAAACACAGATAGAAGGGAATTCTAAGAAATGTAGTTCACAAACTTCCCACCGCTGTGACCCAGGGAGGAGCATAAAAGGATTGGGATACAGAATCAGAAATGGCATTATAGTCAACAGGGAATCAAATATCCATTCATTGGGTATCTGCAGATAACATCCCCAACATCAATAAAACTGAACGGTGATGGACAGAGTTTTTTTTCATATTTGTATTAGCATCTTTTGCAATGATTTACAAGGAGAAATAAAATCATATTTAACTATACTCCAGTAGAACCAATAAGTATTTTCATATAAAAATCCCACATATCTTAAAAATATTTTCTTCTAATTATATGCTATTTACAGGGACATGCATAAGTCACTTTTTTAAAACAAAGGTGAAAACTTTATTTTGTGTCTATCATTTACAGCAAATGCTTCACAGTTCTTATACTGAATATCAAAGTTCAATAAAATGAAGATATGATATAATGTAGCATGTCTGATTTGTTTTATTTCAACATTTAATGGTTATGACAAATGGATTGTGTTTAAAGTTACTATATTTACACATGAAGTAAAAATATCACTTATTTGATCACATAAACAAATTAGATAATACTTCCATATACAGTATATACCATCAACAAATAATTCTTAAATATACTTACTAATGTACAGTTATACAAGAAGTCAGAGAATACTGGTGAAAATTTGAATACTTGAAAATACATGTGAATATTTTGAATGAATACAGTACTTTATTTAGATCAACAGTCAGAAATAATGGATTGGAATATTGAGTGTTGTCACTGATCTTAATGAATAATTTCTAAATATGCCTTAAAATGTATATGTTATATAACAGTAACCTCAAAGAGCAAAACCTTTCATAGAAACAACTAGCCCAATTTATTCAGACAGCCACTAAGGTTTTAATGATCATATTTATTCCTGGGAAGACAAAAAAATGTTAGCACCAAGAAAAATCCCATTAGCAAATTGTTTCCCTAAAACTGAATTTCTGCTAAACTGGTAGGTGTGTTCTGAGAATCTAAAGGAACCCATGAATCACTCCTTCTAAATTTGGAATATAATAGACCTGTCAAGCTAGATTGAAAAAAGTTTACATTTCCTTTCAAAATCTCAACTTTTCTGTAAGCAATAACTCATGGAAACAAACAAATCCCTCACAAAACTATTCAAGACAAAAAGTGTTTGAGTATACCAGGAAAACAGATATAAACAAAAATAAAGACAGCATATGAGAGAGACACAGAATAAACCAAGAAAAAACAGAGAACAAGATAATGTTCCCAAGACTAACTTCTTTGAAAGATTTAAATATAAAGTTTGAAATATATATGCTTATTTCCTTTCAGTTAGAATTAGTTGTTTCTTCCTCAATGTTGTTATGTAATAGAAGAGATTTTATAATTCTATAAATCCTGTCTTATGATTTTGTATCTAACATCACACCCTCAAACTACAGATTCTTAGAAAATTTTACATATTTCTAAATACTATCCAAACCAATTGACATCAAATAGTAAGAAAGATGAATGTAAGTGAAGTAAACAGGAAATAGGGGAGAAATTGTGATCAAAGCTCATCACCCACCTAGACACACAACTGATTAGGTATATATTTTGGATCCACTTCACCATCATCTTTAAATATATTTTAAGTTCCAACGCATACACTATACTTCCTAGTAAGTTTACTAAGAAAATAAAAAGGCACAAAATTTGCTATCTCTTTCAAGAAACAACATACAGCACATTATTACACCAGCACCAAAAGTTACAATTGTGTAATCAAAAAAATCTTCAGTGTCATTATCATGGTCCCTTTCTGATTCTACCAACAATGAATGAGTGTTCCTATCTCCCACAGCTCCTCGAACATTTGCTATTTTCCATTTTATCAGCAGAGCTACACTAATGAGTATGAAATGGTTATCTCAGTGTGGTTTTGACTAGCATTTAAGAAAATCAGTTAATGTAATATGCCACATCAATAGAATGAATGAATAAAAAATGCATGAGCATCTCAATTGATACAGAAAAGGCATTTGACAAAATCCAGCATCTTTTCTTTTTTTTTTTCTTTTTTTTTTAAGGGTCCACCATTTTTTTTTATTAATTAAAAAAAGAATTATCAAAACAATTAGAAATCATTCCATTCTACATGTACAATCAGTAATTCTTAATAACATCACATAGTTCCAGCATCTTTTCTTGATAAGGCACTTAGAAAACCAGGAATACGAGAAACTTCTTCTATTTAATTATGGTAAAGGGCTTAAATGAAAAACCCACAACTCACATCACAATCAGACTGAAAGCCATCTCTTTAAGATTAGAAAAAGGACAAGAATTCTCCCTCTCACATTGTCATACTAACCAAAACATTTAAAGAAAAGAAATAAACAATAGGCATCCAAAGTGGAAAAGAAGTAGTCAAATTTTCCCTATTTGCAGATAGCACAGTCTTATAAATACAATATTCCCCCAAATTCTGAAATACTATAGCAAAGCTACTAGAACTGATTAACAAATTCTACGAAGTTACAAGATAGAAGTCAACATGCAAAAAATTAGTAGTGCTTTGTACATTACTAATGAACAATATAACATGAAAATCAAGAAAAAAATCAATTTGTGAAAGCAACTAAAAGAATCAAATAACTTGAGGATGAATTTAACCAAGAATGTGAAAGATATGTACATGGAGCCAACTAAACATTTTTAAAGTCAAAGACTATCTATTTAAATGGACAGACATTACATGTGCATGGATTTGAGGACTAAATCTTACTCAGATGTCAATTCTACTCCATTGATTTAAGAATTCAATGAAATCAGAACCAGAATTACAATGTTTCTTTGTAGAAATTGAAAATCCAATCATCACATTTATACAGAAGGGCAGTGTGCCAGAAAATCTGAAACTATCTTGAAAAACAAGAACAAAGTTAGAGGATGTATCTTTCCCATTTTAAAGCTTATTGCATGACACAGTTTTCCACCTTTTCACTCTCAACTTACTTGTGTGTCTGAATTTAAGATGTTTCTCTTATAAACAGCATATAGTTGGGTCCTACTTTTTTATCCATTCTACTAATCTCTGCCTTTAAACAGTAGAGTTTACTCCATCAACATTAAAAATAACACTTAATAATATGAATTTGCTTCTGCAATTTTAATATTTCTCCTCTATATGTCTTATTTTTTTCCTTTCTGCCCTTCAATTCTTCCATTGTACCTTCTTTCATATTTGTTTGCAAATTTTTTTTCTATTGTACCATTTTGAGTCCTCATTTATTTTTCTATATATTTTCTATGGTTAAAATGGCACTTAAATTGCATATCCTAAATCTATAAAACTTGCATTTGTTTTGATACCAACTTGACTCCCATAGCATACCCATACCCTTTCATCCACCAACCTTTTTTGTTGTAAAAATCTCCTAAATTAGATTTTTGTAAAAGAGTCTTTTTGATATAAAATTATTGGTTAGAAATTGCTTTCCTGGTTGGAAATTGGTTTCTGTCAGTAATTTAAATATTTTCTCCCACTGTCTTCTTGCCTTCATACTTCTGAGGAAGAAATCAGCAAGTGACCACACCCCCATCAGAATCCCTTGTACATAACATTTTGCTATTCTTTTGAAGTTTTCAGAACTCTTTCTTTGTTCGTATCATTTGACAGTTTGATTACTGTGTGTGTGGTCGTGATTCTCTCTGAGTTTATCTTGCTTGGTGTATGTTGGGCTTCTTTTGAATGTGCAAGTTATGACTTCTGTTACATCTAGGAAGTTTTTTGGCATTATTTCTTTGATATTCCTTCTTTGTCTTTCTCTCTTCCCTGTCTGGGACTCTGTGGTGGTTTGAATCTGTACTTATCCCAGAAAGACATTTTCTTATATCATTCATTCCTCTGGCTATGGACTCATCATAAAGAGGACATTTTGATGAGGCTACTTCAGCTAAAGTGTATTCCACCTCGTTTGGATGGGTCTTTACCCCTTTACTGGAGTCCTTTATAAATGGAAAAAAAAATATATATATATATATATATATATATATATATATATATATATATATATATATATATATATATATATATTCTCATATATATATGAGAGAGAGAGAGAGAGAGAGAGAGAGAGAGAGAGAGCAAGCCATGGGATCAAGAAGCTGAAAGTAACAAATCCTGTAAGGGAAGGGGGAGACCAGCAGATACCATCAGGTGCCTTGCTATGTGGCAGAGGAACCAGGGATTGCCAGTAACCAGTCTTTAGGAAGAAAGCATTGCCTTGACGGTGCCTTCTTTTTTACATACTCCAGCCTCAAAGTGTAATTAATAAATTTATGTTGATTAAGTGAACATATTTCATGGTATTTGTTTTAAGCAGTCTAGGAAACTAAAACAGACTCCCATAATGCATATACTGGCAAGCTTGATGATGTTCTAAAGGTCTCTTTTCCTCTAGACACTTTTTTCATGCTGCTTCTTCCTGCTTTTCTGCCTGAATCATTTTAATTGTTTTATCTTTGAATTCAGTGATTCATTGTTTTGCCAGCTCCAATCTGCTTTTGCACTATAAAGGGGATTTTTCATATTGCTCATTTTTTCTTCAACTCCATAGTTTCTATTTGCTTCATTTTTTAAAATCTCTACCTCTTTACTGAGATTATCCTGTTGTTTATTCATTGTTTTCCTCATATCCTCTAGTTCTTTCTCTGTGTCACTTATTTTAAGTTTTGTCCTGTATAATGGAAACCTTGCTTTTTTCATTGATGGTTTCTAGGTTTTTGTCTTGTGTCTTTTGATGGACTATTTTTAACTCTTTCATTTTTGTCTTGTAATTTTTGTTGCACACTATATGTTTTAATATTTTAAAGTGTTAGCTCTGGGATTCAGTTCTGAGCTGTCAGCTCCTTAAGTTTGTATCCAGCTAGTAATATAACAGATTTTCTTGAGTGCCAGGAGCTCAGAAACACAAACAAACCAAGCTAACAATATTTCTCACAGCCTTTGTAAGTTGATTCTGCCTTCAGTGATGTTATGCTAATGACCTGAAGACCATCTTGGGGCGAACGTGAAGTATGTGATCTCACCTTCTTTTCTGAGTCTGCCTCTTGTCCTTGGCTTGTGTTCATTTGTGGCCTTATGAATTCCCCTGTTTACAGCAAACCTATTGCCCTCTCTATTATTAAAAAGAATTTCAACACCTCCTGGGTACTCTATTGTGTGACTTAAAATAGGCAATCTTCTACCCAGGTGCTTTGACTTAATTGTGTCTTATACTGCCTTTCCTGTCTAAAAATTTCTTTTGCTTGGAGGATGATTTTTTGAGGTTGATCTAGAGGTGATTTTTCTGGTTCAGTCTTTCATGCTGTCTATGCGTAGATTGTCACGAACATACTCACATCACAATGTACACATAGGGGTTAGTTTGCTCTGTTTAGACTAGGGCCAGGGAAGCACAGTGGGAGAGCAGGCTGGTTCCACACTGTACTGGGGAAGCATTGGGAAGAGGATGCAATGGCATCCTGAGCTGCTCCTACTGCTCTCAAAGCTGTGCTTTCTTCATTCATCACCTACCCGCTTAGTGTGATCACTTAATTATTTTCTGGAATTTTGAGAAAGTTGCTTTTTGCAGTTTTTGTTAATTGTTCAAAGGCTTTGTGGAGAAATGGCACCCTGGAGAATGTTATACCACTGTCTTCATCAACCAAAAGCCTTGGTGCCTTTTTGATCAAAATCTCCACAGATGTTTTAGGAGAAATTGTCAAGCTGGTTCCAAGTCATGTATAGAAATATAAAAGGCATAGAGAAATCAAAATGAAATTGCAAGGAAGAATGAAGTTGTAGGAATTACACTATCTGATTTTAAAGAGGAACCATTAAACGTCAATATAGTATGATATTAGCGTACAAAGAGACATAAATCAATGGCATAGAAGATTCATGAAAATGTCCATATACAAGGATATATAATATGGCATATATATATACATAAGTATATAGGATATACAGAATAATATAGAAAGTGCACAAACAAAGCCATATTTTTAAACAAATGTGTCAAGGTAATTCAGTTGGGGAACGTACAATGATTTTAAGAGATATCACAAGACCACTCAGTATCCACACAGAAAAAAAAAAATGAACTTCAGCTCCTATCTCAATCCATCTCATACCATACATGAAAATCCACTCAAAGTATAGCACATATTTAAAAGTAAAAAACTAAAACTATAATATTTCTAGATAAAAACATAAAAATGTTTTTATACATTATTAGAAAGAGATTTATTATACAGGTATACAGGAACAAATAAATGAACAAAAATGCTAACTACATTCCAGAATGTCAATAAATTGGACTTTATCAAAATTAAAGACTTACATATCTTGAAAGATATCATTAAGGGAATAAAAACGTGAACCATATACAAAAAGACAATTTTCTAAATATGCATAGCTGACAAAGGAACTGTGTTCAGAATAAATAAGGAACTATAACAACTCAATAACTACAAGATTAACAGCTCAATAAAATGAGAAAATACTTGAATGACAGTTCATAGAAGACACAGAACTGATCAATCAATAAATGTAAAGCATCAATCATTAGTCATCAGAGAAATGAGACTTAAAACAGTGATGAGAGAAAACAGTGAAAATTCTATATTCATCAGTTGCCTGTAATTGTGAATGTTGATGATATTGAGTATTGGAAAAGATTCAAATCAACTGAAAATATTCTATTGGAAAAGATGCAAATCAACTGAAATGTTCATGTGTTACTGGTTGGGTAAAATGGCACAATCACATTCGAAAACGATTTTTTCATTTTTTGCCTAAAGGTAAAGATACACTTACAATATAGTGCAGAAAATCCATTTGAATGCAGTTACACAAGAGAAATGAAATATATGACCACAGGAAAAAATATTACATAAATATATATTACATCATTATTCATAATAGCCAAAATCTGGAATCAACTCACAAATTTATTAAAAGGTGAATGGCATTTGCACACTGATGTTTATCGTGACAATATTCACAATTTCCAATTGACAGAGGTGATCCAAGGATACTTCACTGAAGAATGGAAGGGAGAACTGTGGTTACACACACAATGGAGTATCCAGTGGCTGCAAGAAGGAATGAAATTGTGAGGCATGCAAATAGGTGAATGAACTTTGAAGACAGTACGTTGAATGAAAGAAGCCAGAACCAAAAAGACAAATAGTATTATGCCTCACTAATATGTTCTAACTATAGTGTGAAAGCTCTGAGAACTGAATTCAAGAGCACAGTTTTTTTCAGGTGAAGGCTTACTGTAAACGTTCCTAGATCGTAAGCTCTTACAGCTGGTACATCTATTCCAGAGTTGCAACTGTTATTTCAAAATTATGAGATGTGGAGCTCCTTGTTTATAACATGGTAGGTCCCTGGGAATTAGGGCATCTGTGTGATGCCTGAGATTCAGAGATAGAGTTCTGCACACATTAAAGTCAGCATTACTATATGCAGTAACTGTTAAAAACTGACAAATTGATCAGACATCTATTAGAGGTATGAATGAAGCTGTTCTGGGCAGGACCAAGTTAAAGCAGGCTAAAGGGTAAAGGATAATATTGCCTTCATTTTAAAACTTCAGCTTCTGTGGGTGAGAACAAAGGGAGAGTTTTTATTTGGTGCGAAATTTATATTTTCGGTAGCACACTATCTAATCTAACTCATATGGTCAGTTTATTTGAACACCATAATTGCATGAAACCTTGAATAGAGAGTGAGACCTTGTTGTACAGGTCGGTAGGATGCCCTGATACATCCCAGAGTAGTCTCGGCAGAAGATTAAATAGTATCAGCAAAGTACCCTTGAGGGACTAGGGAAAAAGGTAGAACTATTAAACTTGCCTACCTGGGAAGACTTGGTATTCTCACAATCATCAGGGACTGCCAATGTGATGGGTCAGCCCTCTGTCTTAGGGCTTGCCCTCATGAAACTTATCCCTACAAAGGAAAAACTAAGCCTACTTAGGATTATGCTGCTTAAGTATGGTCTCTCTCTCTCTAAACCAACTGTGCAGATGAGCTCATTGCACCCCCCGCAATGTGGGACACGATTCCCAGGGATGAAAATATCCCTGACAATGTGGAATATGACTCCAGGGAATGAGCTTGGCCCTGGTATCATGGGAATGAGAAAGCCTACTTAACTAAAAGGGGGAAGAGAAATGAAACAAAATTAATTTTCAGTAGCTGAAAGACTTCAAGTAGAGCCAAGATGTCATTCTGGAGATTATTCTTAGGCAGTATGTAGGCACCCCGTTTCGGTTTTTGGTGTGATGGAGTAGCTAGAGGGGAATGCCTGAAACTTTTGAACTGTAATCCAATAGCCTTGATTCTTGAAGATGATTGAATAACTATAGAGCTTTTAAGATATGACCATGTGATTGTGAAAACCTTGCAAATGTCACTCCCTTTATTAAGTCTATGGACAGATGAGTCCAAAAAAATAAAAGGACAATACATAAATAATAGGGGGAAGGGGGTATGGTTGCTTTTTATTTTCCTTTTCACATTTATTTTTACTTTTAGTATTATTTTCATTTTTTTGAGTAATGAAAATGTTAAAAAATCTATTGTGATGATGAATACACAGCTATATAATGTACTGTGAACCACTGATTGTATAATGTGTATGATTATATGGTACGTGAATATATAATATATCTCAGTAAAATTGCATTTAAAAAGGTGAATGGATACATCCACAAAATGCAATAAAATTCAGTGACCAAAATGAACAGAATATTGATACATTCAACCAAATGTATGAATCTAAAAATCATTTTGCTGAGTGAAAAAGCTTGACACAAATTAGTATATCCTTAAGACTCCATTCAAATGCAATTGTACAGCAGGAAAACTCTTGTGCTAACATGTCATACAGTTAAAGCCAGGGGCTGGGAACGGGGGCAGATTGAATATATAAAGTCATAAAGATGTGTGACAGAAGTGTTCTTTCTATTTCACGATATTGATGATGGTTACATGATCATATGCACTGTCAAATTGCCTTCAGCTATATATCTGGCCCATTTTACTCTACATAAATTATATCCAGTATATTAGTGAAATTGTAAAAATAAGAAAGAGAAAAGGAAAGATAGAGCCACAGATATTTTGTTAAATGAAAAATATTTTATAAACATAACAATCTGGCTTAAGCTGTGCTGTTGAGACTCGAGGAATAGACTGCTGTCTACATTTGAACTGAAGCACTTATGAAAAGCACACCAACCTAAGGAAAACTGTGCTAAATATTAAAGAGCATTCTGGTTTCAGAAAAGTGGGTCAGGTGACAAGTGGCAAGAGAAGTTCACAGCCTGTGGGTGAAACCAAATATCATAACTTAAAGATGTGAAGATATTGTTGGGCATGGACAAGTGATGCAATATTGGTTTCTTCATAGACAAGCACAATTTATGTTTGAGCTACTAATTCAGTCTTGATTTTTGTGTTACGTAGGTTGTTTTCTTTTTCTTTTCTTTTCTTTTTTATTTTATTTTATTTTATTTTTTTTGATGAGTTCATTTGACAGGGATAGAATCACTAGGATAGCTTTGCAACCTGAGATGAACGTAAAACCTGGTAGGGAGGTTTTCAGATTGTGTTATTCTAGTTCTGGTTTTTAAATTTTTTTTGATACTTCATTTGCTTAATGACTTCATTTGCATTTTTGAAACTAGCAAGTGTGCTAAATCTGTACTCCAAACCCACATGTCCACTCATATTTAGACAGAGAGACTATCATTAAACTCCCACACTCAAGCAGACACGCCTTCTTCTCATATCACTTGCCGATTAGATGAGGTTTTTAAAGGCTCTTACCTCCAACTTTAGGGCCCTGACTGCTATCCTAGTTCTAAGCCCCCTCCTTATAAAGAGGTTTTGTTACTTGGTCCTTAAAGGCAAGCTCTTCTGATGGTGGATTGTCAGCAGATGCGCGATAGGATGTCTAACCCGCCAAGTTGCCGAAAACAACTAGTTAAAATCATCATTTCTGAGAATTTCTGCATGTTTCCCTTTTCTCTCCTTTAGGCAACATTCAAAAACCTGTTCCTGCCTTTAAAACATTTTATATATATATATATATACGTATATATTTGCATATGAATCATGTATAATATGGGGTTTGGGGGGCTAAGTTCTTTACTTTGCTTTAAATTTCTAATAATGTTTTCTTTTACTGTGTAATTATCAAAAATATAACCTATAGTATTCATATGCTGGTGTTTGTTAGTGATCTAACACATTTTCTCCTTAATTTATTGTAATGTATTATAAGAACTATAGAGATAATGTATCATCTATTGTCTTCCTATGCACTTTTATATAAAAAATATACACACGTTTTATATATGTGTATGCATTTTTGTTCTTGGTAATACAGTTCTACCGGTTTTAGTTGCTATTTTAACAATTTTTTTCTATATGAATTTTGATACTATCATCAAAATTCACCTTTAAAATCATCATTGTGAGTGTATAAACTGTACCTCCTTGTTACATTTTATCATTTAAAATTAGGTTTGGTCACTTACAAAAGAAAATACCAACATATTTAATGATGATGATGATTGCAATAATAATGATGATGATGAGTGAAAATGACTTGTTTCTCTTTGTGAAATCAAACCCAGAGACAGGCAATCCGGCGTCGGCAGAGAGACACACTAAGCACCAGGGATTTTAGGAGCTTTTCAAGCTTGGCCCTCCGCAGGCCCAGCCTTCACCTCCAGGTTCCCCTGAGCATAGCTAGGGGGGTGCCGCTGTCCTCACGGGAAAGGTGAAAAGGAGAAGGAGGCGTTGAGGCAGCTGAAGAGCTGTTTGGTTTTTATCAATGTCTCAACAGCAACAGTTTGCTTCCATATCCGTAGCTACTCGTAGTTGCAAGGGATCCTGAGAAACACCGTCTTTTAAAAACCTGTGTGGAAATAAAGTGGAGGTTTTCTTACAAAGGGATGGGGGAAGAAATGATACTGGAATGTGACTAGTGGTCTCTACCTTACCTCTACACACACACACACACACACACACACACACACACACACACGCACGCATACGCACATGATATAGTACAAAATGGGAATTCATTTTCTTTTATGGGTAGATTTAACTCAGTTACATAAATTATATTTTCATTTTATTTTGCCTTTGTTTTGTGATCCTATTCTACAATAAAGATTTTTCTTTTAGTTTTATACGGCCTGGGTTTACTTTCTTTTTAGGGGATCTGGGAAAGGTGAATATACTTCTCTTTCTTCAGAAGACTTTGTTTGTTTGTTTCTATGCATTTCTCTTCTGCACTTTTTCAAATATTTAATATAAAATCTTTTATATTAAACATTATTATGTTAATATTTATATTTTAAATATAATTCAAGTAATCTGAAACCTTTTGCCCAGAAAGTTGAAAGAATGATTTATGACACAATTATCACCTAGATTCAAAGGTCAGTATATTATACAATTATTTTACAGTTGGTTGTATGCAGAAATGTGTGTGTCTCACATTTTTTCACCTTGAAACTCCTCAACAATGTGTGGCGACTAATTTCACATGCATCTTGGTGAAGATATGATGTGTACTTGTTTGTTCTAGCAAGCGATGGCCTGATTGTTACTAGGAAGTATTTCACAGATGGATTTGTAACTCTAGTCATTTGACTGCATGTACAGGTAATTGCATCTACAATCAGCATGGAAGATTCTCCTCTGTAATGATGGGAGTCTCCTCAGCCAATCATTCAAAGGTCTTAAAAGCTAGAACTAATGATTTCAGAAATCAGAAGAATTTTTGCCTATAATTCTGCCAGCCCACTTCCTCTGATGAATTCAACTTCATAGTCATCAGAATATTTAGCTTGCAGCTTACTCTGTGGAGTTTGGATATGCCATAGTTCAGAATCGCTGCTATTTTAAACTCCAGCTTATATCCTACCTGTGGAGTTTGAACTTGCCAATTCCTACAGTTGCAAGAGTTAATTCATGTAATCTCTTTATCTCTGTATTTCTATCTCTAATTCTATCATTGCCTGTCAGTTCTGCTTCTTTGGAGAACCCTTTCTAATAGAGCATATTACTGCTAAAATTAAGATCCTTCTCCTACATAAGTGTAATACCATTTTCAACTGAAAGGAGATAAATAACAATTTCCTAGTAAAATCTAATAGAGAATTCATACTAAAATGTTTCCAAATAATTTTGGAACTTGTTGATAGCAGAAATAAACAGACTCTGTCTCTAGCTCACTGACAAATATTATAAAGTATTATACTTTTAATATGGGAGTTTCATGCATTTACAATAACTCTACTCATTGATATATATTTTCACACTTACTTTATATTTTCTATAAAATGTTTTTCTTTTTGCTTTACTTCCCCTTTATGCTATAAAGCTTAAAATTTCTTTTTAAATTAATACGCAAAATTAAAAATTCTTATCTTTCATTTTTATTCTAATGATTACATTTAAAGTTTCCAAGTGGTTTTTTTAGGCCATAAAATGTCAGAAAGTCAGTAAATATAGAGTATTAAGTTTTTCTCCTTTCACTTTTAAAAGATCATGATTTTTTAAAGTTTCAGTAAATCTGTGATTTTATATTAAAGGTTTTATTTATTTTTATTTGCATATTACCTTTTTTAGATATTATATTTGGCATTTTCATTTTGCACCACAATTATATAAATATTTAGAAATCAGCTCTGAGCTGTACTGACTTCATTTATCATGAACAATTTCCTGAATGTTATCAACTTTATATCATTTAATATAGTTCTTCACATCTGAATATCCTGAGTAAATATGTGAAGAAATAATGAATGATATAGCCAAAGCTGAATGATTGTTTTAAGCCATTTTTCTAATTAAAGGATTTTTAATACTATTTGAAATCAATAAAAACCTTCACTATTTCAATTTAGGATGAATAATAAAACATCAAACAGTTCGCATGGCTGGAAGCAATGGCCACTTTAAAAAATAATTCAAATAATTTCAAGTTATCTGACAACAAATAGCAAATAGACATCAATTTTTCAAGAAGGATTCAAGACAGCTAGCATGTATGTGATATAACTATTCTCTCTGAGAAATAGGAGAAAAATCCCAATAAAACATTCTTTGGTATACCTGAGCTTTGACAAACCACATTTAAGAAATAATGTGGAGTGACAAATTATTAATGCTATTTTTACTTTCTAAGCTTTGAATGATTGAACTTTTCTTTAAAGAATTTATTACATGTAAGTTTTTCTTCAGTAATAAATACAAGTGTAATGAGCACAACTTTCTATCTTGAACAAACCATTTTATAAACACCTTGGCACCATTATAAACTTTAACATATGGTCCATTTACATGAAGCACATCTCGGCAGAGCATTTTTAAATATCTAAGCCTCAAAGATGATGAGAAGACAAACAACCTGGCCCACGAGCTGATTAATACCATTGTAGAAAACCATGATTGATTGCCCAGAACACGCTCTGTCAAATTTCTCCTGGTAAAGACACAGTGCAAGTGAAACTTTTTTGTGTCATTTTGAATATTTCAACAGCTTCATTTCCTAGGGTAAGATGATTAGTGCATTATAATTAGCATATTTCCTTGTGTTGACTATCAAGAAAATAAAGTTAGTGCAAACTTTTAGAATGTAAACTACTGTAATTTAATCCTACTTTTGTTTCCTTTATTCAGCCCTTCACAAAAGTCTTAAAATACTTGAATGTAGAAAACAATATAAAAATTTAAAAATACATAGATAAATTTCATAAGAATCATGATATATATATTTATATATATGTAAATTAATAGTGTGTATATATATATATACACAAATTAAGAAATATTTCTTAATTTGTATATATATGTATACAAATTATATATATATACAAATTAATTGTATACATTTATGAAAATTAAGAAATATTTCTGAAACATGACTAGAAATGACAACATATCCCTGATTTGTACATATCCCTGATATGTACATAATATAGCAATTTGATTTTCACTATACTGTAAGCTTCTGTAAAACATTAAATGTATATTTAACCATAGCACTGCTACATTAGGTCTTTCATTATATTTACAAAGTTGCGTTTGTGTCCATTTTATCATCTGGAACAATACTTTTATTATAGTAATAATTATTTTGTTATATTACTACTAACAATATTTTCTCTGTTTGTTTTCAATATTAGTTCAAAGAGCTCCTAAAATATTTACCTTGTACTTAATATCTAATCTATATCTCTATATGTATCTGTGTATAATATCTAAAGATTAATAATTAAGCATGTGGGAACATTTATTTCACCCCTAGAAAAATTGTGAGTATATATTCTGTCAATATAAAGTACCATAATATAACTTCTTTAGGTAAGATGTTATGCTAGGAGATGAAGAGAAAATATTGAAGTCACTTTTACATTCTTCATGTTCTAATATACTACTGTTACTTTGGGTCAAAAGTAAACTACTGCAGCAGAGACAAGACACCCACCCCTAGGCTTAAACCAGATAGGCCTATTTCTCATGTGACATTCCTGAGGTAATCAATCTAAGAAGAGAGAAAAGCTATGGAATCTTCACTATGCAACTCCCGTCTCAGAGTCTCAGTTTTCACTATTTCCAAATGGAGAGGTTCTATAGTATAACAAATAAGCATAATGAGAACAATATGTAAGCATCTAGTTGTGCCTTGAGTTCAAAGAAAAACCTACATATACATACATATAATACATATATATATTAATAATTTTATTAATATAAAGGGTGAAATGTGTGACCAAAGATTTCAAACTAAGAACATAATAAAGAACAGTTAAAGCCAATGAGACAAAAGCAACACATTAATAAATAAATGGAAAAATTAGGGAATTAGGAGATGAAAGTAAAATGTATTAGTTATTTGCAAGAGAGCATCACATGCATTATTGAGGGGTCATGATCTCTAAGAAAAGGGACAAATAACAATGTGAGATTTATACTCTGATTTTTTTTCCCTGAATGCATTTGGTAGCCAGCTCCTCACAAGAGGAAATAGAGATCAAGCAGAAAGTGGCAACTGCTTTAGTAACTTAAAACAGAAATTGTGGTTTGTGGTAGCCAAAACACCTAGGATTTGAGAGACAAAATTCCAAAACGAAGGAATCCACAGAGAAGTGAGTGCAAAATCTACACAAAATCTTTCTGTAAAGAATATGTTAACCCCAATGCTCTTAATATAGAGAATGCAACTCCTAGAAACAGGGCAGAAACAGGTTATCAGGAGCTAATATCTGAGCAGAGATGTCTGCCCCTACATTATGCACCTGAGATAATGAACTGGGGTCAAGAAAATGGCTAATGCAGTAGGGATGTTGTGACAAAGCCAGGATTTTCACTGAAATCTCAGAAGCTCTGCTTTGTGCATGGATGGGCCACAGTATTTGAGTAAAGATAAAAACAGCACACAAAATTTGTAAGAAAGTCTAAAGCAAACAAATAGTATAAAATGTATTCATCTGTAATCATTTTGCTTGAAATTTTAAATAGTATAAAACGTATTCATCTGTAATCATTTTGCTTGAAATTTTAAATAAATTTTGAAAATCAGTTTATCAGATTCAAAAATAAAAAATGGAAGGGAAAAAGGAAGGAAGAGAGCAAGTCAGGAAGGAAACAGGAGGGAGGGAAGGGGGGAGGGGAGCACGTGACGATGAAGGTCCAGTTGAATGACCAAATTAAAACACCAGAGGAGACTTAGACGTTGCAACAACTAATCAAAGATGTGCGTGCAACTCTCCCTCTTTCCTTCCTGACTTGCTTTCTTCCTTCTTTCTTCCCTTCCATTTTTAATTTTGAATCTGATAAACTAGGTTTCAAAATTTATTTGAAATTTCAAGGGGAAGGAATAGCCCAGACTATGTTAACAAAGAAGAACATCAAAAGACTTATAACATCTGATACCAAATTTTGTTACAAATCTACCATAATAAAATTATATGTAATTGCTACAAATACTAGAAAAACAGACCAATGGATAAGTAAAAATTCAGAAACAGACCCACCTGTTTTATGACAAAAATGCTACTGGAGTATTCAGTGGAAAGAATGGTCTTTTCAATAAATGATGCTAAGTCTATTGGATATCCTGAAGGAAAATGAACAGTGATATCTAACTTACAGCTAGGTAAATATACATTCAGATAGATTATTGAGTTAAATTTGAAAGATTAAATAAACTAGTATGCTTATAGAATAATATATAAGATAAAGTTTTTGTGACTGTAGTTTAAGTTAAAATCTCATAGGGAGGACCACAAAAGAAAAAAAAATGGACTTAATTAGATCTGGGAAATTCTATTCATCAAAGAAAGCAATCAAAGTAATGAAATAGCAAGCTCTTGAATGGGCAAAGATATTTGCAACTCCCATATCAGACAAAGGATTCGAAAGCACATTTAAAAATAAAAACTGTTCAATTCCATAAAAGAGAGGTAGTTCTTTCCACTAAAGGCAAAATATTGAATACATGCTTCACAGACGTGCAAATCCAATAGTCAACTAGTATAAGCAAAATAATCAACATAAGGGAAATGCAAACTAATCTGAAGTGAGCAACTAATCCAAATCTACCATAATATCTAAAATTAGAATGCCTGAGAATAGAAACTTTTGTCCTACTTAGGAAAGGTTAGAATGGCCCTTCTAGAGAAAAATAAAATGGTTGGGGTTGTTTACTTAAAGCATATATACATATTCCTTTTCCCCCAGAAATATGTGCACATTCCCACCAAAATACTTGCATAATAATGTTATAGCAGCATTTTTCATAATGACCCCAATCTAGAAGTAATTCAAATGCCTATTATATTGGAAAACATAAATATATTGACTTCTATTTTAAAAATGAAGTATTTAATAGCAAAGAATTAATAGTGCAGTACCGAATAATAGGGATGGATTTCACAGATTTTATACTGTGTAAGAGGCCAGACACAAAAGTGTACTTATTGTATCAATGTATTTACAAGAAGTTCAAGATTTGGAAAAATTAAATATATTGTATATAAACTTAAAAGAGTGGACCTTGCAAAGTGTGCATTAAATAGGAAAGATTTTGTGAATTCCTTTATCGGTGTTGAAAATATTCTGTATCTTGATCTAAGAGGTAATTAAATGGTGTTTATAATTATATAAAAATCAATAGAACTGTATACTTCATATATCAATAAAACATTTACAAAAAGTGAATTAGAAAATTTAAGGACAGTGAACAAGAAAGCCAATTTTTCAAAACAACATATATCATTTGTAGATTTTTTTTATAAAATAAAAAAATAACCAAAATGCTTAAAGTATCACAGTACATGTTAATCTCCTTTATTCATATTCCTATTCCTATATTCAAAAACATTTCACATTTTAAAACTCTACTAATAAAGACAAGGATATGTCATGTTCAAATGTTCATTCATTCAAGTAAACAATATTTTTTCAACATAAGGAAATTTATTGTTATAATTTACAATGATACACAATCAAAAGAGTAAGCATCTCAATTGAGAGCTAGTAGACTTGTGCTTAAATTAAATGAAAGATAAAGTTTAGCATCATTATTAATTATTTCATATTTGTTGTATCCATATTAAAGACAGGAACAATACACGAATAACCCCATATTATCATCATTTAGCACTATAATGCAAATGCTAGATAATGCATTAAGACAAGAGCACACACTCAGATGTATAGCTAACAGAAAGGAAGAGCTAAAATAATTACTTTATAAGTAGCTGGATTTTGTACATAAAAACAGAATACAGTAAAATCCTTTGAATAATAGTTTAATAAACTTATGTTATGAAATATGCAAACATATAGTTTTCTCTCTATATATAAAAATGTCACCTATGTTTGACCATGGTAGAGTATATATGTAGGGAACATATATGCACATATCTGCAGGGGAATGAAAATATAAAAATTGCTTTCTCTTATGTTTCTTACTCAAGAGAATGTAGCACATGCTTTCCTTGTTTTTAAAGTTGAACACTTTTATGTGATTTTATCATAATGTATTTGGTTATAACTCTATTGAAGGCTATAAATTCCAAAGTTTGCTCTTATGAAATCTTACATGAATATATTTTAGCTACATCTCTTTGTCCATTTCCAGTTATCATAATAGGGTATGTAAATATTGTTAAAAGCCCCCAAAATAAGTATGTGTTAATTTCAATAACAGCAATATCATATGAATTAACTTAAAATTGAAAAAAACGTGGTAATAATTTTCAAATTACCATTAAATTTGACTACCTGAAAAACTAAAAATGGTTTACCTTTATTAATATTTGATTTGTGCAGCCTTTTTTTTCTTGTGAAATTGATTGGCCAGTACTGGTTTATTATCCATTTATATTTTCTTTCCATAAACTATTATTTTAAGCTATTAACCCCTTTATTTATAAGACTGTAGCTCTTATTAATTTTATAGAATTAAAGGGATAGTTTTCCTCAAATATTAGCCCCTTTCTTTCACATTTAAAAATTATTTATCATTGACTTTGTGATACAAGTGGTATGGACTTAAGTATGCCTATGTATCTTATATGGTTTCTGGATTTGGTGTTGTGCTCTGAAAGATTTATAAATTATTAAAATAACCTTTAGTATCTTAATTTAAAGGGTCAAGTTTTGTACCACCTACATTCATTCTCAAGGTAGGGTAGATTTGGAGTTTAAGGTTATAGGCATGTAATATTTCAACACTAACAATATCGTTCCCTTGCTGTCCAGTTTTCATTATTTCTGTGGAAAAGTTTGATACTATTTTTTCAATTACTCCTTTGAAGTTAAGGTGTATGATTTTTCTGATTGCTTTAAAGTTTTAATCAATCTATTTATTTTAGCACACATGTTGTGTGCATGTGCATATTTGTGTGTTGTGTATATTTGTTAGTGCTGCATAAAAAGTCCTGAATGTTACTTAATTTATTGCATTCATTTTAAAAATTTCCCTTCCATCATCTGATCAAATATTCCTCCTATTACTCCTGCAATATTTGAATCATTCTTTTCATCCCATCCACTCCAGGAGTCAAAGTTGATATATGTTAGAATTTTTCCAAAGATATCATATTCTTTTTATTTCCTTTTTAATAGCTGTCATCCAGTTCCCCCTTCAGCTGGGATATTTTCAGCTGACCAGTTCAGTCTTCCTTTCCACACTATCCAATCTACTCTTAAATTTCAGTGACTATATTATCAAGTTCTAAGATTTCCACTTGAATTTTTTAAGTGATTGCAGTTTACAGATAAAATTCTCCATCTCATCATCTATTATTCATGGTATATCACGTAAATATGTTTAATCATAGTATATTTTACAATCGTTGTCTATTAACTCCAATATCTGTATGATCTATAATTCTTTGTTCTATGGTTTGCTTTTTTTCCTCATAGTGCTATTTCTTAGTATGTCTGGTAAGTTTTGATTAAATGCTATAAAATTCACACAAAAAGTTAAAAAGTTTCATTATTCCAACTAGTTTAGGGGGAAAACAAACCAACATTAAATTTAGTAGCTTAAAAGAACAATTTATTATTGCCATTCAAGTTTCTATGTGTTCTGTCTTGGGTTGTCTAATACATGGGAGTCAAAATGCAAGTGAAGCTTCTGTGCTCTGCAGGCTAGGCTGAGCTAGTACACCAGATGGCCACCTCAGATGGCTGATAATTTATGCTGATTACTTGGGTTGAGAGTTCACTTCTTAGGTACAAGTAAATCCAATATATAGATTTATTATAATTTATTTAACAAACCCTATTGATAAATATGTAATTTTCTCCATTTCTTCACTATTGCATCATATTAATAGTATTTAGTATTTTAATTCCAAATTGAGATCTTACTTTCTTTCATTATATGAGTTATAATTAGATTTATCAGGCTACCAGATCTCTTTAATATTAATTATGCATTTCTATTTATTTAATTTCATGATATGTAATAGTGGTTTTGATATTTTCTAACCATGCTACTTACTTTTATTCTTTTACAATCTGCTGTATGAATTTTTTTTAATGCTTTGATGTTGATCATTCTGTTTCTTCTGATACTTAGATCTTCTGATGGTTTTACTTGTAAATTTATATACTACTTTTAAAACTCTATTTTTTTTATTTTACAAGTTTATTTATTTAAATTTAAAGTTTATTAATTATGGCCTCTTGCTGGAAAATTTGAGAGATATTTTTACCAATATTCCAGTTTTCTTCTCCCCCAACTAAGGTCTCAATTTCAGTAAACATGATTATTATATTAATTTCTTAATCTTTTGATATGTTCATTCTGTTTTCTTTTAGTTCTATAGCAAAATGGATCCATTATCCACTAAAAGAACATTCAATACTCAACTACTCAGCTCTTGATTTATTAGTTTTTATTTGTAACTTACGTGTTTGGATTTAAAAATAAATTACTTCTGTCAAGAAAATACCTAATATGTTAAATCCCCTGAATCATTTTAAGTTTTAGATAGTCTTTATATTTTCTTTATGTGAGAGCAAAATGTCGACAAGCCAATTCATATCAAGAGAAGATATTGGTCTTAGAAGGAATGCAGTATAAAGAATGAATTGGGTCATTTGTGCCTAAATAGAAGTTGTGTAAATACCATGCCAGTAACAGGTTTATTTCATACAGTACCATCAGGGTGGACCCATGGAGATGGCTTTAAAAAGCTGTGAAAACATATATATGATATCTATATCCATCCATTCAATGTGAATTACAGATAAATGCAAAATCATTTGTTTCATAGACAAAATTAACAACTTTCGTAGTCAGATGTTAAAAAAGTAGAAAAGAGAGAATTAACTCCCTGTCTTTATCTCTTTTAGTACTTACAAAATATGAGAATAAAAAGATGAGCTATAAAAATGGCAGAGTATGGATTCTTAACTTATAGAACATATATAAGACTCTTTAAAATAACCTGCATTTTCATTGTATTTGGGCATCAACACTTTAATGCAGTTATTGTCCATAGTTACATCAGATTTGGGATAATTATAAGCCTTCAATATTTAAAAAATAGCTCTCTAGAATTCTATTTGTGTAATATGAGTGCATATTATCTACTTCTTTATTTGAAACAAAATTGGTGAAATACTGATTTTTTCCTTTCTTCAAGATAAAACTAGGGCAGAGGTAGCAGTCATAGAAAAAAGATTTTGAAGTGTCATGCTAGGAATTATACAAAATTAGATATATAATTATGAGCAAATAAAGTCTCTAGCAAGAGGACAGGCATAGCTATGTTGTGCTTTTCTAGTTCTCATTTAAAGGATCACAGAATGTGACAGAAGTATGCCCAGGACAGTGCTAACTGGGTGTGATGTTCTCAGTGATGCGGTGACATTTTTAGGGAAAGCCATGTAATAAAGGCACCTGCCTTTGACTTCAGGCTTCTTATTCAGTGAGAGACATTATCTCTGTGTCTTAATTTTTAATTCAAATGTTTAATTTTTATTGTGTGTGTATGTATGCATTATGTGTGTGGTGTTTGGTAGTCAGGGTTATACGATAAATGTTTTCTACCATTTCTCTATCTTTACTGTGTTTCTTTAATGCTATTATTAAAACCAAAATCCAAATAAGGACAAGGATATCTCTGCCAATTCCTCTTGGAAAAAAGTATTATCCTTTAAATTGCTTCTGGAAGGGCTCACTGAACAAGGAAGTAAGTTCATGAATGACTGATTAACGTGGAAGAAGGGACTCTGTGGAGAACATATTGTATTACCAACCAGATCAGAAAATGTGTGCTGAATTATTGTTATGGTAATTATTCTCCACTGAATTTATCTCAGTTTTAAAAAGTAATAATAAAAATCTTGAATAGGTAGAATAATTACACTTAACTGCCGTAATTAATAAATTAATTTTAGAAAATGATTCACATCAGGAATGAATTATAATGATGGAAATTTAAAACCTTTTTGCTAACACTTTCTACAACTTTTTAACAACTTGTATTTAAATCCTTTTTTAAAAGAATATTTTTCTGATTTAACATTTTTTGTGTCTTGATTTTGATTCTTAGAGCTATCCAATTTTAACATGCAGTCATTAATCAGTCTTACAATTATACAGGTGTATAAAACAAATGTATTCATTGAGAAGTACAATTGTGATTTACTAGAAGTCCCCAGCACACATATGTTTGTGAGTTTAAGCACACACACAGATTGTACTATATACAACACGTTGAAACCACTATCCACAGACAGATTCTAAAACTTATCACTAAAGCTTATAGAAGATTCATGAAGACTGAGCATAACTCAAAACTAATCTGCATGAATATTACCAAAATTCCATGATAATTTCATATAGAACTTAAAACTAATGAATAAAGCATTACAGCTTTAAACTCAGAATTTTATTTAAGAACAATTTTCATAATTTTTGAGTAACTTCCTTTGAGCATTCAGTGGCCCATATTTCCTAAAATTTGCCCCAACCTCTGTGAGAATGTTAGCAAGCCAACTATTAAGGAGGCTGTGAGATATAATGGATGCTGCATTAGTGAAGAAATGAGAAGGTGCCATTTCTTCCTCTACCATTAACATGTCTCTGAACAATGTGTTTTTATGAAATCTATCTAAAATACATACTACATAAAATTTTCATTATGTCATAATAAGACAAAAAATAATATAGGCACTACTAATTTGGAAACATTAAAGGACTTTAAAATTTAAACAACATTAAAATAATATTATAATTAAACATTTCCAAATTTAGCATGCCATAAAACAGCTGCCAGTTCAGAAACATTGGAAAAGAGCACATATTAAGGAAAACTAGGAAGTACTTAATGCAATTTTAATCTAGCCAATAACGACTCCACTATTTATTTCCAGTGACAATGTATTCATATAGCCAAAGAAGAGTAGCTGGATTATCAACGACTCCCCTTTCTCCTGTCTTGCTTTCTCCTTCTTTCCTTTCTGTTTTGTGGTTGTTCTTAATTACAACACTACAGTGTGTCCTAGTGTTTACATGGAGATCTGACAAATGTATGCATTACGGAAGAATGAAAGTTGAAATGAAAATGCAAATATGCTCCATGTCAGTTTAATTTTCATTTAAAAATAATGCACTCATTGCTTGCCTTTAAGAGCGATGTGTGATGATTAAGTTCACGTGCCAGCTTGGCTAGGTGGTGGTGTCCGGTTGTTTGATCAAGCAAGCACTGGTCTGAATGTTACTATGAGGATATCTTTTGTGGATTTAGATCATTAGTCAGTTGATTGCATGTGTGGCTGATTACTGCTACAATCAATACAGGAGCTTGCCTTCAGCAATGACAGGACTCTCTTCATCCAATCAAGTAGAGGACTAAAAGGGAGACTGATGATTTCAGCATCAGACAGAAGAATTTCTGTCTCTACTTCAGGCAGCCTACTGCTCCTGGAGGAGTCATCTTAACCTTTATTAGAGCTTCTAACTTGCTGCCTGCTCTATGGAGTTCATATTTACCGTTGATTCTCTGGAGAACATTGTTCAATCCATGTGTCTTTCTCTTCTTAGAGATAACTTTTTTTAAAAAAAGGAGCTATGTAAATGAAAGTAAAAAATTACAGGAAGTATTAAATGAAAACCAACAAATAAATAATTAGCACATATTTATTTAACACTGTTTCACATATCTTAGTTACATTCACTCTTTAGTATAAATGAGTACTAAATATTCTGGGTGGTAAAGGGAGGTGGAGAAAGTTAAATTAACCTCTATTTAAGAAAATTTCAGTTAATGTTAATCTAAATGACTGTAATGAATGATTACTGTCTTATTCTTGGTTTCCATTCTTTTGTGTACATGAGATGTCATGAAAATGCATGCTAAATAAAGAAAGGTTCAGACTCCTACATCTACAGTGCACATTTAGAGACAGACTATCCTCGCAACTGCTTATTTCCTTAAAGAATATGTTTGGCATGAATGAATTCAAGATAATTGAGTACATGACATGATCATTTGCTCTTTGCTTTCTTGAAAATATTTCTGGACAAATAGCCTACTTTTCTAGTATTTGCTTATACAAGGAGATTTATTAGGGGAGACAACTGAATGTCATATTTCTTTCTCCATGGCTAATTTTACTAGTTTGTGCATTATCTTTCTCAACACAAAAGGTTTATCATGTGATCAAAACCTGTTTTTCTAATGGCACTCAGGAACTCAGGAAAAGTTTAGTATGAATGGTTCCAGCACTGGGCCAGGTGAGGCAAGGCCAAAATTCTGGTGATATTCTGAGTTATGTCTTTATCTTACACATCTGCAAGTAATATCATGGATACATTGTCTCTTTGTCTCTTAGATTACCTCTCTCAAATTTGCATATCAACTCATCAGAAAGAGTAAAACTCGCCTAAAAGCAGTAGAGTGAAGTTCCCAGCTCATCTTTGATCCATTCATGAAACAAAACTTGGGCTACTCTGGTTAACCATGCCTAGTTTCCATGTTCGTCAGTTCAGTAGAGGTCATGCAGAGCAGCCTCAGGCATATTTTATGAGATAGAGAGTAAGAAGGAATGAAGAGTTAGGCAACCAATTGTATCAGTTAGCTATTTCTGATCAATGCAATACTCCAAACTTAGTGACTTACAACAACAAACATTTATAATTTCCTATAAGTCTATAGACATTTGGGTGATTTTATTGATCTCAGCTGATCTCAACTGTCCTTCTTTGTGTAGCATGAGGTTGGCTCATATAGGATGGTTTTGGCTTGTGTTTCTTGGATGTACTTGACCTTGTATTTAATTCTCCACCAGCATAGCCTAGACATGCTCATGGAAGAGTCAGAGGTTCAAAGGAGATAGTGGGAAGCACCCAAGCTTCTTGACATCTAGGTTCTGAGTTGAGGCATCAGGTCCACTGTACTCTATCGGCCAGCTAGTACAGATTCAGCAGCAGAGAAATAGACTGTGACTCTTGAGGCAGAGGGCTGCAAAGTTGCAATGCAAAAGGCCTCAAGAGAGAAGGTAGTACATAACCTGAAAAATTCATGTGATAATCCAAAACACCAGCAAAGAGGGGAAGGAATTCTGGACAGGAAACATAAATTTTAAAAGATATCTTTACTGCTGACTTTACATTTAAATTGTGGCTTTTGTGGTTGAGAGTCCTGCCTCAGCTCCTGGCTTAATATTCATAATCAACTTGGCTTTACAAAGCCCTGAACCATTCTCCCCCCCAAAATAACGTCTCCGCGAAGATAATAAAGCAATATCTTGTGTCTCATTTGACTTCTTTTTCATACATATATATCTCCCTCAAGATATATGTGGTGTGGGCACTCGTCAGAGAAGATGTGGTTGTTTCTGTACACAGGCTATTAAAAATTTAAAAATCAACACCTTTTTCTAATGTTGACTGAACTATTAGGCCAGATATTTGTCTAGACTCTACAATTTATCTAGGGATTTTAGAAAACATAGGTAGAAAACGAATCAATTAATTTATTACTAATTAATAAAATATCTTATTCTTGATTGTCCTTGCTGCTCAGATAAGGGTTGTTTTGTCGGGCCGGCCATGGTGGCTCAGCAGGTAAGAATGCTTGCCTGCCAAGGACCCGGGTTCGTTTCCCGGTGCCTGCCCATGTATAAAAAAAAAAAAAAAAAAAAAGAGTTGTTTTGTCAAAGCACAGATAAAGGTCATATTCTTTGAACTAGATGAGTAGTCTACTTTGTGGAATAAATTTGCTTGCCCAAAGATTCAGGTCCATAAATTTATTAAAATATGTTTACATTTTTCCGTGAGACATAAATGGTCTGCTGCAGTAAAAGCAAAAACAACCTGTATCTTCTCTTAAAACTTCCCCATTAATGAAACCTATAGTGTAATGCAAAGTAATTCAAATAGAAGAAAAAGAGTGAAAATATGATTTCAAGATTTAAATAATAAAGAGATAAAGCACTACTAATTATTTCTCATATAAGTTATTTCTTCTCTATGTTTCTTTTATTTTATATTCTGTGCAATTTACTATCCTGACAATGTTTTATGTATTCTTGAATAAAGCTGGCAATTCACCCAGCACTACCATATTTGGAAAAACCCTGTGTTATGGAAAAGAAATGCAAATATCTACATATTTCAACACCAAAATATTCTGCTACCATTCTGGGGAGTTCAGCAAAACAGAGATCTGCTGTATTTTTGACAGAGACATTTGCAATAACTGCATAGATTTCGATTCTACTTGTGATATATCATATGTTGATGGAACCTAAAGGTACATTACACGTAAGACTAAAACTACCACAGTGTGATAAAGAACCAGAGAGATGTACTCGTACTGTCTAGCTACTAAATTGTCATTAGGATGTTGTATGAGCAGTACATTATACTGAATCTGCTGAGGTTTTGATCCTCTTGTTCTCCCAGTTGATTCACAGTTGGCATCTGTTCAAACTCGTGCCAGGATGGACTATGATGCGGCACCTGATGCAGTATCTAGAAACTTACTAAGTTTCATGGTTTTGCTTTTGCTTAAAAGTTGAAAAAGAGCATGCTTTCATCAGCTATAACAAGCACACCATGCTAAAGCATGGTGTTAATAACAGAGCTGCAGCAGGGATGTGGAGGGGAACTCTGTGACTGTTGTTTTCTGTAAAACAAAACAAACAAAACAGCTTGAAAATATGGCATGCAATATTGCTGCTTTAAGATACAAAAAAATTCACTTGTGTCTAACCAGGGGTTAAAAATATGTCATTAGCTTCTAAATGAGAGTTTTGAATGTTTACTGGATAGTTTATTTAAAGACATGCACTATAAGAAATCTTTTTAGGATAAGTATACTATATTTTAATTCAAATTAAAGTGAATTTTATTTTAAAACTATTTTGCCATCCCTAAATACTGATAAATGAAATGCCGCTTAATCAAAGAGAAATATATTAAATTTTTCTGAGACAAGTTAAGGAAAATTAAAAATTTTAATTGTAATGGATTTGGTCACAGCTAAGGTGAACAGGTTCCTCATCATATGTAGACATAATTTTACATTCACGTTTTGAATAAGAGGAAGAAGCATACAAAGAAGGAGGAGGAGGAGGAAGAGATAAGGAAGGACAGGGGAGTAAGAGGAAGGAAAAGAAAAATCTGAGACAAATAATTGGCATGATGTAGAAACATAACTTAGCTATCAGTGTATCATTAATACTAAATCTATACAGCATGGCATTTAGTTAAATATTGAGGAGGATCCAATTACTTTTCTAGTATAGACGATTATTCTGGATTCAATACTCAGTGAGCTATTTTAATGTCTGAAATTTTCTAATTTGTTTGTTTTTAACCCAGTGAATTATTTAACTTGTTTACATAAACTCTGCCTTAGTGACTCTGTTTATGCACATGTATGCAATAGAAGTGAAGAAGTAATTGATTATTTACCTAATTCATACCCAAAACTATTTTTCCTGATTTTCTTTGGGACTATCTTATTTTTTAAATGATTTCCAAAATTACTCTTAATAAATTGTCATAAATTGAATGTAAAGTTATATCTGCATGTTGTTAGGGTGTTTTAGGTGATTTAAATATATTCTTAGCTTCTGTATATCACATTATACTAATACATATGGCATACATATAAACATTATATATGCTATATATGTGTTATATATGTATATATACATATATGTTGTATATACATATAATTGTGTTGGTATATATTATATATGTACATATAATTACACTGATGTCTGAATATTATTTGTTATCATTTATGTGGGAATCAGATCGTTCTGACTTCCCAACTTATTTGTGAAAGGGCCAAAATAATTGAAATACCAACACAATGAGATTCCTTCAAATATATAGATAGAGTTTGAAGACCATGCAGCTTTTCATCCTAAAAAATGTTAAAGACAGAACTACTTGACATACAAATTTAATTTATAATTACTACCAATCACTTCAGAATAAGGAGTAAAATTATTTGTGCTCTTGATAAATTCCCAAGATTTATTTTCTTCCTCATGGTCACTATTTCTCAGATCCTTGAGACATTCTGGAGAAAGCTTGTGCTCAAATATATTGTATCAGATGTAAAGTTTTCATTTTTTCTTATTTTGACTTCTTAAAGTACTATATCTGAATTCTGTTTTGTCAACAATAAAAACATGGGGCCCATTAGGTTATCCAGAATAAAGCAAAATTGCAAATGCAACATATTCAATAGAAACAAAAAGATATTAAGTATCTACAAAAAAGTTTAAGTTTCTGTTAAGGGTTCTTTCCGTTATAACTTCTAGGCTGTGCATTGCCAAACCATTGACTTTCCTCAAAAGCAATGAGGAATATCCACTCCACCATGGCCCCATGGGGAGTACAAGCAAGCTTTCAGCTTATTCATGCTGTGCAATAATTCATACTCTATATTGTAATCGCATAGGACATTGGGAAATTTGTGGCTAAATCTAATCAGATTCAAAAACTATTATAAAACCTATTTTTTAAAATATTTTAATATAGATTTAAAAAACTGATCACATTTAAACTCTTATACATCTGTATTTAATATCACTTTGACTTATTTCCGAAAATCCAGATGAATTTTTTTATAATTTTAGATATGCACATATGTGAAGATTTATCAAAATATATAAAATTTGAATTAATCTGGTATACTTGTGGGACACTAAATGTTACCTTCCCATATGGCTTCTGATGGCCTTAGGTTTGTTAGGAAAAGAGAGCTGGATTCTCCCACAGTATAACAGCATCGTATATACAAACTGAACAACTGGAAAGGAATTAAAACATGATACTTTATTGTTTTACAGGTTTTTAGCAGATATTTATATTATCTCTATTAGGATTATAAATATCACCAAAGAGAAGTTATGTCTCAGCCTACTGACTACTATGCACAGTACTCTTATTTCCCCAGAGCAAGTAACACTGAAGACTTAGGTCTACAGTTTGTATGTGTATTATTTATTCAAGTCAAATAATTAGAGTCTACTTATTGATAATTTGTTATTTCTACAGATTAATCTGAAGCTAATACGGAAATTATTATTTTCCATCTGTTCTCTACAGAAATAGCTAACAATGAAATATTTTTAGAAAAACATGTATGAAAACAGCTGTAAGTTTAGGTTATAAACTATAAGAGCTCCAAGAGAAAAAATTCAAAACGAGTTTCAGGAGTAAGTTGCCTGGATGGTTACTCCTTTTCCACACACTAATGCTGATTCCTTAGTCTAAAAAGGACACACACATACCACACACATACACTATCCTCCCCCACCCCCCATATATGCACTGGATGATAGGATGGGACTAAGTAAATAAGACATCTTTTTTTTTTTCAACAAAAGAGCTCATAATAATTTAGATTAAGCAAGATTTAATAACCTTTTCATTTTTTACAATTGAAAACTCACTCATACTATTCCCCCCTTCTTTGGTTTTTTGAAATTAACAGAATGGCTTGGCTTTTATAAAAGTTCCAACTGACAATTCTTTTATTAAGTTTCAAGTCACAATGTCAAGGCTGTGGAAATGTCCAAATTAAGGCACCAGCAAGAGGCACCGTCTCAGCAGAAAGGCAGTGTGTGGGTTCCTCCCTCATATGGGAAAGCACGTGGCAACCAACACGTGTTGGCCCTCTGCTCCCAGGTTTTCTTGCTTCAGCTTCTGGTTCCAGAGGCCTCTTCTCTGAGCTTCTGTCTGTCTCCAAGCATCTCGAGACATCTGCATTTAGGCATCTGCTCTGTGTGTCAGCTCTCCAAACATCCTCAAATGTCTGCATCCTGGTTTCATTTCTCTTCTCTCTGTGTCAGTTCTCTAGTTTTTCTCTCTGGGTGAGCTCCTTTAAGGACTCTAGTAAACTAATTAAGACCCACCTTGACAGGGTGGTGTCACAACTCCATGGACATAATTAAATCAAAAGGTCACACCCACATTGGGTGGATCACATTTCCATGGAAACACCCTAACCAAAAGATCCCATTCTACACTTGGTGGGTCCCCATAAAACAGGATTAGGATTAAGAGAACATGTCTTTCCTGAGATACGTAACAGTTTCAAATTAGCACAGCCCCCTAAAAAAACATTTTTTGAGAACCTCAATACAGCCTTGAAACTGCTGATGAAAACATAAAATTGTAATAAAAATTGCTCTTCCTAAAATCCAACTAAATTAACAATGCATTTCATTTCAAAAGTTATATCAGAAATAATGTGAATTGAGAATAGATATTTTCTGATAATTTATTCTGTATATACTTTTATTAACTACCATATATGTGTCAGTGACCACATTATAGTGCTGGGTATAAATAATAAAAGAATCCATAATGACCTTACTTATTAGTAAACCAATCTGGTGGGGACAGACCTATTGTTTAGGGTGGGAAAGTTTGATTGGATTGTTTCCATGGAGATATGACACATCCAATTGTGAGTGTGACCTTTTGATTAGATGGAGATGGGACTCAAACCATTTCAAGGTGGGTCTTGATTAGTTTAATGGAGTCCTTTCAAAGGAGAAACATTTTGGAGAAGCCTCAGATGCAGATGCTTGGAGAACAGTTGCTTCAGAGTTTACAGAGACATTGATGTTTGGAAATGATTGGAGTGTCAACAGAGAGAGCAGACACCTAGACTTGGACAGAGCCCCATAGATGTCACCATGTCCCTTCCCACAAAACACTAAGCAAACCAGAACCAAGAGATGTATCCAAGAGGGGCTATGTGATGGCCCACAGATGCTTAGAGAGGAAACCACTGGCATCAGAAGCTGGAAGAAATGGAACGAGGGACTAGGGCCACCAGCCACAAGCCACATGCCTTCCCATGTGACAAACACTGGTCTTTCTTGAGTATCTTTTCCTGGATGCCCTAGTTTGAACATTTTTCTGGCCTTAGAACTGTAAATTTGCAATGTAATAAATTTCCTTTTTTGAAAGCTACTCCATTTCTGATATATTGCAGTCCAGCAGCTTTAACAAACCAATACACCATCTTACAGATTGTTTGGTTATACTTTGCCAGTGTTCACGGAGTTTATAAGAAGCAAAGACGTGACTTAAAACAATTCCCATCCCAGAGTCCATATTTCCCTTTATCTTTCTGATTTTAAAAGTTTGGGCATAGCCTACATGCAAATCACTTTGGTATGAAGTAATGAGGTAGTCTGACTGCAATCAGATAAAAACTCAAAAAAAAAAAAAAAGATGAAAGTGAAAAAGGAAGGAAAGAAAAAGAAAGGAAAGGCGATAAGATGCTCTTTATTGGATAGTCTCTGCAAAACCTCCCTGCAAGATTTCTGTGAGGCAATTTCTTTCTTCTCTAGAAACATGTTTTTGCATGAGAAAAAGCCTAAATTTACGCTTCAGACTGCCCTGTGATTTGAACACTGCCACTGAAGACAACTAGCTGTACAAACATGTTCCTTAAGCTCCATGATGTTCAGGATGAATGAGAAATTTTACAGAAATCACCTAAACTTTGGTCTGGCAACAAGAACCTAACAAGGGTATGTTTCTTTCTCTACCCACAAACCATTCTCCACTAAATTCAATTACACCTGCAACCTTCCTTCATTGTCCGCTAATCTCAGGCTGTACCACTGAAGCTATTCCTATGCCTGCACTGTCACTGCCCTTCACTTGGAATGCAGCATCAATTAAGGAGCAGAGATGTCTCAGAGAATGTCTTGACTTATGGCACAAATGTGCCTCAGCCTCACAATTATAAATGCATTGAATATGAAGTATTTCTAAATGAATCATTGAATAATATTTTGATGCCTCAGTTTCTTTCACACAGTGGCAGGAAGAGGATTCATTAACTTATTCATACCAGTAGTGTACTATTCAGTAAATCATCCCATAAATAAATAAAGTTGTATCCAAGTATGTAATCCATCCAAGGAAATACTGGAAGGTAGATTTTCTTATTTTTAAGTCTGAAAATCTTAGCTAAATTCAGAACCTGCTTCATTCAAATCTAGTTGAGTCGACAGCTAAGGTTTGTGTCAATATTATTCTGTATCCAATGTGGACTTTTTTCCACAAATAAACAAATAAATAAATACAAAGTATGCCAAAGTTAAATAGATAAGGAGACAGAGAAAACACCAGCTCCATGGTAAGTAAAGTAGGTTATTACTAATATGATAAAAGTTAAGAAATCATAAAAGGTTCCCTACAGGTGCTAATTTTACTACTTGAATGAAATTAATAAGACTCTCTATAAAACAGCAGGAGATCCTTAGATTACACAAGTAATCAGCAAGAAAATTTATTGTGGTTTCATGAAGCAGAAAATGTTTGTGTACTATATGCAAAAGTGGTACTTTATTCTCTGTGGTGAACAATTCTCAGCCCTTATAATAGAAAAATATTTAATAGTTTGCCACCTCTTCAAGAATAGTTTTTAAAAGTTGTCCAAGTGTGATTAATTTGATTTGACACTTAATAACAATGCAGCAATGCTGAGTCATTTAAAACTTCTAGAGAATTTTATACATTAGTATTATGATCTATGTAAGAGAAGACTGTATCAAGACATCTAGACCTCTACATTGAGACATAAGCAAAAGTCTGAACAATCCAAGGCATGCAAACAATGTATACTTCATATATAAGGGAAAAAATGAGTAGCCAGAAACTAACTAGAAAGACCTGAACTGAAACCAAGGAAGGAATTATAAAGGAAACTAACTGCTACCTAGAATATAATATTTTCAAGGGGCATTACAGCAGATTACTTGTTATGGTACAAATTTAAAACTATATATTTAATACTTAATTGAAAATAATAAAATCCTATGTTATACTTACTTTCATATTGCTGGAGAAATCATATATATTTTGAATTAGGTTCTGTTTTTTCTATCTTTTCCTTGATCTATTGTTTTCAGTCTACATAAATGTTCTTCACATTTCATCGTTCAGGATTTGGGGCATAATGTCTTAGGAAAGGTTCCTATTCAAATTTTGGCATAGTCATATATGCATATCAATGCTTCAACACTGTGGTGATTTTTATTTTTGGTTCCCTTTTCTTAAGAAAGCAGCCAAGATTCCACAAGAAAGATTTCAGGGAAAATGGTATACAACTCAGTCCCAGCATAAGAAATCCAATCTGGGATGATTCAGAGCTATAGTTTCCAGACAGTTCTTGGGAAAATGAAAAATGGGAAATATGGATAAGAAGAAACATAGTCATGGAAAACTTCACAGCCAACTTTGAAATTTAAAAATTAATGTCACTAAACTACAAGAAAATATTAATTCTAAAATGTGCTGGAAGGAATCTATACTGTATATACAAGGAATCAACTAGCCCAAGCTCTCTGATGAAGTCAAGATTTGAAGCACGAGTGTTCTTAGCCAGTACAATATGCTGCCTTTCATACAGTGCAGCAAAGATGAAAATGAAAGATGCTGGTTACACGCAAAGCCTGTGTTGTAAATCAGTTATGTCTTTAAATCTATTAGAGACTAAAATTGGCATATTCTCAGATTCCATCTCCCTCCTTAGTACAAAATATTTTGCTTTGCTTATTCTTATTTTTCCAAATCCATAATACCGAGTAACATGAATCTTATTATATAAATGTTTTGCAATCTAAATTTTGTGATGTGAATTGTTTAATGATTCTGAAAGTGAGTATTTTAAAGTTAACTAAGAAGAGTATACACCTGAATAATAGAACAGTGGTGTAAGTCATATGAAAACAAATCCCAGCAATCAAATGACTAACTGTTCTGGACCGAACTTCAGGCTGCTCCTTGTCAAATAACATAAAATAAAATGGAAGTTGCTTTCATGACATATATATAATTTATGGTGAACACATTTGTCTGAGTCAACCTTACAAAATATGCCAGGATAATGTAGCTAAGAAACAAATAGTCACTCTTAAATATTCACAGCATATATATGCTAAGTCTGTTTTCACTGATCACAAACATGGCAATGTCCAACTTATTTGTAGAGAGTTGATTTATTATTATTCATGGATATAGACTTGGAACATATGAATATTTGTATTTGGGGAGCATTTAGCATTCATTGATTTGAGACATTAATTGCAATTTTCTGCACTTGTTATTTTAATTAAGTGACTGAAAGTATCAATATATAGTAGTTGAGAATTTTATATTCAGTTAAGTTAGACTTAAGCCAAAAAACATGCAAAGCTGTAGCACAACTTTCTAATCCAACTGATTTTTCTAATTTCCACACTCAGGCCATAACTGCTGAATAAAACTGAAGAATTTTCTATGATCAGAATTATTTTTTTGCTGTGACATAAACTTAATGGAAGACAGTTGTAAGTTTATATTAAATAATAATATAATTTAATAATATATATGTATGGGTTCTGGCATTATCTATATTAATATACACCCAGTTCACGTATAAAACACCCACTTGTGCAACTGGATTGTAAGCACTATCGTAATCTATTTTTTCTTAGTTCAATTCAAGTCTTAGGTGTGGGGAAGATAATTTGCTATTAAGAGTGAATTTAAGTTTATTTATCAACTTTGCAATATCAGACCTTCAATGATTTTCACTTCACCTCTGATTTATCCTAAAGATTCTAATTCTTATGCAATGTATATAGCCAAAATGGGATATATTTTTGCCCATGGCACTCCCTTGTGTTAAATAATTTTAATCAAGAAAGATAATACCAAGTCAGAAAGAAGCTTAGAGTAAAATTAGAATAAAAAAAGTTAAATATTATTAGGAAAGTCACATAATTTGTATTAGATACTTAGTTAATTGTTCAATATATACTTTCCTTTATTATTTAGCAAATAATTACTGCTTTCCTTTCAGGCGCTAAGCATTGTCCTAGGTACTAAAAGTGCAGTGGTAAAGTGATAAAAATCCTTATCTTTGCAGAAATTCATTCTTACAGGTAAGTGAGACTATACATAAATGCACTTTAAATTATGTAGTGTTTATTGTAGGCCGATATTGTAGATTGGCTGTTAAAGGAAGGCTACTCTGATGAGATGACTTTTAATAAAATAATTTAATGTGGGATGATAGGAAGAGTGGTCAGGCAAATATCAGCAAGCAGAAATTTCCTAGTAGAGATATCAGCAATAGAAATTGCCTTGAAGAGGGCATGAGTAATGAGAAGAGGTAGACTAAATGTAAGAGATTTACTTAGGAAATGAACTTGTACAAGAACATGGAGTTCACAACACAAAGGGCTTTTTTGGCCATGTTAAATACTTCGAATTTGATTTTGAATTTATAAAAGATCACATTGACTTATGAATTGCTAAATCATTGTGAAGAAGAGTATGTAAGAGGGGGTATCCTTGGGGAGGCTATTTTTGTTGTCGAAAGTGAGAGGCAGTTATGCCTTAGACAATTGGGAGAGTGGAGGAGATGATGAGGAGTAATTAGGATACTAGGGTAAGCCAAGACGAACTGCTGCTGCAATGGATGATAGAATGCAGAGAGTGTGAAAAGGAAGAAATCAATAATAAATCTTAGGATTTTATCCTGAGAAATCAGGTGAGTATTGGTAACATTTACTGAGATAATGAAGCTTGGGAGAGAAGCAATTTAAGGGGAAAATCAAATGATCTGTTTTATCTTACTAACTTTGAGATATTTACTTTAAAGCATAATGGAAATGATAAGTAGGTAGATGAGTTCCACAAGAGTTTATCAGAACAGTAAGATCCTGTGATAAAACTTGGATATCATCAACATTTAGAGCTTATTTTAAGACATAAGGCATGATAAAATTACCCAGGGTATGAGTAAAGCAAGACGGAAGATATTAAAAATATTTTCCTAAGGAACAGGAAAGTAATGAATTTTGCATATCCAGGGACCAGATGCATTTGAGTAGACAGTGAATATATATGTGAAATCATAATGTTTCAGTGTGAATTAATACACAGTGTGTGAACTTCTAATCCTAGATTTGAAGGAACAATAAGATGTAAGAGTAGAGTTGTCTCAAAGGCAAATGGAAGTAAAAGATGAAAATAGAACATTGCAGGAGCATCTACAGATTTGTGATCCATCCCCATAGCAATAATAAATTCATGGCATGGCAAATTCTATAGCTTGAATATACTATAAGAAGTGGAAAGTACAATTTCTTTTTTATTGATGTCTCTTTTTTTTGATGTCTTACAAGATATCAGAGCCTTAAGGGTGAATTGTTAAAACAAATGAGGCTATAATTGCCCCCTTGCCCAATACTTTTTTTTTAATTTTTTATTAATTAAAAAAAAAATTACAAGACGCACAAACATTCCCAACACATACACTCAGCAATTCACAATATCATCACATAGTTGTATATTCATCATCATGATCATTTCTCAGACATTTGCATCAATTCAGAAAAATACATAACAGAAAAATAAAACAACAGAAAAAAAAATTTTACATACCATACCCCTTACCCCTTGCTTTCATTGATCACTAGCATTTCAAACTAAATTTATTTATTTTTATTTTTTTATTTTTTCCAATACTTTTTAACAATTATAACTGTGAATGTTCAGACTATGAACAATCAAAAGGACTAATCAAACTGCTTCAATCTTACTTTGTAAGGTACCTAACATCATTTCTAAATGTGTCAATATTAGAAATGGGAATGTGTTAGAAGCAAAAAAAAAAAAAAAAAAAAATCAAAACCATGAGGAAATACACAAGCGAACCATAACACTTTGTGAAGCTCACTTCCGTTAAACAAAGATGGCAGGAGACACATTCCAGGGTGGTGCTCCCTCTACAAACTTTGAGCAAACATCAAAAACTGGCAATCATCTTCCTCAAAGCTCAGGAGAACTGTTAAAGGGTTGCAGTATCTGGGAAAGTTTTGAATCAAGAAAACAAAAGAGCTTTAAAAATGGTGGAAGATCCTCGTGCCCATGCTGGATATTCCCCCGCCTCCTCTTCAACATGGTGTGGAGTCAGCCTGAATTCCCATTGTGGGTCTCACTCAGATCCTTTTCTGTTGGTTGTGCGATGTCACCTCGACCTGCAGTGCTGTATGCCAGTGCCAGTCCATTGTGGTCACCTGAAAAACGAGCCAGACATAACTCATCTCTGGCTCAAGTGGAAGCCTGAAAGATGGGAAAACTCACCTCTGTCTTGTTATTCCAGAAGTTTCTTAGCAAGCAGAAGCAGCTCGCACAGATACAGCAGTGTAAACAGCTGTTATGTTAAAGGGACCTGGCTAAAGGATTACCAACATTTTGATTGCTTTAAGTTGATGATTCCTAAGGCCATCAGCAGACACAAGTACAGAAAAAGATATAGGCTCAGAAAAAAATGGAAAGGACACTGTATTTCACTTTTGCCTCAGGCTGGGCTTCTTGAGAGGAGCACTAACCTCTGAAAGAAAGTACGAAACAATACAAAGCCAATGTGTTTTTATATTGGAATGTTTGCTTTTGTTAACTCTTAGCACTTTTTTGTTGGTGTTGTTAGCTCCCAGCACTTAAGGAAATCTCCATCATATCACTAGCTGGATACAGACTTCAAGGAACACACAGTCCGAGATAACACTTTAAAATATTAAAATGTACCATGTGCAACAAAAAAATTACAAGATAAACGAAGAAACAAGAAATGAGGATCCATCCAAAGGGACAAGGTAGAAACAAGAAACTAGTAAGGAAGAAGACCAGACTTTCACCACATTGGACAAAGACTTTTAAAAAATGATCTTCAAGGAGATAAAGGAAAACAAGGAACAATAGCCAAAACATATCAGGAAAACAATACATGAACAAAGTACATTTGTACTTTTTACAAAGAACTAAAAAGAATTACTAGAGTTAAAACCCACAATAATTGAAACGAAATACTTCCTGGGAGAAGAATCTGTGAACTCAGATGAGACAACTGAAATGATACAGGTAGAAAAGCAGAAAAAAAGAGTGAAGACAGAAAGGAGACCTGTGGTAATCCAAGAAGTATACCAGTGTATGCAATATGGGAGTCAGAGAAGGAGAAGAAAGGGGCAGAAGAAATAGCCAAGGAAACAATATCAGAAAAATTCCAAATTTAAAGAAAGACATGAATATATACATTCAAGGAACCCAACTAACCTCAAGCAGGATAAACACCAAGAAGAAGATGCTTTGACACATGGCGGTCAAGTTGATGAAAGCCAAATGCAAGGAGAGAGTCCTGAAAAGTGCAAGGGCAGAGCAACGTGCTATTACAAGGGATGCCCAATAAGATTGCCTGCCCTTTCTCCTTAGAAACCAAGAAGACAGAGGATAAAGTCTTTAAAGTGCTGGAAGAAAACAACCTTCAACCAAAAAAGTTCTATTTTTCAAGGCAATCTTTTAAAATTGATGGAGAAATTAAAGCATTAATAGATAAACCAAAGCTGAGGGATTTTTCACCACCAGACTATCCCTAAAAGCAGTGATAAAGGGAGTTCTTGAGATTGAAAAGAAAGAAAACGAGACAGTAAATTGAAGTCTCAGGAAGAATAAAGACATTAGTAAAAATAACTATGCAGGTATTATTTAATGCCAGTATTATTACCTTGAATTTTTTGGCATATAATTTCATTTTTCCATATTACAGGTTCTAAGAAGTAAATGCATAAAGGATAATGAAAAATATATGATTTTGAATACACAATATATATAGATTTAATTTGTAACAAATACACCAAAAATATGGGGTTACAGAGGGCTATATGAAGAGTGTTGTTAAAGTTAGGTTGGTATCAAATCAAATGTGATTGTTATAGATTTAGATTGTTAAACTTAATCCTTATCGTAACTGCAAAGAAAATACATAAAAAATATATACAGAAAGAAATGAGAAGAAACTAAAAAAAAATACACTACAAAAATAAAATAAATATGAAAGTAAGCACTAAATGAAAAATTGAGGCTCACAAAAGGTATAAGACTTACCAAAACCAAATAGCAAAATAACAGGAGTCCTGTATAACAGTAGCTACTTTAAATGCAAATAGACTAAACTCTCCAGTCAAAAGGTATACATTGTAGAATGGATCAAAATTCATGACCCAACCATTTGCAGTTTACAAGAGATTTGCCTTATATTCAATGACCCAAGTAGGTTGAAAGTGAAAGGATGGAAAAATATATTGTGCAAATAGTAACCAAGAGAGAGCTGGGATAGTTACATTAGAGTTCACTGTTTTGTGTTGTACAGTCCTATGTATTTTTTTAAATTTTTGTAATTGTAACATATATATAACCTAAGATACAACATATATATAACCTAAGGTCACTACATACAGATAAAGTGGTAAAACTTGGCAAGAGACTTGAATAGACATCTCTCCAAAGGAGATATGCAAATGGTCAAAAAGCATATAAAACCATGCTCAACATTATTAGCTATTTGGGAAATGCAAATGAAAACACAATAAGATACCTTTTCACACTTACTACTAAAAAAACCCCAAAAAACCCAGAAAATATTAAGTGTGGAGAGGAAGTAGAGAAACAGAAATACACATACATTGGTGGTGAGAATGTAAAATGGTACAGCTTACTCTAGAAAACAGTTTGGCAGCTTCCTAGAAAATTCAGTAGAGAATTACTATATGATCTGGAAATCCCACTTCCAGGTATACACCCCAAAAAATTGATAGCAAATATTTGCATACTGATGTTCACAGCAGCATTACTCACAAATGGCAAAAGGTTGAAGCAACACAAGTGTCCATCAGCAGGTGAACTGATAAATATAATGTGACATATTCATACAAGGGTACATTATTCTATTCCACAAAGGAATGGATTTCTAATGCATGAGACTACAATGAATGAAACTTGATGACATTATGTTGCGTGAAATAAGCCAGACCCAAAAGGACAAACCTTTTATGACCTTATTGGTATAATTAAAACAAAAGAAAATTCTTAAAGTCAGAAAGTAAACTACAGGTTAGCCGGACCGGGGTAGGGAAGGCAGTGGGGATTTAACGATTACTTGGTGCAGAGTAGCTGTTCGGGGTGATAAAATAGTTTTAGCAGTGGATGGTGTTTATGGCAGCACAACCTTGTGGCTGTGATTGTCATCATTGAATTATATATTTGAATGTGGTCAGAAGGGGAAATCTTAGATTGTGTATATGTTACTAGTACAAAAATTTTCTAAAATACGTAGGACTGTACAACACAAACAGTGAACTCTAATGTAAACTATGGACTATAGTTAATAAATTAAGTATAACAATATCACTTTATTAATTGTAGCAGGTATGCACTATTGCAAACTACGAGTAATGTAGATAACTAAATATGTGATTGGGGTGTATGTGAGTAGGAAATTTTCTGTATAATTTTTCTGTAAAACAACAACTTCTCTAGTACAAAACAAACAAACTTTGGGGGGTCCATTGGCTTTGACAATATTTTATAAATATTTTACTTTAAGATATTTCCTTTATGTCAATATTACTATATCCTCTTAGATATCTTTACTACCATCTTTACTTCATCTTTACAATACATTTACTATTTTTACTATTTTATGTAATTCATCATTTCTTATAGTCCATTGCTTTTATCAGAGAAGCAGTCCTGAAACTCTATAGCCATAGTGTGGAGAGAGGAGGGCACCTGCCAACTTAAAGTAAACAGTTGTTTTAAAAGATGTATTGATTATCCGCCAGGGTACAGTCAGAGGAGCACGGCCCAGGCAGTAGGAACGACTATTTTTGTGTGTTTGAAGAGCTTTACTACTTGTTGATCTTGTCTTTTAAAGAGAGAACTAAGGTGAAGTGCTTATGCTCTCATTTTCATTGGGAAAGCTTAAACTCTTTCCATGGGTTTAAACACAAATTCAACTATGCCCACTCCTCCTTAAATATGCCATGGACAAGCAAGGAATTCACCTGCCAATGTAATGAGTAAATATTCTGTTTGCGTGATTATTAGTGGCTGTTAACATTTTCACGTGTCGATGATCAAGTATTGTGCTAGGATGGTGACAACTCTGACCCTGCCAAGCCTATCAAGTGCAGAATAATTTCAGAGTTTAGTAATAGAATAAAATATATGTGGAGGAGAAAAGTTGTAATATGTCACTCAACTCAGTATCATTCATAAAACTGTTTCCAGATTAAACTTAAAGCTGGTTTTGTTAGTTTCCTACGACTGCTGTAACAAACTACCACAAAATTAGTAGCTTAAAAGAACCCAATTTATTTTATTTTGCAGTTCTGCAAATCAAGATGTACACTGAGTGTCAGCAGGCTACAACTGAGGTGTCAGCAAGGATTCTGGAGGCTCTGGGGAGAATTAGATTCTTTGCCTTTTCCAGTTTCTAGAGGCAATCAACATTTCATGATTCCTGGCAGCATGACTCTGAAACTCTTCCCTTAAAAACAATTTCTGACCCTCCACGTACCTCTTATAAGGCTTCTTACAGTTATATAGGACCTACCCAGACAATCAAGGATAATATCAACTTATCAAGATCCTTAATTTAATCACATCAGCAAAGTTCCTTTTTATCCTATGATATAAGTAACTTTTTCACAGGTTTCAGGGTTTGGATTTTGGCATTTGGGATTGGCTGTTTTTCAGTTACGGCAGTGAATCTCAGTTAAGCTTTTGTTTGGAACTCATGACTCTGCTTAAGATCAGAATTGTTCTATTTAATCTTTATATTATATAAGATTAATTACATCACACAAATACAACTAAAACCAAAGTCCTTCAGTAACTTAGATATTTGATTAAAATAACCTGTGTGTGCAGAGGGTTACAAAATAATCTTAGCAATGATTTAATCCAAAGTCAACTTTCAGAGATACTAAGAAAATTTAAATGCATTTGCAATAGTATAAAAAACATTCTTTCCTAATATTGAAGCAACATTGAAGTACCATGGAGAGTAGAAAGTATCCACACAAACAAAATATATAATTATGGGTAAAAAGCAAAAATAAATAAAACCTTGGTAGTTAAGAGAGAGAGAAAAAAGGTGTGTGCATATGTAGGTATGGTCATGATGATGCGAATTTACTTGCTATAAGGTTGTATTTCATTTTCAGATGTCTATGAAATAAGTAACAAGAAAAGCTGTACTTTTCTCATAAAGCTAATTTAAGGATTACAATCCCTGTTTTAAAAAAGGCCCTTAGGGTGCACAGGTGGCTCAGTGGTAGAACGCTCCCCCTCCATGCGGGAGACCCAGGTTTGATTCCCAGAACATCATGCATCCGAAGGAAAAGAAAAACAAACGAACAAAAAAAAGAGTCTCTTTTACATGGACCATTCCAGTGAAACTATTGATTAATCTTATCATCATGCTAGCTAACAGACACCAAAACCCACCTTCAGAAAGATAATGTGACAATACTTCCTAAAAATTCACTGTACCTTACTTCTGTGCATGTTCACAATTCAAAATCATTTGAAGAAAAGAAAATGAAGATCTGATCTCATACGGATGAACTGCATAAAAAACACCAAAGTGTTGCAAAAGTTAATGAAAGTGTTTCTTCTAATTTCTCATCATTTTTTCTATTCGTGGTATTGGAACAAAAGCTCAAAGTTTATGAGAAATATTCATCATCAATATGATTCTAAGACACAGATGCAGATTTTGGGCATAAGTAATAGTGACTTTAACTGGGCTAATTTATGTTCTTTAGTGGCTGCAGCTATATTTTAAAAGGACAGGGGCAGGGATCTGACTCTGCTTCCTCAAACCTGGCAAGGGAAGCTGTTGACAAAAATCTAGTACTGAAGAACATTTTCTAGATACATGATTTCCTTTGGAGAACTCTGACCCAATAAGTCCGTGGACTGATGGCTTTAAGGCATGGAAATGATATTTTCAACACTAGGGAATTAATGCTTTCTGTCCAGTTGCTCATGGTTGCTAAGACAACCACCACCCACCGTGTTCTTTAGACCACTACCTCAAAACGTCAAAGGAAAGAACAAAGTACACATTACTTCCTAAAATGAGCACTACTTATGCTGTCAAGCTCTCCACTGTCCAGTAATGCAGGTATGTGTGGTTCTGGAAAACAAGTCTGTATGAGTGGAAAACTATATTCGTGGGACTCTTGAATGGTTACTGGCAGGTGGCAGGTGACATCTGTAACGGAGAAGTTGGAAGCTTTTTTGCATGCTTTTTGGCTTAGACCTGAAATTCTCATGGGCCAATTTAGAGAAGCTGTTGGAAGCTCGACTTTGCTGTCTTGTTTGTCGTGTATTACTAGATGCTAAACTGCAACTTGCATATCATTGTCTCCATATTTGATGTAACATATCATGCTGCATTAGAAAAAATGAAGGTCTCCATATCAGAAAAAGACACCAAGAGAAGCAGAGATGAGAATCCTGGTGCTCTTCCTTTCTATTTAAAATGCTATCACTGTCTTTAGAAAAAAATTACTATTTTTGGTCTCAGACTTCCAGGGGAGCATAAATACAACCCAAGTATAAAGAGTAATCAAGCAATTTGTAAGATGCAGAATGCTATAAAGGAGAATTCTAGCTACACGTGAGAATTATTTTGCATAAATCTAAGGGGCCTTACTAATATGTATTTCTTCACATATATGCCTCTTCTTGTTCATTTTTACCATTTCTGTCTCTACTATTAGACCCTGTAGTTAGTACAAAGACTAACAAATAATTGCTCATCATTTTATTTGAATTACTAATTACTTCTCAAGGATTCTTCTTAGAGGGTCTGGACTATATCTTATACTTGACTACTTCTATTAAAATGTCCCATTAATAGTTATGTGATAGGAAATAAACTATCATGAAAGTGGTGTTCCTCCATTTTCATATATTCCAAAATATAGAGAGAACTTGACCAATACGAGCATTTTTAAATTTCAGTTTTTTGCTCTATGAAATTTGTATTTTTAAGAAAATTTCCGGCAAAATGTTCTGTGACTACAAATTTTACAACTACAATTTTGTGACTAAAGTATCATTTTTTCATAGTTTTGAAAATATTCTTAACATCAGTAAAATTATAACAGAACCAAATGTATATTATTGAGACCATTTGACTAAAGCCATTTTAAACCAAATCTGCTCTTACAGTTTTAAAAATTACTGTCCCTTTTGGTTGAAGAGCAATCATGAGTTATTCAAAAGTGAATATGTAACAAAAAATTAAAAGCATACAATGGTAACTTATTTTATCCAAAAATTAGAAATTGGAATCCCTATTCTTGACTATATACCCCATATATATTTTCAACAAAGCTAATGGTTTATTAAATATTATGAAATAACTCCATCTGTTATAAGATCTACTTTTTCTTCCTGATTATTTTCTATAAATATCAGTGAATTATTCATCTTAAAATGAGATGCATATCATTTTCCTCATTTCCTAACTAATGTGAAACCAGACTTGACTTCTTCATTCCCTTCCAGTGCATTTATTTCCCATAATCAATTCTACTTTTACGTTTGTCAAAGATTTTATTTCTTAAGTGGCTCAAGTAGATTTTGTTTATGCTAAAGCTATGCATTAAATAATTTCAAAATAATCTTGAAAGGGCATTTTAATATCTGTCTTAAGCATTAAAATGCACTATTACCAGATGCACAACTAACTAAAGATAGAAATATTGTGCAATATTCAGAAATGCCAGACATCATATAAAGGAAACAGGAATTCCAAATGAAAGTATTTAAGAGTAATCTAACATGCACAGAATTTTCCAATTAAAACTCTTACATTAGTATTGCATTTTAAACAGTTAATTTCCTAATGAGACATCCCCAGCAATAAGAAGGGAGTAGCAGGACTGAACGAAGCCCTCAGGCCTGCATCTGGAAAGGACTACATTGGGGGAATTTTCAAAATATTTTATTTCACTTAGGAAAGAAAGTACTACACTGCCACCTTCTGACAATGCCTTTCTCCCTAAAAGGAAAAATTTCAGACCAAAATGGGAATGCATTGCCTAAATGCTTTGGTATCATTGAGGCTTTTAATGCATATAAGGATAGAATATTTTATATTTTACTTTAAAAATAATATCTGCACCATGTTACATTTACAAAATAATTTAAGCAGCACAAGCAAGTTATGAAAAATAGCAACAAATCAAATATCCATGAATACTATACAAATGAAGAATTAAACATTTTCAACAGCGGTGAAGCTGCTTATATCCACCCCATTCCAATCTTAACTTTAAATTTTTAGCTTTGAAAACTTGAATTTTTTTTTCTATTGCCATCACAGTTACATTGATGCATGCAATATTTTGAGTGCCTGTTTCCTTGGAATTTCGTTAGTTTTCTCTATTGCTCTTGTATTGTCTAGTATATATATATGTGGTTGAAAATTTCCTTCGGTGTTTTCACAGATAAAATACTGCACCCCTTTGTGTTATAATGTTTTGGGAAAAATTAGTTTATTTAGTTAAAAAAATATTTATTGGGCACAAATATGTGTCAATTTTAATACCAAATATGACAGATCTAATGAAGAACAAGATGAAATCATTGTTTGCCCCACTAGATACGTTTTACGAGAATTTCAGATAAATAGAGTTGCAATCTAATTAGATACGTTCTATAGTAAAACTAACACATAATTCTCTTTCTCTGATTTTCAAGAACCTGAGGGTACTTCAAGGCAGACACTGACAGAATACACTGATAGCTGTAGAATGTAATTTTAAGAATGGATTGGCTCAGGACACTATCACTGCATCAGGAATAGGAGTGAACCCAGGTATTAAATCCAAATGTCTTATGAAGAATTCTTTATTTTTATTCACAGTTCACTTAAAAAAAATAGTTGTAATACCCAATATTATTCCCCTAGTAAAATTGGCATTGGTTATTGAATGTAAGACTCACAAAAAAGGGAATATCTAGAAAAGATTTAGTTGAAAATATGATTAATTCTTAAGAGAAAAGAATTCTAAAGTCTGGGATGAGAAAAATTTTCTTTAACTTTTTAAATTGTATAATATAACATAGATTTCCTATTTGGTGAGGGTGTATTTAGTGGTTATCTTTTTCTTGGGAACTGTGAAATTATCTAAAATTGAGAGTGTTGATAATCTGTGGACTGTTGGATGAGAAATTTTTATTTTGAAATGTCCATAACAAAAATGTTGGCTATGAATTCTTGGTGTCATATTATTAAAACTATGAGGAAACAATAATCAGAATTTAAGCTGTTTATATAATAAAAGTATTTTCAAAGTATAAAATGCCCATTTGAAGATGAATTGAAATAGCAGTCTTTCAATATTTGGACTTACTTAGAAATACAACACTAAAACTTTAAAACATCAGCTTTAACTGTTAAGCAAAAAAAAAACAATCATACAAAGTGATAAGAAAAACAAGCTTCTGCAATTTCTGTACGTAAATATGTAAAATGGGTTGTTTTGAAAGTGACCAGAGATCTTCTCTTCCTGTCTGTGTCATAGTTCTTAAAATTACGTATGGATAGTTTCATTCATTTCATTGGCTTAGATGGAAAAATGATGTCACTCAACAATTTCTTTCTAATAGACTTCCATGAAAAAAATCTCACCCTCTTTCATTGCAAGGGCACTGAAAGTAATTAATAGTTTTCTGAAGGCATCTTGTATTTTGTACCTTGGATTTAGGCCAATCTTATCAAATCTGCTCTAACATGGTTTCCTGGTTGGTTCTGGTTAGCTACTAAGGACACTTTCACCTTTCTTTGCTTGTATACTATTACTTTCCTTATGCATCTCTAAACAACAGATTGCTCAATGCACATAATCTTAAACACTTCTGGATTTAGAACACATAAATATCAGAGAGTTTTCAAAAGGAGTTGCTTATCAGAACTGGGTCTGATCTGGATATTGTATTCATGAAACCCATTATCTAAACAATAGTCAGATCACCCTCTGTTAAGCCAGTTCAGTATTGTTTTAAAATTTTAAACATTGAGATTAAATCATGTTTTATACAAATATAATTGCTCTATTCTATATACAAATCTTCCTTCTCTTCAATTTATATGTAGTCTTTACCCAAACACAGAGTTGGCTTTTTCTACTTAAATCTTTTTAGAACTGCTATCCATCTTCATTTCTTTTGAAAGTCCAATTCTCTAATTTACGATACAAAAAAGGAATTCCATTTCTCTTTACGGTGTTTTCATTTTGTCCATACAATTTGTCATCCATTTTCTCCCTAAACCTCAATGGAATTTATAAAAGCTTGTCATTTTTACAGACCAGAGCAAGCATACACAAGGCATTTCTATTTGAATTATTTAGTGCCTGAAATATTTTTCAGGGTAGATAATAGCAGGTATTACTCCTTCCAGACAATTAGTAATCTCTATTTGAAAGACAAGTCTGCACCAAGGTACGTTTTGCCAGTTTATTTATTGTGATATTTGGACAGATTATTGACAGGGCACTAAACACTCTATGTTCTCTGACATCAAGAAGAAAATGAGAGCATGATTTACGCTGTGTAGATCCATGCTTGTTAGTTCTTGTGTTTATGAATGTATAATTCAGTATGGAAAATTTGGCTTGAGCAAAATTTTAAAAAAATGATTTGAGGAACTAAATTGCTCTGATGCTTGATCTAGATCATTTATAAAGAAACCAAAATAAAAATAACCTTGAGAAATTATCAAGTCCCTCATTTTCCTTTTAGTTAAACAGGCTTGGCCTTGCACAAGGTTAAATTATGCACCCAATCACATGGTGAATACTGTTTTATAGTGAATTAAATTGCAAATGCCTCACCCTGCCATATTAGAATTGTTTTCCTTAAGTCCTAAAGATTTTCAGTCTTCAGTAGTTCTTTATTAAAATGCAAATACCCCATAGGATTGGGAAACCCTTAAGGGTGTTGAAGGCTTTAGGAAGCAGAAGAGCATGATGACTTCTAATTGGGATTAAATCACCGACACAGGTGATAGAGAAGAGAAAGCAGGGCTGGGAAGAGTCCAGGGCAGCCACCTGGAATTGCCAATATTGCCTTTTTAATGCTTAACTAGGCTCTATAATGAAAGCATTTAACCATTTCTGTTCAATCTATTTTTATTTAATACATGGAGGTGGAATTTTTCCTCTCATTTTCCATAGAGTCCAGGAGGGAAAAAAGTTAAACCAATCAGATGTAATCTTCTGCCACCATAACTGGAGGAGATATGTCTTCTTAAACAGGCTACAGACTAATTGTTCTAGTGCAGAGTGCATAGGGAAATATGATATTAGCAAAGAACTTCCTCATGTGATACACTAATTTATTAAAAATATAGGATTCAGAAATGCTAAATGCTTCCTTCAAACATGGGTACATCTCCAGCATTATGTTTGGATCAGTCTACCTGCGGAGAACTAAATTGATTTTAAATTCATATCTTGAACTTAAGAGATTTAGAAACAAAATTGTGACAAAGGCATTAGCAAATATTTCTTATCAGTCATAATACTGCCATATGAAGCAAATAGCATGCACTACTTCACGACTTAATAGAAAGTAGGAGTTATGAAAATCATGTTTAAAATGCTAATAATGTATTTGCATCTATCTATGATAGTGTGTGAAGGACTCTAAGTAAACAAATGAGCTAAGGAATCCTGAATTCTTCTGGAGAATTGGAATATATCTGTATATGTTAATGGTCTCTAGCACAGCAATTACAGGAAACCCAATTCAAATTGGTTTAGACAAAAATGTGCATTTGTTGGCTCACTCAACTTTAAAAGGACAGGCAGGGAATTTTTCAGTTTTTGCTCAATGTAGGGATCTCCACAGTTTAACAAGGACTTTATTTCATTCCTCTCCTCATTCTACACTGTTAGCTTGCCCTTTATCCTAAACTTTCTTTTTGGTGTCTACAGCAGTTCCAGGATTGACATTTGTATTAGTTAGGGTTCTCTAAAGAAACAGAATCAACAGGGAACACTCACAAATATAAAATTTATAAGTGTCTCACGTGACCAAGGGAATGCAGAGTCCAAAATCCACAGGGCAGGCTGAGAAGCCGATGACTCCGATGGAAGGTCTGGACAAACTCCACAGGAGAGGTTCGCCACCCAAAGCAGGAAGAGAGCCTGTCTCTTCTGAGTCCTCCTTAAAAGGTTTCCCATGATTAGATTAAGCATCACTCATTGCAGAAGACACTCCCCTTGGCTGATTACAAATGGAATCAGCTGTGGATGCAGCTGACGTGATCATGATCTAATTCTATGAAATGCCCTCTTTGCAACAGACAGGCCAGCACTTGCCCAACCAGACAAACAGGTACCACCACTTGGCCAAGTTGACACATGTCCCTGACCACGACAACATTCTATAACACAATTCCAGGGTGAAAGAATATTAATTTAGTAGCTAATTCAGAACATTGGAAAAACTGCCTCTCCAGGTTTTCACAGAAAACCTCCCCATCTGTCTTATATGTTCAAATTGATTCAGATGCCCATTCCTGAGCAAATCTTTTCTTGTTTTCCCATGAAAATGCTTTGTGCTGGTTGATAAAGACATAAGCTACCTGAATTGATCAGAGGCAAGAGGGGAGGCATGAGATTTCCCTCATGGAGTGAAAACGAGGCCCCACAAATGGCATGGATGGTTAGCAGAGCACACAGAGTGCAAGGGTTGTTGGGAACAAAACCAGATTGTCACATGCAACCTCTAAAATATGCTGCTTATGATAACTCAAGGTTTTGCCAAAACAAAATCCTATATTTCTTAAAATATGAAAAAGAGTTCCTATGGGATTATAATCAAGGAAACCTGATTCATATTAGCATAATTGAACATAGAGGCAGATTGGGTACTTTTCAAGCACGTGTGCAAACATATATTCTCACACACACACATACATAAACTTACAAATGCAAGCCAAATGCAATGTGTCCACATATGTGTGACTGTAATTGCATGCAAACATGCACATCTGAAATGTTGGTGTTTTAATAAAAAGCCCTATATTGATATTAAGTAGAATAACTAAAAAAATTTTTTGAACTTTTGGAATATATATTTTCATACGGTATGTTTAGCACACCATATGCTTATACAAAGTCAAAATTTTCTGTTAATGCCTATTTTGAAAAAGTGACATTTCTCATTTCTTAAAAAATTATCTATATATTAGGATTTTTTAAAACTATAAAACCAATTATTTGCTATTTTAAACATTTGAAAATGCATTAAAGATAAGTTCCTAAATCTAGTCCTCTAAAATGAGTATGTGATTCTACAAGATTCAGCAAACTCTTCCTGTAAAGGACGAAGTAGTATTTTCCCGTAGGTGGAACATATGGTCCCTATTGCAACCATTTAGTTCTGCTATCATAGTGCAAAAAAGGGAACAGGAGATATGTAACTGAATAAACTTGGCTTATTTTCACTAAAACTTATTTTTAAGATAGTCAGCAGTTTAGTTTTGGTCAGGGGGTAGTAGTTTGCTTGCCTCCATTCATTAAAGTTACTAATTTGTTTAATATGAAAAATTAAACTTAGGTGTATTGCTCAATCACTGTTATTTGTTATTAGAGAAGTTATGGGTTTACAGAACAATCATGCATAAAAGAGGGATCCCCATATACTGACTTGTTATTAGCACCTTGCATTGGTGTCTTATGTTTGTTACCATTGATGAAAGCACAATTTTATAATGTACTGTAAGTATAGCCCATAGCTTAAATTAAGGTTACTGCTTGTATAGGGTGGTTCCATAGATTTTTTTCTTAATTTCATTCTATTACCATATATACAACATAACATTTCCTCTTCTACCCACATTTGGATATGTGTTTCAGTGCTATTAATTGCATTCACAATGTGGTGCTACTATCACCATCATTCATTACCAAAACATTTCCATCATTCCAAATGGGAAGTCTGTACATTTTATGCCTTACCTTTCCATTTCCTATCTCCGACCTGTTCCCTGGTAACTTACACAGTAGATTCTAACTATTTCATATTAGTGAGCTCATACACTATTTTCCCTTTTTTGTCTGCTCTTTTTCATTCAGCATGATGTCTGTAAGGTTTGCCCACATTGTTGCATATATCAGAACTTCATTCCTTTTTTATGGCTGAATAATATCCCATTGTATATATTTGTGTGTGTGTGTGTGTGTATACCACTTTTGTTTACCCAGTCATCAGTTGATGGATGCTTGGGTTGCTTCTATCTATTGGCAATTGTGAATAATGTCACCTGAACATATGTGTGCAAATATCAGTTTAAGTTTCTGCTTTCAATTAATATACATATTAGTGGGCTATCCAAATCATGTGGTAATTCTATACTTAACTTTCTGAGGAGCTGCCAAACTGTCTTCCATAGTGGCTGTGCCATTTTACATTGCCATCACCAAAGAATGAGTGTCCTTGTTTCTCAGCATCTTCTACAATATTTGTGATTTTTTTAATAGTAGCTATTCTAATAAGTGTGAAATGATATTTCATTGTGGTTTTGATTTCCTTTCCCTGATGGTTAGTGATGTTGAGCATCTTTTTGTGGACTTTTTGACCACTTATATATCATCTGAATTCAAGTATTTTGGCCATTTTTAACTAGGTTGTTTATCTTTTTGTTGTTAAGTTGGAGAATGTCTTTATATATTCTGGATATTTTATTTTTTATCACAGATATGGATTCCAAGTATTTTATCTGATTGTGTAGGTCATCTTTCCAATTTCATGATCAAGTTCATGATGCGTGAAAGCTTTTAATTTTATTGAGGTCACATTTTTTATCTATTATTTCTTTTGTTGCTTGTGCATTGAGTACAAACTCTATGAAACCATTGCCTGTGCAGGGTCCTGAAGCTGTTTATTCTTAGAGTTCTATAGTTCTGGCTCTTACGTTTAGGTCTTTGATCCATTTTGAGTTAAATTTTGTATTTGGTGTGAGAAAGGGGAACCCTTCATTCTTTTTTCTTCTTCTGAGACATCCATAATGTATAAGTCTGGACATTTCATGCTGTCACTCAAGTGGCTGAGACAATTCATTTTTTTTCTATTCTGTCTATTCTTCTGATTATGTAATTTTGATTGTCCTGTATTCTAGTTTGCTGATCTCTCTTCTGCCTTTTCAAATCTTCTGCTGTATACACTTACTGCATTTTTAACCGCCTTTATTGTACCTTCATCCCCATAATTTTCTGTTAGGTTTCTTTTTAAGCTTTCAAATATTTCTTTATGTTCACATGTTATCTTCTTAATATTCTTTAGCTCTATATCCACCATTGATTAATTGCTAGCCGTGTTTTCCTTCATCTGCTTGAATTGACTTGGAGATTTGTTTGAACTTCATTGAGTTCGAAATTCTGTGCTTCCTCTGAAGTTTTTATTTTTTTTTCTTTGACTGGGACATATCTTCCTATTTCTTAGTATGACCTGTACTTTTTTGCAGATTTTTTAGTATATGATTATTTTGATGTATTAATTCTAAAGGTCAATTTCCTCCCTCTTATCTAGGGTTTTATCGTTCATTGACTTTGTGTCAAAATTCTTTGATGCTTAGTCCAACTAATTTGGACTTTTGGAGTAGCCTGTGTTTAACAGTTCATATTTTCTCAGCTCTACTGCCCATAATTCTTGCCCCAGATATGAGGTACAATTTTAAGATTGCCTTTTTGTGTGCTGTTGTTTCGCCTTGAGGAGAAAACGTCTTTTCTTCTGTTTCTTCTCCAGGAATCTTGATTTGTTCTGTTTGTTTTTGTGCAGATTTTTCTTCCCAATTCCTGTGATTTTTTTCAACTTCTCTCCCTAACTCTGCACTACCTTTACATTACACTTTACAGTTCTGAAACCTATCTAGACTTACAGTTAAGTTTCCCCCTTTGGCATTATGTGAGACTTTTCTGTGCTTGATTATTTTCCCATCAGTGTATCCTGCCTCAGTAAGCCAGATGGGTCCTTGTTCAAAAATGTCCATTTTTTCATTAGGTAATCTAGCAATCAGAGACCAGGTTGATTCTGTGCACCTTCTGCCAACATGTCTGTCATGGTCTCTTTTATTTCATAGGGGTTGCTTTTTGTGCACATGCCTACCAGCCTCTTATCTTCTGCCTTGGGTTTCTGCAAACTTGGGTCCATGTGCCTGGTTTCACGTGGGATTCTTGTTTCCGGCCATGTGATCTGCATGATCTGTATTCATGGCAGGAGGTCCTTGCACAGGAGGCCCTTGGCTGTGCTATCCCTGTGTGACTCTTAGGTATATGCAACCTAATGAAGGCTCAGGACTGGCATGTGTGGGTCATAAATCACCCACCTGATTTTGCCATTTATTTTTGCTTTTTCTTTGATTCAGAATTTGGGGAGTCCATCTCCCAATTTCAAGCAAGTAGGATATGTACTTTCATTATCTTCCTCTGAGGGTAAGCTTTCCAAGAGTATGTCATATCATCATGTTGACGACATCACTTTCTTGCTTATTTTTTGAAGTTGTCGGTAGGTCACAGTCAAGTAGAATTTGCACTGGATTCTGTCACTGTTTGTTATGAGTTCACAAACTTGGAATAATAATATAAATAAAAGGGAAAATGTTTCAATGTATAGCAGTGATAAATGAACTAGGTGACTATTCCATGTCCTGAAAATCAGGAGATTTAGTCTCAATTATAACAGCTATAGCATAGAAACATTTCAGAGCTAAATGTGTAAATATATTTTCAAAAGAAGCATCATTTTTATGCAGACAACACCTTATTTAAGGGAGCTCTAGTGCAAATCCTGACATTTTCTAGTAGTTTAAAAATAGCTAGACCAGGAAAGGAGCAATGCTAATGCTGGCTTCCCCTTATCCTCCACCTATATACCTTTTATTTTCTTTTCCAATGACTTTTTTCCATTTGTTTTGAATGACCTGATCTTCTTTTTTTCATGTAATTGTGCATGTATGAGAGGGAAAGTGGGAAAAGGGCAGAGAATTCACACTAAGTATGAGGTCCAGGATCCTTCTACCCAACTTTTCTTCCACGTGATTCCATTTTAAATATGCGTCTAAAATTCCCTTGAAGATTTTTCATGCCCATGTCAACCATAGCTTGTAATTTTTAAATATTTATATTTATTCATATTATCCTGGAAATAGACACTACATCTCTGAGACAGGGACAGATTATCACTGCTGAAAATAACTATCCCAGTTCTTCTGCTTTAATCTTCCCAATTCTAGGATGATTTGAGGAAAGTCCAATGGGCAACTTTGCATGTATATGAGTGATAACCCAGGAAAGGAACCCTGAAATTCTGAATCTGACAGTTTCTATAGGAAAAAGATAGCTGTTCCCTCTCCGCTACTGAGAGAGGAAGATAAATCTTTCAGAAAGTAGTGTCCCCTTAAGAAATATCTTAAACATTTCAAAGAGAATTCGACAAAGGAAATGGTAGTCACTAAAATTCCCATGATCATTTTCTGAGGAAATCTTCCCATGTTCATGTAAGACATGGTCATAGCATAATTTCTGACCTACTTTGGAGCTAGGGTTCTCAAACTTATCGCAATGCCATGCTGTATTTCATCTATACTCTTAATATTTATGGAGCATTACTCAGTACCAGACACTCTTCTATGTGTTGGGGATACAGCTGTGAGAAAATCATACAAACAAACAAATAAACAAATCCTGCCTTCCTAGAAGTTACAACATGGTGTGACTTAACAAAAGTCAATCATTTATTTCTAATAATAAGGTATATGTGTCCTAAATTATTTGATGATTTTTTATGTTTATATATTTTAAATATAGAAGTGTGGCTACCTCTATAAGAAGAACATCCTTTTATTATATCATGTGCTCCAAATGGTAGATAAGTAATGGCATTAAGCTTAGTTTGCCGGAAAACGTGCATAACCTGAGTCATTGGTCTTGTGGATGAGCGCTCATTTTGCATGTAGTGTAGACATGTTTTGAAGGCTACTGGTTTAGTAAATGCAAAGATAGAATCTGGGTACTTTGCTCTTTGTTTTTCAGTTACTACATTTTTAAAACAGAATGTGCACTTGTTGATTTCTAAAGAACTCCTAAGCTCTAAGCTTCAATAACTTTTGACCAGTGATAGCTTAGTTTATAAAATAGCTACACTTGTTTCGGTTTTAAAATTTGTCCTACTGAGTTATGGTTCTGCTTAACTTTTTAGAGTTATGATTTTAAAATGTATGGCTAAGGAATGTTGTTTGAATTTTATAACATTTTTTAAATAAATTCAGTTTCATCAAATGGGAAACTAAGACAATGGATTAACTGTTTTATATATTTTTTTGTGTTTTTTAATTAATGTAATTGCCATTACATGTAATGTAATATAATGTAATGTAATGTAATGTGATTTCCTCAAAGCTCTTGCATTATATTAAACAAGCAAATCAATAAATTACCTCCTAAATATCATATGTAATAATAGATTTTAAAGATACAATATAATATTTTTAAGTAAAGCCAGTTATTTTTGATAAACCAAATCACTCAAAATATATATAATTATTTCTTAAAAAGAAGTATCCATTTTAAGCCACCTATGTAGAAACAAATGCATGTTGAAGCTCTGAAGAAAGTACTTTTTTTTGTTCTATCGGTGTTAAACATAGGTATTCAACTGTGTAAAGGATGATATGGCCCATATTTTCAAATTTCAACCTCCGTGCAAGAGCAAAGGGAGAGGTATTTGTTGCAAAATTTATATTTTGGGTAGCACATTATCTAACTTGTATGGTCAATTTATTTGAACACCATAACTGCATGGAATCTTGAATAGGGTTTGAGATCTTGTTGTTTTGCACAGGTTAGTGTGATGCCCTGATATATCCCAGAGTAATTTGGGCAGAGAATAAAAAAGTATTTGCAAAGTATCCTTGGGGGGTTGGGGAGAAAGGAGGAAATATCCAACTTCCTCATCTGGGGAATTCCTGATATTCTCACACGCAGTGGGGACAACCAATTTAATAGGCTGAGTCTTCAATCTTGGGGCTGGGGCACTGTGAAGCTTATTCTTGCCTAGGAGAAGTGAAGCATACTGATAATTAAGCCTAAGAGTAGCCCGCAATAAACGTCTTTTGTAGTGCAGATATGGCCTTTCTCTCTAAGCCAACTTGGCAGGAGAGAACTCACTGTTCATTCCCCCTCACCCCTCAAATGTGACATGACTCCCAGGGGTATAAATCTCCTTGGCAATGTGGGGCCTGACTTCTGGGGATGAGCTTGGACCTGGCATCGTGGGATTGAGAAAGTCTTCTTGACCAAAATGGGGAAGAGAGAAATGAGACAAAATACAATCTCAGTGGCTGAGAGATTTCAAACAGAGTGGAGAGGTTATCCTGGAGGTTACTCTTATGCATTGTGTGGATATCCCTTCTTAGTTTATGGTTCACTGGAATGTCTAGAAGGAAGTACCTGAAACCATTGAATGTGTACCCGTAGCCTTGATTCTTGAAGCAGACTGTATAACTATATAACTTTTACAATGTGACTGGGTGATTGTGCAAACCTTGTGTCTGATACTCCTTTTATCCAGGGTATGTACAGATAATTTTAAAAAATTAAGGAAAAATAAATAAATAAATAACAAGGAGAGATAAAGGGTGAAAATTGGGCAGGTTTAAATACTCTGTGTCAATGAGAGGGAGGAGTAAGGGGTATGGAAAATGTGAGTTCTTTTTTTTTCTTTTTACTTCTTTTTCTGCAGTGATGCAAATGTTCTAAGATAATTATGGTGAAGAATACACAACTATGTGATGATATTGTGAGTCATTGACTGTATAATATGGTTGAACTGTATGTATATGGATATTTCTCAAAAAAAATTATTCACAGTGTATAAAGTACATGAAGGCATCATTTTGTAAATTTCAATTCAATGATGTCCAAGGCTATTTTTAAATTATTTGAAATCATCTTAATATTTCATGTCAACACATTTTCAGAATTTTAACAGTAAGGAGACAAGACATAATCTAAAAAAGAAATCGCTCATCAAATATGGCCTATGACTAACACCTATTTATAATAGATTTTGCTAGATAGCTAAAGTTTCTAGCAGCAATTTATGTGCTCAAGGTAATTGCAGAAAGGTTTGCCTGTCAGGTTTATTTTCTGTGATCAAATTCATTTAAAAGAGGACATAGCGTGCAGAATGTTCTCATACTTCTGACACAACTTGAGTGTTAATGAAGTTATTCTCAAATCTTGTGAAAAATGAATTTGTGTCGGCTTGAACCTGTTATGTACCTGAGAAAAGCCATGCTCTTTTAATACAATCATGTGGGGGCAAACCTACCACTGGGTGGGACCTTTTGATTAGGTTGTTTCCATGGAGGTATGATGGTGCTCATTAAGGGGGATCTTGATCTGCTTCCTGGAGTACTTTGAAATGGAGACATTTTGAAGAAGGTACAAATGTTTAGAGAGCCAACACAGAGAGCAGAGAGATGAAACCAAATGACAGACATTTGGAAATGCACAGGGAGAACACCCCACAGGACTCCAGATGCTGAAAGAGCCATTGAAACCAGAAGCTGCAAGATGACAGCAGTTATTGCCTTATGCCTTTCCTTGTGATGGGGAAACCCCAGATGCCATCGGCCTTTCTTGAGTGAAGGTGTTCTCTTGTTGATGCCTTACTTTGAACATGTTTGTGGTCTTAGTTCTGATCTATTGCATTCAGGTAACATTAGCAAACCAAAACAGTGGGCTACCTTTCTTGATGGAAAAGGAATCAGAGGAGAATTAACAACAGAAAGGAATCTGTCCTTTGCTTCACTGCAAGGTCATGTGCAATTTCCACTTGGTAGTTTTGTCATAGCTCAACTGCAATCCAATAGGAAACAAAAAGATATAATATCCCATATTTGTGAAAATTTTAAAGAGCACTAACATTGGCTTTGGCACTAATCTTTCTGATGATAAATAAGAGAATATCATTTTTTTAATAAGAAGTAAGTGTGGAGGGGGAGAAAGGTAAATAATTTCTTTAAAAGCATCACCAAAAATGTCTGGTTACAAATTCACAGAGCTCAAGCAAATGCTCCAGAGCAGTATCAGAGTGGTCCAGAAAAGAGTGGCTCAAACCCAGAAAACTAGGATCCCTCTTTTCTGCATTCTGTAATTAATGATTGTACTCAGAAAGATAGAAAAGACCATAATATCCTGATTTAGCCAAATTTCCATTGAATAAGATGAGTCCCAAATTTGTACCTGAAATCTTTTACAACCAAATGTGATATAGATAATGCCTAATGTCACCATCTGCCTGCCATCTGTTTGAATCCACTTCTGAATGCTTTGAATCAGTTTGATAAGAATAACAAAAGAACTAGGCAAAATGAAATAAAAGGAACATGCGAACTCACACTCAGGGCATATATTTAGAGACTTATAACTTTATGTATTTGACAGAAAGGAAAATTATACACTGTGTTTTATCATACAATGCAAATCCTTTTTTTCTGTGCAATGGATTATTGTATTCTACCTGAATAAGCTTTATCATGAGGAAAGAATCATGGGAAAGAAGCACAAATTAAAAGTCTCCATTTTTAAATTGTATAAGTGCAAGAAGGAGCAAACTAAGTTAATTTATTTCTATTTTAATCTGCCACTTATCATATTGAAACACTCATTCAATGGTTTTATTGCTATAGACTTCCAATTCTATAACACTCTTCATTTTTATTTGTTTATTTTTATTATTTATTTATTTTTTGGGTGAGATTTAACATATTAATCCAGGGTAATCTAGAAGATTGCCAAAGATTATATAGCAAAGCTCTTAATTTATGGCTTGCCTTGGCCTTCCCAGATAATAAAGCTCCTTAAGGACATTTCTACAGTGTAAGGGTGACAGATATTTTAACACAAATGGGTCTGACTCTACGACACTCTCCCTGGCTGAGACAGAAAGGCTCAGCAGTTATAAAACTATGGGAGGTGCATCCATCTATAGCTCTTAGCAAAGAAAGCGTGCATGTGCTGTGGAGAACAGAAGCAGCATAGTTAGCTTATTTACAATTCTCCATATGTACAGTGGAGAAGCCACAATGCAGCATTCCAAGGTCAGACATGTTGGACTTTTCTTAGAATGCTCCCCACTGCTGTATCATCAGAGAGGCCTGGTTGCATTGGATTTCAAAAGCTTCTCAATCACCATCACGGCAGAAATGGAGGACAGATAAAATGGCATTTCCTTTCCTCTTCTTAAAGAAACCATCTGTCCTGGGCTAAGAAAGGAGCAAGCCGACACGTAACAAAAACAATAACAGCTACAACTTGATTAGGCCTAATATCATGAGCCAAATTTGTAAAATGGCATAGTTTAACTCTTTTACTGATGGTATTTTTCTTTCTTTTCTTCCTTTCTTTTCTTTTTTTCTTTCTCCTTTTTTCTTTCTTTCTTTCTTTCTTTCCTTCCTTCCTTCCTTCTTTCCTTCCTTCCTTCCTTCCTTCCTTCCTTCCTTCCTTCCTTTCTTATGAAGCAAATGTTGGCATATTATATTTAATGAAAGATAGCATTTTTCCATGTTTAAGTCAAGGAAATTGAGCCACAGAGATCTGCCCACTATCCCACAGACAGGATTCAAACCAAGGACTGTTGACTGTAAATTTCTCCTTTTCACTGATGCAGAATTCTATTTACCACATTCCCACAGCCCTTAGAAGCAAGTCTGTAGCACAGAATCCCATCTTATTTGAAAAAGGATGATTCAAAATTAGAAAGATTAGAAACGTGAGAGAGACTGGAAGTGAGAGAAGGTGCTAGCTTTGAAGATGGAGGGGCTGTGTATTCAAGGTATGTGCATAGCCTCTAGATGCTGAGAGGTACCCCTGACTGTTAACCAAGGAGGAAACAAGAAATTCAGTCTGAAAGCCACAAGGAACTTAAAAACAAAGTAGGAGAAGTAATTGAATGTTAAACCGCTAGCTGAGTTTGGAAGCAGATTTTTCCCCAGATCCTCCAGATAGGAATGCAGCCTGACTGGTACATTGAGATGGGAACATAAAGCAGACAACTCACTTGATCATGCCTAAACTGACTTACAGAACTGTAAGGAATAATGGATATTGTTAGTGGCGCATCTTGGTTTGTGGTAATTTATTACACAGCAATATAAATTAATACAGTTTTTGATGTGCATATGTGTGTGTGTGTGAGGTGGAAAGGAAAATACACAAGAAAAATGATAGGAGGTTTGTTAAATTTCATATTCAATCTGTAACAAAGCATTCTTTCTTCACATGGCACCATTCTAAATAATGCTGAAATGTATGATCACACATTTTCTCAGAGAATAACAATTTCTTTTTCTTCTTCTAGAAGAAATGGTGACAGAAGGACCTTAATGTGTGAAAACACAATATGGTGGTATGTGTGTCTTATCATTATCAAATTAATAAGATTAAAGTTATGCCAGTGTGGCCTTATACTTTATTCATAACTTCTTTGTGTGTAAGAGATTCTTTGTGTTGATGAGCTCAAATTCCTACAGTTTGAGGTAGTACGTAGTTATATAGGCCTTAAATTAAGAAGAAGTGCTTCCAAGAGTTTCTGTATGCACAATATGTCAGTTATTATGCCATATTCTTGATATAATACATTCAATAATTCCTTTGAACAATTCTGTTGGGTAGGTATTATTGTATCATTTTGCAAAGGAGCAAATACAGTGGGAGTATGGAAAATTTGCTATTAAATTTTCAAGGTCAAGATCATTTTGCTGTTCTACTGTTAAAGTCTCTTGATCATGAGCTGTCTTCTTATGATACTACTTATGGGTCTCCCAGGAAGTTATCAAGTAACCTGTTCTGGCAATATGAACAGAATGAAGTGGCGTTATTAGAACACATTTGTCCTTAATAATATAAAAATTAGATGTAGGGAAAAATTGAACTTGTTTTTGAAAGTGCTCAAACTGAGTTGTGAATTACTTAAATTTTTCCAGAGATATTTGTGAATTAGTGCGCAAGACATGTTTAAAAATCCATTAAAATTTAGAAAATGATCCAGAATATGTTGCACCAACAATCTTAATTCCATTGACAGGAAACACTGAAGATTAAATAGCAGGACAAATTTTCTGTTGACAGGAAGACTGTAACAGGCTGCATTGAGCTCATAGCATTATATGCAAATTATATGTTGGAAATTTGCAACACACAATCTTTTAGAATCAATAAAGAAGCAATGGTTAAGTAGCTGGCCAATGAACAGAAACTTTTGTAATGAATTAAGAGCTATTAATTGGTAGTGTTAAAAAATCTTGCAGTCCTGTAGTACTCAGTATTTTGCAGTATTTTACAACTAGATTATGTGATTGTGAGATAAATGAGAGATTGTCAGATAAATAAAAGATTGTCACATGGCAATCTTTTACAAATTAATTAAAATATTATTTTAATGAATAAGTGTATTATAAATTCCCATTTAGAATAAGTAGCTGAACTTCCATTCTGTAGGGCATTATTAGGGAATTACCATTTTTGCACTATTAGGGAATTACTCAACACCCTCCTTACCCAGATTTGGTTGACTTTTGCTTTTACCAGTCAATGGCAGCAAGCTCATTTTTGAGGACTGTCTTTTAAGGTACAACAGTAACTTTGCCCACACACTAGCAATCCATGATTCTCTGATAGTTTTTATCTTCCTTTATCAGAAGTTAGCCTGTTTATTTTGGAGTATGAAAGTGCAGCACCCTTGATCCATGGTGGGAAAACCCTGAGCCATACTTACACTCCAGCATCTGCTAAGGATTTAGGTAGAAGTTAATCTCAGTCAGATTGCATCTGGAACCATGACCTTTCTGGCCATTATCTCTCACCTTGCCCTGTTTCCTCTTTTCACTTAACACTCAGCCTCCCCGGGGAGCACTTACTTAATATATTATTTGCTAAAGAATATTGGTCTTTGGTCTGCTTCTGGAGGACTTTACTTAAGATACCAAGATCGGTTCTACAAAGCAGTCTCTAAAAGTGGAGTACTGAGTGTGAGAACACTCACAGACTAGTGGCAACTGTCATTGCAGTCTTCACCAATGTATTCCTTAACATTTTTGAAAATAAAGTGGGCTCTTGTCCTCTCAAGTAATGTGATGATCAGGGGAGTTGGGTAGCTATGTGGAATCTTATACAACAGATTAATTCTATCAATTCAACACCTATGAACCATTGGAATCTCTTCCTAACATTCTGCCACACATATATGGCATCTTTATTTTCCCTAATATAAACAAATATTTTTTTCCAAGATTCACAGAGTCATCTCATGAGCATATTAGGACCTACTCCAGGTGCCTTTGCCTGGGAATTAAATCTTGCGCCATGGTAAAGTGTCCCCATATCAACAGTCTCTCCTTTGTTCAGCTTTGCAGACTGCTTTTTCTGGAGTAGGACCCTCATGATCTATCTCAGGCATTATTCCCCAGTTCCTACTGGCAAATAGCTTTGTGTCATAGTTCGTTTGGCAAATATTACCTTTGGCACTTAGCAGGATACAACATTCCTTCAACTACTTCAGTTGGTGCTGGTAGTAGGACATGTTGTTGTGTTACTGGGCTCCCTAGTTTCAAGAAAGATGATAGGATGTTGAAAATGCAAAGGCCAGGAGGCAGTATTAAAAATCAGAAACAAGGAAGACTTAAGTATTGTAAGCTACAGTCAGCTCAGAGAGCCATCTGGGGAATTTATTCACAGAATCTTGGCAATGCTTCATGGACCGGGGTCTCTGGGCAAACAGACTGTCCAATTTACCAGTAAGTGATCTTACATAGCATCAGTTGGAAAAAAGTGTTCAAATTGAGATAAAAGAGGAGCAGCGATGTGCCCATGACCATGTGATTCACTGGCATTACCATATACAGCAGTACTAAAAGTGGTATCCTTCTAGAGCATTAGAAAAGACACTTGAGGAGGTATATTTAAGACACAGTTTCAAGATAACCCTGTGCACAAATGGGAACTGTCCTTCAGGAGCAGCCACCATAGGGCCTGTTCGACAGTTATTGGGGTACATGGGTCTCTGAACCCAAAGAATGCAAGTAAGCGTGGCCCTGCTCCTCATCACTCCCAATGGCCCCTTGGGGAAGTTATGCTTCTCATTTCACTCTTTTAAGTCCAGAGATCTTGGTTCTCAGAAGAAAGATGTTTCCATCAGGAGACTCTATAAGAGATGCCATGTTGTCGTTTTGTGCTATAACCTTGGTGAAATTAGCAGGCAAAGAAAGTAACAGAAGTGATTTAAGTTGATCCTCACAAGGAAATTGGTTTGCTGCTACATAATGGGAGAAGGGAGGAACATGTTCATAATCGAGTATGATGGTCAGATTCATGTGTCAGCTTAGCCAGGTGATTATGCCTAATTGTTTGGTTAAGCAAGCACTGGTCTAATTGGTACTGTGAAAATGCTTCATGAAATTAAATAATCAGTAAGTTGATTTCATCTATGGCTAATTACATCTACAAGGAACTGAGGAGACTGCCTTCAAGAATGAGAGACATTCCATCTAGTCAGTGGAAGGCTTTACAAGAGAAATGATGGTTTTAACAGTCATAAGAGAGAATTTCTATCTCTAGTTCATCCAGCCAGCTTCCTAGGGAATTCATAAAAGCCTTCATCAGAGCTCTCAGCTTGTTGCCTGCCTTACAGAATTTGGACTTGTGCATGCCCACAGTGTGTGAGACAATTTTTATAAGATCTCATAATATTACAGATAGCTCCTGTCAGTTCCATTTCTCTAGAGAGACTTGATTAACACAATTTTGGTATTGAGAGTGGCTCTTGAAAAATAATCTTAGGATTATATTTCCAAATTGGTTTGGGGGTTTTTGGAATTGTTTCTCTAATATGCTTAGAAAGCAATAATGACTTATTTCCAATAATCAAGATGACACTAGTAGTCTTTGGCATAAAACGACAATAGAGATATGCCAAAAATCCCACTGGATTCTCTTACTCAAATGCTATTAAGAAGTAATTTTCTGGCTGACAATATATTTGATACTTTACAATAATTTAGTAGCATGAAAAAGTATAATGCTATTGTTTTTTTGTTCCTAAATATGGTGGATATGGTTATTAGAGCAAGGAATGTGCTCAGACTTCAAATTCCAGCTCAAGGCTTTAAATTCCAGCTCAAGTTTCATGTGAAGAACATGAAAGTTTCTGTATGTGCCTTGAAAGAAACTTATTTCTTATAGCTGCAGGCTTTGGATTTCTGAAAACCAGACCCAGAGTTTCATTGTCTTAGTGGCTGAATTACAACACAAACTACATTCCCAGCCTTGCAGTGTATCTGCTATAAAGATTGAAAAGAGTGGGATCCTGAAAATTGGAATAGAGAAGACATGGGTTGATAATGATGGAGGTGGGGAAATTGAAATCCTGGATCTTGCTGAGTCTATACCACATAAACATGTACTGTTCTTCCCTGAGGAAACACCTCCAGTCTGTGCTGAGGAAGCAGCATCTGGACTTCCAGTCTTACCTGAGGAATATGCCATGCAAACTTCACCTGATTAGATTAACCCTGCTGTGCCTGATAAAGCTGCAAGTCCCTACAGTGAGCAAATGGCCCTCTCACCTCTGTTTTTGTTGTTGTTGTTTTGTATGTTGTATGGCAGGGGCACATTTCATTATTTTTCCATGTGAGTATCCCATTATTGCAGCACCAGTTGTTGAATTTTTGTTTGTTTGTTTGTTTTTTGGCATGAAATGCCTGGACCAAGAATCGAACTGGGGTTTCCTTTATGGCAGACAAGAATTCTACCACTGAACTACCCTTGCACCTCCTCTCACCTCTACTTGAAGTAATTGATTCTGTTTCCCTAGATAAAACTGAAATAGAATGTCTACAGTAATTGGCTTACTAAACACTTCGATTTTTCTCATGACCCACCCCTACTACCCCTCTTTTCTTACAAATCTATGACTAGACCCAAATCCCAACAGACTCCAATAAATGATGTGTGAAGAGTGACCCATGAGGCAGTGTGCTATATTTCAAAAGAACTGCATGCTTTCTGCAATTTATATAGAAAAAAATCAGAAGATATGTGTAAGAATTGACATTAAAGGTATGGAATAATGATGAAAAGATTGTAAAGACAGATATTCCAGATTCAATGTTGCAGCTCAAGGGATAAGAAATGATACTAACAGTTTGTTCAAGTGCTGGGCTCAAACACTAACTAAAAGATGGCCTACATCACCTGAGGTCAAAATGCCAGAACCTCTCTAGTATAATGTAGCTGAGGAGATGCAAAGGCTTAGAGAGATTGGAATGTTAGAGTGGGTTTATAATGTAGGACTCGCTCACCCACCCCAGCAATATCCAGAGAATGGACCTTTCAACAGGACTGTTTGGAATGAATTTGAGAGCCCTCTGACCACTCTTCTCTGTAGGTCAGGTGTTATTGTGGGAACTGCTGTCAAAGAATTTAGACCCTTAAGCAAAATGGGGATTACTGGGTTCCAGGTGGGCAAAAGCCATTGGCAGTACTTAATCACCAAAAACAAGGTGGGTGTGGCTGCCACAATGGACAGCAGATTCAAAGCAGCAATTAAAATAGTCTAACTAGCAGAGATTGATGTAATTGGCTAGTAGATCCCAGAAGTATGGGAATATGCACATACTCATGGAATTCACTGATTTTACCATGGTATCCATCATCATAAAGCAGCTGGGTTGATAGAACAGTTAAATGGCCTTCTGAAGATTCAATTATGGTGCCACCCAGGTAGCAATTCCTTGCAGGGCTGAGGCAATGTTCTCCCTAAAGAACTTTATGGTGCTGTTTCTCCCATAGCCACAATTAAATGTACACCATGTAGCCACTGTGTGTGAAGATTTCTCAATGAAAACATTTAAGAAAAGAAAATAGGACATTTTTAAGAACATCAACATTTACCTAACATGATAAAAAATAAATGAGATGTGAACATTTGCATTTAAATAATAGTAAGTTGGCTTTAATATTACTTACTGTTTTTTATTTATAAATTAAGTGTGGTTTAAGGTGATGTGCATGGCTGCCAAATTGACAAAGGGTGGACTGTAATGGTTAGGTTCAGTGTCAATTTGGCCAAGTGATAGTGTACAGTTTTTTGCTTAAACAAGCACTGGCATGATTGCAACTGTGATTTTATTTCATAGATTTAGATCATCAGTAAGTTGATCATATCTATGGTTGGCTACTTTTGCCATGAATGAAGGAGACAGCCTTCGATAATGAGAGACATCCCATCTAATCAGTTGAAGGTTTTAAAAGGAGAGGAGATGATTTCAGTAGTCAGAAGAGAGAATTTACATCTCTCCATCAGTCATCCAGCTTTTCCTGGGGAATTCATCAAAAACCTTCATCAGAGTTCTCATCTTGCCACCTGCTCTACAGACCTTGAACTTCTGCATTCTCACAGTCAAGTGAGACAATTTTTATAAAATTCCATGATTACCAATATCTCCTGTCATGTCTATTTCTCAAGAGAACCCTGAATATATATCCAAAGTTGTTTTTCAGTACTGTCATGCCCATTTTTCCCTGAAAATGAGCAATTACAAAAGCCACAACCTGAATAAAGTAAGATAATCAGGACCTCAGACCCCTCAGGAATCATCGTCTTGATCATGCCCCCAGGAAAACCAGCTTGGCCCAGGGATAAATCACTAGCTGGGTGAAAGAATGGCTAGTCTAGGTTGCAGTGGAGGAAGATACTGAACATGATATACTAAGGGACGTTTGTGGGACTGTAGTCATCCCACTAATCCTACTGTGTTTACTTCCCCCAGGAAACCACCATGCTGAAGACTCCATGGCAATGAATTAATGCATTGATGAACAAGACTGAATCTGAATAATGTAAGGGGATACTATAGCAGAGAATGTTGGTGCTCAGCCTTGTTTTCTGCAGATAACTTTCTGCTCTTTGTGCCACCTGCCCACTTCTGCTTCTCCAGTGCTTGTCTCTGCATCTCCATCTCATGAGTGCTTTCATTTCCAAGAGATAGTGCCTGAGGGCTCACCTGCCAGTATGAGAAGATTGGGAGAAGCGCTTAGAGGATCCCCCTTGTCCTTCATCAGTATAACTTTTTTTTTTGGGGGGGGTGGCGGTATGGGCAGGCACCGGAAATGAACCTGGATTTCTGGCATGGCAGGCTAGAACTCTGCCACTGTGCCACCTTTGCCTGCCCTCAACAACTTTTGAAAATCCAGTTTTCTCACATCAAGACGGAACCACTTTGATCTATAATTTAAATTTCAAATTCTCCTTTTGACCCAGTTTGAAGCTCTCTTTTGTGGCTCCTTGATTGAGATTTCACCTGTGGTAGATTATTGAAGTAATGATGTGCAATTATTTGTTTCCATTAACACCCTTGAATAATTCCTACCCCCTTTAACTCTGCTTTGACCTTGTAATTTGCTTTGACAAGTGGGACACTAGCAGACATTAGTAGGCAGGCAAAGCCTTAAAAAATGCTAGCCTTTCGTGACTTACTTTCTTGCATTCCTTTTGAGGACCATGCAGCCACTCCCATGTTAATCAGAATAGAATAGTCTGCTGGAGATCCGATGGCCCAAGAAGCCCAGCCAAGAACCAGCTATCAAATATGTGTATAAGGCCATCCTAGACCATCCAGACAACAGCTAATCTGTAAACTGATTGAACCCAGATGAGACAAACAAAACTGCCACTCAATTTGAGCCCAGGCCAAATTGCTGACATTTGAAATCATGGGCTAACAAATGACATGTTTTAAATGAATATATTTTGATGCGGGTTTTTTTTTTTTGCAGCAAATACCAACTGATAGAGTGCCTTTTTTTCTTTCCTTTGCCTTTCCTCTGTCTTGTTTACTTTTATGATTTCTCTAGGAAACATTTCTTGCATAAACCACTTACATAGGACTCTGAATCAGAGTAAACTTCTGGAAAAAACGACCTGTGGCAATATTCTTAAAAATCAACAATTTGTTGATTCCCCAGACTTAATGAAGACAAGATAGCGTTAGACTTATATATTTAAATTACAAAAACAACAACAGCAACAGCAACAAGTATTGAATTTGAAAAGGAAGTTATTAAGGGAACCAGGTAGATTTTCCTGACTAGATTCTTCCTTCTCTTCTGCCTGCTGATCCCATTTCATCTCATCCTCCCAACCGTATCTCTGAATGGAGTGCAAATCAGGGAAACAAAGGGCTGTCTTTAGATTCTATGGAGATACTTGCCAACCAATTAGTAATTCTAGGAATTTAATATACATTCTAATTATAGGACAGATAGTCTCAGTATTGTGTTCCCAAGTGCCATATTCTACAACAGAGAAGCAATCAAGAGAACAGACAGTGAGATACTTGCTGTCACTTGCATGACACAAAACAACCAAGTGTATGTTTCTGTCATTTGTTGCTTGACAGGAGGAACCTCAGTGCTCAAGGAGGGTGAAAGAGCAGCCACTGAGGAGAGATCATCATTGCAGCCTGTTGGGGGGGGGGAGGGGTTCAGTCATTTTGCTGAGTTAAACCCTACTAGGGACACTGTTGCATTATGATTGGAATCTATTAATATATTGGATAAAGAATATTATATTAACCTGTTTAATATAAGAATATTCAAGATGAGGAAAACAGCATCAAAGCTTTCTACAGTGAAAGACTATCTCTTAAAGTAATTGATATAACAATATCAATTAAAGTTGAAATATCAAATTTCACTCCTCTGTACTGTCTTTTGTTATATTTTTTCCCAGAAGAAAGAAATAAATTCTTTATCTTTGTTTCCAAGTTTATGTTAAATTTTTATGTAATAAAATATAGGAACATAAAATTAGTCTGTATACATCATTGATTATCACATGATTATAAACTGCAGCCTTCATGAAGTAATAGTGCATTGCTATTAAGATGCATGCATTCTAATGATGCTGTAGAATATTTCTGGGAGAGAATCTATGTTTAATTTTATGTCCAATAATCAAGCTTTAGATACAATTATAAAATGAAAAATTTGCTAAATCTTTAGCAAAAGAACTTCTTCAATGGAATAAAAGACTATAATAGCTGGGGAGATCATATTTGAGTTATTAAAATTAGCAATACAAAGAGAAATGATATCTACAGCTATATATAAAACAACGTATTAATTTGAGCTTTGTCAGTCCTTCTTTGGAACAAATACTATGATTTAGAATAAGTAAAAATGGATTATATACAAATTAAATTACTCTTTCATATTTCAAATAAATAAATCTTGTAAATCACATGAAATAATTTATGCTAGAAAAATGTAACAACTCATAGATTTCCAGTTTTAAGGTTTTTGAATGACTAAACTTTCTGAAATTTCTGTATGGAATACTATGTTATTTAATAACAACAAAAAAAAAGCCATACATTAAAAAAAGTATGAAGTTTTTGTCAACATAAATAGTATATGGTTATTGTATGGAATAGTTTCTCAAATTTTACTCATCTTTGACCTGGCTCCAGAAAAAAATAAGTATATTTCAAATGTGTCATTATTTGCTGGACATGTTGACTTAAAAAAATGAATATACAATTTATGAATAATGTTAATAAGTACTCACCTTTTTTTTTTACTTTTTAAAAATGTTTTGATACAGTGTACAAGCACATACATACTTAACATTCAAATATTCCATACATGGTGTACAATCATTGGCTCACAGTATCATATAGTTGTTAAATTCATCACCATGCTCATTTTTTAGTCATTTGCATTACTCCAGAAAAAGAAATAAAAGAAAAAAGAAAAAACTCATATATACCATACCCCTTACCTCTCCCTCTCATTGACCGCTAATATTTCTATCTATCCAATATATATGTTTTTTAATTTTAACATTTGCTCCCTTATTATTTGTTTATTTTTAATCCATATGTTTTGCTCATCTGTCCATATGGTAAATAAAAGGAGAATCAGACACAAAGTTTTCAAAATTACATAGTCACATTGTGAAACCTATAACATTATATATTCATCTTCAAGAGACATGGCTACTGGAATACCGCTTTATAGTTTCAGGCACATCCCTCTAGCCCAATACACTTTAATCTAAAAAGGGGATAACTGTATAATGTGTAAGAATAACCTCTAAGAAAGCCTCTCGAATCTGAAATCTCTCAGCCACTGACACTTTATTTTGTCTCATTTCTCTCTTCCCCCTTTCAGATAGGCAGGCTTTCTCAACCCTTTAATGCTGAGTTCCAGCTCATTCTAGGATTTCTGTCCCACATTGCTAGGGAGGTTTACACCCCTGGGAGTCACGTCCCATATAGAGAGGGGGAGGGCAGTGAGTTTGCTTGTCATGTTGGCTGAGAGAAAGATAGGCCACATCTGAACAACAAAAGAGGTTCTGGGGGGGTGACTTTTAGGCCTAATTTTAAGTAGGCTTAGCCTACCCCTTGAGGTAATAAGTTTCATAGGAACAAACCCCAAGATTGAGAGCTCAGCCTGTTGATTTGGTTGTCCCCACTGCTTGAGAGAATCCCAAGAATTCTCCAAATAGGGAAGTTGAATTTTCCCCCTTTCTCATCATTTCCCCAAGGGGACTTTGCAAATACTTCTTTATTCACTGTTCAGATCACTCTAGGGTGTATTGGGACATCCCTCTGGACAAACCTACAAAATCTTCCTAATCAAGGTTCCATGTACTTATGGTGTTCAATTAAATTGTCCATATAAGTTATATTAAGAAATGCATTAGTCAAAATATAAATTTTGTACCAAATAAGCATTTTTGCTTTAGTCTCACACATAAGTTAAAGTTTTAAAATATGAATTGCCATCTATTTTCAACACTCTGCAATATCGACATTCTATTGTTCATGCAAAAATACTTTTTAATTTGTACATTTAGTCACTATCATTGTACATTCTAGGCATTCCTAGATTATATCATCTCAGTCTTCATCATCTCTTTCTTTGTGGTTTCATTTGTGCCCCCCACCCTCCTCCCTCTATCATGCTCACATTTAGCTTCATTAGATGTACTAACATTATCTTGCTATAATTAGGAAGTATTGAAGCACTCACCTTTTAATGGAGTTAAATATACTTTCACATTCTTGTTTGGTAGGCATGGAATTTTGGGAGAAGATATCCATGAACCTAAGTGTAAAAGCACAGCAGGAAGGTAGCGGTCCATAAGAGGATAAATTGCAAATATAACTGCTGTGCCAGTTTGAAAGGATTAGTGCCCTAGAAAAGACATGTTTTAATTCTGATCCATCTTGTGGAGGCAGCCCTTTCTTTTAATCCCTATTCAGCACTGTAAATTGGGAAATTGATTAGATTATCTCCACAGAGACATGACACCCTTAATTGTGGGTATTAACCTTTGATTAGAGGGAGATGTGACTCCACCCATTCCAGGTGGGTCTTAATTAATTTACTGGAATCCTTCAAAAGATGAAACATTTTGGAAAGAGTGACAAGAGCCCAAGGAGTCAGAGACCTTTGAAGATGAAGAAGGAAAATGCCCTTTGGGGGAGCTTATGAAACAAGAAGGCTAGCAGAGGTTGCCATGTTTGCCATGTACATTTCCAGTTCCCCTGAACCTCACCAGCCTTCCTTGAGTGAAGGTAACCTCTTGTTGGTGCCTTAGCTTGGACATTTCTATAAACTTGCTTTAATTTGGACAGTTTCACAATCTTAGAAATTTAAATTAGCAACTTAATAAATTCCCGTTTTCAAAAGCCATTCCATTTCTAGTATATTGCATTCCAGCAGCTTGTAAACTAGAACACCCCCTTATTTGTTTCTTAGAATATTTTTAACAGTACAAAATAGATAGCCACAGCAAAAATATTAAAAAATATCACTGTGCTGATATGAAACTGTTAATACCCTAGAAAAGCTATGTTCTTTTAATCCAATCTTGCGGGGACAGACTTATTGTTGGGTAGGACTTTTTGATCAGGTTGTTTCCATGGAGATGTGACCCTGCCCATCCAGGGTGGCTTTCAATCTTTTTACTGGAGTCCTATAAAAGAGGGGTACCTTTTGGAGAAAGCACAGACAGAGAGTTGACACAGAGAGCAGAGAGGTGAAATAAAAAAACAGCCATTTGGAGATGCTAAGCTATGAGATGAAGTCCAGAGTTGGCCCTAGAAAGCTAAGTGGGGACCCACAGATGCTTAGAGAGGAAGCCACTTGAATCAGAAGCTGAAAGCAATGAACCAAGTGCGAGACACCAGCCACACGCCATCCAGCTGATAGAGGTGTTCCAGATTCTAGTAGCCTTTCCTTAAAGTCATGGAATCTTTCTCTGGATATCTTTTTTTGGACATTTCCATGGCCTTGGACCTGCAAATTTGTAACCTAATAAATACCTTTTGAAAAAGCCAATGCATTTCTGGTATATTTTATAGTGACAGCTTTAGCAAACCAAAATACAGAAAATTAATATATAAAGTGATTTGATCATCATTTGGGCTTTCTACCCTGGCTTCATTCACAACCTGGGGTGGGTTAAAATTCTTGGTTTCCTTAAAGTTTGAGAGGTGCTGGGATAGAAGGGAATTATTCAAGGCAAGGAAATATACCATCTCTAAAATTGTGGAGATGATGATTCTTTTTGTTATGAATCTTGTTTTCTTTCCTAGAGATTTAAACTTAGAGAATGGCAATAAATTAGGTCCCAATCATTGGGATGATTCTGAGACTCATGTTCTACAATTCCTGGTCCATCATAGGATGCACAATCATCTATTCCAACACTTAATTAGGAAAACATACCATTTCAAGGAAGGAGCCAAATGCAGTTGGAACCAGTTTGGAATTGAATTGTTTAGCATGGTCTTCAGAACTCCCAACAACCTACTTATTAAGCCTTTCCCTAAACCTATGAGTAATACAAACCTATATTTCATATGATTTTTAATCAAATATAACATAATGGTAGAGTTGTAATCTATAACCCTATTATTTGATAAAAACCTAGAACAAAAATTAAGCCTAGACATGGAGATTTTGAGACTAGAAAGTATAATGTTAGGGGATATGTAAAATTAACATGATTTTCTGAATAGTTAGTTTTCCAAGCACTGATTAGCTTGTTTACTAATTTTCAGGATGCCTGTATATTGAGTGATAACTCTCCATGAATATTTTCTGTTTCTGCAATTTCCAACTGTCTAAGCAATGAAAATATTTGAAAAGTAAAGATCTGGGAAGTTAGTGATTTAAAGATATTTCTTCCAGGAGACAGTGGCTTTCATTCTAGGATAATAATATAAAGCTTTTCCTCTACCCTCCCAAGAGAGGATGTGTTTACATTGCAGAATGATAAACCTGAGTCTCCAGAGTGGAGGAAATGTCAGCAGCCCCTATGTAGGCCCGTAGTCTGAACATTTTGAGGTAATTTTCCTACAATGCAAACCCAGTACAGGTGAAAAATGGTCTTCATTTGTACCACTCTGAGGGAATTTGGGGCATAGAAAACCAAAGTGAGCTGCTGTTCGGTGAGTAATAAACTGTCTATTTCTCTGATCCAGAGGTTTTGTGATTCATATCTCTCCTTTTCTTCTCTCCTCCCCTCTCCCTCCCACTCTCTCCTCTTTCTTTTATCTTTCTTTCTCTCTCTCTGCATGTATATATACATATATATATATGATATATGTATCTTATTCAAAATATTGCAAAATAAACATGTTTATTATAGTACAGATGCATATTTATTATATTAACCTTTTGTATAAGTGAGGGCAGAGCAAATATTTAGCTAACAGTTTGAACCATAAAGTTTTCAATGAGATTTACTTTTTCCTCTCAATCATTTTAATTTTAGAAGGAAAGATACAATTATGGGAACTAATCATTTCAGTAGAGTAGACAATATAAGTGCCATCAAAAGCCATGTTTGTGTGCCATTATAAGGTGTTACATGCTTCAAAGCTTTCTGACTTTTCTTTATGTCTCATCTTTCCTAAATCCAGCTGAAGAGATGAGTAGCATTCTTTGATTTTAAGGATTCACATAATTACATTGGGCTCACCAGGACAATACAGTAAAATCTCCATCCATTAAGGTCTGTGACCATAAGTATATATGAAAAGCCTCTTTTTCATGTAACATAATATAGTCACAGGTTAGAGGGATCAGAGTGTAGCCATCTTTGGGGGCCATCCTGCCTACCATAGACCAAATGACTTGTATGAGATTTTAATATTTCAGTTTCTCCATTTGCTTAAAAGGGCATTCTAGCATATATTTCAAATAGATGTTTTGAGAAGATAATCACATAATTATAAAGCATGGAACCTGGTCTTTCTTACTTTCATTCTCCCAGGAGTGACACAGGTTTTATCTGACTAGTTGGTTCAGTTTGCTAAAGCTGCTGGAATGCAATATACCAGCAATGGGTTAGATTTTTCAATGGCAATTTATTAGGTCACAAATTAACAGTCTTAAGAATATGGAAATGTCCAAATTAAGGCAACAAGAAGATGCTTTCACTCTGAAGGAAGGCTGCCAGCATTTGGGTTTCCCCCATCACATGGGAAGGAACATGGCCAATGCTACTGGTCCCTCTGAGCTCCTTGCTCTGTTGCTCTCAGCTTCTGGGTCCAGTGACTTTCTCTCTGAGTGTCGATATGATCTTTTTCTGTTTTTCCCAGGGCATTTCTGTTGAGCTCTCTCTAAAATGTCTCTGCCTTTTATCCTCATATAAAGGACTCCACCAAGGGAATTAAGACCCACCTTGAATGGGCTGGGCACATTTCCATAGAAAAACCCTAAACCAAAGATTCCACCCACAGTAAGTCTGCACTCACAGAGATGAACTAAAAGAACATAGTATGTTCTTTTGTACATATGTACCTTTTCTGGGGTACATAACAGATTCAAACCAGTGCAAGAGTAAATATATTAGAAAGCAGTGATAATGAAAACATTTCTCTTAGAGCTGAAATAAAATGCTCCCTTCGTATTTCACATTGCTTGCAGCAGTATGGAGGCTAAAGAAATGTATAGTTAACATGTGACAGAGCTAAATGTCAGGTTACTTTGCTAAACCTTTGACAAGTAATGGCTCAAAGTCAATACAATATTGAATTGTATGATAAACGACTTAAGTATTGATATTTTGTTCTGCTGATTAAAGAGGGATTCAAATGTTTTAGAGACAAATCTGTAGGACAGTTCTGTTAATACAGTAGGTGATAACAAAGATATTTGTTTAACTGCTGCAACATTGCCTTATGTCTAAATTGATCTCCCAAAAGCACTTGATAATGATCAAACACCAGACTTTTTTTGTGCTATAAAGAAACTCAGTTTATTAATACACCATTGCAAAATTCTTACATGTGAAATATAAATATATTGATTAAAGAAATTCATAGTAGAACGAGACATAGCATTAATTCAATTGAAAGAGAAACCCATAACAACCTTGGATATATATTTTCATTTAGAATTTGAAAAATATTTTAATTGTTATCCTTAGGTAAGTAGAAATTATCAAAAATTTATATATTTCATGAAGGTTATATGACAACTATATTCATAGAGCTAGAAATTCACAGGAATAGCATTTACATTGCTATTTTGTTCTTTAAAAAATATGTTATAATTGTTTAACTGGTATGAAACATAGGTGAAGAAAATAGTTTCATTATTCAACAGTTGAAAATTTTGGAACTTTTCATTACTTTCATGCAATTTTACAATGTTTAAAAGACAGCATATATATTGCGCAGAATCAGAAGAGTTAGTAAATTTGCAATATAATATGCAATCAAAGAATATAAACAAGAAGATATCATTTAGGATGAGAAATTTAAAATGTCTCTGATTGGATAAACAAAAGGTGAAGATGCTATTGTCTCATAATGTGGAGAAAGCACTTTTTCTTTTTATAACTTTTGTAAAACCACTAAACACTGACTAGAGGAGTTCCTTCTTCCTGCTCATAGTACCAAAAGAATGAAGAAGTGGAAAGATTACTATCTTACTTAATGGCAAATAATTGTTTTCAATAGGAAGAAATAGTGAATCAGTCAAACACATTTAGGTTGATTTAGTTTTTTACATTTTGTTAAAACTGAAATCTTATTTTCTAATAGCATTCATTGGATGTGAAAACACTACCATTCATTATTAGCAAAGAGTTTATTAAAAGAATGATGCAAAATTGATTTTCCCCTATCTTGTTGGCAGTTGGAGTGAAGGCCTGCTTATTTAGGTTTACATATATTACAGTACCATTTTGGATAAGTAGTTTTTTTAATTCAAATAAATTGAGTTTGAGTCTTGTTTTGTCTGTAGACCAGTATACAGAATCTCTGGACCACTGGCTTATAGATCTCTGCCACTTACCGGTTTAAACAAAGTGAATCCTTTGGCTGGATTCTAGTTTAATCTGGGATATAAACAAGAATGAATTTCTGCTCAGGCAAGCTGATGTCAAATCTGGACTGTGGCAAATTGCCCAATCAACCAATCTCTCCTCCAAACACCCTAAACTTTATGAGATCCTTTTATTCAAATTCCTTTTTTTTCATGATGAAACTAAATCAGCAAATAATTACTGAGGGTACAGATGAGTAAGACCAGTAATTATTATTGGGGAATAAATTGAAATATAAATCATAGGTGCTTTCAAAAAATCATATTAACAAGAAGAGGAAATAAGGTACAATTGAAAAGAAAAGAAATTAAAATCCTAGAGTTAACCTAGGATCATAAGAAATGCTGTAAACAGGCAAGCAAAATAATAAATTATGTGATTTAAAAAGTCATGAACATTAACTAAAAAGGGGTTAGAAAAGGAAATGAGGTTAAAAAAAGAAAACAGAAGATGTGTGAGAGGTATTCTGGGTGAGGAAACAGTAGTGAAGGAGGAGACAAATCAGCCTCAAAACTAAATTGGAATATACTGGAGAGCAAAGCATTATTTCAAATAGTGTGTATTTTTAAAGCCCTCATTTGCACATAATGTGAATAAGGGAAGAAGTGAAATTAAGTATTTGAAGATGTTTGCTATTGAAGAAAATACACTGAAGGCATGTGATTTAGAGCCTAAAAGGAATAGTAGTGTATTCTTGGTAAATGCATTTATTTTGCAAAATTAATTCTTATTTAGCAAAATGTCCATAAAAAGAGGCCCACCATACTGCTTAGTCAGCCTAAAAAGGAAAGACACTATTTATCCCCGATCTGAGGATTAGAATGAATGGGCTCTTAATCCACTTGTTCTTGGAGAAAAATATAATTTTGCGTAATTTCTTATACTATGAAGGTCCAAATGAGTTTTCCTGCCTCACCTGTTGTTTAACAAGATAAGTTCTGAGAGTATTTTGTGGAATCAGGTTTAGTGCTATCATTCTTCTTTATCTTCCTCTTAAGCAATATTTATCCTTAAATCATTTCTTGAGAATTAATAGAGTTGTGAGTATGTGTTTCATCTGAAGCGTACTTAGTAGCAAATGAGAAAACTACTTCCTGGACAGAATCATAGTGGCCAAGGTATATACATGAAGATGTTTAGTAAATGCTCTTTAACACAAAATTGTGTTAATATTCTCAAAGGAAGTAAATGCTAAGCCTTCTCTGAAAAAACAATCTTCAGTTCATCACACGAGAGGAAATTAGTAAGAAAACTTTAAATATAAATGACAACTAAAGATTATCTTACCTAATGTAGCAATTTGATAATAATTTTAAAAGATGGTCATATGACCTCTTTCTGAACATACAAAAACAAGAAGTTCATTGCTTTGAGGAATAAACTTCTACACTCAATCAGAGCTTTAAAATTGAGGAATTATTTACATGGTATTTACCTTCATTGTTTTTAATCTGTAGACTAATATAGGACAAATTGGCACTCTTCTTTTCAACAAATATTTCCACCTAAAAAAAATTAACATTTGTGGTTTCTTCAGCCATTCCTCAGTATGACTGTTGTTCCATTTTAGCTGTCTAAATTTAGATACAGGTAATTTGTCAGTGTTTCATTTTAAAGCCTAGCGCTGTCTAAAGAAAGTGATTTATGGGACTCAAATCGAAGTTGAAGGCTTTATTCAGCTGATGTGCATCGGGGGTACCTGAAAAACAGCTGACTCCCCAAAGGAACCAGGTCAGTGTTTGTATGGGATAGGGAACATTGAGACATGTTCTTGCAGTTTTGGCTTAGGTGACTGTTTTAATTTTAACTAAAATAATAGACTTGGTATTGTTCCTGTTTCCTGTCCTTCGCCTGACATCCTGACAACTATCAGTTCATTTTCTGAGAACTGGTGCTTGCAAGCCTTGTGGTTTTTCAGCTAGTCAGAATTCATGGGGCAAGGGAGGTTGATAGCAAAAAATAAAGAAAAGGGCATGGAGTGTGACATTAGCAACATGGTGACCTAAGACATCTCTTGGGAAGAAAATCTCCCCTCAGAATCAACAAATTAAAGGGCAAACTCCACTCAATTAAAATTAAATTCTGGAGGATGATGGAGAGTGTAGGAACACTCCATAAACACTGAATTGAGGAAAAAGAAAAATAATTTCCAAGGTCAGGTAGGAGAACCCCCTCCCAAACTACCAGTTGAGACCCCTCCCCTGCCCCTTAGGAGTTACAGAGTGACAGCATGGCCAGGGCTGCTCCTGCCATACATGCAGACTCTGGAGCCACTCATAGCAGTAAGATAGGACCTCAGGCGTGTCTCCGCACAGGAACCTAAGTCCACAGAGACCCAGGGGGAGCACAAGCTACTGAAGAGTTTACATACAAAAGAGTCCCAAAGGAAGAAAAGAAAAACAAAAGAAAGAGAAACCATCCCAGGTCTGTTTGCAAAATGAGTGCACACTAACACCAGCTTCTATTTGCTGAAACTCTTAAATGAAAAATGGACCTTTCTGGATTGAACCACTTTTCTGGGTTCCCAGGGAAGGATGCACTAATGAGGAAGAAATTGAAGGCAGAAAGTGTTACAGAAAAAAAAAATTGAGGTTTGAGCTGTTGTAAGACAGGACAGGTATCAGAACTGAAAAGTGTATGAAATAGGACACTGGGTGAGGGAGGGAATTTAAACAAATTATAGGAGCTAGGAAGGAAATTCTGCAAAAAAAAAACAAAGAAAAAAGAAACAGAAGCAGAACAGTACAGATAAAGAGTTCTGGAGAAGGAACAAAGGAAAGAAAACTTTCTCCTGGAAGTGAAACAGTTGTACAAAAAGTACAATCCTAAAAATTCAATTACATATGTAGAGCAAGAAACAGATGAAAAAGAGCTGAGACAATATGAATAGTTAAAGACAGACTACTTTAAAGGTCCAGAATAAGTTGGACCAAGCATAAAAGAGCCTTAATACAAAGCCAGTCAACAATAAGACCCTAGAAAAGAAGAAGAAACTGAACTTCAAAATTAGCACATTAAAATGATGTCCAGACATCAGCATAAAATTACAAATCACACTAAGAAACAGGAAAATATGGCTCAGTCAAAGGAACAAAGTAAATCTTCAAAGTTAAACAGAATTTTGAACAACTAATCAAAGTAGTTCAAGCAAATCTTCAGGTAACTTCAAAAAGATGAAGGGAAAAAAAAGGGTATAGAACAAAAAGATATTAAGAAGACAATGCATGAGCATAAAGTAGTTTTGAAAGTTTAAAGATGAATCTAACAGAAATTATGGAAACAAAAAGCACAATAATGTGGCTTAAAAATGTACTAGAGGCGTGCAACAGCAGATTTGAACAGGACATAAAAGATACAGTCAAGGTAGAACATTTGAAATCACACAGATAGAACAGATAGAGAAAAGAGTAGAAAACATTGATCAGTGTCTCAGAGAATTGAGAGATAGTGAAAAGTGTCCCAACATATACATCATGGGTGTCCCAGAAGGAGAAGAGAGAGGGAAAAGAGCAGGATTATTTGAGGAAAATAATGGGTGAAAATTTCTCAACTCTTATGAAATACATTTTAGCAGTTCCTCAGAAAGCTAGGTATAGAATTATCTGACCTGACAATCCCTTTACTAGTTATATACCCCAAAGAATTGAAATAAGGGACTCAGATATTTGCACTCTGTGTTCATAGGGGCATTATTCACAATTGCCAATAGGTGGAAGCAACTTATAAGTGTCCATCAAACAAGGAATAGAGAAGTAAAATGGGGAATATGCATACAGTGCAATGTTTTCCCACATTAAAAAATGAATTCAGTTCTGATTCATGTGACTACATGGATGAGCCTTGAGGACATAATGTTGAATGAAATAAGCCAGACACAAAAAAGACAGTATTGTATGATCTCACTTATATGAAATAATTGGAATAAGGAAACACACAGAGCTATAATCTAGAATATCAGTTGCCAGGGATTGGGTTTGGAATGGGAAATGGGGAGTTAATGCTTAATATGTACAGAATTTCTATTTGGGTTGATTGTAAAATGTTGGATATAGAAGTTATGGGGATGATAGCATAACACTGTGAATGCAGTTTATAGCACTGAATCATATATGTGAATGTGGTTAAGAGGGCAAATTTTAGGCTGTATTCATGTTACTAGAATAAAAATTCGAAGATAAAACCATAGGACTGTGCAGGACAGTCGACCTTATTATCAGCAATGGACTCACAATTTTATTGTTAATGGTACACTAAAATATTCTTTCATGAATTATAGCAAATATACCACCCTAATGCAAGATGTTAATAACAGGGTAGTATGTAGGAAGAAATATACTTTCATATAAACTATGGACTATAATTAGTAGTACAATGATAATATTCTTTTATCAACTTTAGCAATACTACCATACTAATGCAAAGGGTTATTAATAGGGGAGGAGAAGAATATGGGAACACTGCATTTTTTTATATTATTTTTCTGTAAACCTATAACTTCTTTAATTAAAAAAAAAAGAAATGCGACAAAGTAAAAATGGAGAGAGAAACTGGGGACATTTTGTTTTATCTGTTTTAGACCTTTTATAGAAACAATTGTTTCAGTTATGCTCTGAGTGGTAAAGAGGAGAGTAGGTGCCACCTACCTTTATCTTTAATGCAGGTCAAGACTGAATTTATTTTTTCATATTGTTTAAAATTCCAGCTTATATTGACTTTGTGATCATCAGACATGCTTAAGTATTACTCAAATGTATTGTCTTCTTTTAGTAAATTGTACAAAGTCTATCAGAACTGTTTATTGCTAATACCTATAGTTTCCATTTTTTATGTTTCATTAACTTAAGAGAAACTTCGTTGGCTGATACAAACTCCCCATTCAACCCCAATTTCTTGCCTGGACCACTGTTCACCATTGTTCATTTTACTCTTCTGCCATCCTGCCTGCAGGACAGGCCTTTGACATCATACCTACACTTTGGTTAATCCCCTTGCCACATGTCTGGTGCCAACAAGAAATTACTTTAACTTTAAATTGATGGAAATATATTTGTAGATGTTAAAAATCAATCTCTTACTAGGATTCTGCCTATTCAACTAGTGAAATAAGGGGTTTGAGGTCATGATTCTTGAGTGAATATGTCAGGTTTCTAGACATTCTGATGTGTCTGGGATCATCCTGATTCTTGCCTGAAGGCCCAGCCTAATTATGAATAGTGTCTTCTTTTATTCACAGAAAAGTCCCAGTTGGAATAATAAGTTTCAGGCTCCCACATATGTACATTTGAATAGGCAATGGCATTATCAAGTCAAATGCAATAGGGCAGAAAGGTAAAGGAGACTATATGGAAATTATTCTGATAAATGTCATATCTATGCCTGGCCACTAAATCAGCAAAGACTATTATATACTGTCTTAAATTGGTCCATGATTCCTAATATTAACTTCCATAACCAATTCAATTATGCAACGAGTATCCCTCATCATGAAAATTGTTCAGATGGCTCTATAGCTTTGACATAAGCCTTATGTATAGTCAACTTGTTATGCAAAGTAAAGTAGAGAACTATGTTATTTCCCTTAGCCGTTTCTCAAAGACCTGAAAAGAAAATCAGAATTACAATGGACATAGGTGGCCAGACAAAGGTAGCAGTTAAAGCATAGAAATCTTGCTCCTTAGAACATTCACTGACACCAAACTTTAGTGAAATACTTCCCTCAAGATGAACAAATACTCTGGTTCTTAGTTTCCTGTGAAAGCTTTACATTTTTAAATGTAAAGTGAATTGGGTCTGAAAGATAGCAATATTGGACTAAGCCACCTCCACGATCCCTGCTAAACCCTTACACGGTCACCACGCTCCAGCTGAAGCAGTGGCTCTGCTTCTGTGAAGTTTCCCTTGAATCTTCCAGGCACGGAATGCTCACTTCATAACTCACAATCTCCTGCTGAAGACCTTTTTCAAAGAACTCAGTGCCATTAAAAAACAAAAAAAAGATGGGCACATAAACACCCATCCACTTCTCCTGGACTTGCTGTCTTCAAGACCATGTACACATATTCTGCATCAACCATGGCCACACAATCTGATTTGTATGGGTCCTGAGCAATTTCATGCAGATACAACTCTGTGGTGCCTTGACTCATACCTGCACAGCATGTCTCAGGCCTTCTTTAAGTCAGTAAAGCATGGGAGATCTTTGGACCTGGTTGGTGTCCATGCATTGAATCCTAGAATTGTGACAAAACTAAGGCATAAGAAGGCTCGAATAAACTATTCTATCTTGAGGAAGGAGAACAGAAAGTTTTACTGGGTTTTAGCAGAGAGTTAAGCGAGTGTGCAGAATAGAGGAATTGTATCTACAGATTAACAGCCATTTCTTCTGGTCATCTATAAAGGTAAAGTGGGGGAGAACAACTCTAGGGGAAAAGGACATCTGAGGACCACAGTAGAAAATCCTCAGTTCTTCAATGCTTCATTCTTTAATATATCTTACAAAATGCAATTTTGAAGAGAAAAAGTGAAACTGGTGAATGGCTTTAAGTTAGAAAGAGGAAGAGGAAAAGAGATCTCTGGAAAGACTTAGGAGCAGGTAGTCCTGGAATCAGGGAGGAGGAGTGTTCTGTGGATAAAGGTCAGAGGAGGAGATACTGGGTTAGCAGTGCAGCTGGAGACAGACTAGGAGAGGGCACATGAGGGGAGGAATTGATTAAGCAGTGTACTCTCAAGTATATGGTGGGACAATCTCATCCATACCCCTATGAAACACTAGGAAATATCTATATTTGGTCACTAATTTTTGTGGAGCAGTTTATTTTTGAACAGGAGAAGAAATCAAAGAAGTATTGAATCCTTCAAATTCAGTGAGGACATAAAGTAGTTATAGAAGACAAAATAAAGACTGACAAATAAGATGGACAAAGTAGGAGCAGAAAGATTCCACTGTTGTGGGCGCACCAAAAGAGAGACCACACAAGTCAAAGCAATTTGCAAGCCAATTAGGAGTCTTTATTAGCCAGCCAGGACTGCCTCAGAAACCCAAGAAGGAAGATTCAGAAAGACCCTGAGAGGTTCTCCAGGGGGGCTTATAAAGGCAAAAACCACAAGTGTATCCACAGAAGCAGGAAAAGGGACATTATCTTTTTAGAGCCACATCTTGGTTTGCAGCTGTAAGCAAGCAAGTTTATCTGCAGAAGCAGAGGAATGCCATTCACTCTTGCACAATACATCCCACTCTTTCAGTTTCTTAACAATGATTATTGTTCAATTTTTAACTCTTGGGAACTTTCCGCCCTGGATCTTGTGACTCCGGATACCTTCTTCTTGCTAGGGCCTGATTTATTGCACCTGATCCCTACACCACATTCTTCTCCCTCCTTCCTGAATGGCTCGGGAAAGTTATTCATGAGAGGTTTCTTGAAGGTCTAGATTGGTGACACACAAAGCTTTTGTATATAAACTTCTATTAGTTTTCTGTTGCTGCCATAACAAATTACTATAAACTTAGCTGCTTAAAACAATATCCATCTATTATCTCACCACACCATAGGTCAGAATTCAATGAGCTTAGCTAAGTACCTTAGATGTGGTCTTAGTGAGCTAAAATCAAGTTTTTGGCCATCCTGGGATCTTATCTGGAGGTGGGAGGGGAGAATCCATTTCCAGGCTCAATTCAAGTTGGAAATAGTTCATTTCCATACAATTGTAGGACCAAGGTCACTATTAACTTGCTGGATGTTGGCCAGTGTTCTCTGCTCCCAGTTTGTTGTGGGATCTGTATGAACAGAACCCTGCAAGCATGGACTAAAAGGGAATACTTTTAGAAAAAGGACAGACTGAAGGAAAAATTACTTCAACAGCAAAACCATGGAAGCTGATTTTGGGAGCCAAGAAACATTAGGTAAGGATTGTGGACTGACTCATGCATATGGAAAGGGTGAGTTTGCCCTGAATTTTGCAGAGGGTGTACCTTTCACCCCATTATTCACAAAGAGCGTTACCATCCCAATTCTCTCAGATGCTTGGGAAATTGAGGGAAACTGACTGCCCCATTGTTCAAGAAAAGTGTTACAGCCCAAGGCTTCAGAATGTGTGGAACACATTACTGGGGGCTTGGAGAGAACCTTACCACGATTTCACTCTTCTGAGGGGTTAATAGTGTGGTCTGGAGATGACAAAGTGTCTGAGTGCCACCCAAATGCTTGAGGAGGATGGAGCTGAGCACATGGTGGTCTCTCCAATACCTGGAAAGATGGGAACACTCACCCCAGTGTTTGGAGAGAGCAAGGTTGCTGTCTAAGCCTATGAGAAGGTGGGACTTACACTCCCAAGCCCTGAGGAGGAAGCAACATTCTGTAGATAACTCAGACATTGAAACCTAATGATGTAAAGACTGTAGGTTTCCAGAGCCGTTTGAGACCTTTGATGCCACTTTCCTTCCAATTTCTCCCTATTGAAATGGGAACATGTATCCTATGACTGTCCCTCCATTGTATGTTGGAAGCAGATAATTTGTTCTGGGTTTCACAAGTCCACAGCAGGAGGAGAATTTTGCACTAAGACACACAATGCCTGTAGCTGATTTTGATGAGAATATTTGCTGTTTTTGACTTGGTATTGTATCTTCATTGTTACTGAAAGGGTTTAAAGCTTTTGTGATATTGTGATTAAATGAATGTATTTTGTATATAAATGAGCATGTCTTTTGGGAGTCCAGAAGGTATAGTGTAATAATTTGGAGGTGTTAAGTACCTGAGAAAGACCATGTATTTTTAATCCATCCCTGTATTGCATACTATATGGGTGGTGCCTTCTGATTCAATTGAGATGTGACACAGCCCATTCATAGTGCATCTTAATGTCTTTACTAGGGTCCTTTATGAGGATAAGATAGAGAAACACCCAGAGACATTTGAAGAGAACTCAGAGAAAAAGGACCAGCAGATGTTGTCATGTACCTTCCCATGTGAGAGAGGAACCCTGGATGCCAGCATTCTTTCTTCGGAGATGGCATCTTCTTTATGATGCCTTAATATGGACTTTTCATGGCCTCAGAACTGTAAATTTATAAACTAATAAATTCCCGTTGTAATAGCCAACCCATTTCTGATATATTACATCAAGGGAAATTTAGAAAACCAGAACACTATGTAACTCATCCTATGAAGCAAACATTAATACTAAAACCTGATGCAGATACTATAAGAAAAGAAAACTACAGACCACTCTCTCTAATGAATATGGATGCAAATTTTCTCAGCAAGATACTTACAAATTCAATCCAATGCCACATTAAAAGAATTATACACAAAGACCAAGTGGCGTTTGTTCCAGGAATGCAAAGGTGATTCAAGAAGCAATCAATCTCGTACAATACATTAACAAATTGAAAGGAAAAATATCGTATGATCACCTCAAATGATGTGGAAAAGGCATTCGATAAAATTCAGTATTCTTTCTTGATAAAAGCACTTCAAAAGGTAGGAACAAATGAAACATCTTCAATATGAGAAAAGAGCATTATGAAAAACCCACAGCCAGCATTATACGCAATGGGGAGATACAAAAAACCTTCCTCCTAAGATCAGGAATGAGACAATAATGCCCAATCTCTGAATTGAACATTGTGCTAGAGGTTCTAGTTAGAGCTATTTTATAAGAAAAAGAAATAAAAGGCATCCAAATCAGAAAGAAAGAAGTAAAATTTTCATTATTTTCAAATGGCATGATCCCATATTTACAAATCCTGAGAAATTTAATACAAAGCTATTTCAGCTTATAAACAAATTAGCAAAGTGGTGGTATAAAAGATTAATGTGCAAAAATCAGTAGTGTTTCTACACATCAGTAATGACCTAACCAAGCAGGCAATTAAGAAAAAAATTCCATTCACATAAAAGAATCAAATATCTAGGAATAAGCCTAATTAAGGATGTAAAGAACCTGAACAGAGAAAACTATAAAACATTGCTAACAGAAATCAAAGAGCACCTAAATAGGTGACAGATATACAATGATCATGGATATGAAGTCTAAATGTCATTAAGATGTGAATTCTATCCAAATTTCTCTGCAGATTCAATGCAATACAAATCAAAATACCAACAACTTAGTTTTTAGACTAGGAAAAATAAGTTCTCAAGTTTATTTGGAGGAGAAAGAGGTCTTGAATAGCCAATAGTGTCCTAATAAATGGAGAACAAAATGAGAAGACTTGTACTTCCTGGCTTTAAAGTTTATTATGAAGCCACAGTGGTCAAAACAGGATGATACTGACACACAGATAGACATATTGATCAATAGAATTGAATTGAGAGCTCAGAAATAAACTCTCTTATATATATATATATATATATATATATATATATATATATATATATATATATATTATTATTATTATTATTATTATTATTATTTTTGCATGGGCAGGCACCAGAAATCAAACCCAGGTCTCCAGCATAGCAGGTGAGAACTCTGTCTGATGAGCTACCATGGCCTGCCCAGTCAATTGATTTTTGACAATACCTGCAAATCCACTGAACTTGGACAGAATTGTCTCTTTAACAAATGGGGTTGGGAGAACTGGATATCCATATACAAAGGAATGAAAGCAGACCCTACCTCATACCTTATGCAATAATTAATTCAAAGCTGAAAAGAGACCTAAATATAAGAGTAAATACTATAACATTTCTAGAATAAAATATAGGGGAACACTTTCAAGACTATGATAGGAGGTAGCTTCTTAGACAGTACACTCAAAGCACAAGCAACGAAAAGATAGATAACATGGCCACTCTTCAACATGGAACACTTATGTGCTTCAAAGTGCTTTGCAAAAAGATGAAGAGGCAGCCTACTCAATGACAGAAAATATTTGATAACTGTATAACTGATAAGGGTTTCATATCCTGAATATATCAAGAAATCCTACAACTGAACAATAGAGGGACAAACAAACCAAATATAAAATGGGCAAAATATATGAATAGACATATTTCCGAAGAGGAAATACAAATACCAAAAAAGCACATGAAAAATGTTCTTCCTCATAAGTTATTAGGGAAATGCAAATGAAAACCACAGTAAGATATCATCTCACATCTCTAAGAATGGTTGCTATTAAATTAAAACTACGAATTTTGGGGAGGATGTGAAGAAACAGGAACACCTATTTGCCACTAGTGGAAACTTAGAATACTACAATCACCATGGAAGAGAGTGTGTCTGTCCTCAGAAACTCAATATTGAATTTCCCTATGACCTGGCCATTCCCTACTTGGAATATACCCAGAAGATGTGAAAGCAAGGATATGAATAGACATTTGTACACCAATGTTCATAGTGGCATTATTCACAATTGCCAAAAAATGGAAACACAGATGAATGGATAAACAAAATGTGGCACAGACATATGATGGGATATTCTGCAGTGGTAAGAAAGATTTTGGTCCTGAAGCATGTGATAACATGGATTAAAATTGAGGATATAATGCTAAGTGAAATAAGGCAGGAACAAAAGGACAGATATTGTTTGATTTCACTAATATGAACTAACTAGAACATGTAAACTCAAGTCTTAAAATGTAGAATATAGGATATCTAAAGATAGACAGAAGCTACAGAAGGGAGAGCAGTTACCTAGTAGGTACAGAATTGTTAATGAAGCTGAACTTAAATGTTTAGGAATCTATAGATGTGATGGTAGCTTGTTATTGGAATTATAAATCATAGTGATGTAGTGTACATGAAATTGATATAAAGTGTTTAATGGCATGTATGTAGATGAGTTCTTGCATGAACTACTACAAATGTAAAAAAAAAAATAGAGGTATATATGGGGAAAACTTAAATATTGCACACTAGAACTATAGTTAGTAGTATTTTAATATTCTTTCATCAACAGTAACAAATTTATTATACTGATACTATGGGTCAACCATGGGAGTGATAAGGAATGTGGGAGTATTGAGGTTTTATTTTTTATTCTTATTACTGTCCTGAAGTAATGAAAATGTTCTAAAATTAATCATGAGGATGTATGTACAATTATATGAAAATACTGTGAGGTAGTGATTATATATTTTGGTTTGTCTACATGTTAAATGAATATATCACAATAAAGTTGAAAAAACAGAAGCCAGGTCTCAGTTCTGAATTTCACTGGCGTGGAAGGTATTTCACTCTGGTTTAATTATATTGACTGCCAAATGTCTGTGTATGCCATAAAGAAGTTTCGGGAAGCTGTGCCATCTCATGTTGGTCATTTTGGAAATGCATCCTTTATTCAGCCTGTTTTATGGCTTGAGCGGCCACAAGCTGAGTTGGAGTCACCAAATCTGTTCAGTGTTAGAAACCCATCATTTTTGGCCTGACTAAATTACAGGCAGAAATAATTTAAATATGAATTTATTTTTATTTGGAAATGTCTTTAAATGTAATTAGTTAATTTATTTAAATATTTACCTTTTATAGTTTCCTAGATAATTTTATGCTGAATTTATTAGTAAAGCTGAGTTACAAGTTCCAGAGAAATAAGGTTGATATTGGAAATGTCAGCCAAATCTTAACTCTATCCACATAGCTACAAAACTCAGTATGCTTTGCACATCTCTTTCAAAAGTTCTTTATTCTATGTGGAGCAATTCTTCCTCTCTAAATAGATGCATGTGTGATGCATCTCAGTGCATTACCAACTTCTCATAATGAATCATAATAACGTTACCTTTCACTTCTCCCAGCACTGGGATACTGCTTTTGGTTATGATACCATTCCATATGGGATTTGGAAACTTCAAATAATTTAAGGAAGCAATAATCTCACTCTGGGAGTGTAAGACTCATGAGGGAAAAAATATCAGTCTTGCATTAGTGTTATATACAATGTATATGAACAAGCATTACTATTATAAGTCAACTTAAATATGTATGACTTCATTTTGCTACTGTTTTTCATGTTCCAAAGTTTATTCTCCAGTCTGCATTTCTCTTCTCCTTCGAAAAAAATAAAATAATTTATCTTCCCTCTGAGAGAATAAGGAGGTATATTATGAGTGTAGACAGCTCTGCCTTGTTGGTGCATGGCTTTGAATTTCCTGAGGGTGCTATTTTTCCTGATATGTTGAAATGAGTTTTTGCCTTCAATCAGATCTTTTTCTAGCTTTCTGAATTCTCAGTTACTCTATATCTAGTGTGTTAATGATAGTGATGGGCATTAAGGAATATCATCCTTCAGAATTTATGGTGAAAATACAAACCACACAGTGTTCATAGCTGCTATGGGAAGATAATTACGATTTTTTTTTTAACCTAACCTCCCTGGCTTAAAGATATGTCACTGACTTTCCATTGATGTTATTATTCTAAGGAAAGGGAAGGTGAAAGGAGTACAGGGAGACCTATTGTTAAAAAAGGCCAATAAAGGGAAATGCATGACAATAGGAATATTCCTTTC